>NC_083872.1:44155242-44780242 GCF_032452875.1 Bos javanicus
CATTTGCTTCTAATATAAATGTACACTAAATGTTCACTATTAATTATATCTATGTAGTAGCTATTTTCTTCTTTATAGTGTCTTGTAGTTTTAAAAATCTTCTAAAGTAAGCAGTACTTTTATAATCAGAGCAAACCCAATACATGTCAAGGTATTTTTCAAACTGTAATTACTAGTTTCTGTATCCTATTAAAAGCAGCAAAAACTTACTTTTCCTTGTGCTTCTTTTAGCTGTTTTTCTGCTGTTGCCTGCTTGACATTTGCTTCTCTCACCATCTTATGAGCTTCCTGAAAAAGTTAACATCTCATATTTTGGAAATAAAGTATTTAGCATTTGTTTTCAAAAATCCTTCAACGGGTGTCTATGATTGAAACAAAGATACACTAACAAAATTTTGCCTAAAATTAAGTATTCAATGTCAACAGCTGAAGCAGCAACTGTCATCAGGCAAATCAATTATTAGGAATAAAGAATAGGTACCTTCTTTTATTACCATAGAGGCAGGCAAGGTTAGTTTGATCATTTTAATTAATACTTGTGTAAAGACTGCAAATGTTAAAGAAGGAAAAGTCATGATCCACATGTCAAACCCAACTTCTTTGCAGTTAGGTTTTTATAATTTGTATTCATATTACTATGCACAGCAAAGACATATAGGAGAAACAAGCAAAAATATTAACACATCAGTAATGCTGTAGTTTATAGGAGTAACAGCTGAGAAGCCTTAGAGCTTCCAATAAAAATACTCACAAATCAATATTAAATCTTGATTTTGTGCAGAGCAATTGAAAAAGGTTGAGTTTATCCTTTCATAAGATCTTAATTTTTTAGTACCAAATATATGAAACTCTCGGAGAAGGCAATGGCACCCCACTCCAGTACTGTCGCCCGGAAAATCCCACGGACGGAGGAGCCTGGTAGGCTGCAGTCCATGGGGTCGCTAAGAGTCGGACACGACTGAGGGACTTCACTTTCACTTTTCACTTTCATGCTTTGGAGGAAATGGCAACCCACTCCAGTGTTCTTGCCTGGAGAATCCCAGGGACGGGGGAACCTGGTGGGCTGCCGTCCATGGGGTCGCACAGAGTCGGACACGACTAAAGCGATTTAGCAGCAGCAGCATATGAAACTCTAGATATTTAATTCCCCTTTATTCATACAACATTTATTCATCAAACACTTATTCATAACATCTCTTCCTCAGCTACCATTCCAGGTGCTGATAACTCTTAAGGAGCTTACACTCTGAAGACATTCTAATAATCAAATAAAATATGAGTACAAATTCTGGATTTTATTCTAAATCCATTATGAAGCCTTGTGGCCTTTTAAGAAAGAGAATGACATTATGTTATTTGTATTTTAAAAAGCTTACTCTGCTGTATGGAATAATCCCTATAAAATATAAGGGTGGACTGGAATAGTACACAGGGTGCTTGCAATAATCGCCCAGGATGTAAGAGCATAGATCTTAGAACTTCAATTTACTGTTCACGAGGAAGAGAGCGATGGAAGGCAGAAGGAAAGAAATCAGCTTCAAAGCTGTTTAACAGTTTGACAAGAGAACCCTCACTAGGACTGCTCAGGGGAGAGTGGAAGTTCTCCACACCAGAATTCCACGGTGGCACTCCCATTTGTTCACTTGCTTTTAGAGTATGTAATGACATTGCACCTTGTATGTGCCCTTGTATTATAATAAATGTACAGATATTGTTTTAAATAAGAAAAGCTTTACTATCAATGCTTATAACAAGATTAACTGTGAGAATATCCCATGCACCATTATGCTGGCTATCTTGTGTCAAAGCCTGTAGGAGCTATCAAATTTAATAATGAGACAAGCATTTTTCTTTTAAAAATAACAAGTATTTCAGATGTGCTGAGTAAGTGTTGAATTTTAACAAGTAACTGTCATTAAAATACTACTTGACAGGTAGTTCTCAAATAATAAGTATATCTAATCTGATCCTTCAAGATAAGTGACATTTTAACTATGAATCCAGAAGTAACATGTGCTATGGAGAGAATATTTGTTTAATGTTTAGAATTGGATTCTGCTTTCATTAATGGCAGACCATGCAACTTCTTAGAACAAACTTCCTACAGAGAACAGTTTTTAAAAGCTGGACAAATTTTTTAAAAATGTTCTTGAAGGCATTAGAGTGCAACAAAATAATGAAGAACCAGAGGACCAAGATCCAGAAGAAGTAAACTGAGGAAAGTGAGCTGAAACTTGGGGTGATTTGTCCCCTTAGAGATATAAGGGATATACTGGAAAGGTATAAAATAAATGTAACTGGAGTCTAAAAAGGAAAGAGAAAAGAGCTAGAATGAGGCAAGAGGAGTATCTAAAATGATAATTCATAGGACTTTAAAAATTGACGAAAGACATAAAAAGATATATGAGCTTGAAAACTTTTCTATCACTGTCATTCTGAAACTGAAAAATTATTTAAGTATCATCTACACAGGAAAGTCCGTAAACTTTCTAGAAAGGCCAGATAGTAAGTAGTTCAGGCTTCTAAGTTGTATGGTCTGTGTTGTAACTACTCAACTCTGCTGCTATAGTATGAAGGCAGCCACAGACAATAAAACAATCAATGAATATAGCCATTCCAATAAAAATTCATGGGCACTGAAATATGAGTTTCATAGAGTTTTCATACGTCACAAAATATTCCTCTTTCGATTCTTTTTTCTCCTCTTACCATTTGAAAATGTAAAAACCAACCTTGGCTCGTTAGGTTGCACAAAAGTAGATATAGGCCAGTTTTGGCCTGCAGGCTATAGTTTGCACACCTGTGATCTATACAAACATTCATGTCCGTATATTTACAAACACGGAAGACAGAATTTTTTTCCTCTCTGGTTAGCAGTGGTTCAAATTAAATTGATCTTTTTTTTTCTTTTTTAAAAATAATGTTTATTCACCATCTTCTGATTAGTTTTCAAAAACAATTTGTTGGCATTAAAGACAAAAACTCACTAGAGAATGTTACGGGAAAACTTTCACATAACTAGCAATGGGACTGAAAATTCATTATCATGACTTATTACAGGAAAAGATGTACTTGTTCCTTTCAGATGAGTATATATATCTGTGAATTATGAGTAACATTAAATCTAAATTTTAAAAATGGAATTTAGACCATAGCATCATTGGAAAAGGAAATGGCAACCCATTCCAGTACTCTTCTTGCCTGGAAAATCCCATGGACAGAGGAGCCTGGCAGGCTATAGTCCAAAGGGTTGTAGAGAGTCAGACACAACTGAGCGACTTCACTATCACTATCATCTGGATCATAAATTTAAAACAAGTTTTCAAAAACAAGATAACAGAGTCAATCACAATGCTCTCACAAAATAAATATACACATACACAATGTGTTTTAATGAGAATACTTCTGTATTATAAAAAATGTAAGTATTTTTATTATTTCACTTTTTATAAACACTTTTGTGTTTTATATGTATGTAACATTATGATGTGTGTTAGTATATGTGCATAATTTAAGTACATATGTCTTAGAACAGTGCCTAGTGCATAGGGAATTCTCAATATCTTCATCATAACAAAGGTTCATGCTCAAATTTGTCTCTGTGGCTTGAAAGAAAAGGAAGTGCCATTTATGACTTTCACCATACTTAAAAGCAAGATCAAGGTCATGAATTTGAGTCCCAGCATTCTTCTTAACTCTACTTATGATTTTCTTCACAGACAAAATAATTTGTACTATATGTGCTTACAGCATTGTTGAGAGAAACTAAGCATATCAAAGACATTTACTAAAATTGGCTGAAAAAACATAAAACCACCTTAAGACTATATATCTTTTTTTTCCATGTTAAATGTAGACTACTTTGTAAAGCATTCTTTCAACTGATTTCACTTTATATTTTGCATTACCTGACAATCCATAATACTATAAGAAAAAATATATACACACACACATATATATACAACTTTATAATCTTGTATTTTTTGCTAAATACAAAAGTATAATTATATTCAAGATCATTCATCATATATAAATTCCTAATCTGAGTTTACAAGCTTACCAAAATTATATAAATTGAGTTTATTCAGAATAATCTTCAATTCTTAAAAAAAAAAAAAACTATTTACACATATACATAAAATGTAAGCAAAAACATTTTTTCATAAAACAATGGTAAACTGAGATCATGAAGGCAAAACTGAGACCACAGAAAAACTTACTCTACTTTTTTTCTAAACTCAGTAAGCAGTTGGTTTGAATACAATTTTCTTCATTACTGAAATCATCTTTAATCAGCGTAGTTTCTTTCCCAGAAAGTACACACAGTTAAGGTTATTAGTCACTGTTAGGTCAGAGATAAATTAGGGACCCCAAAATTATGCTTTTTAGATAACTTTTTCATTCATTGCACAAACTGCACTTCTGGTACTTCATATCCTGCTAGAGACAGGGAAAAGTTTCTATTTGTTCTCCTACTTCATCTAACAAAATGACATGTACATGCAGCTGGGGGGAACTAATTAAGGGCAGGCTGGTAGGAAACCAATATTAACATAAGTAGCATAATGTATTTGCTTTTTTATCTACTAACACTATATTATAAAATTTTCTTCTGACCAGACAGTACTGAAAGAAACACCTTATGTTTCTGTACACTCCTTCTACGTATAAAAATGTAACATTACATAACTCCTGTTCCAGATCTTTGTATGTTAGTAGCTCAGTCATGTCTGACTGAGACCCCATGGACTGTAGCCCACTAGGCTTCTCTGTCCACGGGATTTCCCAGGCAAGAATACTGGAGTGGGTTGCCATTCCCTTCTCCAGAGAATCTTTCTGACCAAGGGATCAAATTTGGGTCTCTGGAAATGCAGGCGGATTCCTTGCCATCTAAGTCACCAAGGAAGCTCTCCAGATCTTTAATTTCCCACTATTTCTAAGCTTAAATTTATCTTCCTATTATCTCTGATAACTAGCTAACTAAACAAAAAAAAAAGTTTTTAAACATTCATGAAAGAAAGACAGGTGAGAGAGCAAAGGGGTGTGAGCAGAGGGGGGCATGGAAAGCCCACACTTCTGAAAACATCCTCTGCAATATTACTTATAACAATAACAACTGTGGAATATACACTGGATAGATTATGATTTTCATTACACTGACTATGCAGTAACATGAAAAGATGTTATTTAAAGTACAAAATATATTAGGATTAAAACTATGCAAGCAAATATGCATACCTAAAACTAAAAAAGATTCTGCATATACAAACATAACAAGGGTGAAGAAACGTTTCCCCTAAAATCCATTTTTACATTAAAAATTTTAAGAACAAATTTTCAGGGGAAAAAAGAAAATATTGGTAAAGTGATAATGACACTAGCCATTCTAATAACACATCAATGTTTTTGATAAGGAGCCTCTGAAGGCTAAAGATCTTATAACCTAAAGGAAGTGCGCTAGGTAGTGGTTCTTAACCTAGAAAATAATATCCTCTCCCCACCCTCCACAAGGATACTTAAAAGTTGTCAAAATGATGAGGGAGTATTACTAGAATACTGGAAACACCGTCAAGTGTTACAGTTAATTCTGTGTGTCAACCTGACTGGGCCCCAGGTGCCCAGGCATTTAAGGTAGATGTTCTGGATGTTTCTGTGAAGATGCTTCTGGATGAGCTAATATGTGAATTGGTAAAGTGAGTAAAGCAGATTGCCCTCCACAATGTGGGTGCTGCTCATCCAATCAGCTGAAGGCCTGTTAGAACAAAAAGGCTCATCCTCCAAAAGTAAGAGAGAATTCTTTCTGCTTTCAGACTCAAGTTTAAACACCAGCTCTTCCTGGGTCTCAAGCCTAACAGCCTTTGAACTAGAAACTAGAACTACATCATCAGCTCTCCTGGTTCTCTGGCCTCTGGACTGAGACTGGAACTACACCAGGGTCTCTAGTCTACCAACTCATCCTCCAGGTTTTGGACTTGCCAACCTCCTTACATAAGCCTCTTTCTACACATATATAGACATATGTATGTATAGACATGCATCCTATTGGTTCTGTTTCCTGGAAAACCCTGATTAATACAGCAAGGATGCTAATGTCCTACAATGTCAGTGGCACTCCTACTGAGAGACACTGCTTGAATCAGGGAGACATTCTGATCCTGTGGCAGGCTGGAGATAATGTTCCTCAAATCATCCCCTTTCAGAAAACTACCTAAAAGGTTTTCCACCTGTGTTATGGAATCATATAAAGTTACTTGAAAGCAGCCCCTAAATAGTTTGTAAAATCAAAATTAAAATTTACCTCCTCTCTTTTCATTCACATTTTTAAACCACGCGATTCTAGTAGCCCATAGTTTTTTACATCATTTTAAGTTGTAGCCTCTACATTTCTTAAATATTTTTTTAGAGGACTTACAAATATGCATGGAAGCTCAGCATATCTTTTTCAAGATTCCCTCAAATAATAATTCTATCAATATATAAAAATTAAGACATTGCTCTTGACCAAGACATAAATAGACCAACCTCAAATAGACTAGCTGTGAGTTCCTCCAACTCCTGTCCAAGTTGATCTCGTACTTTAGAAAGCCTCTCACACTCTTCATCTTTTAACTTCAGTTCCTATGAGAAATTGATCATTTTATTTTTTTTAATTTCCAAAGTTTGATGTTAGACTCAGAAGACTATATAATCTTTACTAATAAAATTATAAAATATTAATACTGCCCCCTCCTACAACATTCACACTGGAAGTTTTTATTTAGCACTTGCTATGTGGAAACAACCAGGCAAATCTAAAATTACAAATCATTCTAACTCACATATTAAATTTTCATAAAATATCCAAAGATTAAGTATAATTATTCATTACCTGTGAAAATAAACAATTAAAGAACTTCATTTTTTTCCCTTAACTTTGCTCTGAACATATTTGTTTCCATCAAGCAAGAAATTTCTTCAATTAACTCAGGTTCATTTCAATTAATGTTTAGTGAAGTTGTTTCATGTTTACCTTAACAATTGTTTACCTATAGATAATTTCATGTACCATACTGCAGTTAGTCTAAAAATGTCCATTAGGAGACTATACCCATTCATCACTGCAACCAGAGGCAAGCAATATATATTACATTTAAAATCAAGAAGAATATTAATGACAAAAATCCTGTGTTTATACATAACTCCTCAACAGGTAATAAATAGATGCTAAAAAATTCCTTTATTAAGATGTTAAAATATGCCATTTAAAAAAAATTTTGTATGTAAATTTATCTTTCAAACTTATGAGATTAAAAAAAAATCCAAGCTCCCTATATATTGGCCACAGATACACTAATAAAATAATGAGTTAGTTGTGCTGTAATTGTGGTGGCAGCATAGTTTCTAAATTCTCCACCAACTCCTAAAATCACTGCAGATGGTGACTGCAGTCATGAAATTAGAAGATGACTGCTTCTTGGCATGACAGCTATAACAAACCTACACAGTGTGTTAAAAAGCAAAGACATCACGTCACCAACAAAGGTTCATAGAGTCAAGGCTATGGTCTTTCCAGTAGTCATGTACAGATGTGACAGCTGGACCATAAAGAAGGCAGAGCACCAAAGAATGAATGCTTTCGAACTGTGGTGCTGGAGAAGACTCTTGAAAGTCCCTTGCACAGCAAGGAGATCAAATCAGTTAATCTTAAGGGAAATAAACCCTGAATACTCTTTGGAAGGACTGGTGCTGAAGCTGGAATTCCAATACTTTGGCCACCTGATGCAAACAGCTGACTCACTGGCAGAGACCCTGATGCTGGGAAAGACTGAAGGCAGAAGAAGAGGGCAAGAGAGGATGAGACAGTGGGATGGCATCACCGATTCAATACACATGAACTTGGGCAAACTCCAAGAGATGGTGAGGGACAGGGAAGCCTGGTGTGCTGCAGTCCATGGGGTCACGAAGAGTTGGACATGACTTGGTGACTGAACAACAACTCCTAAAAACCAAATACACCAACTGGGATATCAGAAGAAACCAATGACTACGTCTTAAACAAAACTAAGTAAAAGTGAATCCTCACAAATCTTAGACCCTGAGAAAATGTGCTTACACTGCCCAGACCACAGAATCAGCAGTTATGTGGAAGGGAGCACCAGAAGTGCTTCCATTCCCACAGAGTCCCAATATCCGCCTACCCTTCTGGTGGAGGTTTTAAGATTACAAGTGAATCTCCCTCACTTATGCTCTAAGTAATTTTCAAACTGCTGCTTTTGTGCTGGGTCTTAGGGTGAGTCTGCGTGTGAGTCTTTCAGATTGGAATCTCAATTCCCTAGAGCTTTTGGGTCTCTTGGACATATGCCCCATTGATTTTCAAAGCCAAATGTTTTGGGGCTTATCTGTCCACTGCAGATACCAGGGATTGAAGTACCTAATGTGGGGGCACAAACCCCTTGGGAAATCCAATTCATTTAAACATGAAAGACAAAAAAAAGATATGTGAAGTTACCATTATAAAAAAGTTAAACATAAAGCCAAGTCAGCTACAGGTAAAGAAAATCAGATAGGTATCAAATTTCAACAGCATTTTATGCTAAAAACAATGGAGTCACATTTTTAAGATTCTCAAGGGAAAAAAAATGTGAGTTGAGAATTTCATATCCAGTCAAAGTATCCTTCAAATATAAGACCAAAGACTAAAAGTTATAAACCTGTCACACTTTAGAAACTATATCTCCCATGAGCTTTCCAGAGTAATCAAGCAGTGAATGAGTTTCATATAATCAAGAAAAAAAAGGAGAAGCTTTAACATTAAAGACAGGGGATGAGAAACAAATGTATTTAACTGTAGAACTACAAATAAAAGATGAGGATACATAAAAATGAAAAGACAAGCCACAGACTGGGAGAAAATATTTGCAGAAGACATCTGATAAAGGACTGTTAACCAAAATATACAAAGAATTCTTAAAACTCAACAGTAAGAAAACAATTTGATTGAAAAGCGTGCAAAAGATCTGCAAAGACACCTTGCCAAAGTTATAGAGATGTCAAATGAACACAGGAAAAGATGTTCCATATTGTATGTCATCAGGGAAATGCAGACTACAGCAACAACATGATTCCACCATACACCTAGTAGAAGGACCAAAAAGCAGAACTACAACAATATATACTGACAAGGATGGGAGAGAACGGGAATTCTCATGCACTGCTTGTGGGAATACAAAATGGTACAGCCGCTCTGGAAGACTTTCAGCAATTTTTTTGCAAAACCAAACATATTCTTACCACATGATCCAGTAATCATACTCCTTGGTATTTACCCAAAGGAACTGAAAACATAGCCACACAAAAGCCTGCACACAGATGTTTATACATTCATAACTGCCAAACTTGGAAGCAACCAAATATGCTTCAGTTAGGTGGATGAATAATTAAACTGTGGTATATCAATAACCTCAGATATGCAGATGACACCACCCTTATGGCAGAAAGTGAAGAGGAACTAAAAAGCCTCTTGATGAAAGTGAAAGTGGAGAGTGAAAAAGTTGGCTTAAAGCTCAGCATTCAAAAAACTAAGATCATGGCATCCGGTCCCATCACTTCATGTTAAATAGATGGGGAAACAGTGGCAGACTTTATTTTGGGGGGCTCCAAAATCACTGCAGATGGTGACTGCAGCCATGAAATTAAAAGACGCTTACTCCTTGGAAGGAAAGTTATGACCAACCTAGATAGCATATTCAAAAGCAGAGACATTACTTTGCCAACAAAAGTCCATCTAGTCAAGGCTATGGTTTTTCCTGTGGTCATATATGGATGTGAGAGTTGGACTGTGAAGAAGGCTGAGCACCGAAGAATCGATGCTTTTGAACTGTGGTGTTGGAGAAGACTCTTGAGAGTCCCTTGGACTGCAAGGAGTTCCAACCAGTCCATTCTAAAGGAGATCAGCCCTGGGATTTCTTTGGAAGGAATGATGCTAAAGCTGAAACTCCAGTACTTTGGCCACCTCATGCGAAGAGCTGACTCACTGGAAAAGACTTTGATGCTGGGAGGGATTGGGGGCAGGAGGAGAAGGAGACGACAGAGGATGAGATGGCTGGATGGCATCACTGACTCAATGGATGTGAGTCTGAGTGAACTCCGGGAGTTGGTGATGGACAGGGAGGCCTGGCGTGCTGCGATTCATGAGGTCGCAAAGAGTCAGACACGACTGAGTGACTGAACTGAACTGTACTGAACCAATATCCAAACAACAAACCATTACTCAGCATTAAATGGAAATGAGCTATCAAGCCATGAACAGATATGGAGGAAAAGAAGTACATGACTAAATAAAATAATCTAATCTTAAAAGGCTGCATGCTGTATGATTCCAACTATATGACATTCTGAAAAGGGAAAACTGTGGAGATGGTAAAAAGATCAGTGGGCTGCCAAGGACTAAGAAGTAGGGAGGGATGAATAGGTAGAACCTAGAGGATTTTCGGAGAAGGCAAAGGCACCCCACTCCAGTACTCTTCCCTGGAAAATCCCATGGATGGAGGAGCCTGGTGGGCTGCCGTCCATGGGGTCGCTAAGAGTCAAATGCAACTGAACAGCTTCACTTTCACTTTTCACTTTCCTGCATTGGAGAAGGAAATAGCAACCCACTCCAGTGTTCTTGTCTGGAGAATCCCAGGAATGGGGGAGCCTCGTGGGCTGCCGTCTATGGGGTCGCACAGAGTTGGACACGACTGAAGCGACTTAGCAGCAGCAGCAGAGGATTTTTGCAATGCAGAAGACCCGGGTTTGATTTCTGCGTTGGAAGATTCCCTGGAGAAGGAAATGGCAACCCACTCCAGTATTTTTGCCTAGAGAATCCCACAGAGTAACCTGACAGGCTATATATAGTCCATGGGGTTGCAAGAGTCAGACATGACTTAGTGAATTTGATTTTTAGGACAGTGAAACTATTCATATACTATAATGACAGATATACATCATTATAGTCAAAACCTATAGAAAGTACAACACCAAAAGTGAATCCTAATGTAAACACTAATGTAAATGGGGGATAATCACATGTCAATTTAGGTTCACCAATTTTAACGAATGTACCATTCTGGGGCAAGATGTTCATAATGGGAGAGGCTATGCATATGTGAGGAAAGGGAACTTAGAGCAGCTCTGTACTTTCCTCTCAATTCTCCTATGAACCTAAAATTGATCTTTAAAAAGTCTGTTTTTTTTTAAATGGAGATAAAGTTGAGAAAAGTTACATAAATGTTATAAGCCTTAGAAATGTAAAAAAACACACACACAAAAACCCCGGCAAAATAGGAGAAAGAAGAAATCAAATTCACTAACTTCTTAAATATTAATTGGGAATAAAGGGATACAACTTGAAGCTCATAAATCAATTAGTATACATCTGAACATATTTAACCCCATAGAAATTAAACTAGAATTAAATGATAAAGGCAAAGGAAAGAAATAGTTACTAGATAATTTTAGTGTTGCTTATAGTAGGGAATAAAGTCAGTATCTAAAGAAAGGCTAAGAGAAATTCTTTGATTAAAGATAACAACTAGAACAGAAATCAAACCTTCCAAAATACAAAAATGGAAAAAATAAAAAAAGGAAGAGAACACAAAGAAAACAGTACACATAGTGGAAAGCCTTGTATACACACACAGTAGACGTGTGAAAGCTATGTGACAGAAACAAGCCCAAACACAGCATTTTTTTTCAATAAACATATATATGTATAACTCACTTATTAAAAGAAAATGATTTTCAGACTGGCTAAAAGAGAAAAATCCATCTCTAGTCTCTATACAAGAGATACACCTAAAATAAGTAATTCAGATTAAAAATAGAAGGCTGAGTAGAAGTGTACTAAAAAATATAATACAAATAAAAACAAAACAGAGACCTCAATACTGATATCAGACACAGGGCAGAAGTCATTAAAGAAGATAAAAGAAACTTCATAATGCTAAAGACTACAACACAAAATGAAAACTTTACAATACTCTCAAATACAAAATACAAAAGTAGATCTAAATAAATAGGAAGAAAGACATATTATATTATTGAATAGAAAACAGGAAGTCATCATAAAGATGCCAATTCTCCCTGAGTTTATAAATCTGTAAATGCATAAATTTAATACCAGGTCCTTCTGAACTCTAAAATTTCACAATTTTATAACTATATGTGAAACTGAGTCAATCCATTCAACATTTCCTACTATATAGGTATTATGGTAACCCTTCAGGATACCAACACCAAGACAGACACTGTTCTTTGAGAAGTTTCCAATCCTTAGAGCAATACATATATCATTCACAAAGGCAAATTCTTGAATCGTTCCCTACCATCTACCACAGTAAACCTCACCTTGATACTAAAGACCCTCTACAACATGTGCTCACTGTCCCTTCTCAGAGTTATTACCCTTGATCCACACTCTAAAACTAGAGTTAAACTGTTCTGATTTGTTCCTGTTTCATTTCCCTATTTGATCTCATCCACCTGGACTGCCATAAACGTCTGACTCTTTACGCTTCTAGATCCAACTCAATCTACCTGTATGAACTCAAGTTTGTATTTCATGTGAATACTTCTTAAAATGTCACTTGTACTTTTCATTATCAGTACCTTATACTGTAATACAGCTATATGAAATTAACTCCTTCAACAAACACTAATTTTGTGTTAACAATTCATTAGGTATTCATCAAGGATCTGGAAAGAGAAAAGGAAGGAGGCCTGCTTCATGCTTTTCACAAAGCCATAACCTACTAACAGTGGCAAATATTTAAATAGATTCACAAGGAAAAGGAAACAGGAAACAAATATTTAAACGGATTCACAAGGAACAGATTCACAAGGAAAAGTCCTGATAAGGACTATTATAGTGATATGCACACACTAGAAAAAGTAGGAGTTTGCCAAATGTAAAGACTAAAACAGTGTAAGCTATAGTAGCTAAAGACAGGGAAAGGTGGATGCCATAGTTAGATAATGTCAGAAAATTAGGTTTATGGTGAGTCCTGAAAAACCTTGGCTAAGAAAGTGGAACTTTAAAGAAAAGAGAATATCATCTCAAGGGCGATAGGAAGTCATTGAAGGATTTTAAACAGGATAGTGACAATCAGATTGCAATTCCAAACAGTAACTTGAACAGTGTGCTAGCTTAAAAAAAAAAATTAAAACAGGGAAAACAGTTAATTACTGCAATATTTTAGGCAACAGACAGAAACTTAGAGTAGCAGTATTAGAGAAAATAAACTTAAGAGACATTTAAAACAGAAAATCAGGACTCTGTAAGTATACGCCATCGAATTTAATGCTGTTCTTAAGATAAACATTTTATACATCAAGAGAGAAAAAATGCTGGCAATGAAACTATAATCTGATGAGGCATTTTTTTTTTTTCAGTTAGAATTTTCATTTTGTACTTTACAGGAAGAAGTCTTTTAAACTGATGGAGACGCAAATTTTTATCATATGTCATTCTCTTTTGTACCTTTCTCTTTGTTTTGATGTCATATCATAGTGAGATCCTTTTAAGATTTTTAACCCAGTAATTCACAGTAACAAATACAGCCCTCAACTCGCATAAACTCCACTGATTTAATAACAACATGAACAGCTATAAGCAAGTTCACGCACAAGCAAACAATGACAATTGTCATGACTGTTGCCTAGCTGGGAGCAATTTTAAAACTCATATTGATTTCACAGATGTTAAAATGAGGGAAAACATACAATTCAGAATCAGTGAAACATTACCACATATACATGTCTTTTTTCCCCAACTAGTAAACATCTTTACTAGTAAAGTCTAATTTATTTTTTCCTCTACAGGGCCTAATAAACTTTTAAGTACACTGGTTACTCAAGAAATGTTTGTTCATTAAAGAACACAGCAAATGTTTATAAACAACCCTGGTCACAGTTAGTAGGGCCATGCCAAACATGGATTTGTAGAAGTATGTGTTTCAAATGACTTTCTCTGACTGCAAGCTATAATATTCCACTGGATTTTATTTTCTAAGTCATTTTCATTTTCTTTTAAGGAAGAATAATTAAAAGTTGAAAGCAAGACCTTATACCAGTAGGTCTCACACCTTAGTGAATATAAGAATCAAAGAAAGACTATGTATACCAGAAACTAATACAACACTATGAATCAACTATACTTCAACTGAAAAAGGAAAAAAAAAAAAGAATCAATAGGATAGTTTATTGAACATGCATATCCTCCAGCCTCAATACAATAATTCTTTTTCAACAGAATCTGGGGTCCACTCCAGGAATCTAAGTTTTAAAAAACATGTACTAAAACCCAACTTCTGCCTCACCATTCCACCAAGAGCTGTTCTTCAGCAATGATCTGTAGAAGGCCAGAAGAAAAGACTGGCCTACATCACAAGAAGTGAAGGACTACATCACTATCTCCAGTGCATCTCTGCACTTGAAACTCAACCACCACACATTTGGCCTCCCTGTGTACAGTACACGTTTGTGCTGGTAAGCTGTTGCCCCACCAATGACTACATTTCCCAGTCCATCACACATTTAAGTGTCAGCATGAAACTGGCTCACACCAAAGAAATAAGAGTAAAAGTTACGTTTATCAATTCTAAGTTGAAGTTTTTTAGAAGCAGGTGTGCAACTCTTCTTTACCTTTCATCTCACTGGTTAGATACAGATAATAAAACCCTAAAAGATCACAAAGATCCAAGATAGAAGAAACACAGATTCCTGAATTATTTCACAAAGAACTTCCTATGAACTATGAACATCTGCTTAAAAGTGTTAAGTGAATAAAAATGAACTTCTACCACGGTAAGTCACTAAAATTTAGAGGTACCTCACAAAGAGCTGCTGCTGCTACTACTAAGTCACTTTAGTCATGTCAGACTCTGTGCGACCCCATAGACAGCAGTCCACCACGCTCCCCCATACCTGGGATTCTCCAGGCAAGAACACTGGAGTGGGTTGCCATTTCCTTCTCCATCCCTAACTAATATATTCTGTATGTGTCTACTTACACAACAGTGTAATGCATGCATATATTCATTTAATCAACAGAATGTGTTGAGAACATTTTATGTGCTCAAGATATAAGCAAAAACACATGTAATCCCAATCCTTGTGAAGCTCAAAATTACTGAAGTGTAAGTGTATACATCCATGTTGGGGTTAACTGGGATGGGGCAGAGCAATCAATACAAACAAACAAACAGAACTTTCACTCTCAATCAAGATAGAATAACTGGGATCATATTACCACCCTGAATGACACAACTAAAAAACTGGAAAAAACATATGAAATGATATTTAAGATACTTGATGCAGGCAAAAAAAAGTGATCCTCCAGAAATGGGAAATAATGAAGCAAAGCCTATCAGTCGTTCCAGCTTATCACCTGAAGAGATAAAAGCATTAGTAGATATGGATTACATGTTATTAAACTCTATTTCATATGTTTAAGAAGCTAAGACAAAGCACATTAAGTAAAATACTTAAAAGACCCAATCAAACTTGCAGTGATGAAGACTACCATGTCTGTGATAAAAATA
Organism: Bos javanicus; assembly: GCF_032452875.1. Lineage (NCBI taxonomy): Eukaryota > Metazoa > Chordata > Mammalia > Artiodactyla > Bovidae > Bos > Bos javanicus. The sequence goes on from NC_083872.1 coordinate 44,170,803, forward strand.
ATAATAATATACTATATAGAATTAACATATTAGATACTACAGGTGAGAAAAAAAAATAGTGATACTGAAGACACAGCAATAGAAATCATCCACAATTATATATAGAGAAAAAAAAAAGATTAAAAAAATGAATGAATAGAGCACCAGAAGCAGTCTAATGTGCATGTATGAAAAGGCAAACTGATAGGACACTGAAAGAGGAACTCCCCAGGTCGGTAGGTGCCCAATATGCTACTGGAGATCAGTGGAGAAATAACTGCAGAAAGAATGAAGGGATGGAGCCAAAGCAAAAACAATACCCAGCGGAGGATGTGACTGGTGATAGAAACAAGATCCGATGCTATAAAGAGCAATATAGCATAGGAACCTGGAATGTTAGATCCATAAATTAAGGCAAATTGGAAGTGGTCAAACAGGAGATGGCAAGAGTGAACGTCAATATTCTAGGAATCAGCAAACTAAAATGGACTGGATGGCTGAATTTAACTCAGATGACCATTATATCTACTACTGCAGGCAGGAATCCCTCAGAAGAAATGGAGTAGCCATCATGGTCAACAAAGCAGTCTGAAATGCAGTACTTGGATGCAATCTCAAAAAAGGACAGAATGTTTTCTGTTTGTTTCCAAGGCAAATTGTTCAATATCACAATGATCCAAGCCTATGCCCCAACCAGTAACGCTGAAGAAGCTGAAGTTGAACAGTTCTATGAAGATCTACAAGACCTTTTAGAACTAACACCCAAAAAAGATGTCCTTTTCATCATAGGACACTGGAATGCAAAAGTAGGAAGTCAAGAAACACCTGGAGTAACAGGCAAATCTGGCCTTGGAATACGGAATGAAGCAGGGCGAAGGCTAATAGAGTTTTGCCAAGAGAACACACTGGTCAAAGCAAACACCCTTTTCCAACAACACAAGAGAAGACTCTACACATGGACATCACCAGATAGTCAACACCGAAATCAGACTGATTATATTCTTTGCAGCCAAAGATGGAGAAGCTCTATACAGTCAGCAAAAACAAGACCAGGAGCTGACTGTGGCTCAGATCATGAACTCGTTATTGACAAATTCAGACTTAAATTGAAGAAAGAGGGGAAAACCACTAGACCATTCAGGTATGACCTAAATCAAATCCCTTATGATTATACAGTGGAAGTGAGAAATAGATTTAAGGGACTAGATCTGATAGACAGAGTGCCTGATGAACTATCGACGGAGGTTCATGACATTGTACAGGAGACAGGGATCAAGACCATCCCCATGGAAAAGAAATGCAAAAAAGCAAAATGGCTGTCCGGGGAGGCCTTACAGATAGCTGTGAAAAGAAGAGAAACAAAAAGCAAAGGAGAAAAGGAAAGAATCTGAATGCAGAGTTCCAAAGAATAGCAAGAAGGGATAAGAAAGCCTTCTTCAGCGATCAATGTAAAGAAATAGAGGAAAACAGAATGGGAAAGACTAGAGATCTCTTCAAGAAAATGAGAGATACCAAGGGAACATTTCATGCAAAGATGGGCTTGATAAAGGTCAGAAATGGTATGGACCTAACAGAGGCAGAAGATATTAAGAAGAGGTGGCAAGAATACACAGAAGAACTGTACAAAAAAGATCTTCACGACCAAGACAATCACGTTGGTGTCATCACTCACCTAGAGCCAGACATCCTGGAATGTGAAGTCAAGTGGGCCTTAGAAAGCATCACTATGAACAAAGCTAGTGGAGGTGATGGAATTCCAGTTGAGCTATTCCAAATCCTGAAATATGATGCTGGGAAAGTGCTGCACTCAATATGCCAGCAAATTTGGAAAACTCAGCAGTGGCCACAGGACTGGAAAAGGTCAGTTTGCATTCCAATCCCAAAGAATGCTCAAACTACTGCACAATTGCATTAATCTAACACGCTAGTAGGGGAGGGCGCAGGTAAAAAAAAAATAAAATAAAAATAACACGCTAGTAAAGTAATGCTCAAAATTCTCCAAGCCAGGCTTCAGTAATATGTGAACCGTGAACTTCCAGATGTTCAAGCTAGTTTTAGAAAAGGTAGAGGAACCAGAGATCAAATTGCCAACATCCGCTGGATCTTCGAAAAGGCAAGAGAGTTCCAGAAAAACATCTACGTCTGCTTTATGGACTATGCCAAAGCCTTTGACTGTGTGGATCACAATAAACTGTGGAAAATTCTGAAAGAGATGGGAATACCAGACCACCTGACCTGCCTCTTGAGAAACCTATATGCAGGTCAGGAAGCAACAGTTAGAAGTGGACATGGAACAACAGACTGGTTCCAAATAGGAAAAGGAGTACATCAAGGCTGTATATTGTCACCCTGCTTATTTAACTTATATGCAGAGTACATCATGAGAAACACTGGGCTGGAAGAAGCACAAGCTGGAATCAAGACTGCCGGGAGAAATATCAATAACCTCAGATATGCAGATGACACCACCCTTATGGCAGAAAGTGAAGAGGAACTAAAAAGCCTCTTGATGAAAGTGAAAGTGGAGAGTGAAAAAGTTGGCTTAAAGCTCAATATTCAGAAAACGAAGATCATGGCATCTGGTTCCATCACTTCATGGGAAATAGATGGGGAGACAATGGAAACAGTGTCAGACTTTATTCTTTTGGGCTCCAAAATCACTGCAAATGGTGACTGCAGCCATGAAATTAAAAGACGCTTACTTCTTGGAAGGAAAGTTATGACCAACCTAGATAGCATATTGAAAAGCAGAGACATTACTTTGCCAACAAAGGTCCGTCTAGTCAAGGATATGGTTTTTCCTGTGGTCATGTATGGATGTGAGAGTTGGACTGTGAAGAAAGCTGAGCGCCGAAGAATTGATGCTTTTGAACTGTGGTGTTGGAGAAGACTCTTGAGAGTCCCTTGGACTGCAAGGAGATCCAACCAGTCCATCCTAAAGGAGACCAGTCCTGGGTGTTTATTGGAAGGACTGATGCTGAAGCTGAAACGCCAATACTTTGGCTACCTCATGCCAAGAGTTGACTCATTGGAAAAGACTCTGATGCTGGGAGGGATTGGGGGCAGGAGGAAAAGGGGACAACAGAGGACTAGATGGCTGGATGGCATCATCGACTTGATGGACATGAGTTTGGGTGAACTCCAGGAGTTGGTGATGGACAGGAAGGCCTGGCGTGCTGCGATTCATGGGGTCGCAAAGAGTCAGACACGACTGAGCTACTGAACTGAACTTAATGTGCATGTAACAGGAGTCCCAAAGGAGAGGAGAGATAGAGGAGGTATGTAAATGCTTTTGAAGAAGTAATGGCCAAATTTCCCAATTTCTATTAAAAAAAAAGCAACCTACCCACTTAAGAAGATCAACAAATTCCAAGCTCAAGAAACCTGAAAAGGACTACAACAGGGCACACCATAATCAAATCATTTGCAGCCAGTGATTGAGAGAACTATCACATCACAGGAGAGAGAAACAAAAGTAAGGATAACAGTTGACTTTTCATGAGAAACAGTGCAAGCTAGACCACAATGGAGCACCTTCAAAATAATGATACTGATAGAAAAAAATTATCAACCTGAAATGCTTTAGCTGGTGAAAATACATTCAAAAACAAAGATGAAAAAAAGATCTTTCAAGATATACAATAGCTTAAAAAAATTTTTATCAGCAGCATACAACAAAAAATCTTAGGATCCCTTTCAAGTAGAAGGAAAATGTTATGAGATGGAAATCTGGATCCACATAAAGGAATGAAAAGCACTAGAAATGGTAACTACATGGGAAATATAAGGATTCTGACCATTTAAACAGGCGTCCCAGGTGGCACTAGTCCACCTGCAAATGCAGGTAGACAAGAGAGACACAGGTTCGATCCCTGAGTTGGGAAGATGCCCTGGAGAAAGGCACGGCAACCCACTCCAGTATTCTTGCCTGGAGAATCTCATGGACAGACGAGCCTGGAGGGCTTCAGTCCATAGGGTCACAGAGAGTCAGACACAACTAAAGTGACTTAGCATGCATAGCATGCATACAGATTTTTAAATCCCTTTAAAATAACCAGTTGTTTAATGAAAAAATAAGCTAAATGTATCCTGAAATTTAAAATATACGAAGAAGTAAAATACATGGTAATCACAGCATAAAAACTGAAAGGGGGAAATAAAAGTACACTTGACCTCTGAACAACATGGGTTTGAACTGCACATGTCCATTTACATGTGGATTTTTTTTTCAATAAATACATCCTACAGTACCACACAATCCATGACTGACTGACTCCAAGGGTGTGGAACTATATATACCAAGGGCTGACTGGAAATTCATATGCAGATTTTCAACCACAGGGGTTAGTGCCCCTAAGTCCACATTGTCCAAGGGTCAACTATATTTTTGTAAGTTCTTATATATGAAGTAGTATAATATCACTAGAAAGTAGAGACTGATGAAAGATGCATACAATAAACCCTAAAGCAATCATGAAATTAGCAGAAAGATGACATATAACTGATAAACCAACAGAGCAAAGATGAAATCACAAAACTATATAGAATTAATCCAAAAGGCATAAAAGGGAAAGGGGGGAAATAAACATAAGAGACAAACAGAAAACAAACAGTAAGTTGGCAGATTTAAACCAAACTATATCAAATTAAATGTAAATAGTCTAACATAAGCACACCAATTAAAAGGCAGAGATTATTAGAAAGGATTAAAAAAAAGATCTAATGATGTGCTACCTACAAGAAAACCCACTTTAAACAGGGAGACAAAAATTGGTTAAAAGTAAAAGGATGGAAAAATGGGAACTGTCTAGCCACTCTTAAAATAATCATCAAAATAAAAAGAATGACTACGGACATAATTTGATTCACATGTTGCTATAATCCAGGAAATATTTTCATATTCAACAGTCCTTTACAAGTCTTAAGCTCTAAGTAAGTATCAATACTATCTTGTATTCTTCATAACAGAATTCACCATTTGCATGTGTTCACACATCATTATCATTTCAATTATGTCAACAGTACTTCTAAATAAAACAAACTAAAAATTTCAAAACAAATTTTCAACCTGAGCTAAGAAATTAGCAATATATCCTGATGAATAAGTAACCACAATGTATTCTCAAACATGGATATGTATGTCCAGTAGTTCACTTCTATATAAATTGTGACTTCACTTAATATTCTGTGCTAAGACAAGAGAGTCTGAGCCAGAGGACATAGGCCAAATATAACTACATCTCACCACACCCCCTACCTTTGGGGAAAAGTTTAAAAGAATACTGATTTTTCTTTCTGATATATTCAACCAAAAATGTTTTAACATCTCTTTATGGCTGTTTAACCATCAGCCATCCATTGAAGCATTTATAGAAACATATACACACCAGGCATTGTACCTTATTATCTAGGCACCAGGGATACCAAATCAGTGTTATACTCCTGAGAAACAAGTCTGTTGGGGGAGAAAATGGGAATATATATTTGTAAAATGTCATAATATGTGGAAATTATGTTATAGAATGACTTCCCTATCTTCTCAACTTTCTGAATGTGAACTGGTCCATTTCACCTTAGTGTGAAATTTATATACATAGAGCTGTTTGTGTTATTCCTTTACTATACTTTTAATGTCTGCAGGGTCTGTAGTGATATCCCCTATTTCATTCCTGCTATTGTGTCTTCCATTCTTGTTTTTTTCGGTCTTGTTAGAGGCTTGTCAACTTTACTGATCTTTTTAAAGAACCAGCACTTTGTTTTGTTCATTTTCTCTACTTTTTATGTTACCAATTTCATTGTTTCTGCTTTTTATTATTTTCTTCCTTCTGCCTGCTTCTGGTTTTATTTTGCTCATCTTTTTCTAGTTTTTTGAAGTGGGAGACTAGATTGTTGATTTGAAACTTTTCCTTTTCTCTATGTATAAATACTTAGTGCTACAAATGTCCCTTTAAAGTTTAATTACAGACTCAGAAAAAGAAGGAAATTTAGTCACAAATTCGGGAATATCAGAAATTTAGAAGATGAGCACGTGAGAAATAGAACAAATTATGAAAATAGACAAATCTCCAAGTTAAGATACAGAAAACATTCAAATTCAGCTGAATAGCAGAGCATTATTACTAAAACTATTCCTCAATATATAATGACTTGGACCTAATGGCTTCAAGTAAATAATCACAAAATCAACCACATGTAGAGAGGAAAAAAATCCACACACAGAACGTAACTCCCCAAATCTGCACTACAGAAAATGCAAGAGAAGGAAAGGGAAAAAAAAGAATTAGAGTCTCTTTTCTTCTGTTCGTATTCTTGGATGAGCTTCTTTACTATTGAGACCAATTCAAAGATTCCTAAATGCTGCCCAACAGCAACTGAGACTGCGCATATGCAAAAGAAAAGTGTAGAACTATAATGATTTCACTTGAGTTGCCCCCATGGACAAATATTCATTTTGAATGTAACATATAGAAGAATAAAATATATTTTTGCTTACCCTCTGAGCTTTTGCAAGTTCTTCTTTTAATCTTTCATAGCCCTTTTCTCTAACTTCCAAAACAGATGGGCTTCGTAAGCGGGACAGACTATCAGTACTCAACCCAAAAATATCATCACTGCCATCACAAGCTTCTGTTATAGTAGCACCCTGTAAAAACTCCCTCTCTGCACTACAGTTGTCCTTTCTTGTAGTTAATTTAAGTATCCCAGCTGTGACTCCAGAGGTAGAACAAGGTGCTGGATCTGTACCATGGATGCTGTAAAGGAGAGTTCAAACAAACATCAGCATGTGCTCAAGTATTAACTGGCATACACACACATGCCTATAACTGCATTATCCAATTTGTTCACCACCAAAACTAATTAATAGTATGTCCAGAGCCAAAGCAACATCTCAAGTCCTTCATAGCCATATATGGCTAATGGCTATCATCTTAAATAGCACAGAGAATATTTATATCATGCCAGAAAGTTCTATTGGATAGTGATACTCTAGAACAGGGGTCTGCAAACTAAATGTAGAATAAATCCAGCCTGCCACCTGTTCCCTGAAGGCCCACAAGCCAAAAATGATTTTTACATTTTCAAATGGTTGAAAATAATCAAAATAATAATATTTTGTGGCTCGAGAAAATTATATAATTTCTTGAACCAAAATTCAAGGTTCATATACAAAGTTTTACTGGCGCTTATCCATTTACATACTGCTTATGACTATTTTTGGAGAAGGAAATGGCAACCCACTCCAGTATTCCTGCCTGGAGAATCCCATGGATGGAGGAGCCTGGCAGGCTATAGTCCACAGGGTTGCAAAGAGTCAGACACGACTGAGTGACTTCACTTTTATGACTACTTTCACACTTTAATAGTCACGTCCAGCAGTACAGAGACTGTGTAGCCCACAAAGCCTGAAATATTTGCTATTTGGCCCTTTACATAAAAAGTCTGCGACCCCTGCTCTTGATCATTAATATGTATTGCTCTTCATAAATAACATTATATTATTCAAATTTTCTAAAATAATAAAACTTAAAATAAGTTAACCAAGCAAAATTCATTTGTTTAATACAATGCTCTAAAACAAGCATCTTGATTCTCTCCTACCTGCCACTGGATATTTCCGCACAATTTAAACGTCTGGGGGAGGAATACACAGGTTGTGTAGGAAGGTCAGAAACATCTAAGGCATTAGCCTGGATCGGGGTGGAGCACAAAGCTGAAGGATGTGGCCGGTAGATGACACTAGGTGAGGTAGTCTGCTCTTGAGTTCCCGGTTCATACACAGCAAGAAGGTCTGGAGAAGTAGGTGAAGCAAGGTTCACTTCATGGAAGCCTTCCAAGGGGTCATTAGCCATAGCAAAAGCCTCATCATAGAACAACCTACATTTAAAAGCAGAAAATTATTTTGAGATAGTGACATTTAAAATTAAAGTAAGATGTACATTTATAGAATGTGTTTAACAGTCCATTATAAAATATAAACTTAAACAGAAAAAAACTACATTCATTTAAAATTTAATAAGTGACCTCAGAGGATAAATACTATAAAAGGCAAATGATCTGATTCAAAATAAACTTGAAAGTGATGGATAACACTGTTACAGTAAGTAATTAATAAGTAACAATGAGGAATGAATAAAAATTTGCTTGATATTAACTTTGCTATCATATGTGTCTTTGGTTAAAAAAAGAAGAGGCAGTAAAGACAGACAGATACACACACTCAGAATAAGAGAGACTAGGTTCAATGAACTATTCTGTTCTGCTTCAAAGAAAGTCACATGTGACTGGATGACTCAGTGTTTTCTCTTATTTTGAAATAATTTCAGATTTACAAAAAGTTGCAGAGATATATATATATTTCACCCACATTATGAAACTGTTAACATTTTAGAACCATTTGAGAATAGATTTTATGCATGATACCCATTACCCCTTAACATCTCAGTGTGTATATCCTACGTAACACATCACCAAAATCAGGATGTTATTAATACTGATCACTATTACCATCTAAACAACAGGCCCCAATCAAAGTTCACTGATTATCCTAATAATGTTTTCAATAGGCCCAGGATCCAACCAAGAATAATGCATTACATTTCTCTAAGCCTTAAATTTTCCCTCTAACGGGATGAGAATGGGGATAATAATACTCCCTTCATCAGGTTGCAGTGAGGATTGAGGGAGAAAACCCACATAAAGTATTTAGTAATGTACTATGCATCTGGCACAGAGTACAACTCAATAAATATGTTATCAGTCAGCCATTAACAGTAATATGCATGCTTCAGTTTCTCCATAAGTAAAAAATATTTCATAAACTATACAACTATAAAACAAAATTTATATGAAAACTAAAAAGTATACCACTCAAGTTTTTCACTTAAAAAATATAAAGAAATCTTATAAACAGTTATTGATTTCCCACTGTCTAAAGAATAAACTCTGAACTTGTTATTCTGAAAATCAAGGTCTTCTATGTCAACTCAATCTCTCTTCTCAATTGTTTCTTTTTTACAACAGTACTTTGATAATCATGACTAACACTTTCCCCAAACTTTGAAAAAATCCCAAACACAGCATTACTACAGCACATTATTTCATTATAAAATACAAAAAAATATATTAAACTGAAAAATTTTACTCTCTCATATTCTTAATTAAAAAGTGTTTAAAAAAATAAGACAAGTAAGGAGAAGGCAATGGCACCCCACTCCAGTACTCTTGCCTAGAAAATCCCATGGACGGAGGAGCCTGGTGGGCTGCCATCTATGGGGTCGCACAGAGTCAGACACGACTGAAGTGACTTTACTTTCACTTTTCACTTTCATGCACTGGAGAAGGAAATGGCAACCCACTCCAGTGTTCTTGCCTGGAGAATCCCAGGGACGGGGGAGCCTGGTGGGCTGCAGTCCATGGGGTCACTAGGAGTCGGACACGACTGAGTGACTTCATTTTGACTTTTCACTTTCATGCACTGGAGGAGGAAATGGCGACCCACTCCCGTGTTCTTGCCTGGAGAATCCTATGGACAGAAGAGCCTGGTGGGCTGCCATCTATGGGGTCGCACAGAGTCAGACACGACTGAAGTGACTTACCAGCAGCAGCAATAGCAGCAGCAGTTACTACAGGATTATAAACGATGATTTTAAGTATACGGGAGGATGTGCATAGGATACATGCTGATACTGTGTCATTTTATATAAGGGACTTGAGCATCCGGGAATTCTGATATGGGGTGGGAGTGAGTCTTGAAACCAATGCCCTGTGGGTAGGTACTCAGGGACAACTGTATATGGACAATCAAAACCCTAACTATTAAATCTGCATATACCAAATTTCAAATCCAATGAATGTTTTCTTTATTGTAGTAAACAGTAATTTCAGTCCTTAAAATGAAACTAAACTTTGCTTTTTTTACCCAAAATATTCACTATGCCAAAAGGAAGATCATATCAACAAGGAATTTAAAGTATTTAACATTCAATTTTAATTTATTACCTTTCCCTAAAATAATATTTTTCATTCATTGTTCATAATACACACACAAACACAAAAGCAAACATCTAAACCTGAATATTTCATATTCAAGTGAATATAGTTTATCAATCAATTCACTCAACATGAGAAATAAGGTTTTCATTAAACACTGACATTTTATCAGGAACCATGATACTTTTTCTTTGATCTCATATACTCCTAATTCACCTCTATATACCTGAGAGGTTCACTGAATCATCGTGGGAAAGTATTTGCATTTCTGGAAATGTAAAATGGCACAAACCCTATGGAGGAAAATTTGACAATATCCACAAAATGACAGTCATTGAATCTATGACCCAGCATGCCCACTTGACAGGGCTTTATCCCAAATATAAATGGGCAAAATAAAAAAGAAAAGATATATTCATAAGGCCAACAGCACTAGCAAAAGACTGACTGACTGAACCAACAGAGGCACATCCTCATCAGGAAGCACTATATAGCTATAAAAATAAATGAGCAATACCCACATACTGCTATGAGGGAAACCTGAGAATACACTGACATTGAAAAACAAGCAGTATATAATAAGCTACCTTTTATATAAGAAAGGGGAACGTACAAATTTATATGTATATAATTATATATATTTCTATGTACTTATATTTTAGAAATAGAAGGATACACCAAAAATTAATTTTAAAAAAAGTTATGTTTAGGAAAAGGGCAAGAACAGGAAGAGGAGACAGGCGTAAAACCTAGACTTTTCCAAATGTACCCTACTTTATAGATATGAATTTGAACTTGGAACCATGTACATAAGGCAAAATTAGATTTTTTTTTAAATCTTTAAAATAGAAGATGAATCTAGCTCCATTTGGTACTTTACAACATTGAGAAGAACTATTTCAAATGACTTTAAAACACAGTAATAAAACTGTATATCCCCAGTGGCATATATTCTAAGAACAAAAGGAAATTTAAAAAATAATACACTATTTTCAGTAATCGTATTAGTAATGTTGATACTGCTATTCTGAAACTATTGTATAAGATTAAACAATATCATTCATAACTAAAATTTTCAGCATATGAGAAAAGAGACACAAATACAAAATCAAGGAATTTAAAACTCTAAAGTCCTAAATTTGAATCAGAAATACCAGGAAAATCTCTTCTATTTATAAAAATGCCTACCTTTATCTGCTGAAAAGGTATAAGAGCAGTAACCAACTCAGGAGCAATGTGCACCTCTTATGCCCAAAGCAGTATTATATCCTACCAAAAAAAAGAACAGTGGCAACTCTGAGGAATGGCTGATCCCAGGCCCGGGGCAGTAATATACAAAAGGATCTTGGAACATCTTGTTTTACCAGGAAGCAAGAAAGCTATCAAAGACTACTGGAGAGGTATCAAAAGGACTCCCACTAACCAAAGATGGGACAACCTGAACATCAAAAAGGACAATCTCTGTTAAGAACAAACAAACAAAAAAAACCCAGTTTTAAGCTCAAGGTTTCATGATTATACTAAAAATAAAGCAAACAAAAATAAATCTCACTGACTCCTTTTGATCAGTACCATGTAACCAAAACACTATTTTGAAAACTGGTAAAATAAAGAATCCAGTATTTATCCTGACTTTCCAATATATCAGAGAACTAAGAGTTTATGAGGAAAAGTCCTTCTTTTCAAAAAGTCCCGCTTAATAACTTTGTATTCTTAATGAAACAATGAGTCTAGACAACAATTATCAACAACTATTAAAGCCCTAAGGTAAAATCTGGGGGACTTTATAATTAATGGATCAAAATGACAGTACTTGAACTCACTGATGACTTAATATCACAAAAAGGGAGAAAATCATAAGTTATGAGAATTATGTGGTAAAAAAGAGAAGAACACTACCACCATTCATGAAGTATTCTTGACCCCCTCCCCTAATAAAAAGAAAATGACCTCAATTCAATTAACTCTCTAGGTGATTATCAGTTTGTAGGAAATACAGAGCACAGTGTGTGCGGGCTCAGTCATGTCCGACTCTCTGCAATGCCAGGGACTGCAGTCCACCAGGCTCTTCTGTCCATGGAATTTTCCAGACAAGAGTACTGGAGTGGGCTGCCATTTCCTACGCCAGGGATCTTCCCAAGACAGGGATCAAACCTGAGTCTCCCGTGTCTCCTGCATTGGCACACCTTTACCACTGCACCACCTGGGAAGCCCAACAGAGGGTAAAAGAACATATTAAAAATAGCACCATCAGGACAAAAACAGCAAAACCCAGACTTTGGGAAACTCTACTGGATAAATCACCTGGTTTTTTCCATAAATAAAAATGGGGGGGGTGGGAATTTATAAAGAGACTTAAGACATAAAGAGATATAATATGGGGACCTTGTTTGAATTATCTGAATTAACCAACTATAAAAACATTATGAAAAAAAAATCAATGGAACCTGAACACTGGATATTACTGATATTATTATGAATTATTGTCAGTTTTTAGAGATAATAATGGTATGATGGTTATGTGAAAAAAACTTATCCTTTAGGGATACTACAGAAAAACAGAAGAAATAAAATTCCTTAGATTTGCTTCAAAATAATCCAGGGGAGAAGGATGGTATGGGGAGCTAAGTCATCCAACTACCAGTACCAATTTCACAGGATTTCAGAGCTGTTTCTCCCTTCAGTTCAGTTCAGTTGCTCAGTCATGTCCGACTTTTTGTGACCCCATGGGCTGCAGCACCCCAGGCTTCCCTGTCCTTCACCAACTCCCAGAGGGTGCTCAAACTCATGTTCATCAAGTCGGTGATGCCATCTATTTACTGAGCATTTACTTAACAGCAGGTATAGTGCCAGTACATGTATAGCTGAGGAAGCTGCAGCTCAGGGCAACCAGGATTAAAATCTCTGGCTTTTGGGACTTCAGAGTCCTAGCTCTTAACCACACCACACTTATCACCACTAGAATTGCTTTCCTTTTCCACTGTTAGACGGTTCATGTAAAAATGTTTCTCCTTAAGTTGAACTAAAATCCATTAGGTGGCTCAGACGGTAAAGTGTCTGCCTGCAATGCCGGAGACCCGGGTTCAGTCCCTGGGTTGGGATGATCCCCTGGAGAAGGAAATGCAGCCCACTCCAGTATTCTTGCCTGGAAAATTCCATGGACGGAGGAGCCTGGTAGGCTACAGTCCATGGGGTCGCAAAGAGTCATACACAACTGAGCCAGTTCACTTCACATCCCTGCAACACCCACTCTATTTTTCCTATAAACATTCAACTGTTCTTTCAATGAGTTTTCACAGAGAGTCTACTATGTGCCAGGCTCTGGAGAAAGAAGATGGTAAATCATCTCTGCTCCCAAATAGTATCAATATAGTAGGAGACAATGACAATTAGAGGCAATGACACAGTGTGATAAACGCCAAAGAATAAGCAAAGGCTACTAAGAGACCACACAAGAAGGCCAAATAAATCAGAAGGAAAAGACTCCCAGAAAAAAGTAAACCCAAAGAAATAGGAAATAATGAGAAAGATAAAGAGCCCTTGGAAGGACTTTTCAGGCATGTCTAAGGTGTAAAAGTAAAGCATTTGTGGAAAATGTTCCATAAACTGGAGCACAGACTAGGAACATAAGATCCAAACCTCAAAGAGAGGCAGGTTTGAACCCTGGTAGTTCAGTCAGTAAAGAACCTGTGTCCTGTGCAGGAAACCCAGGTCCGATCCCTAGATCAGGAAGATCCCCTGGAGAAAGAAATGCCAAACCACTACAGTATCCTTGCCTATAAAATCCCACAGACAGAGGAGCCTGATGGGCTACAGTTCATGGGTTCCCAAAGAGTCGGGCACGACTGAGCGACTAACACTTTTCCTTTTCTATCAAATTACTGGGCCAATGTGTGCCTATCTTCTCTCATCTGGAAACCTAGCTTGGTTTGCTTCCTCACAGGTTGAGAATTAAGAGAGAAATGCAAGTAGCATTTAGTAAAGTACCTCAGAGCACTGCCTTTATGTACAATGTTTTCATTCTGGGGGATACATTAAAACACTGTTTAAATTCCAGCCAGTCCTGAAAAGGAAATTATTTGAAGATTAAATGTAGTCCCTTTTTCAAGCATGTGAAATTTCCATAAAATGTGTAACTTAGCTGGTAATGAGCTGCCAATCACAATGATCTAAAAATCTTTTGCTCTTTCAAATGGAAGCATTAAGATTTGTTTTGCATTCAAAGTTCTCATACGAATAAAATAAACTGCTATTTTTAAGCAGTAGTACTCTCTGTATTGTGTGTGTGTGTTCAGTTGCTCAGTCGAGTCTGACTCTGCAACCCCGAGTGACGGTAGCCCACCAGGCTCCATTTCTTTCTCCAGGGGATCTTCTCAACCCAGGGATCAAACCCATGACTCCCCACATTGGCGGGTGGATTCTTGACCACCAGTGCCACCTAGGAAGCCCTACTCTCAGCATTACTGCTAAGTCGCTTCAGTCATGTCCGACTCTGTGTGACCCCATAGACGGCAGCCCACCAGGCTCCCCCATCCCTGGGATTCTCCAGGCAAGAACACTGGAGTGGGTTGCCATTTCCTTCTCCAACGCATGCAAGTGAGTAGTAAGTTAACTCAATAACTCAATTTCAAGTGCAGTTATCCCAATTCATAAACTAAACTTGTCAGAGATCACTACAAATGAGTAAAAAGGATGATAGCATTCAATTTTTATGGGTGAATTACTAACAGCTTGAGTGGCCTTATTATCACTCAGTTTTAAGTAATAAAGCTGATCTCCAATTTAAAAAGTTGATCAAAACAATTTGCTTCTGAGTCATAGTATTTATTATATCTTATTTCTTCTTTCCAGAAGTCAGCATTATCACAGCAAAAACAGCAGCCAATACTTACTGAAAGTTAACTATGTGTCAGTTAACTAAGAATTTCCCATGTATCAACTCAATGAATGCCTAGAAAAATCTTAATGGTTTATAGTTATTAAATGTATTTTATACCTATATTATTTTAGTATAAGTATAATTGATCATTTTATCAATTATTTTTATTCCAGTTGAATGGAAGGATGATTGTCAGCTTTGACTCCTCAGGGCAAATCCTGGTACTAAGTTCTAAGAATACAGATGTGAAAATGGGCTAAAAAGAAGATGCATAGCCTATTATGGGCCACTAAATGATAATCCTAAAGAGAGAGGAGGAGGAAGACAATGTTTCAAGGAGAAGTAAAAATATGTTAGATTTTTAAATGCTGAATAAGACTCTGTAGATGAGCTAAGCAAGGAAATAATATAGCATAGTCAAGGAATAAGGGTTTGGCACTAATGAAACCAGAAAAAAAAAAAAAAAAGAACAGAATATCAAGCTGGAGAAGCAGATATGAGACAGATAATTAAAAGCTTCACTTAACATGGAAAATGTTACTTGGAGTTTCATCCTGAAGAGGTGCTCAGATCTACATTTTAGAAAGTACAGATGAATTGTGATGTCATTAGAAAAATGACTCCCAAGGACTTTAACTAGAGACAAGAGACTAAAGGCAATTAGTTAAGAGGCTACTACAACAGACTAGGCAAGAGAGTATGAAGGTCACACATTGCAAATGAGGGGATGAAGGCATATATATTTAATATCTATATATGAAAACATTAAGAATAGCTTCAATTATATTTCTACGTATACACACATATGCATTACATTATTACATTGTTTATTGTGACATATACATATATACATTATTCTAGTTATTGCTCTTGGCATCCCTTTGAAATGGTTCTTACCTCTATTTTATGGATTCAGAAACTGAGGATCAGAGAGGTTAATTAATTTTGTTAAGGTGAAACAGTCAGTAATAGAGGGAGGATTCAAAGCCTGGTGTGTCTGACTTCAGCACCTGTGTCTGACTCCACTACATCTTAAAAGGTTAGGGGTAAGACTCAAGACAAAGGTTAGATGAAGACAGAGGATCTCTAAGGCAGTCTTACCCAGCCAATTTTAAGAAGAGAACAATGCAAACAGAAGAATCCTATTTAATCTATGAATGACTGTTTTACTTTCAGAAAGAAAAAACTAAAGTTTCTCTAATGCACTGCTATTGAAATGAGCATTTGCTGTTACTCTGCCATCCTTTCTATTTTCCCCTACATTCTCTTTGCTCTCATCATTTCCTTACTTATTTTGCTGCTATGCTTGGATTTAAAATAAGTACTTATTCAGCCCCTTATAGTTTGTTGTAGGAGGGTAGGGATAGCATATAAATAAAATCAACAGAAACCTGATTTTAATATAATGGCCTTATGATATAATCAAAAAGTGTGGATGTTTGTAATTAGTAATCCTTACCTAAAAAAAATTTTAATGTTAATTTTTTTAAGTGTGAAACAGTATTATAGCTAACTGCCTTTACCTTTTAGAAACTGTGTGGATCACAATAAACTGTGGAAAATTCTGAAAAGAGATCGGAATACCAGACCACCTGACCTGCCTCTTGAGAAATTTGTATGCAGGTCAGGAGGCAACAGTTAGAACTGGACATGGAACAACAGACTGGTTCCAAATAGGAAAAGCAGTTCGTCAAGGCTGTATATTGTCACCCTGTTTATTTAACTTATATGCAGAGTACATTATGAGAAACGCTGGGCTGGAAGAAGCACAAGCTGGAATCAAGATTGCCAGGAGAAATATCAATAACCTCAGATATGCAGATGACACCACCCTTACGGCAGAAAGTGAAAAGGAACTAAAAAGCCTCTTGATAAAGGTGAAAGTGGAGAGTGAAAAAGTTGGCTTAAAGCTCAATATTCAGAAAACGAAGATCATGGCATCCGGTCCCATCACTTCATGGAAAATAGATGGGGAAACAGTGGAAACAGTGGCAGACTTTATTTTTCTGGGCTCCAAAATCACTGCAGATGGTGACTGCAGCCATGAAGTTAAAAGACGCTTACTCCTTGGAAGAAAAGTTATGACCAACCTAGATAACATTGAAAAGCAGAGATATTACTTTGCCAACAAAGGTTCGTCTAGTCAAGGCTATGGTTTTTCCTGTGGTCATGTATGGATGTGAGAGTTGGACTGTGAAGAAGGCTGAGCGCCGAAGAACTGATGCTTTTGAACTGCAGTGTTGGAGAAGACTCTTGAGAGTCCCTTGGACTGCAAGGAGATCCAACCAGTCCATTCTGAAGGAGATCAGCCCTGGGATTTCTTTGGAAGGAATGATGCTGAAGCTGAAACTCCAGTACTTTGGCCACCTCATTCGAAGAGTTGACTCATTGGAAAAGACTCTGATGCTGGGAGGAATTGGGGGCAAGAGGAGAAGGGGACGACAGAGGATGAGATGGCTGGATGGCATCACTGACTCGATGGACGTGAGTCTGAGTGAACTCCGGGAGTTGGTGATGGTCAGGGAGGCCTGGCGTGCTGCGATTCATGGGGTCGCAGAGTCGGACACGACTGAACGACTGATCTGATCTGATCTGAATGATGTATTTACAGATAAAATTATACAATGCCTGGAATTTGCTCAAAATAATGCAGGAGAGGGACTAGTACAGGGAGTAGATGGGGCAGGCTTGACAGTAGTTGATGGGCTAGATGATGGGAAATTTGAAGTTCGTCCTATATTTGCATCTATGTATTTTGTTTTAAATTCTCCATAATTAGAAAATTTTAAGATTTATTCAAATACTATATAAAGGAAGAAAAAACAAAGAGGTGTATAAAAAATAATTTTCTCATTAACTTTCCCTAAAATTATAAAGCTGATTTTCCAAACTAATATTTGGTTGTAACAAAAAACAATTCACATTTACATTTTAGGAAGCAGTCTATGTTTATAAGTGTGAAATTAATTACTAACTCAAAGGAAAAATTAGTCAGATGGTCAGTCAAGCTACACAATCTTCCCACTCATTAAAATAGACCACAAATTAATTTCCATTTACTAATACCACAGGATTAAATGTACAATCTGACATATTGCAAAATGTTCATTATTGCAGATTCTTAAAGGTTTTCAGAAATTCTCAGAACTTGCTGCTGCTACTGCTAAGTTGCTTCAGTCGTGTCCAACTCTGTGCAACCCCATAGACGGCAGCCCACCAGGTTCCACCATCCCTGGAATTCTCCAGGCAAGAATACTGGAGAGGGTTGCTATTTCCTTCTCCAATGCATGAAAGTGAAAAGGGAAAGTGAAGTCGCTCAGTCCTGTCCGGCTCTTAGCGACCCCATGGACCGTAGCCTACGAGGCTCCTCCGTCCATGGAATTTTCCAGGCAAGAATACTGGAGTGGGTTGCCATTTCTTCGCCAGGGGATCTTCCTGAGCCAAGGATCAAACCCGTGTCTCCTGCATTGGCAGACACTGTATTACAAATTCTTGGAACAAAAATATAAAAAAACAATTGTTTTCCAAGTTTTCTTCTCTTAAAAGTGGAAGCCTCTTTATTTTATATATGTAAGAATACAGGTCAATTAAATATTCAATAGGCACTGAAGTATATGTTGATTGGATAAATAAGCAATAAGATTATTTAGGGAAGTAATAAATAGCAGAGCAGTGAAGAGCAGAGACAGTGATTCCAGGCCACCTTTAAAAATTGGAGATAAAACAATAAGTACCATAGCAAGATTGGAGAAACTGTTTTTAAAGTTTGGGGAAAACTGAGCATTTGATCAAACAAGCTTCAGAAAACATTTCTAATTCAGATTCTGTTATTAACTGGCTGTGTTAACTAGGGTATGTCACTTAATTTCTCTGAGCTTCAGTTTCAACATCTATAATGGTGGTGGTATTATCGCCCCTGCCTATATTTGAGAAAATCAAGGGGCTTATCTGTCAATGTAAAAATGTCCTGAAGACGGTAAAGCACAACACAGATGAATGATATCTATAAAGACTTAAAAAAGAATAAATGAGGGGGTAAATAATAAGAGCCTACAAAGGGGTTTGCCTTACAAACCAGAAGGGAACCTTAGTTATCCTTGATAAAGAAAAAGGAAGGGAAAAACAAGTCTTTCTGAGGTACAGAGTTCAAATTAACTCTCTTCCCAACAAGAAATTAATTAATCCACATTTACGTACTGTTCTTCAAATCTACTTTAGTTGTTCTTTTATACTTCATCTTGATCTGTCAATCAGATGCCCACAAACAAATACTCAAAACTATTATCTGGACACATCAAATGACAATTCACTTACTTAAATGGCTCTAAGGGGCTTCCCAGGTGGCTCAGGGGTAAAGAATCTGCCTGCCAATGCAGGAGACATGGGTTCAATCCCTGGGTTGGGAAGATCCCTTGGAGGAGGAAATGGCAATCCACTCCAGTACTCTTGCCTGGAAAATCCCACAGACAGAGGAGCCTGGAAGGCTACATTCCATGGGGTTGAAAGAGTTGGACACGACTGAGCGCACACACATGCAGGCTATCATCAGTATGCTTCTGTATGCGTCAAAGCTACTCTCACATTCTTGCATGGAGTTTCCTTCCACTAGATTGTCAAGTCATAAACTTTATTATGTAGAGTTTACCCAAATTCCATTATGCTTATACTTACAACAGTTGTCAATTATAAGCAACAAACTTCTCACACTTGAACTATTTCAATAATTTCCATTCTTCTTCCTCTAAGTAATCTTCGCTTATGGTTAAAACTATTTAATTTTGTGTTGCTGATATCCTAAGATAAATCAAGATTACTTTTTTACTTTTTTCTATATACAACTGAAGTTTATGAAACTACCTCATTTAGCTCTAAGTTGAAAGGGAAAGCAGAAGGGAAACACAGAGATGGCAAATTAATGCTACCTCTTGTAAGTAACCTCTCCTTCCCTTAGGCCCTTCAATCCCTACTCTGAACACTCACTTCCATTTCTACTGCTAGAACAGTTTCAACTCATTTTAACATCCTTTTCGCTAACCATCCATCACCAAACAGCACAGTACCTACTAGGTTCCAGGCCCAATACTAAAGCTATATGTTGGGGTAAGATGCATTAAAGGCCTGCCCTCAAAGCATGTGTTCACTAGAAGAGACCTTACTGTCAACAAACATTTACAAATACGATGTAAATATTTAAATGATACCAAAATAGAGGCATGTGCTCTGTGCTCTGGAAATATAAAAAAAAAAAAATACATAAGGACTATGTGGCAAAGGTAAGGACAGTAGGACAGAAAAAGAGTAACTATTAATAGCTAAGTGAAGTGAAAGCTAAGTGAAGGGATTCCCTGGTGGCTCAGAGGGTAAAGCATCTGCCTGCAATGCGGGAGACCTGGGTTCGATCCTTGGGTCAGGAAGATCCCCTGGAGAAGGAACTGGCAACCCACTCCAGTATTCTTGCCTGGAGAATGCCATGGACAGTGCCGACCACGGGGTCGCAAAGAGTTGGAGAGTCGGACACAACTGAGCAACTTCACTTCCATTTTCAAGTGAAGTGAAAGTCACTCAGTCATGTCCAATTCTCTGCAACCCCATGGACCATACAGTCCATGGAATTCTCCAGGCCAGAATCCTGGAATGGGCAGCCTTTCCCTTCGCCAGGGCATCTTCCCAACCCAGGGATCAAACCAAAGTCTGCTGCATTGCAGGCAGATTCTTTACCAACTGAGCTATCAGGGAGAGCTAGAAAGGAGTCTTTAAATTTCTTCAGACATTTTCTTTTTAGGATATCAGATGTATTTAAGTAATTTAGTAACCAATTTACCACCCTTCATTGAACTACATCTTGATTCGCACTCTACAGGGCAAAGGTTTGGTGTGAAAGGGTGTACTCCCTCAGATTACCCTCAAAGCTTTCCCTCAACACACAAATATCACTACCAACTACTCCTTCTTTCTTCCCTACTCTCTAACTACTTAAGCACTTTGTCTTACCTGACACTCATTAAAATTACAACACCATATGTATGTGAAGGTACCTTCTAAATTTTGATAAACTTACAAAAAGATATGGCAATGATTACACGGTCTACCTTCCAGACTTCTTACAGTCTTTCCTTTAATCCCCACTGTGACTTGCGAAGTAGACACTCAATGAAATGTCTAATTTAAAAATCTCTGGTGATACACTAAGAATTACTTATTACACCAATATTAAGTATCTCATAAAAGCTAAATTAAAACCAATTCTTCAGCATTATAATGTACACAGGAAGAAGTAGAGTGGTTAAGAGCATGGACATCAAAGAAAAACTGCCCAACTCCTAATCTAGTCCCCTCATTAATTAGCTTTTGTGACCTTGAGCAAGCTCCATAACCTCTCAGTGCCTCAATCTTCTCAACTATTAAATGGATAAAGTATTACCTAACTCCCAGGTCAATGTGAGAGTAAATGAGTTGGCATAATGCTCAGACCGGAACCTGATACCCCCTAAGGGCTAGACTCTGTAGTAGTAGCAGCAGTGCTCGCATCACATCATCAGAAAACCTGTTTATTTTTTAACCAGTCTTCTTAGTCACAAAGCTCTTTTTACAGAAGGTGCAGTTCAGGAGTGGAAAGAGCAAGGCTGGTAGGATTTCCATTTGCGGAGTCACACTCAGTGTTTAATCCTGGCTCTGCCATTAGTCAGCTATAGGACTACAGACAACTAAGTAACTAGAGGCAAGTTATTCACCTCTCTGACCCTCGATTTCATGATCTATAAAATGCAATACCACCACCTATACGCCAGGAATGTCCCAAGGACTAGAGAGTCAAGGTACTTGAAGTAACAAGCACAGTGCACGTCACACTGTTGAGCTCTGTTTCCCTCCTCCACACCCTACACGGAGCATCTCACCTAATTCTCATCCCACCATTATGAAGCTCATATTAGACTGAGCCATATTGAAAACAGCTGAATACTGGCAAACCCCAAACTGTTCAATCTAACACTACCCCCATTTACAAATGGAGAAAATAAGCTCAGAGGTTAAATGATTTCCTCAAGGTCATACACATGATTTAACTGACCGAGCTAAAACTTAAAAAAGATAATTTTTTAGAAAAATTGGTTCAATGAGTCCTGCTCAGAAAGGGAGGGGGGAGGGTATACTAATTACAATAATACATGTAAAACTACTGTAACCTGCACGTTCTTGTTTTGCCATATTGAAAACCAAGATGATGAGCAGATTTCTAAGAATCTTTCCATCTTAAAAACTATTTGCAGTGGACTTCTCTGGTGGTCCAGTGGTTACAATTCCACACTTCCACAGCAGGGGGCACGGGTTCATCCCAGGTCAGGGAAGTTCAACAGGCTGCACTGAAGACAGTCAACACACACACACACAGACACATACCCACACACAGTGTGTCCATGTGTGCTGTAGAAGTTGAGGGTTCAGTGAAAATTAGAGGAAAATAATATTTAAAAAAGCATTAACTACACCAATTCAAAACCTACAACTGGATCTAATTATCAGAAAATTCACAAAGCAGCTGAACATCAAATATTCATCCTGGTGAAAAGTTAGCAGTATTCAATACCACCGATGAGTTCTTTGCCAAATATACCAGAAGAGTTGCAGTCTATGTATGCCCTTTGGTTCTCGAAATAGTGGATATAGAAAAACAAAAACAAAAAGACAGAAAAGCTCCCCCCCCCAATAGTAAGAAATATACTATTGTAGTAACATTATATAACCGCTAAGTTTATTTCTACATATTCCACAAGGATAGGATTCTATCATACAAACCATACTTGGGATACGTATCTGTCTAAACATGAAAAGTCCTATCAAAACGCACCACACTAGTAAATAAAACAGCAAGCGGCAACACAAGGCCGCATCAAAGTGGTGAAATCTTTTAACAGTATCAAATATTTACTCTGACTGGTTACAAATCTATTCTTAATGTTTTCTCCACTCTCCCTCCTTTCTCCTTCATATGTCATTCACCATTTTTTCCCCTTAAAATGGCATGAACAACAAAATAAGGATAATGAACAGAAACCGGGTCTTGCAACAGATTTACAATACAACAGTTTTGTTCTAATCCTCTTACTGGCCTCTGCTGCAATTATGTAATCATTTCACGGCAAAAGCTTACAAGGAAGTCTCTTCCCCGACCCTGAAATGAAGCTGGAGGGGTAAACAGAAGTGGGAAACAGGTAGCCTCGGAATTTGCTACATTTCCGCGAAACTAAACTGCATCTTTGGAATCATCATTACCTGAGCGCTCTTAATTTTCAAGACTTTACCCATTAGCCATTACAGACTTTTTTTTTCTTTTTTAAATCCCATAACTGGCAACTCTTCACGTGCTGCAGATTTCATCTAACACCATCACTTCCCGAGTCCATTAAACTCTCTTTTCCCTGGGCGATCAGAACGAGCTATCCACGCTGGAAGGGTAGTGTAATTACAATTATGTCTGAACAGCTCGCCTCAACTCCCCGAAACAAAAGTCAGGCTGAACTGAGCTATCTCCTAAGGCGCCGGTTCTTGCCCACCAGGTTTCGCCGAAACCTCCCAAGGGTGACCTCTACGCCTTGGCGCCGCGCCCGGCTCGCCGTCTCCTAAGACCCTCGGTCCATGCCTACTGCCTCGCCGGGTCCAGCTCCCGCGCGGCGCCGGCCTCCAGACTTGTTGGCGAAGTCTCTTTACAACCCGCTCCGCAAGCCGGGCCCTCAGCTCCGGCCGCGCGCGCCCCACCGACAGGTAACCTGGGTCTGGCTCCACGCCTCGGGCGCTCAGGACAGCGCAGTTAATGAGTAACGCGCCCGAGGGACGGGGGAGGAGCCGCCGCCGCCCGACGCCCACCAGCGGCCCCAAGGGGCGCCTACATGCCCCCAAGGCGCCAAGCCTCCGCCACCGCCCGCGTCCGCGAGCCCAGAGGAGCGCGCTCGCCGGAGCCAGGACAGCCGGACCGGGTCCCGGCGCGCCGCGCCCTCACCTGCACCTGCCGCGGCCGCCCCTCCAGGCCAGCTCGCGGGAGGCGGGCGCGCGGCCACTGAGGGGGGCGGTGTTCCTCGTCCTGGGCCTCTCCCTCCCGCCGCCGCGCTCACCTGACTAACCTACCACCGCCGCGGCCCGTGCTCAGGGGCGCTCGCAGAGCCGCACACAGCGCACGCCGAAGCACTCTGAGGCGGAGGAGGACGGCTGGCCGACGCCGCTACACTCTAACGCGGTGAATGCACGGCTGGAGGAGCCGCCGAGAGAGCGCGGGACTGCGCCTGCGCCGGGAGCCGGGCCCGGAGCCTGGAGCCGTACGGCCCCGCGGAGGGAAGGCGGGGTTAGGGGCGGGGAGGGGGCGGGGAGGGGGCGGGGCGGGGAGGGGGCGGGGCGGGCGTGGGGCCTGAGGGGCCGACGCGCTCCCGCGCCCCCTGGCGCCAGGCGGGGCTTTCGCAGGTGTTGGGCGCGGGCCCCAGGTGTCTTCGCGGGTGGTTTCCTTGGGAACCAGGGCGAACTGGCGCTGAGCCTCGTTGCCCTGGGCTTAACAGATGGTCTCCGGTTCACGTCGAATTTGTTGGGCTCTCCAGGAGTCGGAAGATGAACCTTCGATGTGAGTTGGGGACCACTGTATCCAACCTGAGACTCGGCACGCATATGTACCTTACAACGTGTGTCAGTGTGTTTGTGTGTGGGCGTGCGTGAGTCTCTGGGGGCATGGGTGGAAGGAAGGGGAGTCTGATAGAACCTAGATCCTAGCATTCCAGCAACTGTTAGAGCATTCGAGAATGTCGTGTCTGTACCTACCTTCTCTCATCCTTCGTGTCAACTTTTATCAAACTTCCACCCCACTTTAGGTCCTCCAGAGAGGAAACATGAAACTACAAACCATGTTTCCGAAAATCTGATCAAAAAGAAGCCGTCACATCAAATATACGTCTCTATGTTTAGTCAAAGAGATACAGGCAGTTTATGTAATATGTATATTGAGTAGGACCCCCATTCTGTGTATTGATTAGCGGCATAAAAGAAGAGTAGGTTATGGGTATAGCTATAGGAATCAGGATTGAGGAATCAGCTTTGAGGTTGGCATCTTCTAGCTGTTGTCAGTGACCTTGAGCTAATTGATCTCTAATAACCCCAGTAAATGGGGATAATCAGACTACCCACCTCAATAAGTCGTTAAGAAATTAAATGTCTTAATATATGTAAAATACTTAGTGTACTTCATGACACAGTGCCTAATATTGTGTATTTGTCTAAGTAGCTAAGTCGTGTCAGACTCTTGAGACTCCATGGAATGTAGCCTGCCAGGCTCCTCTGTCCATGGGATTTTTCCAGGCAAGAATACTGGAGTGGGTTGCCATTTTCTTCTCCAGGGGATCTTCCCGACCCAGGGATTGAACCAGGGTCTCCTGCATTGCAGGCGGATTCTTTACCAATTGAGCTAGACAAGTGTGTAATGAATATTATCTATTAATAACATTATTACTGTTATCATCCACCTATAATAAAAACAAACCTCGAAAGTCATTATTTACTCTTTTGTACTCCATCTCCAATTTATCAAGTCTTACCTATTCTAATTCAGAAACAATTCTTAAATCTACCCCATCTCTTATTTACTAGGAGTAGACATGATCTCCCTCATTAGGGAGGTCTGTTCTCCCTGACTCCACTACTCTCCCTTACACCATGTAATTCATTTATCAAATGTTTATTGTGTTCAATCTGTGTACCTACTACTAGACTTGGGAAGAGAGAAACCATTACACACAATCTCCATCATCCAAGGACTCAAACATAGTGAAGAAAACAAATATGTCAATAATAACTAAGTGAAATAAATAACTGCAACAGAAAGTAGTCTTTCCATGAAAATGTGTTATTTAAGAAATTTTTCTGGTGGCCAATAACATAAATCCATTCAAAGTATAAGCAGAATGGGAGGAATTACTTTAAGGATATAAAGATTGCTCTCTGAATCCATGGGTAGGGATGAAAGAAGGCTTGGTAATAGTCTGAAAACTGGGACTGAAATGTTGTGGAGAAGCTAGGAGGTCCCCTCATTGTGCCTCATCTCTCTTTCTCTTCCTTCTTACTGCAGATTATTTATGTACCTGGTATAGAGAAGCAATAAATAAATATTTGTTTAGTGGATGGCAATTTATGTAACTGAGAAGTAAACTGGACCCAAAGCCAATTCTCAAAACATTTCCTTATAAGTAGGTAACATGTTAAAATGACTCTTTTGTAGGGGATCATACAGTTTAGAGTCTAAGTCCTTTTAGACTTTTATCAGCCCTTTCTCTCAGCTCTCTGATTTTTTCAGTTGCCTATTCCAACATCAGAAAAAGGATGTAAGATACACAGTTGTCCATAACTGATTGCATGAGAGATACATTTGAGACAACTGTTTTATACATGAGTTGTGAAAGCAAATTTTTATGTGATACAAGTACTGGCCCACAAGTAAATATTTTGCTAGACAAGGAAATGATAGACTACTTTCTGTTGCAGTTAAAAACTAATAAAAAAAGAATAAATAAAGAGAAAAAATTCAAAATAACAAACTTAAAATGTATTCCTCTCATGTAGATTTGCACAGTGCAGAGTTGATATGGTGGCTCTCTGATCAACATGGACACAGGCTTCTTCTATCACATGGCTTCACTATCCTGAAGCTTCAGCTTCTACCATCAAGTAGGCTGCTCAAGCTCCACCCATCACCTCCTTATTCCAAGCAGCGGAAAAGCAACAGAGGCTAAAAAGAACACCCCTCTACTTAAAAACACTTGCAGAAGTTGTGTACATCACTGTACTTACACCTTATTGGTCAGCACTCAACTATAAGTGATGTTGAAACATACAGTTTCTATTGAATGGGCATGTGCCCAGCTAGAAATCAGTGGTTCTAGTAATAAAAAAAAAAAAAAAAACAGGGAACAGATATTGGAGACAATTAGCAATATCTGGTTCATCATTCCGTATCAGACTTAGGATGAGAGAAATGGTGTTGAGGGAACATATAAATAGAGCAAAGGCATTGTAAGGAAAACGTGATGTGATGAACACTGTACCTAGGACAGGTGCAGGTAGATAGATAAGCCTGGAAATATGTAGAATCCAGTTGTGGAAGATCTTAAATGCCAGACTGAGGAATATAGAATTTGGTTCAGTAATCAGAGGAGAATTTCTGAAAGATGTTGAGCTGGAGAGTGAAATGGTCAAACCACTGCTTTAGGAAGAGTAATGTGGTGGCAATGCCTGGAATGTACTTGGTGGGGGTGGGGGAGGTGACGAGAGGCAAGGAAAATAGATAGAAACTATGGAGAATAAAATGGCAACCCACTCCAGTATTCTTGCCTGGAGAATCCCAGGGACGGGGGAGCCTGGTGGGCTGCTGTCTATGGGGTCACACAGAGTCGGACACGACTGAAGTGACTTAGCAGCAGCATTATGAGATAGTAAGTGCCTATACTGCAGTAAAAATGGGAAAGGATGAATTTCAAAGAATGATTTGTCAAATGCAACAATCGAGTAGATGTCCTCTCTCTCTCTCTCACCCTCCCTCTCTCCTCCTCCTTCTCAAAAGTTCAGAATCATTCTACCTATTTGAGATCAGCACAATGATTTTATTTGGGAAAGTACCCTTCCACCATGTTCAGTCCAAGTGACCCATGTAAAACTGAATTCCCCACCCCTACTTTCAGGGTGAGTATGTGACCCAGGCTTTACCAGTCAGAGAATCTTCTTGATCTCTGTGATTAGCTCATGATAAGCAAATGACTCAAGCAGGGCTAATAAAAAGTCAATTCTGAGAGTTTTGGGAAATTTTGGGGAAAAGTGAATCTCTCTCTGAGAATTGCTGAGACCATTAAATGTAAGCCTGGGGCTACCAGCAGTGATCTTGCCACCCAATGGAGAACATGCTTGAGAATGGAACTAATGGGGAAAAGGCAGAACTGAGAGATTAGAAAAGCAAGAGTGGGTCCTGATGACATTATTTCACTTCCTAGGTCAAGCTGTGACTGAAGCTGGAGACCCTGAACTTTTCAGTCATATGAGCCAGTAATTTTCTCTTTGCTTAAGCCAACTTGTATTGTGTTTTCTGCCACTTGCAAATGAATATACAGAAATAAAGGCAAGCATAATAATTCCAAGCCTTAAAAAGAGTACCATCTACCTTTGTCATACATAGTATTAAAAGACCTGGCTCTAATAAGTTTTACCTGTTCCAAAAAACCAAATCTACATTCAAAGAGAAGATGTGCTATACAGCTGGGAATGTTCACAATACTATGAAAGCTCTGAAAGTAATTTGAGTCATAAAATATGGGAGCTGGAGGAGAATATTAATTCATCTCACCTCCTCACCTGTTTTCACAAATGAGGAAACTGAGACTTAGAAATATGAGATTTATGTAAAGTCACAGGGCTAATATATGCTGGTCTTCAACCCAGGTCTTTGGAATACTAGTCTATATATTTTTGGAATACTAGTCTACTACTCATTGTATCATTCTGACACTTCAAAACAGGACATCTAAAAAGCTTTCAAATACATTTGAAACACATGTATTACTAATGAAGTAATGTTCCCAGTTCCCATGAAGCAACAGTTTTGAAAGGATAATATTCAGTTTGAAAGCCTGGGGGTGCTGATGATATTCACCATATTCTTGTGAGGGTAGGTAGTCTTTCTGCACAAGGTTGCTGTGACTCATGCCATTATACAAGTAAGAGAAACCAACCATGCTGTGTTGACCATTAATACTGGACCTGTGTAGTTGCCTGAGCCAAAATCAGCCCTGTGTGTTTTGATTGGATACAAGGAAGGTCAACCTTCAACAGCATTTTGTTAAGTGATATAAACCCAGTCAATACCCTTCACTTTGACAATATAAACTTGAAAATAAGTATACATAGGGAGAGTGATTATACAAACTCAACTGGTACCCCAAGCGGAATAAACTATCCTTTATGAGGCCTATTCAGTTCACTCGCTCAGTCGTGTCTGACTGTTTGCAACCCCATGAACTGAAACACGCCAGGCCTCCCGGTCCATCACCAACTCCTGGAGTCAACCCAAACCCAAGTCCATCGAGTTGGTGAATCCATCCAACCATCTCATCCTCTGTTGTCCCCTTCTCCTCCTGCCCTCAATCTTTCCCAGCATCAGGGTCTTTTCAAATGAGTCAGCTCTTCACGTCAGGTGGCCAAAGTATTGGAGTTTCAGGTTCAACATCAGTCCTTCCAAAGAACACCCAGGACTGATCTCCTTTAGGATAGACTGATTGGATCTCCTTGCAGTCCAAGGGACAGACTCTCAAGAGTCTTCTTCAGCACCAAATTTCAAAAGCATCAATTCTTCAGGGCTCAACTTTCTTTATAGTCCAACTCTCACATCCATACATGACTGCTGGAAAAACCATAGCCTTAACTAGACGGACCTTTGTTGGCAAAGTAGTATCTCTGCTTTTGAATATGCTGTCTAGGTCGCTCATAACTTTCCTTCCGAGGAGCAAGCGTCTTAATTTAATGGCTGTAGTCACCATCTGCAGTGGTTTTGGAGCCCAGAAAAATAAAGTCAGCCACTGTTTCCACTATTTCCCCATCTATTTGCCATGAAGTAATGGGACCAGATGCCATGATCTTAGTTTTCTGAATATTGAGCTTTAGGCCAACTTTTTCACTCTCCTCTTTCACTTTCATCAAGAGGCTCTTTAGTTCCTCTTCACTTTCTGCCATAAGGGTGGTGTCATCTGCATATCTGAGGTTATTGATATTTCTCCCGGCAATCTTGATTCCAGCTTGTGCTTCCTCCAGCCCAGCGTTTCTCATGATGTACTCTGCATATAAGTTAAATAAGCAGGGTGAAATACACAGCCTTGACGTACTCATTTTCCTATTTGGAACCAGTCTGTTGTTCCATGTCCAGTTCTAACTGTTGCTTCCTGACCTGCATACAGATTTCTCAGGAGGCAGGTCAGATGGTCTGGTACTCCCATCTCTTAAAAAATTTTCCACAGTTTATTGTGATCCACACAGTCAAAGGCTTTGGCATAGTCAATAAAGCAGAAATAGATGTTTCTCTGGAACTCTCTTGCTTTTTCAATGATCCAGCGTATGTTAGCAATTTGATCTCTGGTTCCTCTGCCTTTTCTAAAACCAGCTTGAACATCTGGAAGCTCACGGTTCACGTATTGCTGAAGTCTGTCTTGGAGAATTTTAAGCATGACTAGCGTGGGAGAAATATCAATAACCTCAGATACGCAGATGACACCACCCTTATGGCAGAGTGAAGAGGAACTAAAAAGCCTCTTGATGAAGGTAAAAGAGGAGAGTAAAAAAGTTGGCTTAAAGCTCAACATTCAGAAAACTAAGATCATGGCATCTGGTCCCATCACTTCATGGCAAATAGATGGGGAAACAGTGGAAACAGTGTCAGGCTTTATTTTTGGGGGCTCCAAAATCACTGCAGATGGTGACAGCAGCCATGAAATTAAAAGACACTTACTCCTTGAAGGAAAGTTATGACCAACTTAGATAGCATATTCAAAAGCAGAGATACTACTTTGCCAACAAAGGTCCATCTAGTCAAGGCTATGGTTTTTCCAGTAGTCATGTATGGATGTGAGAGTTGGAGTTTGAAGAAAGCTGAGCGCCAAAGAATTGATGCTTTTGAACTGTGGCGCTGGAGAAGACTCTTGAGAGTCCCTTGGACTTCAAGGAGATCCAACCAGTCCATCCTAAAGGAGACCAGTCCTGGGTGTTCATTGGAAGGACTATAGCTGAAACTCCAATACTTTGACCACCTCATGCGAATAGTTGACTCACTGGAAAAGACCCTGATGCTGGGAGGGATTGGGATTGGGGGCAGGAAGAGAAGGGGACGACAGAGGATGAGATGGCTGGATGGCATCATCGACTCGAATGATGTGAGTTTGAGTGAACTCCGGGAGTTGGTGATGGACAGGGAGGCCTGGCGTGCTGTGATTAATGGGGTCGCAAAGAGTTGGACACGACTGAGCAACTGAACTGGACTGAACTGAGCGTATGAGATGAGTGCAATTGTATGGTAGTTTGAGCATTCTTTGGCATTGCCTTTGTTTGGGATTGGAATGAAAACTGACCTTTTCCAGTCCTATGACCACTGCTAAGTTTTCCAAATTTGCTGGCATATTGAGTGCAGCACTTTCACAGCATCATATTTCAGGATTTGAAATAGCTCAACTGGAATTCCATTACCTCCACTAGTTTTGTTCATAGTGATGCTTCCTAAAACCCACATGACTTCACATTCCAGGATGTCTGGCTCTAGGTGAGTGATCACACCATCATGATTATCTGGGTCATGAAGCTCTTTTTTGTACAGTTCTTCTGTTTATTCTTGCCACCTCTTCTTAATAGCTTCTGTTAGGTCCATACCATTTCTGTCCTTTATGGAGCCCATCTTTGCATGAAATGTTCCCTTGGTATCTCTAATTTTCTTGAAGAGATCTCTAGTCTTTCCTATTCTATTGTTTTCCTCTGTTTCTTTGTATTGATCGCTGAGGAAGGCTTTCTTCTCTCCTTGCTATTCTTTGGAACTCTGCATTAAAATGGGTATATCGTTCCTTTTCCGCTTTGCTTTTCACCTCCCTTCTTTTCACAACTATTTGTAAGGCCTCCCCAGACAGCCATTTTGCTTTTTTGCATTTCTTTTTCTTGAGTATGGTCTTGATTCCTGTCTCCTGTACAATGTCACGAACCTCTGTCCATAGTTCATCAGGCTCTTTGTCTATCAGACCTAGTCCCTTAAATCTATCTCTCACTTCCACTGTGTAGTCATAAGGGATTTGATTTAGGTCATACCTGAATGGTCTAGTGGTTTTCTCCACTTTCTTCAATTTCAGTTTGGCAATAATGAGTTCATGATCTGAGCCACAGTCAGCTCCCGGTCTTGTTTTTGCTAACTGTATAGAGCTTCTCTATCTTTGGCTGCCGAAGAATTGATGCTTTTGAACTGTGGTGTTGGAGAAGACTCTTGAGAGTCCCTTGGCCTGCAAGGAGATCCAACCAGTCCATTCTGAAGGAGATCAGCCCTGGGATTTCTTTGGAAGGAATGATGCTAAAGCTGAAACTCCAGTACTTTGGCCACCTCATGCAAAGAGTTGACTCATTGGAAAAGCCTCTGATGCTGGGAGGGATTGGGGGCAGGAGGAGAAGGGGATGACAGAGGGTGAGATGGCTGGATGGCATCACTGACTCGATGGATGTGAGTCTCAGTGAACTCTGGGAGTTGGTGATGGACAGGGAGGCCCGGCATGCTGCAATTCATGGGGTCGCAAAGAGTCGGAAACGACTGAGCAACTGATCTGATTTGATCTGATCTGGTCTGATCTTTGGCTGCAAAGAATATAGTCAATCTGATTTCAGTGTCAACCATCTGGTGATGTCCATGTGTAGAGTCTTCTCTTGTGTTGTTGGAAGAGGGTGTTTGCTATGACCAGTGCATTCTCTTGGGAGAACTCTATTAGCCTTTGCCCTGCTTCATTCTCTACTCCAAGGCCAAATTTGCCTGTTACTCCAGGTGTTTCTTGACTTCCTACTTTTGCACACCAGTCTCCTATAATGAAAAGGACAACTTTTGTGGGTGTTAGTTCTCGAAGCTCTTGCAGGTCTTCATAGAACTGTTCAGCTTCAGCTTCTTCTGCATTACTGGTCAGGGCATAGACTTAGATTACCATGATATTGAATGGTTTGCCTTGGAAAACAAACAGAGATCATTCTGTCGTTTTTGAGATTGCATCCAAGTACTGCATTTCAGACTCTTTTGTTGACTATGATGGCTACTCCATTTCTTCTAAGGGATTCCTGCCCACAGTAGTAGATATAATGGTCATCTGAGTTAAATTTACCCATTCCAGTCCATCTTAGTTCGCTGATTCCTAATGTCGATGTTCACCCTTGCCATCTCCTGTTTGACCACTTCCAATTTGCCTTGATAATGGACCTAACATTCCAGGTTCCTATGCAATATTGCTCTTTACAGCATCAGACCTTGCTTCTCTCACCAGTCACATCCACAGCTGGGTATTGTTTTTGCTTTGGCTCCATCCCTTCATTCTTTCTGGAGTTATTTCTCACTAATCTCCAGTAGCATATTGGGCACCTACCGACTTGGGGAGTTCATCTTTCAGTGTCCTATCATTTTGCCTTTTCATACTGTTCATGGGGTTCTCAAGGCAAGAATACTGAAGTGGTTTGCCATTCCCTTCTGCAGTGGACCACATTCTGTCAGACCTCTCCACCATGACCTGCCCATCTTGGGTGGCCCCACACAGCATGGCTTAGTTTCATTGAGTTAGACAAGGCTGTGGTCCGTGTGATCAGATTGGCTAGTTTACTGTGATTGTGGTTTCAGTCTGTCTGCCCTCTGATGCCTTCTCTAAGTGCCTACCATCATACTTGGGTTTCTCTTACCTTGGACATGGGGTAGCTCCTCCCATGAGGCCTATTAGTCATCCTCATTATAGGAATTCTGGAAAGCTATGTATCCTATAATATCTAATAACCCCTGTGTCTTTGCAATAATTCTTTAAGCATTCATTCCCTTATTTACTGAGTGTCCCTTACATGCCAAATTCTGATTTAGATGTTGGCAATATGACTAAGAATAAGACAGTGACCTGGCCTTTATTGCTTACATTCTAGTGGAGAAGACAGTCAGTACCGGAATAGATGCATAACCACATGTTAAGTAATGAGGCACGCTATGAAGAAAAGAAAAGGACTCATTACTTCATGAGAACTTGGTCACATGGCCAAATATGGCTGTAAAGGAAGGATGGAAAGTATAGTCTTTACATTGAGAGTCATCTGCCCAGGAAAAATAGAGAACTAGCTGCTGCTGCTGCTGCTGCTGCTGCTAAGTCGCTTCAGTCGTGTCTGACTCTGTGCGACCCCATAGATGGCAGCCCACCAGGCTCCCCGTCCCTGGGATTCTCCAGGCAAGAACACTGGAGTGGGTTGCCATTTCCTTCTCCAGAGAACTAGCAGTCTGCCACAAAGAATACTGGGAAGTGGGGTTGGGGGGGGGGGTGGGGAGGAAGAGAAGTCCACTGTATCTAACACGTCCACAAATTAACAAATGATTTACCATATGGTTAAGTTGACCCTAGTGGAGTTCTTGCATGGTTGGTCACATAAATTGTAGATAACTTGTATTCCTTGAGTCAATTTTGGGGGATCTGAGGGACTGATGCTAAAGCTGAAACTCCAATACTTTGGCCATCTCATGCAAAGAGTTGACTCATTGGAAAAGACTCTGATGCTGGGAGGGATTGGGGGCAGGAGGAGAAGGGGACGACAGAGGATGAGATGGCTGGATGGCATCACCGACTCGATGGAGGTGAGTCTGAGTGAACTCCCGGAATTGGTGATGGACAGGGAGGCCTGGTGTGCTGCAATTCATGGGGTTGCAAAGAGTCGGACACAACTGAGCGACTGAACTGAACTGAGGCTATCTCTCTATTAAACTAGGTCCTATTTTGATGTTGCCATTCATCAATATTTACTGCATATTATTAGTGTGCTAAATACCACTCAATTGAATGGATCAGAGAGCATTTTTGAGGTAGAAATAAAAATGTTTCTCCATTCTCCAAGGAAACTATTCCTCCTCAGTTCTTCTCTGTTGCTACATATGTTATCTAAGCCAGTCTTATTTATAAAAACAATATCTTTTCTATTACACATATCAAGAGTTCTCATGTAAATGCCCATGCCTTTATAAACCAGTCAGCTAATAGTATTGAGCAGCCATCTACAAGGTGTGATTATTGAACCACCAGCATCAGAATCACCTGAGGTGCTTGTTTAGTGCAGGCTTGATGACTTAGAATCTTTGAGGACTGAGACTAACTGCCAAAGTTTTTACAAACACTGAAAGCAATTCTTGCAATACTAAACTTTAAGAATCCACAATGAAGGCTATGAGGAAAGTAAAAGGATACCAAAAGGGCCCTACAATCTAGTTGAGATAATATAATATGTATACAAAACAGTGACTTTTAAAATGTGCTATGGAGAAATTTCCAGAATTAAAATGGAAGAATAAATATAGCATCTTCTACTATTTCTTCTACTCTAAGAGATTATCCCGTAGCAAAGATAATGACACACAAGAATGCAAAATCCATTTCCACTGAAAACAGGAGACGCCTGAAACCCTGAACTACAATATATGTGGAGGTACAGTGAAGGGCAGGAAGACTGATTTAAAAAAATGTCAGATGGCTACAGACCTCAGAAAACATCAACAAAATACACTTGGACTGTTAACTTAGGGGAAAAACCAAGACTCTTTCATTTGAAACAAGAGAATAAAGGATGTGTATTGGCAGCAATGTCTCCGCTCAGCCTGATTTATTGTGAAAGAGAAGTAGGTAAGGGACAGTTGAAAGAGGAATAATTCAGACATGCCATATATGCAGGAAGCACTCTATTTCTAAGGCAAGATGGAAAAAGATGGATTCTGAAATGTAAGCTGACCTGCAACCACCAGTTCCTCTTAGACGTAGAAGCTGAAGGAACCCATCCACATAACCCTTGTGTCATGAGAATTCCTGCTGGGCTGGAACATGGTTGAGCGGGGCTGCCCTCAGCACAAATCTTTTGTAGGTTGCATGTGTTGGAAAACTTTTCTTTCAGAGATGAGTAGCCAATCAAAAAGGAACCAGCATGCAAAGATACTATAAGAAAAAAAGAGAAAGAAATGGGACATAATGGCAAATTAAAATTCTCATTAAAAGAAATGTTGCCATTAATGGATGGACCTAGAGATTGTCATATTGAGTGAAATAAGTCAGACAGAGAAGGAGAAATATAGTATGACATCCCTTATATGTGGAATCTAAAAAGAAATGATACAAATGAATTTATTTACAAAACACAAATAGACTCACAGAGAATGAACTTATGGTTGCCAGTGGTGAAAAATGGGGGTAAGGGATATTTAGGGAGTTTGGGATGGACCTGTACACACGGCTGTATTTAAAATGGATAACCAACAAAGACACATGGAATTCGGCTCAATGTTATGTGGCATCCTAGATAGGAGGGGAGTTTGGCGGAGAATGGATACATATATATATATATATATATATATATATAGTTCTCTGAGTCTGCTGTCCACCTGAAACTATCACATTGTTAATTGGCTATACTTCAATATAAAATAAAGTTTTAAAAATTAAAATTAAAAAAATGCTGCCATTAAGCAAAAGATATTTTTAACCAAATGTATCAGTTTGGTTCAGTCACTCAGTTGTGTCTGACTCTTTGCGACCCCACGGATTTCAACACACCAGTCTTCCCTATCCATCACCAACTCCGGAACTTGCTCAAACTCATGTCTCCTGAATCGGTGATGCCATCCAACCATCTTATCGTCTGTTGTCCCCTTCTCTTCCTGTCTTCAGTCTTTCCCAGCATCAGGGTCTTTTCCAGTGAGTCAGTTTTTCGCATCAGGTGGCCAAAGTATTGGAGTTTCAGCTTCACCATCAGTCCTTCCAATGAATATTCAGGACGGATCTCCTTTAGGATTGACTGGTTTGATCTCCTTGCAGTCCAAGGGACTCCAGAGTTTTCTCCAACACCACAATTCAAAAACATCAATTCTTCAGTGTTCAGCCTTCTTCATGCCCAGCTCTCACATACGTACATAACTACTGGAACAACCATAGCTTTGACTAGACAGAAATGTATAGCTATAGATTTAAAAAGCTAAGGGTGCAACTTGGAAGAGGATCTTTGAAAGGAATTTCTGTTGTTTATAAGCTACCCAGTGTATGGAATGTTGTTATAGTGACCCGAATGGGTTAAGACAGCCAGGGTTATTTGTGGTGGGGGGGAGTTGGAAGCACTCTGGTAATGATCACCAGGAGAGTGAATAAGTAAAAACTACTAAATGCATAGCATGCAGATATATGCCACATTGGAAGCAACTGGTTAGATCTAAGCAACAGATTAGATCTAACTGGTTAGAACAAAGCAGCATGGATGGATCTTAAAAACGTGATGCTAAGTGAAAAAAAGAAAAATATATATGATCATTACCATGTATGTTCATTAAAAAGTATATACATATAAACAATGCACATTTAACAAAAACACATTAAATGCTATGCATTTAACATAGGTTTGTGTGAATGATTGCCTACAGGGGATAGGAATATGAACAAAAAGGAAAAAATAAATAAGACTGGCCTTGTATGAGTCAACTATGTTAATGTGGCAAGCACTAACAAGTATGATTAACTCAACTTTCCTCTCTTCACTTGAGATTTTTGAAAATAAAGTCACAAAAAGAATTCAAATATTAATTGAAAGAAGTAGGAGGAAACAAAATTAAACTATCTCAAAAATGAAGGCAAGCTTGGAAATAGCACAAAGGAGAATAAATTCTCATTAAAGAAAACAACAGAAATAAAATATTTTTAAAGTGTCATGGAATACCAGTTTGAGAAAAGCAGGTAAAATGAAATAGAAATAAATGAACTGTTTAAAAAGATTAGAGAGAAAATTATGTAGATGCCAGAGAGACCAAAGAAATTCAATATATGCATAAATAAGAAAAAAAGGGGGAGAAATAATATAGATATTGAGACAGAAAAGAAAGCTTACATAAATATTTTGAAAGACTTTCCAGAAATATAAGAAGACCTAAATCCATAGATAGAAGGGTCATGCTGCTGCTGCTAAGTACTTCAGTCGTGTCCAACTCTGTGCGACCCCATAAACGGCAGCCCATCAGGCTCCCCCGTCCCTGGGATTCTCCAGGCAAGAACACTGGAGTGGGTTGCCATTTCCTTCTCCAATGCATGAAAGTGAAAAGTGAAAGTGAAGTCGCTCAGTCATGTCCGACTGTAGCGACCCCATGGACTGCAGCCCACCAGGCTCCTCCGCCATAGGATTTTCCAGGCAAGAGTACTGGAGTGGGGTGCCATTGCCTTCTCTGAGAAGGGTCGTATAGTACCCCAAACAAACAAACAAAAAAATGACATAGAATAGTCTAAGACATAATCTAGTAAAGCTAATAGATTTCAAAGCTGATGAAAATCTTTTGGATAGAGAAAAATGATTAAGATATCTATTGGGGGGAAAAATCAAAATCTGAATCAAAGGATTTTATATCCAAGAATTCAATACCAGAGAAACTTATTCAAGTACAAATGTAATAGACAAGATTTTTTAAAATGCAAGCAATATGGTTTTCATCGGCCCTTTTATAGGACATTAGTAGAGGATGAACTTTAGCCAACCATGAATTTAGAAAAGAATTTAAAAGCTGGCAGTGATCCTTGAATCCATTTATCTGTAGAATTAAGTCTAAAGCAAATTGTGAGAATTATGGTCATAGAAGAGAGTATATTTTTAAAATCCTGACAAAACAGCAATAAAATAACCAGCAGATGATGAAAGAAAAAAGAAATAAGGTAAACATTACCAGATTCAAATTCATAAAGCAAGAACTACCGAAATTCAAGAAGAAATCAACAGAAACCATGACTAATCATGTCATGAAAAACAGCAAAATGAGTAAGGATAGAGAAGACCTAAGTAACATATTTAATGAGGTGGGTTATATGCATACATATACACATATGTATTTATATTTTTTATATAAAGGTATAAATATATGTTCACATATTGCTGAAGCCTGGATTGGTTTTGCTTGGTATTGCTGAAGCCTGCTTATTTAACTTATACACAGAGTACATCATGAGAAATGCTGGACTGGAAGAAGCGCAAGCTGGAATGAAGACTGTGGGGAGAAATATCAATAACCTCAGATATGCAGATGACACCACCCTTATGGCAGAAAGTGAAGAGGAACTAAAAAGCCTCTGATGAAAGTGAAAGAGGAGAGTGAAAAAGTTGGCTTAAAGCTCAACATTCAGAAAACAAAGATCATGGCATCTGGTCCCATCACTTCATGGCAAATAGATGGGGAAACAGTGGAAACACTGGCTGACTTTATTTTGGGGGGCTCCAAATCACTGCAGATGGTGACTGCAGCCATGAAACTGAAAGACACTTACTCCTTGGAAGGAAAGTTATGACCAACCTAGATAGCATATTCAAAAGCAGAGACATTACTTTATCAACAAAGGTCCGTCTAGTCAAGACTATGGTTTTTCCAGTGGTCATGTATGGATGTGAGAGTTGGACTGTGAAGAAAGCTGAGCGCCAAAGAATTGATGCTTTGAACTGTGGTGTTGGAGAAGACTTGAGAGTCCCTTGGACTGCAAGGAGTTCCAACTAGTCCATTCTGAAGGAGATCAGCCCTGGGATTTCTTTGGAAGGAATGATGCTAAAGCTAAAACTCCAATACTTTGGCCACGTCATGAGAAGAGTTGACTCATTGGAAAAGACTCTGATGCTGGGAGGGATTGGGGGCAGGAGGAGAAGGGGACGACAGAGGATGAGATGGCTGGATGGCATCACTGACTCGATGGACGTGAGTCTGAGTGAACTCCGGGAGTTGGTGATGGACAGGGAGGCCTGGCGTGCTGCAATTCATGGGGTTGCAAACAGTTGGACACGACTGAGCGACTGAACTGAACTGAACTGATAAATATATGTGAATAAGAATATATCTTCTCTTCATTTATCCATGGACTAGTCAGAAAAATTGGATATGCATCAAAATGGGCTTTCAACAGTCCTGAGAATTTTGTGTCTCAGCTCCCTTTTAGTACAGCTGGCTTCTCTTTTATTTCCTTTACATATTGAACTTCCAGATGTAATAAAAAAAAAAGTTTGAAAACCACTGTGACACACACACTTAAGAATGTAAAAGTATTTATTTTATTTTAAATTTAGAATGTACAGTCCATGTGCCCAATATATGGACTGGAATGCTCTAAAGTAAATGACCTAAGTGACCCTGATTACAATAGAGACATTTTCAAAGGCTATCTCTGCCAGTAAGGCATTTGAGAAGTTTGGTATAAATATGGATCTTTTTTATAGGTAGGGTACCTATAGTGAAAGAGGGAGTAGGGATGCTCCAATTCTAATTCATGACAAAGGAGAAGTCTGATGCTCCTTGCATCATTCGTCAGGCAAATTTGTGACTGGAGCTATATAACAAAGATTCTTTTCCTGGTGTAAGAATGGAAGTTATCATGCTTGTCAACATTTTTTGTGCCTGTGTTCTTAACCATCACCAGATTGGACAAAGACAAAGCAGTGTATGCAGTTTGGGTTTATTATAATGAAGTCAGAAGGCTAGGTTATGGGAACCTGGTAAAGAGACGTTTTGAGGTCAAGGACTTTGGGGAATGAAAGGACTCTCAGAGGCCCAACTTGCTCAATATTCAGGGGCCCAAGAGATTGTACTTTCTTGTTGGTCTGATGAAACATCTGAATATACTGAGCTTGAAACCACAAGGGAAAGGAAGGGCTTTTGTTTCAGGAAGTGAAGATCTCAGGCTCTAAGCAGCATGTAAATTGAGCTCATGGCAACTTCTCTGAGCTTAATGGAATTATAGATTTGAGGAGTTGCTGTAACTATTTTGGTAGAAATAAAGTCCAAATTTCAGAAGACACAAGTTTCAATGAATATGAACCATACTTTAACTTTCTCCCACTGCTTTTGGTGTGCAAACCTCAAGATGTGTTTGAATTACCAAGTATCTCTCCTATCTATGCAGCTTGGTTATAAAAGAGATTTAATTTCACAGACCCAAAATGAAACTGTGCTATCAAAAAAGACACAATTATAATTTGAGAAGTGGCGTATGTGTCACAAAATTGTCCCAACTTTCTGTCCCCCTGGCTCCTTTTAATCAAACTGCTGAAACCTAGGCTGATAACAACTATCAGTAACACGAATATGGAGTAGAAATTCAGGATACACTGATTAAATGCTGTCTGACATCTCAAGAATTGTTCAGTTGCATACATAATGACATTGTCACTGACATAATCAAAATTAATCAACGAGTTTTGCTTTAGGTAAATATTTTTCAGGACTGGAAATACTCTGACATCATTCCCATGTGAGATATATCTTGCCAGACAGGCAGACACTTTTGGCTGCAGGGAATGGGCATCTGTCACCAATTGCTTGAGCCAGCAATGCTAGCTCAAGGCCCAGATGATTCAGATAATTGTAGAATCTGACCTTGAGGAAGCAGTGTGGGAAATATCTGAATACTGCTTAGCATGATATTTTATAAAGAGTAAATGAACAATACAAATGCTTAATTAGTCTATCTCTTGGGGTCTTGAAATACCCAGCATATTATAATTATGTGGCTTTGAGTAAGCCTAGCCAAAAGTGAGTCATCCCTAGCTTTAATAGGCTATATGTGCATTTTTATTAATAGTTGACTAATTTTGAAATATTCTTTTTATATTATCCTTAAAAATTGATAATTTTGAATACCATCAGGAGGGAATTCAAGCCACACTCATATGAATTCCTCATTACCCATAAAATATGAACATCATTATTCTAAAGAATTATAGAAGACTTGTGGTGAGAACCTACAACAGATGTACAAAAACCAAAAAGAAAATTACTCAAGCATATTGCAAAAGAAAATCATCAATTCACAACAGAAAAAACAAAGAGAAGAAATAAACAGAGAAGAACTACAAAAGCAACTAGAAAACAAGTAATAAAGTGGCAAATAAGTACATCAGTTCAATTCAGTTCAGTTCAGTCACTCAGTCGTGTCCAACTCTTTGCGACCCCATGAATTGCAGCATGCCAGGCCTCTCTGTCCATCACCAATTCCCAGAGTTCACCCAAACTCATGTCCATCGAGTCAGTGATGCCATCCAGCCATCTCATCCTCTGTCGTCCCCGTCTCCTCCTGCCCCTAGTTCCTCCCAGCATCAGAGTCTTTTCCAATGAGTCAACTCTTCACATGAGGTGGTCAAAGTATTGGAGTTTCAGCTTTAGCATCAGTCCTTCCAAAGAACACCCAGGACTGATCTCCCTCAGAATGGACTGGTTGGATCTCCTTGCAGTCCAAGGGACTCTCAAGAGTCTTCTCCAACACCACAGGTCAAAAGCATCAATTCTTCAGTGCTCAGCTTTCTTCACAGTCCAACACTCACATCCATACATGACTACTGGAAAAACCATAGCCTTGACTAGACGGACCTTTGTTGGTAAAGTAATGTCTCTGCTTTTGAGTATGCTATCTAGGTTGGTCATAACTATTCTTCCAAGAAGTAA
Organism: Bos javanicus; assembly: GCF_032452875.1. Classification (NCBI taxonomy): domain Eukaryota; kingdom Metazoa; phylum Chordata; class Mammalia; order Artiodactyla; family Bovidae; genus Bos; species Bos javanicus. The sequence goes on from NC_083872.1 coordinate 44,212,886, forward strand.
GTGTCTTTTAATTTCATGGCTGCAATCACCATCTGCAGTGATTTTGGAGCCCCAGAAAATAAAGTCAGCCACTGTTTCCACTGTTTCCCCGTCTATTTGCCATGAAGTGATGGGCCAGATGCCATGATCTTAGTTTTCTGAATGTTGAGCTTTAAGCCAACTTTTTCACTCTCTTCTTTCACCTTCATCAAGAGGCTTTTTAGTTCCTCTTCACTTTGTGCCATATAGGTGGTATCATCTGCATATCTGAGGTTATTGATATTTCTCCCGGCAATCTTGCTTCCAGCTTGTGCTTCTTCCAGCCCAGCATTTCTCATGATGTACTCTGCATGTAAGTTAAATAAGCAGGGTGACAATATACAGTCTTGACATACTCCTTTTCCTATTTGGAACCAGTTTGTTGTTCCATGTCCAGATCTAACTGTTGTTTCCTGACCTGCATATAGGTTTCTCAAGAGTACATCACTATCAATAATTGTTTTAAATGTCAATGGACTAATTGGTCCCATCAAAAGACAGAATAGATGATTGAATAAAAAAAACAAACAAACCAGGACCCATCTATATGCTGCCTACAGGATACTCCCTTCAGAGATAAAGACACCTACAGACTGAAAGTGAAAGGATGGGAAAAGAAAGCAGGGTAACAATACTCATATCACACAAAATAGACTTTAAAACAATAACTATATCAAAGGACAAAAAAGGCCATTATATAATGATAAAGACATCCACACAAGAAGAGGATGTTACACTTATTAACACATGTGCACCAAATACAGGAGCTTCCCTGGTGGCTCATCTGGTGAAGAATCTTCCTGCAATGTGACCTTGGTTCAATCCCTGGGTTGGGAAGATCCCCTGGAAAAGGGAATGGCTACCCATTCCAGTATTCTGGCCTGGAAAATTCCTTAAATATATAAAGTAAATATTAATAGATATAAAAGGAGAAGTTGATAATTATACAATGCTAGTAGGGGAATTTAACTCCCCACTTACACCAATGGAATAGATCATCCAGACAGAAAATCAGTAAGGCAACAGGGGTATTAAATGACACAATAGACCAGTTGAACTTAGTAGATATCTACAGGACATTACATCTAAAACAAGCAGAATACACATTTATTTAAGCAGTGCTCCTGGAATGTTCTCCAGGATACATCACATAGTAGGCCACAAAATAAGTCACAGGAAATTTAAAAAGATAGAAATTATATCAAGCATTTTTTTCATAATATAAAACTAAATCCACTGCAGAAAGAAAAATAAGGAAAGTACAAAGATATGGAAACCAAACAACATTCTACCAGTTGGTTGATGAAAGAAATCAAAGAGGAATAAAAAAACACCTTGCAATAAATGAAAATATACACAACTTTCCAAAGCCTATGGAATGCAGTAAAAGCAGTTCTAAGAGGGAGATTTATAGCAATACACACCTTCCTCAAGAAATAAGAAAAACTTCAAATAAACAACTTAACCTACCACATGAAGGAATTAGAAAAAGAAGACTAAACAAATCCCAAAGCCTGAAAAAGGAAGGAAATCATAAACATCAGAGAAGAAATAAATGAAATAGAGACCTAAAAAACAATAGAAAAGACCCATGAAACTAAGAGCTGTTGTTTTTTTTTTTTTTTCAAAGATAAACAAAATTAAACCTTTAGCCAGGAGAAGGAAATGGCAACCCACTCCAGTATTCTTGCCTGGAGAATCTCATGGACGGAGGAGCCTGGCAGGCTACAGTCCATGGGGTCGCAAAGCGTTGGACACAACTGAGTGACTTCACTTTCACTCTCACCAATAAACAGAATGAGAAATGAAACAGAAGTAGCAGCCAATGCCACAGAGATACAAAAAAATCATGAGAGTAGAGACACTGCTATGGCTTCCATTGGGGTCAGCGTGACCAGTAGGGCTCAACAAATCAATCTCCTGGAATTCAGACAATGTGGGAGATTATCTTTGGGGCATCTCCTGCTTTGCTACCAATAGGAATGAGTTCCAGAGGAACTTCATCCTCAATTTGGAACTCTTTGCTGCCAGAGTATGGCTGGCCAGGAATTTGACCTAATGTCAATGTCTGGGATGTAGCCATAAAGACACATGGAATCCCAGTGCTGTACTTGAACCTTCCAAAAACAGAGCCTCCAATCTGTGACCATCACAGGACTTGCTCTGATGGCAGTTGAAGTTTGATTCAAATGGACACCTTCCCTTCTAGGCCTGACTTTCTTTCCTTTGCTGAGTCCGCTCAGAACACCCTTCTCTGGTCAGCAGGCAGGTTTCAGCTAAAATGTTGTCCTCTGTTCTGTAGAGTTGCATGGGGTGTGTCCTCAGTCACGTGCAACTCTTTGCAACCCTTTGGACTACAGCCGGCAAGGCTCCTCTGTTCAAGGGATTTTTCAGGCAAAAATACTGGAGTGGGTTGCCATTTCTCCCTCTAGGGGATCTTCCCGACCCAGGGTTCAAACCCATGTCTCCTGTGGCTCCTGCATTGCAAATGAATTCTTTACCTGCTGAGCCACTGGGGCCCTATAAAGGTCTGCACCTAGTTCTTAATTATCTGTAGGGGATGATCTTTGGTCTTGTCCTGAGGAATAATCTAGGGGTATGTTAACAAATTAAGTAAAACTGTCCCTGTATGTAGGTAACATAATACTACACATAGAAAATTCTAGTCTCCACCAAATAACTATTCAGTTCAGTTTAGTTCAGTCACTCAGTCGTGTCCGACTCTTTGAGACCCCATGAATCGCAGCACTCCAGGCCTCCCTGTTCATCACCATCTCCCGAAGTTCACTCAAACTCACGTTAGAACTAATAAATGAATTCATTAAAGTTGCAGGATACAATATTAGTATACAGAAATCTGTTGTTTTGTATACACTAAAAATGAACTATCAGAAAGAGAAAGCAAAAAAGAACCCATTTAAAATTACATTCAAAAGAATAAAATACTTAGGAATAAACTTAACCAAGGAGGTGTAAGAGCTATATCCTGAAAACTATAAAGCCTGATGAAGGAAACTGAAGAGGATACAAAGACGTGGAAAGCTATTCCATGCTCTTGGATTCAAAGAATTAATATCATTAAAATAGCCATACTACCCAAAGTAATTTATAGATTTAATGCAATCCCTATCAAAATACCCATGACTTTGGTCACAGAACTGGAACAAATAATCGTAAAGTTTATATGGAACCAGAAAAGACCCTGAATTGCCAAAGAAATCTTGAGAAAAAAGTGAACAAAGCTGAAAGTATCACCCTTCCTGACTTCAGACTGTACTGCAAAGCCACAGTAATCCTAACAGAATGGTACTGGCACAAAAACAGACACATAGGTCAATGGTACAAAACAGAGCCCAGAAATAAATCATTTGCTAAGTTGAATTAATATATTAATAATAAAGAGAGCAAGAATATACGCTGGAAAAAAAGACAGTCTCTTCAATAAGCACTGCTGGGAAAACTGGACACCTACATGTAACCGAATGAGATTAGAAGATTTTGGGGCCTTCCTTGGTAGTGCAGTTGATAAGAGTCTGCTTGCCAATGCAGGAGACATGGGTTCGATCTCTGGTCCATGAAGATGCTGCAGAGCAACTCAGCCCATGCACCACAACTACTGAGGCCACACTCTAGAGCTTGCAAGCACCAGCTCTGCTGCAGCTACTGAAGCCTGTGTGCCTGGAGCCTGTGCTCCACAGCAAGGGAAGCCTCCACAGTGAGAAGCCCGGGCACCGCAGCAAAGAGCAGCTACTCACCACAGCTGGACTAAGCCCATGCAAAGCAGCGAAGACCCAGGACAGCTAGAAATAAATAAAAAATTTAAAAACAACATTTCCTCACACAGTATACAAAAATAAACTAAAACTGGATTAAAGACCTAATGTGAGACCCAAAACCATAAAACTCCCAGAAGAAAACAGGCAGAACTCTCTTTGACATAAATGATAATATTCTTTTGGATCTGTCTCCTAAGACAAAAAAAAAAAAAAAGCAAAAATAAACAAATGGGACCTAATTAAACTTAAAAGCTTTTGCACATCAATGGAAACCATCAACAAAATGAAAAGACAACCTACTGAATGGGAGAAAATATTTGCAAATGATATGACCAACAAGGGGTTAATATCCAAAATATTAATATGAAAACAGTTCATACAACTGTTTATACAATTCAAAAAAAGCCCATCAAAAAATGGTCAAAATTTGAACAGACATATTCCAAAGAAGACATATAGAGGCTAACAGACATGTGGAAAGATATTCAACATCACCAACTGTTGCTGCTGCTGCTGCTACTAAGTCGCTTCAGTTGTGTCTGACTCTGTGCGACCCATAGATGTCAGCCCACCAGACTTCCCGTCCCTGGGAGAAATACTAATTAAAACAACAATGAGACATTAGTTCACACCTGTAAGAATGGCTATCATCAAAAAGTTTACAAATAACAAATGTTGGCTAGGATGTGGAGAAAAGGGACCCTTGTACACTGTTGGTAGGAATGTAAATTAGTGCAGCCACTATGGAAAATAGGATGGATGTTCCTTGAAAAACTAAAAGTAGGGACTTCTCTGGTGGCCCACCTTCCAATACAGGGAAAGCAGGTTTGATCCCTGGGTGGGGGACTAAGATCCCACATGACACAGGGCAATTAAGCCCACGTATTACAACTACTGAATCTGCACACTGCAGGTAGAGAGAAGCCCATGTGCCACAACAAAAGATCCTGCATGCCACCGCTAACACTGGATGCAGCCAAATAAATAAATATTAAGAGAAAAAAGACAAAACTAAAGTAGAACTACCATATGATCCAACAACTCTACTCCTGAGTGTGTATCTGGAAAAAAAAAAATGAAAACACTAATTTGAAAAGATGGAACACTTCAGTGTTCATTTCAGCACAATTTGACAATAGCCAAGGTATGGAATCAACCCAAGTGTCCATCAGAATGGATAAAGAAGGTGTGTTACACATATATAATGGAGTAGTACTCAGCCATAAAAAAGAATGAAATTCTGCCATTTGTAGCAATGTGGATGAACCTACAGAACATTATGCTTTAGTGAAATAAGTCAGACAGAGAAAGTGATATCACTTAACATGTAGAATCTAAAAAATAAAAATAATACAAATAAATGTATTTGACAAAACAGAAACAGGCTCACAGATATAGAAAACAAACTAGTGGTTACCAGTGGGGAGACGGAAGGGAGGAGAAGCACATTAGGGGTATGGGATTAAGAGAAACAAACTACTATGAATAAAATAGATAAACCACAAAGATATATTGTACAACACAAGGAATTATAGCCATTACTGTGTAATAACCTTTGATAGAATATAATCTATAAAAATACTGAATCATTATGCTGTATACCAGAAACTAATATCATATTGTAAATAACTATACATCAATAAAAAAGATAATAAATATTTTAAAATAATAATTTTGTCTTTCCTTTTGGTCTGATAAGTATTTTACATAGGTTCATGCATATTTTGATTTTTATTCTACAGCAGGTCTGTTATTAAGATTTTCTGAGAAAGAAATCCAAAGAGCTGAAAAAGGAAGAATATTTTGTATTCTGTAATACAATAAATAGGCTTTAATGGGGTTAGTTGACTCTTAAAATGGATCTATTAAGTCAAGAAAATTACAGATTTCAGAAATGCCATAGTTAACCATTTTAGGGAAAGTGGGGGAAGGGTACCAGAGTGATCAGAGGCTGTAGCAGTAGCTGGAAAGGGAGGGAGACAGGCTGCCCAAGAAGAGGAAAAGCAGATGGAGTCCCTGTTGCTTCCTATAGGGGTCATTACCTTCAAACCTGTCAAGATGTCAAAGCATCAACAAGATTAAGGGGAAAAAAACCAACCATAAGGTAAAAGAGTTTTCCTCTAAAACATAGAGGTAATTTTTGATGTAGGATATGTAAAATTTCCCATGAGGTGATGCTTTTCTCATTAATGAACACTTCAACCCCCCCACCTCCGTGCCCGACCAGTGTCAGGAAATGCACAGGATCCTGCTCAAGTTTGCACCCCTAGGCCACTGCCTGACTAGTTCTATCTGCCTAAATTACAGAGGTAGGGAAACCCAAGCTGGGCAAAGTCAGAATACATAGAATTTCATTTTTGTATTTATTCAAGACACTTATTCACTGACAAGGTAACTCAAATGGAAAGGCTTCGGGCATATGCAAAAATGGAAAGTGATCTCCGCTCAGGGCAAGGAGTCTCCTGGAGAGAATTGTGCCTTGTCAGTGTTGCAGACCTCCATTTGAAAAGCCAGCAGATTTCGGTCAGGGACATAAGCCCAGGACAGCAAAGCCCTGTGCAAAATGCAATGGAACATAAGTAATGCAGCCACAAGGATCAGATCAGTAAAGCTCCAGACAAGTGTGGAGACTGATTTCAAATAAGATCTTTCTTTTCAAATTATTTTTAGCACTTTAGACTTGTCCTCCAGAAAGACTGTACATGTTCCTTAAGGGAAATTACTGTAATGTGGAAAACCAGGACAGCTTGAATGTCCGTCCAAAGGAAATAAGGAAATGGCAAAATCAATCTTGACATATCCACTCTCTGGAACTTAGGCATCTACTTAAAAGAATGCGTTTGATCTCAAAATCCTGAAAGGGAAAATGGCTATCTTTTTTTTAACAAAACGAGTATCAGAACAATGTGTATATGATTCTAATTTTGCAAATTTTTTGTTTTGGGAACATTTCCATTTTGTAAAGCAAGTGTATTAGATGCAATCTTTGTGCACCTTCTCAGATTTCCTTTACTGTCTCTTTTCTTTGAAGATAAACTCAACACCTCTATTGCACCTTGACCACAACCATTGCCTTCACTGAACTCCCTGAGATGGCTGGGGTTCAATGAAACCTTGGGCCTGCCTAGCTCTTGCTTCCCAGACACTGAATCCTATTGATATCAAGTCATCACTTGAAATGCCAGACTGTTACACAGAGGAATTTTCTTCTTGAGTGGCTGCCAAGGGCTGAAAATACGGAGAGTTACCCCTAGTAGGGGGGCTTCCCAGGTGGCGCTAGTGGTAAAGAGCCTGCCTACCAATGCAGGAGAACATAAGAGACACGGGTTTGATTCCTGGCTCGGGAAGATTCCCTGGAGGAGGGCATGGCAACCCACTCCATTATTCTTGCCTGGAGAATCCCACGGACAGAGGAGCCTGGTGGGCCACAGTCCATAGGGTTGCACAGAGTCAGACACAACTAAAGAAAATTAGCATGCACACATGCACAGTCCCACTGTGAGGTGAAATTCGGCCAATGGAAAGTGAGAGCCAGGAGGCGTGTGAACAGAACAGTGCCCTCTCCCCTTGCTCCGTGTAGTGGACCACTCTGAAGTGTGATTGCTTCTTGCAGCCTTCCAGACATATCTGCTGCTCACCTGCTGTGTCTCTGCCAGGCCTGTTGTGAAATGTGGCCAGAGCAGTGACACATCACATCACATTGCTTTGCATCTTTCTTACCCCACTTCCGTTGTTTCCTCACCTTCATCAACTTCAGTGTGTGTTCCAAGTAAAGTGGACACAGGTTAACCCTTGCTTCTGCCTCTCCAGGCTAGAAGGCCCAGGCCAAAACCACAAGCAAGCTAGATATTAAGGCTCTATGTAAATTTGTAGTGAAGGTATCAGACTTTCAGAGAAATAACGCTTTGCTTGTAAATTCATAAGACATGTGAGAAGGAGACACTTCAGATTAAGCAGTGGTTAGCTGTTGCTGCTTACATTTTTAACATGTATTACTTTTATATATTTATCTAAACAATAAGTTAATACCATAAAGTCATGCCATGTTAACAAGCCTAGCACACGATTCCCCCCTTTACTCCTTTGCAGGCAATATATTATTGTATTTCTCAGGCAAAATCAGTTTACAATATTCTTACAATTTTTTAACTGTGTGACGGTTGTTCACTTGTCACCTTGGGAACACGAAAGACAAGCCAAAAAAGTCCAGAAAAGAGGACCAATGCTATGATATCATGAAGGCTGTGTATTAAGCAACAGTGAAGACTCCTACCCCCCAAATTCTTGGTTTGTGAGATAATAAATGTGCTCACTGTTTAAGAAACTTTAAATTGTGTATTCTGTTGGTTGCCTTAAAACCATTCTGGGGGATTGTTTATGTATGTATGCATTTGTGTGTGTATCTGACTTTACACCTATAATATATATATATCACCATGAAATACATGGTGTCATACGAGTTAATATTTGTTTTATTTACCTTCATGTCCTCAGCTCTTAACATGGTACCTACACAGTGTAGGAGGTCAACAAACATTTCTTGAACTAACAAGTCCCATTCATCTTAATCTGTAATTGGCATTTTACACATCCAGTGGGAGGCTATAAAATAAAGAGAAGGTAAGGTGCACAAAATAAAATCTGAATCACTTCTCATCCAAAAAGCTTAAGCCTATCAGTAAAGTTAACAATAACAAAAACTGCACGATTTAAATCATATCATATAGCACTGTCTGAACGACAGCAGCAAAATTTAAAACAAGTAAACAAGAAGTGCTATGCAGCGCTCTGTCCAGTGGAGCTCCGCTCAGTGTCACGTGGCAGCCTGGGTGGGAAGGGAGCTTGGAGGAGAGTGGATACACGTGTAGGGATGGCTGAGTCCTTTTGCTGTCCACCAGAAACCATCTCAACATTGCTAATTGGTTATATTCCAATATAAGAAAAAAGTTTAAAAATAACAGTAAAGGATAGCAGCAAACCGCGGTGAGAATTAAAAGATCACACTCCTGTTTCCATGTTATTTCTAGATATAACCAATTAAAAACAGCTCGTAAAAGAATTCTGTTTTGGGGTAGGATAATCATAGTATTTGAAGAGTACAAATAGGATAAGACAACAGAATGTAACCAGGCACCAACAAAGAGTTAAGGTGGGTGGTGGAAACAGCTGTTACCCCAGTGAGAGCTATCATTTCATGATCCAGATCAAGGCCCTCACCTAAACTCAGTCTGTCAACCCTTGCCTCTAGTAGCTTCCAAATTGCAATAACAAAACTTAGCCAACTTTAAATTACAGACATGGGTGGGGAAAACAGTTGACACAGACAAATGATATTCATTTATGCAATTTTTATTATCCTAGTACAATGTGCCAGGAAATGTTCTAAGTGCTTGAGATTCAGTAATGAGGCAAAGAGACAAAAATCCCCACCCACATGGAGTGTATGTTCTAGAATTGGAGGGGATGGGTTGGGAGGGACAGTAACCAAAAATTTCAGAAATTCGTTTTAGTCCTTAATGTCCTAGCAAGGCTAGCTCTGAAAAAGCTTGTCAAAGCAGCAAGGTTCTGTTGTCTTCTTCCCCACTGTCTGGCCTGTTTTGCACCATGCTTCGCGGCTTCCACACTGCAGCCTCCTTAACTACCTACTCAGGGTGATGAGTCTAGTCAACTGAACCTCAGGAGGTCTTGAGATAGAGCCTGCTAGTCTATTGCTGTTTCATTTTGTTTCTAAAATATTCTCCAGATGGTTCCAACGATCAGCCAGCCTGCTTCAGTTCTCTCTCTCCTCCTTCTAACCACCCAGCAAAATTTACCGAATTGTGTCTTTTCCCACAAATATGCTCACTGCATTCCACAGCTGTGCTATTAGCTCAAACTCACGTGTTACCTTATTTTAATAACTTCATAATACTAAGGGTCTCTGATATTTGCAGAGTGCTTTTGTATTAACAGAGCATTTTCATTTATGGTCACCCTTTGGTTCACACTGTTACCCCCAGAGATAGGCAGGGCAGGTTTTATTTCCCCCTTCTACCCTGGAGAGACTCAGAGCGACTGCACTGTTTGCCCAGGGTCGTTCAGCTGGGAAGAGCAGAGTTGCTCGGGAATCTCCAACCCCTTACCTCTACTGCTTTCACAGTCCTCCGTGCTGTTCTCTCCAGATGAAAATTTGAATTATTTTGATAACATTTCATCACAGCTCTAATGGTGGAAATGCTAGGCACCAGTGTGGGGTGATGGGAAAAAATTCTAAGGCACATATCTTTGCTATCTTAAATCAACTAGACAGATTTTCCGTTCTGCCTTCAGGTAGAAGTAATGCTGTCAGAATCAGTATCAAGTAACAGATATATGACTAGTTAGACTAAGTAATACAGCCCGTGTTTATTGGCAACTGGGCTTCTTTCTGTCCCTTTGAGTACTGCTTCTGGCTCCAGGAACCATCTGCCCCTTCCCCCACACCCCTCCATTCCAAGCGTCAGCATCCAGACATTGCCATTCTTCCCTACCTCCTCCCCACATCCAAGATTGCTGGAGTGACCATATACCTTATGGTATGGACCAGAGCAATTTGGAGAGAAAAAAAGGACACAGCAGATTAATAATTATGTCAGGACCACTTGTGTAAAACAGGACCCTACTCATCACCTCCCAATAAAAGGAGAAAACTTAAAAAAAAAAAAAAAGACTGAATTAAAGTTTGTTCTTCTTTCTTGGTCTGCTTCTGATAAAGGTACCAGTACCTACAAATGTATCTTATGTCACACAAAAAAGAAAATATTCCTGAGAAGTTGCATGCTATATGATGCATAAGAAAGCTAGCAAGTTAAGTGTGTGAGCATGCTCAGTCATGTCCGACTCTTTGCAACCCCATGGCTTATAGCTCCTCTCTCCATGGGATTTCCATGTTAAGGAAACTTGTGAATTCTTTGGCAATGTAAAAACACTCCTTTCACGATGCACCTTCTCATTTCTTACATAAGATTGTAAAATTTAAATTTTCTACAATAGTTTCCTGCTAGGTAGTAATCAGTACTGTCCAGTTCATTGTAGCAGAATATTTAAATCCCACACAGATGCTGTGGAGCAGCATCATATGAATCATATCTACCAGGAGTCTGCCTTGTCAAAGCCTAGTTCTGGATCAGATCCACCCTAGCAACAAAATCCTTACTCATACAGTGTTTGTTTTGTGTTTTTATATTGTAAAGTAACATACATTCATTGTGAAAAAATTTTAATATAGACAGGTTCAAAGCAGGAAAACAAATCACCTACAGTCACCACCTCTCAAGTAACTATTATTACATTCTGGAATATTTAATTCCAAATATTTATATCTATACAACTTTTTTACTTAGTTATAATCACAGTACATATAAAATGTACCCTACCTTTCACTCATTATTCCTTGTATTTCTGATGTCATTATAAATTACTTATAAGCATGTGTGTGTGAGTCACTCAGTCATATCTGACTCTTTTCAACCCTGTGGACTGTAGCCCACCAGATTCCTCTGTCCATGGAATTCTCCATGCTAGAATACTGGAGTGGGTAGCCATTCCCTTCTCCAGGAGATCTTCCCAACCAAGGGAACAAACCCAGGTCTCCTGCATTGCAGGCAGATTCCTTAAGTCTGAGCCACCAGAGAAGCCCGTATAATCATAACTTTACGTAAGTAATCTGTTATGTGGAGAACATCTTGTTTCCTCCTATTCCCAGATTGTCTGGCATTTAGGTTGTTTACAACTACTTCTTCTTTCAACTAGTTTTCAACTACTTCTCCATTCAGAAAACAAAGACCATGGCATCCGGTCCCATTACTTCATGGCAAGTAGATGGGGAAACAATGGAAACAGTGACTTTATTTTCTTGGGCTCCAAACTCACTGCAGATGGTGACTGCAGCCATGAAATTAAAAGATGCTTGCTTCTTAGAAGAAAAGCAATGACCAACTTCAACAGCATATTAAAAAGCAAAGACATTACTTTGCCAACAAAGGTCCATCTAGTCAAAGCTATGGTTTTTCCAGTAGTCATGTATGGATGTGAGAGTGGGACTATAAAGAAAGCTGAGCACCGAAGAATTGATGTTTTTGAACTGTAGTGTTGGAGAAGACTCTTGAGAGTCCCTTGGACTGCAAGGAAATCAAAACCAGTCAATCCTGAAGGAAATCAACCCTGAATATTCATCGGAAGAATAGATGCTGAAGCTGAAGTGCCACCTGATGCGAAGAACTGACTCATTTGAAAAGACCCTGATGCTGGGAAAGATTGAAGCCAGGAGGGGAAGGGGAAGACAGATGATCAGATAGTTGGATGGCATCACAGACTCAATGAACATGAGTTAGAGCAAGCTCCAGGAATTGGTGATAGACAGGGAAGCCTGGCGTGCTACAGTCCCTGGGGTTACAAAGAGTTGGACATGACTGAGTGATTGAACTTCATCTTATAAATAATGCCATAATGAACACTTAATACTAAAAGTTTTCTCTGTACTTCATGTCATTTCTTGAAGCTAGATTCTAGAAACTGAAATTATCTTAAAACATATGAACATATTTAAGATTTTTGTTACATATTACAAAAGCTGTCCAACAGGCCTTTATCCAGTTTACAAATTTTTACCCATATTCAACAATGATTATGACCCTTAGCAGCACAGAATAATTTTATATGTAAAACATGATCTATGTTTTTTGTTTTGTATTTTTTTTTTTTTATTTCTAGAGAGGCTTAGCTCTCTCTCATATCCTGGCTAACTAATTGTATATTCTATCCTATGAATTTTTTGGTTGTGTCATTTGCTCACCAGAATTTTTACTAAAATCGCAAACTAGAAATATGTATAGCATACCTTAAAAAGTTCTTTATGTTCAGACAATAAAAGTAACAAAGATCCACTAAGAATTATTATATGTATAACTGATTCGCTTTGCTATATCCCTGAAACTAACCTAACATTGTAACAAAAGTATACTTCAATAAAATTTTTTTAAAAAAAGAATTGTTACATGGATTATGGAATGAGAATAATATACAATTTTCTACAGAGAAGAATTTAAACATAAGTATTTAAGCAACAAAATTGTGAAATTCAGTGAGATGTTGATATTAATTTCCATCCTCATCAAGAATTGACACATCTCTGAGCCAAGGAAGTGATGAAGGCACTGTTCTTAACCCTGCTCAGTGTATTGTATTCTGTATTCATAGTCTTATTAGTTTCCTGACCTCCTCTGTGCTTGAATGTTTAATCCTTTAGGTCTCCTGTAGTAGAAGCTGAAGCAGGTGTTATTGTCATCTTTACAGATATGAAAACAGGGGTTCAGACAAACATGTAACTAGCTCAAGATCACACAGCTGGTAAGGAGTCAAACCCTTTCTGACTGAAAAATCTTATGTTCTTTCCATTAAAGTGCCTTTAACCTAAAGTCAGAGTTTAAAAGCATTCAGGAAAATGAGGACGCAAAGGACCCAAAAAATTTACTAAAATAGCAGTTATGATGTATTAGAGATTCCTCAGCCAGGCTACAGTGAGCATCAGTAACAAAAGTACTCATTTGCTCTACATCAAAGTTTTCAATTTTTATAAAAATCCCTGCCTGCTTCAGCTTCATTCTCTTAGGCACTGTTTTCCATGAAAGGTAGTACAGCACAGTGAGTCAGAGTGCAGGCTAGGAAATCCATGTCTGTGTTTTAATCCCAGCTTTGCCATTTGCCACCTTGCAGCCTGGGAACATCACTCAGATGCTCAGTGCTCTCCATTTCCTCATATGGTGAAAAACAAAAATGAAAAATAGGGAGGTGATGATAACAGTAATTGCCACACAGAGTTTTAAGGAGGAGTAAATGACATATTACATATACAGCACTTTAAGGCTGCCTGGCACATGGCAAATAATTGCATAATGATACTTGTTGCTGTCGTTATATGTATTAACCCATTTAAACTCATTATAACCCTGTGACCCATGACAACTCTACTGTGATCCCCTTTTTACTGATAAGAAAACAGAGACTTTATACAAATTATGAAAGCAAAACGTAAGGTGCTATTCAAATCTTAAAAGGATCCCTGACTGTAGGGATGAACCAGATTTGGAAACAAACAACACAATGTGTTTCCACATCAGCAAAATACAAACAGTTAAGGGAAGTAAGTTATATTTTGCATCAGAAACAAAATTAAGTAACATTAGACACTAGCATATAAAGCTTTTTTTGTCAGAATTGAGTGGGCAAGAAATATTGTAGAGTTTTAAATAGTTTTCTTTTTACCGTGAAATTATGGAAGAAAAAGACCATCACTAACCTTAGAGGTGGAGAAGGCAATGGCACCCCACTCCAGCACTCTTGCCTGGAAAATCCCATGGACGGAGGAGCCTGGTGGGCCGCAGTCCATGGGGTCACTAAGAGTTGGACATGACTGAGCGACTTCACTTTCACTTTTCACTTTCATGCATTGGAGAAGGAAATGGCAACCCACTCCAGTGTTCTTGCCTGGAGAATCCCAGGGACAGGGAAGCCTGGTGGGCTGCCGTCTATGGGGTTGCACAGAGTCGGACATGACTGAAGCAACTTAGCAGCAGCGGCAGCAACCTTAGAGGATTGACAGGGATGTTTTCAGATGCTGACAGTCTCCTCCTTTGTGCTGTTTAAATACCACTTATCTCTGTTCTCAATAGGCTTAAATGCTTCGTTTCTGATGCCTGTGACTCATACTTGTAAATAATAAATGTATGAGACGCATATTTTGTGCATCATCATACACTTTCATTTTGAATTAAACACTTTTTTTTTTAACAAATATATCTTTATCCTGAGAACAATCATACACCAAAACCCTAGGGAAAGTCAATATAACGTCAATATTTTTATGAGCACTGTCCTTAAGAAATACAACATTAAGGAAAACAGTTACTCTTATATTCTTTCTCCTACTTCCCAAATGTAGGGGAAGACCTTACCAAGGGATGGCCTCCCATTGGGTCCTAGGAACTCCAGCCTGACTCAAGGGGACAAGTAGGCAGGGACTGGAGATGGCTGCAAATATGGAGACCTTGAAGGATTTGCCAGTGAGCGGCAATCCACATGTGAGACGCCTAGAGAAAGAGGAGATGGTAGTCAGCGAGGAAAAAGGGAAAATACAGACATGGGGGAAAACAAGGGGAATGGACACAGATAGAGAACTAAAATGGTATGAAAGCCAGCAGACAGGTAAACTTCACCTATCTCAAAAGAAAATCAGGCTGTTGAAAAGATCCCTGGGCTGTGGAGAAGATAAACGAAATAGTTTATTTCTAAGAGTACTGAACTATTAAGTCTGAGCTGAGAGATATAATGTACGGAGAAAATTACAAAAATAAGCCTCTTAGGTAGCCTGTTGCTTTGTGTTTACAATGTACACACTCTACTGGACTGCAAGCAATTAACTTATCTATAGGTATAAACTTCACCTGGGGTTTCTCCCACTTTTCATCTGTGGAGTGTGATTTAATCACTCGGACATCTATGTTTGCAGATTTGGAGAAGGGGATGTTATCATCGAAGCCTGGATGTGACTGAGTATTTCTTGTATAGTTTAGCTTCCTAGATTCATTTCAGCCATCCTGGAGCTCCCTGAGTTTCAGATTAGTATTGAGCCTCCCTGAAAAGGGAAATAAATATTGGGTAGAAAGAAGGGAAAAAGATTCAGAGGGGTGGGGATGGAGAATGGGCCATGGAAAGGGATCAGGTTTGCTAATACACTTCAGAAAGGATGAATCTTTTCTCTAACAAGACCCTCTGAACACTGACCCCCAAAATTCCCTGGGTCTGTGCTATCTCACACTTTTGTGTATATACAATGGGCCTTCCCCAGTGGCTCAGTGGTAAAGAATCTGCCTGCAATGCAGGAGATGCAGGTTTGATCCTTGGATCAGGGAGATCCCCTGTAGAAGGAAATGGCTACCCACTCCAGTATTCTTGCCTGGGAAATCCCATGGACAGAGGACCCTAATGGGCTACAGTGATGGAGTTGCAAAGAGTATGACACGACTGAGCATGTACGCATATACAGAATATAATCGCTCCCTGCCTGACGATGGCTTGTCTATGTGTCTGTCTCCCCGTCTAGACAGTGCATTTCTTGAAGGCAGAGATGGAGTCTTATTCATGTTTGTATTCCTAGCTCCTAGCACCAGGCTTGGTGCATGACTGCTACTCAATATCTATTTGTTAAATAAAGGAATCATGTTCCCCTTCGAAACATTATTATTTATGAAACTTTTTAAAGCCTACAAAATAAGGTGGAATGCATTGTTTTGTGCTCAAAATCCCTTCAGTCTATATGGAAGTCAATGGAAATTTATGTGATCTGATTATTTATAATGTCACCAAACCTCCAGAATTGGACACAGACTGGAGAGTAAACCCAGTTAAAAGAGACAGAGGGACATACAAGTACTTTGCACAGTACTTTACACAACTGTGTATTTTTAATAGCTTTTAAATTTATTTATATTAATGTATCACACACTGTGCAAAGTGCTTGTATGTCCCTCTGTCTCTTTTAACTGGGTTTACTCTCCAGTCTGTGTCCAATTCTGGAGGTTTGGTGACATCATAAATAATCAGATCACATAAAATTAACCCTTAAGTAGGTATTCTTAGGAGAAGGCAATGGCACCCCACTCCAGTACTCTTGCCTGGAAAATCCCATGGGCGGAGGAGCCTGGTAGGCTGCAGTCCATGGGGTCACTAAGAGTTGGACACAACTGAGCGACTTCACTTTCACTTTTCACTTCCATGCATTGGAGAAGGAAATGGCAACCCACTCCAGTATTCTTGCCTGGAGAATCCCAGGGACAGGGGAGCCTGGTGGGCTGCCATCTATGGGGTCGCACAGAGTTGGACACGACTGAAGCAACTTAGCAGCAACAGCAGCAGCAGCAGGTATTCTTAATTTGGGGTCCATGGAGCCTTCACAAGGCCAGGCATGGACTTCAGAGGACATGTCTATGCACCACACACACAAAACCAAAGTCAAAATTAGGTATATGAATGTGCATTTTGCAAGGGAGATGATGCATAGCTCTCACTAGATTCTCAAAGGGGTCTACAATCCAAAACACACAGACTATTAATGCAAAGAGCAACTTGTAGAGATATGAAAAGAAATATGCCCAAAGGTGTTCATCACAGCATTGTTTGAAAGTGAAAACTGGAAGCTATATCTAAATAGACTTCAATAAAGGGGGTCAAGCACCTACATAAAGCATGTGTGATATGCAGCATGTATGTTACAGCCCAGTGTTCAGTAAGACAGTTGATTACCACACAGCACATATCATGTGGTCTCGCTTATAAAAAATAATACTCATGCGTGGGGAATTCCTTGGTGGTCCAGACTTTAGGACTTGGCACTTTCATTAAACTAAGGAACTAAGATCTCACAAGCCAAAAGTGCAGCCAAAAAATAAAAAAATGCATGTGTATCGAGACATAGAATGATTCTGGAAAATCAAACATTAATAGATATTGTTGATTAGTAGAACTTAGGATGTTCTTGTCCTTCCTTTTTATACACTCTGAATTATTTGAATTTTTATATTGAGCACATTATCAACTTAACAATAGCAGTGTTTTCTGGAATTGGAGGGTTTATTTGGAGAAATGTAAGAGAGACAGAATCACAATAAGCAACTAATAGAAAGTCGGAAATTGTTAACCTTAACGATGGCATCAAAAAGATCACTGATCCGTGCCAAGTAGACAGCAGAGTAAGATAAATTGTAAGGTTGACGCTGCATGGCAATTACTATGTCCAAGTTTGCATGCTCTACGTTTGCGTGCTCCAACTCTATGTGACCCCATGGACTGTAACCCACCAGGTGCCTCTGTCCATGGGATTCTCCAAGCAAGACTACTGGAGTGGATTGCCATGCCCTTCTCCAGGGAATCTGTCCAAATTTAGGCAGGGTTTAAAGGAAATGACGTGGTCTTAGAAGATCCTATCTTCATCTAGCTCACCGTGAACTGGTTTTTCTGTAAGACACAAGAGCTCCGTACAGGAATAAGACGTGTGCAAGATGACGTGTGCAAGAGGCAGAGGTAATTGCATATTTTTATGCAATTGCTATTATTACATGTGGCTGAGCCAGTCAGTCCAGTATGTGGCAAGACCAGTTCCTGGAAGATCTCAAGTTTCTCATCATCTGAGTCAGACTAGAATCTTCTTTCCTCTTTAGTGGACAAAGATCTACTTTCAACCTTATGTTTCAAATGTGAAACATTCATTTACGAGATTCAAACCCTTCTTGGAAAGACCATGTGCAGTAAGGGCTTACATTTGCCAAAAGTAAGGGCTGCCCCTTCAGTGTGTCTTAATTGAACCTCTCTGGTTTGCTGTCATAGGAATCTGCCTCAAAAGCTATGTATTTTCAAAACTTTCCTACATTTGGTGACCCCAGATTTTCACATTCTGGAGTAATGCACCATAGTAATATTTGAGATGGGTGTGAAGAGTTTTCTTCTGTCAAGTAAGAAGTTATGAAAGGAGAAGCAGATAATTTTAGGAGAGAATATACATCAGGAAACTGAGTCTGGAGAATGATTCACTTAAAACTATCCATGACCCTTTACCTCCTGGAAACTCTCATGTGTGCTCAGGGGTATGTGTAGCCCAGCTTGAAGGCCATTGCTTTAGTCCACCTCATGTATTCATAGGTATGGAAACTGCAGTTCAGTGCAGTGGCCAAGTCAAAACTAGAACCTAGGTCTTCCAGAATGCTGACTAAAGGGATTTGGGCTCTATGACACTGCCTTTATCGTGACCTTGGATAAATCTTTTCCCTCATTGAGGCTTATTTTTCTTATCTCTAAAATGAAAGGGATAGACTAGCTGATCTTGAGTTAGATACTTTTCCTTTTTTCCTCCCATTCTCCAAACTTCTCCACTTTGCTCTTGGTCCCAGAGCTGGATATGTTCAAACTTCATCACTGGGCTCCCTGGACTTCTAGCTTCTGGGTTGGGTGCAGCCAATGGGAGGCCCTGGCATGAGCTTGGAAGGCAGAAAGGGAGTAAGAATGGACCATTTGTTCATCTGGATTTCCTGCTTGAATACCATGGGCTGTTCGTATCCTGCCCCTGAAGGCCATAATCTTATCAGGAGTTCCTTCAAACTGTTTCCTGTATCATATTTACATACCTCATAATTTTTTAGTACTTCCTGGCCTTTGGACACCATAAGATGCTCCAGGCTCAACTTATATTTTCCTTGGAATCAATCATTTCTGCAAGAAGCCCATCAATTATTTGTCCGGTCCTAGTATACACACATGGTCTCATAATTCCTGACCCATTGTATGTGTTAGTCGTTCAGTCCTGTCTGACTCTTTGTGACCCCATGGGCTGCAGCCTGCCAGGTTCCTCTGTCCATAGAATTCTCCCAACAAGAATACTGGAGTGGGTTGCCATGCCCTCCTTCCAGGGATATTCCCAACCCACAGATTGAACCTGAGCCTCTTGCATTGCAGGCAGATTCTTTACTATCTGGGCTTCCGGGGAAGCCCCCTGACCCATACCACTGAGGGAAAATTTTTTACTAATTAGAGTCTAATATTTGTGCACAGTTGTGTCTTTAATCTGACATCATATGGTCAAAATATTGTTTTTCAAATTTAGTTAATTTTTCCCCAACTTCTTTCATATGGTCATGATATTCGTTCATAATACAATTGCATCTATTTGTTACTCTTTGTATTCTAATTTGGGCTCCCCCCCACATTCTGGTTGATTTTAATTATTTATTTGGGGGGTATTTTGGTTCTAAGCGTGAGAGCCATTCATAAAAAGAATAGCAGGTAAATGTCCCTCCCCCACCCCTGCTATCCCAGTCCCACTTCCTCACTCTTTCCACTGCACTCCTACCTCATGCCTCAGTAAACAGTCTCATTAGGTTTAATTCTTCTTATGTTTCTTTTGCACAAATGAACATATACATGTATATTTTGTTACCTCTTCTTGTGTCTTCCATGAAAGGAGGCACACTATAGCAACTCTTTTTTTGTTGTTGTTATTTAGGTACAATTCACATAATATGAAGGGCTTCCCTGGTGGCTCAGACGGTAAAGTGTCTGCCGACAGTGCGGTAGACCTGGGTTTGATCTCTGAGTCAGGAAGATCCTCTGGAGAAGGAAATGGTGAAATAAATCATTTTAAAGTGTGAAATTCACTGGTGTTTAGTGTATTCACATGTCATAAAACCACCATCTCTCTTTTATTCCACAACATTTCCACCACCCTGAAAGGAATCCCCATACCATTGAAAAGTTACTCCTCATTTTCCCCTCCCTCTAGCCCCTGCAATGACTAATCTGTTTTCCATCACTATAGATTTACCTATTCTGAATATTTACTATAAATGGAATCACAATATGTGTGAACTTTGGTATCTGGCTTCTTTCACACAGCATAACATTCTGATGCCCGTCCACATTGTAGCATATATCAGTATTTCATCTCTTTTTATGGCTAAATAATATTCCATTGTTTAGACATACCACATTTTCTTTATCTGTCCATCAGTTGAGGACATTTGGGCTGTTATCATCTTTTGGTCATTGTGAATAGTGGTGCTATGAATATTTATGTACAAGTATTTTAATATCTATTTAATATGTCAGAATATAGGTCTAGGAGTAGAATTTCTGGATCATATGGTATTTTTAACTTTTTGAGGAAATACTAAAATATTTTCCACAGTAGCTGCATCACTTTACCTCCCCCCAGCAGCATATGAGTGTTCTAAGTTCTCCACATGCTCACCAGCATTTGTTATTGTGTGTGTTTGTTTTTAAATTACACCTACCCTAGTGGGTGTAATGTAGTATCTCACTGTGGCTTTGATTTGCATTTTCCTAATGGCTGGATGGCATCACTGACTTGATGGACGTGAGTCTCAGTGAACTCCGGGAGTTGGTGATGGACAGGGAGGCCTGGCGTGCTGCGATTCATGGGGTCGCAAAAGTCGGACATGACTGAGCAACTGATCTGATCTGATCTGATCTGAATGACGAATGATGTTAAGCATCTTTTCAGGTGCTTAATTTTCTATAGATATGTTGTTTTTTTTTCACCCAGTAAATGCTGGAAATCACTCTATATCAATTCACAAAGATTGTTCATATTCCTTTTGCACCTGCATAGTAGGTGAATTTTGTGAATTACCATAGTTTATTCAACCAGTTGCCTAAACATGGGCATTTAGGTTTTTTCCAACATTTTTCATATAAAAATAATTCTGCATTGAATAACTTGGTACATATGTATTTTCATATTACTAGAGGCATTCTTTAGGGTAAATTCTTCATACTTTATGTGGAAATGGGATTGCTGGCTCAAAAGGTAAGTTTGAATGTATTTTTGTTAGACATGAATGAAGTTAGCAAGGAACAATACTGTTTCTCTTAAATAGTTTAATGATAAATACAAGGATTGAAGCTCAAGAGGAAGAAAAAACTCAGCTAGCTGTTTATCATGAGAGAAAGGAAACTTGTATAAAAGTTACTTTTTAAAGATAATCTTGTGTGCATGCTCATTTGCTCAGTCATGTCCAACTCTTTGCAACCCTATGGACTGCAGCCTGCCAGGCTCCTCTGTCCATGTGATTTTCCAGTCAATCTTATCTTATAATAAGATAATTCTATGCTAAGGGAAAATAGTCTTGTTAGCACACAAACATACCTCATTTTCCTAAGGTTAGGATTTACATTTTTATAGAATTCCATGAGGTCTAATAGAAGCTGAGTCCTGAGTGTGCTTTTATGCAACTCATTTTTGTGTTTTTAATTTAATTTGATTTTCACACTGTGTGAAAAACAGGATTAGAAGAATCATGAATCATTCCAAAATTATCAGGGTATGTGGGAGTGGTAAGGAGTTAAAAGAGAAGATACACTCAATTCTCAGTTTACTTCAATTTTCAAGTCACAGAAATATTGAAATATATCAGAATGAGTTCTGAGATACCACTTTAACAGTGGATCTGAATAGCCACATCTCTCATATACTATTACTCTGCCGTTGGGATTTAGTCATTAAAATTCTACTGAGGGACTTCTACAGTTTAATCTTTACCAAGAATCATACCTCCCAGTCCAGAAAGGCCTTCAAGATCAAGAACCTCAAGAGCCACAAGAATGATATCACCACCACCTAGATTATCATCAGAGAACATTTACTGTAGTCATCCTTTCATTTTAGTGTTATTAGAAGGCAATGGCACCCCACTCCAGTACTCCTGCCTGGAAAATCCCAGGGACGGAGGAGCCTGGTGGGCTGCAGTCCATGGGGTCACTAAGAGTCGGACACGACTAAGCAACTTCACTTTCACTTTTCACTTCCATGCATTGGAGAAGGAAATGGCAACCCACTCCAGTGTTCTTGCCTGGAGAATCCCAGGGACGGGGGAGCCTGGTGGGCTGCTGTCTTTGGGGTCGCACGGAGTCGGACACAACTGAAGTGACTTAGCAGCAGCAGCAGCAGCAAGGGATGTTCAATGTATTTGTCACTAGCCAAGTGAGCATTCAGTCCATGCCTGGACCAAATGATGCTATGAAGTAGTCAAAAGAAGTAAAGGAATCAATTTATTGCTGCCTCTACCCTTATAGCTCTTTAATGTGCAGTGGTATCTCCTTGAGGTCAGTTTAAAACAAAGAAGCTGAGAGGCACTGTTCCAGATGGGTTGCCTGGAAGACACCATTGACACCCCTACTCTGTGATTAGTTAGCTAAGGATACAGAAACTCAGGAGACAGGAATGCAGAGAAGTAGCATTCCACAGTACAGAGAGAATGCAAAGTCAGTTCTCAGGGGTCTTGAATGATATCTGACTTTAGCTTTCTGGAGTACTGTA
Source organism: Bos javanicus (assembly GCF_032452875.1). Classification (NCBI taxonomy): domain Eukaryota; kingdom Metazoa; phylum Chordata; class Mammalia; order Artiodactyla; family Bovidae; genus Bos; species Bos javanicus. The sequence continues at coordinate 44,235,578 of NC_083872.1, forward strand.
AAACATATACCTCTGCAGGAAAAACTGTCTTTTTAAAAAATTCTATAAAAACCATGCATACAAAAAATATGATCTAAATATCTGAATAAAAAATACATGTTCACTTATTTACTCCACAAATATTTATTGAGTGCCTACTAGATGCCAGACACTTTTCTGGGTACTGGATCTAAAGCAATTAACAAAGAATCATGGCAACCTATGGACTGGGAGAAAATATTTGTGAACGATGCAACCTACAGGGCTTAATTTCCAAAATATACAAACAGCTGGAACAACTGAATAACAACAAGAAAAACTAACTAATCAAAAAATGGGCAGAAGAACTGAATAGATATTTCTACAAAGAAGACATACAGATGGCCACAGGAAAATGAAAAGATGCTCAACATTGCTAATTACTAGAGAAATAGAAATTGAACTACAATGAGGTATCACCTCAAACCAGGCAGAATGTGCGTGTGTGCTTGGTTACTCAGTCGTGTCTGACTCTGTGACCCCATGGACTGTAGCCTGCCAGGCTCCTCTGTCCATGGGATTATCCAGGCAAGAATACTGGAGTGGGTTGCCATTTTCTCCTCCAAGGGATCTTCCCAATGCAGGGATTGAACCTGCGTCTCTTGTGGTTCCTGCCTTGGCAGGCAGATTGTTTACCACTGAGCCATGAGGGAAGGCACACTGAGCAGAATGGACATCATTTAAAAATCAACAGATAGTAAATGCTGGAGAGGGTGTGAACAAAAAGGAACCCTCTTACACTTCTGTGGGAATGTAAATTGGCATAGCCACTAATGAAAAGCAGTATGGAGTTTCTTTAAAAAACTAAAAAAATACATGCGCCCCAATGTTCAAAGCAGTGTTATTTAGAGTAGGCAAGACATGGAAGCAACCTAAATGTCCATCGATAGATGAATCGATAAAGAAAATGTGGTGTATATATATATTCAATGGAATATTACTCATCCATTAAAAAGAATGAAATAATACCATTTGAAACAACATGGATGGACCTAGAGATTATCATATTAAGTGAAGTCAGTCAGAAATAATAGGACAAATACCACATGATATCACTTAGATATGGAGTCTCTAGTATGATACAAATGAACTTATTTACAAAACTGAAACAGGCTCATAGATATAGAAAACAAACTTATAGTTACCAAAGGGGAAAAGGAGTGGGAGAAGGATAAATTAGGAGCTTGGGATTAGCAGGTAAAAACAGGTTGTATATAAAATAGACAACCATACTGTATACCACATGGAACTATATTCAATATCCTATAATAAAACATAGTGGGAAATAAAACTGAGCCACTTGATTATACATCAGAAACTAACACAACACTGTAAATTAATTATACTTCAATTAAAACATTTTAAAAAATAGTCATGGAAACTGATCTCACGATATTTACAATTGTGAGAAAAAGTGGAATCCTGTCTAGCCTCTTTTAAAATTTATTCATTCAAAAAATATTAAATGAAATAGGACTACTGGTGGCACTTTGTCTTCTTCAGTAAACAAAACTGAGACATTCGTGCCCTCGTGAAATCTCCAGTTTAGTAGGGGTAGATAAGCAATAAACACAATAAATGTGTGAATTATATGGTAGAGTCAAGGGAGATAAGTGGAGTGGATAAAAGGCAAAAATCGAGCAGGGTAAGAAGGGGGATCAGGTGTGCCAAGGGGAGGGAGGTGTGCAGAGTCAGCAGGCAACTTGAAGTAGGGCAGTCAGCTCACTGAGAAGATATTTGAGCAAAGACTTGAAAGGTGAGGGTGACAGTCCCTCAGATACCTGGAGAAAGACGAGCCATCCCTAAGGCTTTAAGATGGGACCTGATGTGTTCAAGGAAGGAGAGGAGGCTAGTGTGGCTGGAGAGGGTCCACAGGAGAGGTGACAGTAAGAGGAAATGAGATCAGGAGAAATGGGAGCAAACCGTGACAGACCTAGGACTATTTAAGGACAGGGTTCAAGAGGATACATGCATCCCGATGTTCACTGAAACACTGTTTATAGTAGGCAAGACATGGAAGCAACCCAAATGTTCATTACGGGACTTCCCTGGTGGTGCAAGGGCTAAGACTCAGTGCTCCCAATGCTGGGGGCCCGAGTTCGACCCCTAGTCAGGGAACTAGATTCCACATGCCCCCACTAAGAGTTCTCATGCCTCAACTAAAAATCTGACATGCTACAATGAAGATGGAAGATCCTGTGAGCTGGAACTACAAATAAATAAATATAAATAAATAAACAAATGTCCACTGACAGATGAATGGATAAAGAAGATGAGGTACGTATATACAGTGGAATGTTGTTTGTTGTTGCTGTTTTGTTGCTGGCGTATCTGAAGGTGGAATATTACTCAGTCATTAAAAAGAATGAAATGCCACTTGCAACAACATGGGTGGATCTAGAGGTTATCATACTAAGTGAAATAAGTCTGATGTAGAAAGACACATATCATATGATATCACTTATATGTGGGAATCTAAAAATAATGATGCAAATGACCTCATTTACAAAGTAGAAATAGACTCACAGACTTAGAAAATGAACTTATGGTTATGGGGGGAAGTGTTGGGGGAACAGGATAGATTGGGTATTTGGGATTGACATGTATACACTGCTATATTTAAAACAGACAACCAACAAGGAACTACTGTATACAAGTAAATAATAAATTAAAAATTAAAAAAAAAAAAGAAAGAACTTGGGCTTTAACTCTAAGAGATGAAAGAAGCCAGGGAGGGCTTTAGCAGAATGGCATGAGACACCTGACTTGCCTTCCACACCACCTTCTTGTCAGAGGAGACTGGAGGGAGCAGTAGAGAAGCGGGGAGACCTCCTGTTAGAATAAGCTGGGAGAAAGATGAGGGGGCTCTGATGAGGTGGGAGGAGCTGAGACAGCGATGTGAGATGAGACAGTGAGGTGACAGATTCTGAGTAGATTTGAAGGTGGAGCCAACAGGATTTGCTCAAAGATTGCACTGTGATATGAGAGAAAGGGAAGCTGCTGAGAACAACTCTAAGGCTTTTGACCTTTTGGAAGAAAGGAATTTTCACCAACTGAGATGAAAGGTGGCAGGAGGAGCATGTTTTAGGGGAAAGACCAGGAGTTCAGTTTGGAGCATGTTGGGCTTAAGATATTTAGGAAATTATCAAGCCTAGCTCTGGAGTTGGGTGAAAATCTGGGCTGGATGTATAAACTTGGAAGAAGCATCATGTAAGATGTTAACTGCATATGATTAAATATGAAAATATGAATGTGGTTCTAAAAATACAAAATTTTATGAAGCAAAAATTTGAGTTTCTCCTTCACTGTATTACTCCAAACCCATGACCCTTTTCAGTAGTAACATTATTAGGGAGCTAGTATGTAAGTGTTAAGAAACTAAAAATGTCTTCAGAATATGCAATCTGCCATTTCAGAGATCCAGAAACAATCCTTGTTCTAGGATCTACGGGCATATTTTTTTTCCCATTTATCTGTATCTTCCCTTTGTGTGTATGTGCTCAGTCGCCTCTGACTCTTTGCAATCCCATGAACTACAGCCCATCAGGCTCTTCTGTCCATGAGATTTTTCAGACAAGAATACTGGAGTTGCCATTGCCTATTCCAAGGGATCATCCCAACTCAGGGATCAAACTCTCATCTCTTGCTTTAAGAGAAGCATCATTGCCAAGCGGATTCTTTACCACTGTGCCACCTAGGAAGCCCTATATCTTCCCCTTATCTACACTGTAATATAATTTCCAGAATGGCCATCTTATACCATTAAGGTACTGAAGTAACAGAATTTCACAGCTGTTTGGAATAAACTTTATACTTGGCTTTGCATATCTTTTCTTATGAAATTAAACTGATTTTTAATTGGCCCTATGTTGCAATTTTTTTCTTTAGCCATCTGGAATGTGCCTGAGCTAAGCGGTACCATTGATTTAAGAAATATCATTGATTATAGAGTACAGGATACACTTTAAGCACTATAGTAATAATTCTCTAGACTCTAGGCTTTCATCCCTAAAATAGAACAAAGTTTCCGTACCTTCCATTAGAAAAAGGTGACCTTCAGAATGTGAACTAATGCATTTCTGTTCTGTTGAGTTGGCAATTACTCGTGTAAGGAAAGTAATGATGACTCCTCAAATAGCCAGTCTTACAAGTTTAGACCTTCATCTGTAATAAAACTCAATAGTCTTTCACTGTTTCTTCCCTGGAATAAAGAGAAAAAAAGTAATTGAAAAAGAAAAACAAATCAAATCCACTTTAGTTTGATTTTTGACAGAGTTCACTCCAAGACCGTGTATCAGAAGGCTCCGTACATCTGGATAGACACACGGTTTATCCCAGTCAGCTATTGGTTACACAACTATTGCATCCATCATGGTAGTCAATAAATAGGGAGAGAAAAAAAAAACAACAAAGAGTAAGGCATAAGTTCTCAAGAAACTTACAGTTCCATTAAGCCAATAAAAATTTACCTTTAGGGAAAATATCACTGTGAATGATTCTCAGACCAACTGAATCAGGTATTCTGCTGACAAAAACAGTAATGTCTGACTGTTCTCAATTCAAAGTTTATGAATTTTTCTTGCAACTTTAGCGCTAACTGCTATCTTTTTCTAGGGAGATCCAGCACATAACAAAGTGAATAAGTGCCAGAAGCAGTAACAGAAACTGAAGCTCAGCCAATTATATTTAATTCAATAACTTGATTTTTACAAACACATGAATTCCTACTTGTGATTTTACTTTGCAACCATTTTTTTTCTGATAAAATGTTTCTATTTGCAAGATCAAATAAAACCTGTCAAAATTACATGGCACCCTGCAAAGAACTGTGTCACCTGAACAAATTTGTTCTTGTGCTGCTGCTACTGCTAAGTCGCTTCAGTCGTGTCCGACTCTGCGTGACCCCATAGACGGCAGCCCACCAGGCTCCCCCGTCCCTGGGATTCTCAGGCAAGAACACTGGAGTGGGTTGCCATTTCCTTCTCCAATGCATGAAAGTGAAAAGTGAAAGTGAAGTCGCTCAGTCATGTCTGACTCTTAGCAACCCCATGGACTGCAGCCTACCAGGCTCCTCCGTCCGTGGGATTTTCCAGGCAAGAGTACTGGAGTGGGGTGCCATCGCCTTCTCTTCATGTGCAAACAGGCTCAAAGGATGAAGCAAGGGTCATATCAGACTTCTCCTTCCTCCTTCTCCTCTCCCTCCCCACAGCTCCCTCCTTTCTTTCTCCTCCAGTGGTAGTTTGCTCTGGGCTCTCTCTCACCATCCTTCCTCTGCATTCCACTCACTCACCACCCCAGGTAATGCTAGAACAACCATAATAACTTTCAGACTGATTCCCTTCCTTAGTCCCTGCCCACTCAAATGCAGCACATTCTCATCTCATAGACTCATCTTTTTACAACATAGAATTTTTGTCAGGCCCTTTTCCTGTTCAGAAATGTTTACTAATTCAATTCCTTATTCCCCATTTAACAATGTTCAAAAATCTTAGAGTCAGAATAAAAAATTACAAAATACAACCATTTCTAGCCTTTGGTTAATATCTGAATGCAAAGTTTCACATACATACAACTATGTTCAACCTAGTGCTCAAAAGAAATTTGATAAAAGATTTTTCACACCAGTGAAAATGAGTAGCTGGTTCCCTTTTAGGAAGTGGCATGGTCTGTCTAAACTTGCTGGGTTTTGTTCCCTTAAGGAATAAAGGATGATTTATCTTGACATCTATGGATGAATATCAGCATTTCCATCACTTAGAAATGATCAGTTATTCTTGTTTTATGAATTGTCCTGTCACTGGAGGTTTACTGGAATTAAAGACAAATGTATTTATCAGGACTGCTGAAAACCAGAGTGGTCAGGATGGCAAAACTTGATGCTTGCTGTCAATAGAAAATATGGCTGGTATGGTTATTTCATAGAGCCCTGACATCGCCTAAGTGTCTACCACATTGTTTGCTATTTATTAGAGAATTTAAAGTGTCTTCTGCAGAAGTCTAAAAAGATTAACTTTATAACTAAATGATTACCACCCCCCTAGGGAAGCATGATAGAGTACCACTCTATTCTTTATATGTTGTTTTACGTTTTATTTTTAATACACACGTTAACTTTAGAATCCAGAGGGGAAAAAATAGTATGCCTGTTTAAACAAGAAACTTTAAAGTTTCTTGAAAAATTCATACAGGGACTTCCCTGGCAGTCCAGTAGTTAAGACTTCACCTTCCAATGCAGGGGGTGAGAGTTCAATTCCTTGCTAGGAAGCTAAGATCCCACACGCCTCATGGCCAAAAAACCGAAGCAATGTTGTAAAAAATTCAACAAAGACTTTAAAAATGGTCCACATCAAAAAAAATTTTTTTAAGTCATATGCATAGTTAGCTTTGCAATTTGGGGTTTGCCAGATGTTTGAAATTTGCTGTAGGAGTTGGTCCTGTCTAATGAATTAATTTCTGAATGGCATCTCGGTACCTGTTAGAAACAGCCACCAGACTCAGAGTTCAACAATGGCAGTTTGTTCATTCAATCCAGTCATTACTGACTAATTTGCATTTAGAATGCTAACTCAACCATTACTTGGTCATTCCTGAAAACAGCCTGATTAGAAAGATAATTTCCCCTGCTTAAAAGTGAGACCAGCCAACAGTGGTCCATAGAGGAGGCCAGTTCCCCTGTTATTCAGTCATGACTGCCGGGAATTAAGCCACATTTCAGGGCCACCACATATCCAGTAAGACACCCCAAAGTGCGATTCAAAAAAAAAATAGCTCCAATGTTTCTATTTCATAAGCACTTGGATTTAGATTTGCTCAAATTCTACGATGATCAGCCTTGAAAGCAACATCGGGTCTATCCAACCACTTTTCACAGCAATCCAAATATAAAATATGCGGCAGTGTAGCTGTACTTTTAAAATGTTCACAAACTCCCCCAAATGTACTAACAGTAGTATCAGAGTGACAAGGTGATAATCAGACGACAGATACATATTCAAAATCCAGTATGCACTGGACTCCGTGCTGGAGCTATGTACAGGGATGGGGGCAAGAAATCAGACATTCACAACTCTATTTTTGCTCTAAGATACTTATAGTTTGCTAAAGAAACTAGTCGAGTGCAAATGAAACTTTAGAACACTGTAGGAAAATTTTCAATTGTATTTACTTAAAATTTTTAAATAAGCATCTTTTTTTCTACATCTTTCTCCACAAAAACACATGTTTTGTTTTGTTTTTTTTACAGTCATCTGATTTAAGCTTAAGGCACGGTGTTTAGTGCACATGTTACTTTAGAAGGTTGGAAAACTCCCAAGAATTGACCCTGAAATTATGTATTTCATGATTTAAAGAATGCTGATGAACACTGTCTTTCCAGAAGGGAAGCATAGAAGCATAATCAACCTGAGAGAAGGCATTTTGAATAATTAAAACATGTTTCTAGCGGACCACAGACAGATGAAGTGAAAGGAAGTGTCGGTCGCTCAGTTGTGTCCGATTCTTTGCAACCCCATGGACTGTAGCCCTCCAGGCTCCTCTGTCCATGGGATTCTCCAGGCAAGAATACAGAGTGGATAGCCATTCCCTTATTCCAAGGGATCTTCCCGACCCAGGGATCGAGCCTGAGTCTTCCGCATTGCAGGCAGTCTTTACCATCTGGGCTACCAGGGAAGCCCTCACGGAAGGATAACACATGTAGTGAATCAGTGTGTTATCAGTTTCCATTACTGAATGCCATCATGTGTAATAATTGTCTATGCTATTCTAAAATATACAAACACATCACTCTCAAACATACATGCGTTTTGTTTTTAATAGAAGAGTGTCCTCAACATTCCTCAAATGAGTGAAAATCCTGTTTACGTTCTTGTCTGCCCCAGTTTATGGCTTCACGAGAATTTATTCTCCTTTTAAGCACACACAGACTGTACTAATTCCCGTTTTTGGTTGGTGGAGCCTCTTCAGAGCATGTTAGGGGCAAAGGACTTTCTTCCTTGATCCCAGGATAAGGTCAGAATGAAAATAACAGTCTTAAATGACCCCAGCTCCTTCACGCTACCTCCAACTCATTCAAAGGAGTGCTTTGGGTGGCAGGTGGAGTTATAATTAGAGATTAGAAAAAAAAAAAAAGCCACATCAGCAGCTGTTGCTCCTGTTTGTTCCTGGCTGTGGCTGTCACCAGTGGGCAAACTGGCATAAATAGGCCTTCGCAAGTGGAAAGTCATTTAACCCCTGTCCTTGTCACACTCCAAGTCCTCTCAGTGGCCAGAGAACAGAAAGAAAATCTGACTGTGCATGCGCGGAGGGTGAGCCGAGAGTACAGCCCCAACCCGAAGGCACCTCTGCAGGGGGAGCCTGGAGACTGTCTTCCCTGTCGGAGACGCCGGACACTCCAACCCAAACAAATAGGTTAGTGCGCAGAGTAAACCTATGCATTTTAGCTCTGACCTCTTGTCGATGTGATCTGGGTTTTTCTGACAGAGCTGTAATGGAAGGGTGACTGTTAATTGAGAGTTATTTGAGGACTCATTTAAAACTCCGGTGCCCATGATAACAAATTATGAAATTGGGCTTAATTTATTATGTTCCTCTCCCAACTTTGCTGTACTCATATTAAACAAATAGAAGAGATGAAGATGGAACAATGGAACTGCTTTTGTAACCTGAGTCCCACAAAAAAAGTAATGGCACTTAACTTTTGCCAAAAAGTCCTGTTTTCTTTGTTAAAAATCAGTCATGTTGAAGGCTTAGGTTGGTGATTACAAAAACTACAGCTTCAGAATATAGTTTAAAATTTTCACGTTTTTTTTTTGTTTGTTTGTTTTTAGGGAAATTAGGTAAATGGGAATTAGATTGTTTCTTTACATCTGAATAAAGACAGAAGATGTCCTTGTTGATGGTAAAATGTGTGCCATAAGGTACTATGTATATAAGAAATCTGCTATAGGATTTATCAGTTATGTCTAGTACAGTTCTACCTAAAAATGTCATAATTTCAGCCTAAATAGCTCTGTAGAATCCTCCACATAGATCCTTTCCAAAGCAAAAGGTTTCAAAGAAATTTCATTTTCTATGTGCTACATGTCAGAAAGCTGTAGAGCAGGATTTCCAAATAAAGACCAGCTTCAGGGCATCTTCTCAAAGCCTGAATATTTAGTGTCTTGGTGAAAAGCAATGGGATTCCAGAGAACTCACTGAAAGCTAGGATTTGGGGCCCAGTTCTCATCCTACCTACATCCATGGAACAGATCCAGGTGGAAAGAGTCCTAAATAATGGCCTTATTTTTTTCAGTTCCAAAGAGAAAGTGACCTAAGCATTTTACATGAGACTTTTCAGTGGGAAAATGCACCTTTCTTAGAATCACTGGGGCCTGATGTTTTTTCTACCTTTTGAAGTACACAGAGTGCACTCGGAGCTCCACTAAAGAGACAATTAAATTAAAACCACCAAAAGTAACCCATCAATTAAATTCCCAAAAGGGGCTTGCTTCTCCTGATTTCTGAGAGAGCTGTAACTTCCTTCAAGGAAATTCAAAGGCGAAATAAATGCCTATTTACATACTTTAGCAAATAAAGACCCAAACTGATTTGGGTTTGACTACTGATTTTGAAAATGTCAATGACAAACTGAGAGAGTAGTTTCGAAACATATGCATTACCATATGTAGAATTGGATAGCCAGTGGAAATTTACTGTATGGTGCAGGGAGTGCTCAAATCCAGTGCTTTGTGACAACCTAGAGGGGTGGGATGGGGTGGAGGTGGGAGGGAGGTTCAAGATGGAGGGGACATATGTATACCTGTGGCTGATTCATGCTGATACAACACAAATGTTGTAAAGCAACTACCCTCTAATTTAAAATAATTAAACTTTAAAAAACAGCAAAAAAAGAAAATATCAGTAAATGTAACATGTATCAATACCTTAAATCTTCCCATGGATGCAGAAAATATATGATAGATGATATTACAATGTATTTCATATATCTTATTTAGTCATTCAAATATTTATCGAGTGATAGTCATATAATCTCTAAATAATATTTAGACATGAAGGCAAGCTTAAGATGTCTAATATTACTTTTTCCAGAACTACTCTCCTCCCCTTTTCTACTAAAAGATTTAGCACTGAGGTCGTGGTTATCTCCAAATTCCAAATTGTTTCAAGCTAAGAAAGGCAAATTAGTAAAGAAGACTAACTCGTTGCTGACTAGGATTTCTTTGAGATATAGATTTATGCTCTGTCTTAAACATCGCTTTTTACTTGTGTTTTGTCTTCTTGCTCTTCTAGAAAAACAAACAAACAAACAAACTGTCCAAGATGACTGTCACTTACTCCAGTAAAGTAGCAAATGCAACTTTTTTTGGATTTCATAGGTTACTCCTCAAGTGGAGAGGCAGCATCTACAAACTATTGTACAGGGAATTTATTGTTTTTGCTGTACTTTACACGGCAATAAGCTTGATGTACAGGTACTTTCCTTTGCATGTGTTCTTAAATGGCCATCAAATAGCATATATGAATACAGTCTCAAAAATCCAAGTCCTTTGGTTGCCTCTGACTTTTGCATTATGTAATCTCCTCCTTTGCATGATTCTCTGTCACCCTCTTGTCCCTGGGACTAAGTATCTTAATCCACACCTAACCATTTTTGGGATGTTAAATGGACTCTAACCCATCATGTTTAGGTGGTTCCCATTCCAGCCCCACTTGAACTGGTCGTGATGAAGTATTATTTGTGCTTCAGGAATTTTGCTCCAGGCAAAAAATGAAAGATTTATACTTAGATCCTCACTAAGTGATGATTTTTACCATTCAAAATCATTATTTTTGCCTCTCTGAATGATATCGTTCGAAGTTTGAGTTTATGATTTGACTGCTTGCAGCGACTACTTACATAATTAACATTTTCATAAATAGTGTATACCAGGCAACTTTCCTTCCTTTTTCCTGGAATGACAAAATCTTATCTAAGATGGTGCCCCCAAACTTACCAATATCTCAATTAAAGAAAAAGGCTAAAAACGAATTTATTTTCATCATATCTTCAAAGTTGAAGGCACATTATATTCACAAAAGATGTTTATTCTTTATAACATCACAAACTTTGCCTGTCAGATTGACAGGTAATTTGAGCAACAATACTTCCATGAAATACTTTTATGACTAACAATTATAGTCTTAATAAAATTTTATCAGTATTATAAATGGGAAGCTCCATGAGTTCTTTTAATTAATATTGATTGCACAATTTCTTCTCAGGGAGAAGTTAAAACTTAAAATAGAAAAGTTAAAGGTTTTTGAGGCTGTATTTCCACCTTTTCTGTGCTTATCAGTTTGTTCTTTCCCTTCTGCATACCATGAACAAACTTGCATGTCATTGCTCCCACATGTATTCCTCCTTGCAGTGACAGGACCCCATGTGAAGAAGAGGGAAGTTAATTTGACTGGTTGATAATGACCAAAAGTGAACAGTTATTTTGCTATATATCAAAACTACTGTTCCCCAAAAATGTATATATTGGTATACATTTTGGCAAAATATCTTTAAAAGGGAAGTTTTATTAAAAACCTCTGATGATTTTTTGAATAAATCCTCTAAATACAGTATTATTTTGACAATTTATTTGTATGTCATTCAATCCTTCACAATATCAAATGGTGGAAGACACATGACGTTTCAGGATAATTGTCTCATTCGTTTATTTTTACTAGTGTGTATTTATTGCTGCTACTGCTGGTTAGAATAGAACAGCTCTTAGAGCAGTTGCATCGTAGCCAGAGATGCTCCACTGGGCCTTAATTTTGGCTCCAATGTCTTATTTATTTCCCACAAAACTGTATGCACATATTTTTTCTAAAGACCAAAAAGTGCTTGTGTTTTTAACGATCATCATTATTTCAAGCCATTTTTCATTCTTTAAATTTCGAACGTAAAATCTTATTAAAATAGATCCTTTTATCTTGATCACAGCTCTACCAAGAACTAGGCTGAATCTGTTGAGAAAGTCAGACATGCCCGTAGACAAATATAGACAAATAAAAAAAATGAGTTTCATTCTCATATCCACTAACAATGCTAAAGTTTTTTAATCCCATTATAAGCAAATAGTTATGCTTGTCAAAAAATCATAAGATAGAACCCGAATTCACTAGCTTGATTATCTCTCTTTGTATTTTGGGATACATTTGACAAAATACTTGCTGTAGTACCTTCTAGCTAGTAAAATTTCTATGTGTCTATTAGCTTAATATTTTTTCCTTTGGCCAATTATTAATAGTAACAACCACTTTATTATTGACTGACATTATATACTAAGTGGTTTTATATATCATGTATTCTTTAATCCTCCTAACATCCCTGATACACAGGTATTATTATTATTATCCTCATTTACAAATGAGAAAACTGAGACTCAGAGAGAGTTAAAAATATGCTCAAAATCCAAATCTGTAAGTGGCAGATCTGGGACTCAAACATGGCTCTGTAAGGCTCTATGGTCTGTGCTCTTCACATTTAATTCTCTCTGACCAATTCAATTTGAGTCCCAGAAACCAATCTGGCTGTAACTTGTCATCAGCCTCATCTTGAGAGGCCTATCCACCAGGTGACGCCTTGCCTGTCATCTTTTCTTGACTGTAGAATTTCTGACACCCCCTCCAAAGCTAAGGCTGCATTGGGCACTCCAAGCCCACCCTGAATCCCACACACATCCTTAGCGCCAGCTCCCAGGTCTTCACCAGCAGTCTGTGGCTCACTGTCACCTCATTATCCCTTTGCTTCCTTCCTCAAAGCTCTACTGACCCAAATAGGCCTCTGACATATGCCATAGTGGGTGTTTCCAAGGGAGTCCTGATTCTTTTCGAACAGCTGCATTCACTCATTTATTAAAATTCATCTGCCTTCTTTCCGGATTTCGATCATTATTATTAACCTGCCTTGAGATATCTCTTCTGATTCTGAATCTCCCCCTTGAAACATAAATATCAATAATAGCTCTATTAAATGGATTCATGTTTAACAATACCAGAAAGTGGGTTTCTGTCAGATCTATAATATAAATTTTGATATTTTTATACTATAGAAATAAAAACTCACCACATATAATAAAAATTTCACTTCTAACTGTTGAATCTGTGTTGTTGTTTTATATTTTAAATAACTCTAGGCTTTAAAATAAACAGTTATAACATCCCTTGAGGTATAACACACATAACTAAGAATGTACTGAGTAGAATATTCATGAGAAAGTAAGATCAAGATGTCAAATTCAGGGTTATTATTCAATAATTACTTAATAAGCATATTCCAATAATAAACATAATTAAGACATTCTTTTTTAAGTGCATATGTTTAATAATTGGATAATGTACTCCTTTATGAAGTATTTTGCTCTAAATCCCATGCATTAATCATATAAAAATTTAAAAATATAAAACATTCAAAATAAAATGGATTACTATGTCCCACTGTCTAATGACCAATAACATTTATGTTCTAAAAACATTAGTACTTAAAATGTTCATCAGTTAAAAAGCTTTTGAGATACATCAGCTTAGGTATAAAAGGAAGAGCTACTGCTCCTTTTAAAAAAACTGAGATTATTTTTGCTTGTTTGCAGTGAATGTCACTTGCAAAGCAGGTGCAGAAGTATAATATCATAAAGGGCTGTGCATTTTATTTTTGCTCCAGATTGTTACTTACAGGAGCCCAAAAACGTTTCTTTGAAAAATTATCAATTTACTGTGACAGATATGCTGAACAAATTCCAGTAACCTTTGTGCTTGGTAAGTATAGGTCACACGCAGCATGCAGCCACACAGCTGTCTCCGCGATGGTGATACCAGTGACTCTGCATGGGAGTGTTTCCAAGCTGAGAGGCATGCCTGAAAAGCCACTGCTTGCAATAGAACCAGAATCATCCATAAGGTTTACCTTCAAGACTGCTTTTGCTAAATTAACACCCAACAAGTTTGAGGTAATGATGTGCTCTTGGACAATTAAGCTTTCTCTTTACTAACTCTCCATTTTTTGCCATCAATATGTGAGTTCTAATATCCACTTAGTGTTATGCCATTGCCAGGCACAAATTACTTTTTTTTTTTCTGGAGGGAAAAATCATAAGATATGGATAACTAAATGTTTTTACACCCTGATCTCTAAAAAAGGCTAAAATTCTGCTAAAAGCATCAGTGTCAACAATGTGTCTTCAGTAAGAAATTACTTTACAGTTTCCTGTTATTCTGCAGGCTTTTATGTTACTCTAGTAGTGAATCGATGGTGGAACCAGTTTGTGAATCTGCCCTGGCCAGACAGGCTGATGTTTCTCATCTCCAGCAGTGTTCATGGAAGTGACGAGCATGGGCGCCTGCTCAGGAGGACACTGATGCGCTATGTCAATCTCACCTCCCTGCTCATTTTCCGCTCAGTGAGCACAGCTGTGTACAAAAGGTTTCCAACGATGGACCACGTGGTTGAAGCAGGTATTGTGAATTACTCTTCCTTCCATGGGGCTCCTCTCAACCTTCAAATTTCCTCTGAAAATATCTTTTATTCATCCATTCATTCATTCAAGAAACATTTACTAAATACCTATCCTGTGCCAGAAACAGTCCTAAGAGGCAAAAAATGAATAAGCCATCGTTCTTGCCCTCAAGAAGTTTACTTAGGGGGCAGAGCAAAGGAAACAGCAAACAGTCAACCTCATATTAAGTTGCCAACAGTCATAATATAGTAATATTATCTTACAATCTATAATATGATAATTATCCTATTACATTTTCATATTTCATCATATATCATTTTTAAAGAAATATAAACCATCTGTAATATTATCTTACGTTGTCTAGTACTCTACAGCTTATGCACTTTCACAAACATTATTTCATTTGGACCTCAATAAAACCATGAGAGGTTCAGAGAGGATATGACCTTCCCTGGATCACATTGCTCATTAATGGGAGAGTCAAATTTTCAATTAAGACTCAGAACTCCTAACTTAATACTTTTCCCCAAACATAGCAGACTCTGAAAGGAAATAGCAATGTGGGTTTTCATCTACACAGACTCTGATAAGTGGCAGTAAAAGGCTGCTTCAGTGGAGGTCTGTTGTCTCTTCTGTTCCTCAGAGCAGACGTAGTTTTGCACCTGGGCTCCTGGACACAGGATGCTGAGAACAAATCATATTGAAGGATGGTTCTCTTTGCGGTTAATATTTAGCAAAAGTGAAAGTGATAAGCTGTTAATCAGCCTTCAAGGGGATAAGGATTAAATGAGATCATTGTTGGCAAGTACAGAATAAAAATGGGTTGTTGTGCTGAGTTGTCTTTGATCGATCTGAGAGTATGTTGGAATGTATAAATGAATATATAGTAAACATAGGAACCATGAGATGATTTTGCCTTTATGTTGAGTACAGTCTCAAATTAGCTTTCATTATCCAGTCTCTTTTTCTGAAATGTCCTTGAAAATACATAGTGATATGTATATATATTTTAAGAGTAGCATTTTTGCTTGTTTTTGAAGGTTTGGGAAATTTTTGTTTGGTTTTGTCTTCTCAGATGACAATATAGATAGTGACCAAGAACACAGAGTGAGAGTTCAACTCCTCTACCCTTTACCAGCTTCGTGACCTTGTCTAAGTTACTTTACCTTTCTAATGCTTCAGTTTCCTCATCTATAAAATGAGGTTATAGTGATGTTGTACAACCCTCTGCTCTCATATACCTCCTAGCTTGTTGTGAGGATTAAATAAGATAATATTTGCAGTGTCTAGAAGCTTACTTGGCACATGGTATGACATGCATTCTTGCTTTTAATAATGAAATCATCTAGTGCAAAGTCATAACACAGGCCTTTGATCATTTTAGAAGGAAGAATCATTTGATGTGACATCCCAGGTCTTCCTTATCTATGACCAGGAGGCTGTGAAAGTCAAGATGGAAATAAGGAAGGAACGTAGAGGCTGTTGTGAGGGGTACAGAGCAAGTTGTGAGAAAGTAATGAGTCACAGGGAGAAGGCAATGGCACCCCACTCCAGTACTCTTGCCGGCAAATCCCATGGATGGAGGAGCCTGGTGGGCTGCAGTCCATGGGGTCGTGAAGAGTCGGACACGACTGAGCGACTTCACTTTCAATTTTCACTTTTCACTTTCATGCATTGGAGAAGGAAATGGCAACTCATTCCAGTGTTCTTGCCTGGAGAATCCCAGGGACAGGGGAGCCTGGTGGGCTGCCATTGATGGGGTTGCACAGAGTCGGACACGACTGAAGCAACTTAGCAGCAGCAGCAATGAGTCACAAGGAGTCAGTTACAGAGTCAGATGAAGGGTATAAATGGCCTGGCAAACATACAGGTATATTACAATATAAAACCAGTCAGAATTTAAAGAAAAATTAACTGCCACCCGTCCTCCAAATTTAAAAGTGGAACACTGCTTCAGAATGACCAGGTTGAAAATGCCACTTGATAGGTTAATTTTCTTACTCTAATATCTAAAGGATAGAATGAGATAAGAATTTCAACCTCTGGAAAAAGTTCTAAAACAAATGAGAAAGATTTGGCTCATTCCAAAAGGACGAGTGAGAGCTAAAGTTTACTCGGATGGATAAAGGTGTCTCTAGTTCTGACGCATCCTTGGAAAGAAGAGGGCACATTCTGCCAGGAATCGGGACTCCAGGCCCAATTCTCAGAGCAGATCTCCTCCTCTCAACGTCACCTTCATATTAACAGCAAGTGGGGAGGTGGCAGGGCAGCTGGCAAAGGAGCCCCTTTTGGGACCCCAAGTCAGACATGAGCTCAACGAGGCCTGAGTTGTTCTCAGGTCTGAGGGGCAAGTAGAAATTGTGAGATGAGTGGGAGAATGATGTTTAACGATGTGAATTCATTTCTTTTAGGTGCACTGTTCATAACACCAATGCTTACTCATTATCAGACTTACACAAATGCCTGTTTTGGTTACTTGCATCCACCCTCTCCCCCTTTCCAAGACATTCAGAATACTCCAATACTTCTTTCTCTCCAACCGCCAGGACCCCAACCATTCCAAGGGCGTATGAAATCATTTGCTCCTTGATGTGCATTTAAACAAGTATGTCTCAAGGTATGATCTGCAGACCCATGGGCCCTTTGCACCTTGAATAACTTGAGTTGTTTATTTAAAATGCAAACTCCTGGCCCCTGCCTCAGACCTAGTGAATCAGAACCATGGAAGGCCTGGGAAATCTGCATTTAAACATGCTCTGGTGCTGCTTTGTTTATACACTGGAGTTTGAGAAGTTCTGAGTCTTTTCTGAGATGCTTATGTTTTAATCCTTTTTCTCACCCCTGGGGTAAAAAGCTTTGGCATTCACCAACTAATTCATTACTAAAAACAAAGCTGTAACAGTTAATAAAAGGGTGAATTCAAGGTTTCGACCATGCTAGAGGCTTCAGGATTGTAGGGTGGCTTTGGGCAGCAGTTTGCTCAGAGGCCATCATCTAGGGCAGCAGTCCCCAACCTTTTTGGAACCAGGGACTGGTTTCATGGAAGATAATTTTTCTATGGACTGATGGGGTGGGGGGTGCTTCGAGGTGATTCAAGCTCATTACATTTATTGCTCACTTTATTTCTATGATTATTACATTGTGATATATAATGAAATAATTATACAGCTCACCATTTTGCAGAAACTGACAGGAGGCAGAGCTTAGGCATTAACACGAGTGATGGGGGCGCTATACAGATGAAGCTTCACTCACTCCCTTGCTGCTCAGCTCCTGCTGTGCAGTCCGGTTCCTAACAGGCCACAGGCCAGTACCAGTCCATCACTCGGAGGTTGGGGACCCCTGATCTAGGGGACCTGAAATTGACGTGCCTGGACACAGCAAGCATCATTCTCACTTTGGGTTTTTGGTTAGTTTGTGTGAAGAGTCTAAAGGAGGAGGAGAAGTGAGGGAGATAGGAGGGGGGCTAAAGCCTTTGCAATGCACTCTGGGGTCATAACTAATTCTCTCAGTGTAAAGGTCTCTACTACTCTTTTTCACTCACAAGTGTTTTCTCAAAAGGCAGGAAAAGGGGTGGTGGATCAGCATGTGCCCACAGGAACACCAGGTTTACATATTATGTGGTCGGGCAAAGGTTCGAGCCACTGCCTTCCAAGCTGGGGCAGATGCTTCGGAGATAGGGTCCCTCCTGGCTGCCCCACTGCCGCCCACGTGGGGGGCAGCCTCTCTGTCAGTTGGTGGAACAGACTTCCCAGACCTCCTGCTCCTTTCCCTAACAGAGAGGGCTGACTCAGTCTGCGCGTGGAGTTGGCTTCCAGGCTCTCCCAACCGGGCACATGTCTCCTCTTCTCTGTCTGTCCTTGGCCTGTGCCAACATTTCTGGGAAGAACAGGAAGTTCAAGCATGGCAGAAAATGTTTGGCAGACTCCCTGAGCACAGAGCCAGGACACCTGCTCCGCCTGAGGGCAGAGAGGGCTGGTAGTAGAAACAGGGCCCCCTAAGGAGAGGTGACAAAGCAGGGGGGCACAAAAGCCTCAGTGGACTTCCCCACATAAAGCCACCTGTCAGGGAAGTAAATGTTCTCAAACTTAAATCAGTATTGCCAAAACTGCAGATCCTAAGATAATACCCCCAGCAATTCAGTAGGTCTAGGGTGGGGTCTAGGAATGAGCATATTTAACAAGCTTCTGGAGACTTTGAGGCAAGAGGGGGTCTCTGGATCACACTCTGAGAAACAGTGGACTTCAGGGCAATGGCAGTTTCCTTCCATCCTCTTTGTATTGCTTCAGGGAGGGTCCCTGTCACAAAGATTCAGGACTAGCAGGAGAAAAAGAGGGAGAGGGTGGAGAGAATGAAGATCAGCATTTTCTTCTGAAGCATTTGGCTTCACTAGTGCTGATTGTTGAAGCAGTCTGAGCACAGGTTGGAAAAGAATTTCCAGACAGAGTATTTTAGAAGACAGAATTTACTGAGAACAAAGGACTGAGGTAGTAAGGAGCCCTGCAAAGACAGCAGGCTGCCTTCCTGACAGACCAGGAAGAGCTGACACAGGGAGAGCAGAGTGAGACATGCTGTTAGGACAGCGCACCAGCTTGAGGGAGAGCAGACCTCTTACATGGGCTTGTGGCAAGTTTTTATGGCCTCGGGACAAAGAAAATTCCTATGGAAAGGGGTGGTCATTGGTTGAGGGTCTTTTGGGTCTCCACCTTGCCTCATATGGAGCTGGGAGCTGGCCAGTTAGGGACAGAATGGCTCACGACAAACAGGATGGCATAACTCACAACAAACAGGATGGCTCATGCCAGTGGTTGCCGTGGAACTTGACCAATTCTGGAAATATTGCCCTAAGACCCCAGCCAGGGGCTCCACACCTGTGGACTAGGTCATTCACCTGCTGGTCCCTGAATATTCCTTGCCGTTAAGTTGGACACTCAAGTTACATTATTCCAGGAAATTAGAAGAATCATTATTCTGGGAAGTACATAAACTTTGATGTTACATTTCCCAAATCATAAATTAAAAGTTCTTTATGCTCCCATGAAAATAGAAACATAGCAATCGAATGCAAAAAAACTGTTTATTATGCCAAAAGTTCCCTGCACTGGTCCATTTTCAAACATTTATTTGCCAGAGGAGCTGCAACCCAGGAGCCTCTGTTATTTTCCCTCTTGGCTACAAACCTACCCTGGAAAATTCCAGTCATTTCAATCACCTGCCCTGGAAGATGTCATTCATTCCGAGTCAAGTCAGTGGCTCAATTCCAGATCTTTGCCAATTTAAGTGATGGCCTTAATTGGGTTTATGTTACGGTGAGACTGAATCAAAACATTTTATCTGGAGTTTCGCAGTGATCAGGAGAAGAAAACATTTCCCTTCATAATTACTTACCAGAAGTACAAAAATAGGTAAAGGGAAATGGTATACATTCCTCTAAAAGAAACAGTACTAAATCTGTTTGCTAAATCTGTCATGCGTTTGCTCATTTAACAAAGATTTATTGAGTGGATACAGTACACTGGGGCTTCCCAGGTGGCACTATTGGTAAAGAAGCCGCCTGCCAATGCAAGTAGGAGATGCAGATTCAATCCTGGGTCAGGAAGATCCCCTGGCGAAGGGCATGGAAACCCACTCCAGCATTCTTGCCTGGAGAATTCCATGGACTGAGCAGCCTGGCAGGCTACTGTCCAAAGGGTCACAAAGAGTCAGCCACAGCTGAAGCTTCTTAGCACGCACACAGATAGTGTGCCAGGCCTTGTGCTGAGCACTGGAGCACAGCTGAAAGCAAGTGTGGGTATGGCCCCTGTCCTCAACTGTCAGTAAAGATTACTACAAATCTTTTCTTCTATGAATCATTTTCGGAAAGAAGCACAAATACATTTACAGTTGAAATTCACATCACTGCATTGCATTTAGGTTTCTCTGAAAAAGTTTCCTTCTGTGCATGGTAGCCTGTAAGAGTGGTTAAAAGACAATAAAATTTAGGGAAAGGACACTTCTGTTTTCTCAAAGGCCTGGAATCTTAACATGAAGTTCCTTGAGCTTCTGCTCTGATGAGAGAGAGCCCGTGAACATCCCATCAAAATTTTTAGTGACATGTATGGTTAACAGGCATAAATACAATCGAGTAAGCTCTCAATTATCAAATGATTGTTGAGATAAAAATTCTAACTCTAGATGCACTGACTGGAAGCCTAGCCCCACACTTAGGTCATTTAATCTGTGATCTTCTCCCACTAAGTAAAATAGAATAGATTTTGTGTAGTATTGACTTTCTGCCCTGTGGTCTGCTGTTCGCATTTATCTGGATGCATTCTGTGGTGCTGGGGCTCCCTGGTCTCTCTGAAATTTCCCATTGTTCTGTGCTACAGGAGACATGATCAAGGGACAGTGGTATTCACGGCTGTGCCAGTTTTTACTCTGTTGGCTGAACTTTAACAGTCTGAGTCAGTTACGCCTATAGTCTCACATGATGAGCCCAGAACAGACTGAATGTCATCTTGTGAGTGAAACTTGACTCACCTATGCACACTGGATCTACATGAGACAGAAAGAGCACACGTCCTTGAATTAACACCATGGATGGGCAGTCTCGGCTCAGTGTTCGAAGGCTCTCACAGCTCTGTTTGGGCTTCCTTTGTGGCTCAGCTGGTAAAGAACTGGCCTGCAATGTGGGAGACCTGGGTGGGAAGATCCCCTGGAGAAGGGAAAGGCTACCCACTCCAGTTTTCTGGCCTGAAGAGTTCCGTGGACTGTATAGTCCATGGGGTTGCAAACAGTCAGACACGACTGAGCGACTTTCACTTTTCACAGCTCTGTTTTAGGAGTTAAATCAAGGCTCGTCAATCATGTACCTCTCAAAGGATGACCATAGATCACGACATTCAGTGAATTATCAAGGGTGCTTATTTAAATTACAGCTTCTGAGACAGCCTATGAATCTGACTCTCTGGAGTTTGGGAGCCAGAAATCCACTTCTAAACAGGCTCCCCAGAAGCACTGTGTTTGACCCAGACCAAGGAAGCCAAAATGTCCAGCTTGCTGTGTGATTCTGCACTAGATGGAGTTGTTCTCAAACTTTGTTATAAGATAGAATCACTAGGGATCTTTTAAAAATACTGATGCCTGGCTCACATCCCCAGATTTTAACATTCAATAGTTATATGGTGTAACCTGGGCATTGGGAGTTTTTAAAGCTCCCTAGAACATTCTACTGTGCAGCAAAGTCTTGCACCAGAGCACATCTATTAATTCCTCCAACTTTATCTGCAAATTGTCTCAGATCAATTTACCCAACGCAAATGGAATTCTGGGCCACATGGAGAGGCTAGGAGTTGAGAGCACTGATTTTGTGAATGGTATTTCCAGTGAGTCATGTGTAGAAGGCAGTGAGCTACCAAATAGGATACTAATTTAGAGACAGGAATATGGCAGACTAGAGATGTTTTGCTCACATTAGGAAAATAGAGGAGTTTCTGTCTGTGTTCAGCATTGCTACCCCAGAAACTGACTTTACTCAACCATATCCTATCTCAGGCTTTTCAAATTGTGGGTTGTAACTTATTCTTGGGTTCTTAAATCATTTTAATGGCTTGGAGCCAGCATTTTTATGTAATGGAATGGAACAGAGCAGAAAAATCAAGGGGCACCTCATCCAGAAAAGCCAAGAATTGTTTTGGGATATCTTTCTTTCTGTGGTTCATAGAGAAAAAAAATATGTCTGAATACTGCCTTCCACAATGCCTTCACACTGTGATTACATCTCTCTCTCAGTCGCATTTTGCCTTCTTTTGGTTTTCCCAGTTGACAGGGATTTCTGAACTTCTACCATTGAATTTAAAGAACAGCTGCAGCTGAATCTGGCGGCTTCATTCCATTCATTTGGAAAGCACAGAGAGGAAAATGAATCAGGCTCATTGCAATGCTTCCGAAGAAGTCACCTCTCTGAGAACAGCTGAGATGCTGAATGCACAAGTTACTCTTTCAGAAAGAATTGGCAATAAACCCTGCTAAAAGTTTTGAGAAGCAGAGCTCTTAGCTCTTCTCTTAATAGAGCCTGACGGGCATGCTCTGCTTTAAAGGCAAAAGACATCTGCCTCAGCTGCAACCAAATCTGCAACTGCTGGAATACTGTTGATTTATGGACTTAATTGGTCCTTTGGTTTGAAAGCAATAAAATTTTGCCTTAAAGTAGCAGATCCTCAGAAAAGGCAACGGCACCCCACTCCAGTACTCTTGCCTGGAAAATCCCATGGATGGAAGAGCCTGGTAGGCTGTAGTCCATGGGGTTGCGAATAGTCAGACACGACCAAGCGACTTCACTTTCACTTTCATGCATTGAAGGAAATGGCAATCCACTCCAGTGTTCTTGCCTGGAGAATCCCAGGGACGGGGGAGCCTGGTGAGCTGCCGTCTGTGGGGTCGCACAGAGTCGGACACGACTGAAGCAACTTAGCAGCAGCAGCAGCAGCAGATCCTTCTCCATTGAGCCACAATTCAAGTCACAAGAAAATACAAACGTGTGTGTGTGTGTGTGTGTGTGTGCATGCGTGCTAAGTCACTTCAGTTGTGTCCTATGGACTATAGCCCGCCAGGCTCCTCTTTTCAAGGGATTGTTCAAGCAAAAATACTGGAGTGGGTTGCCATGCCCTCCTCCAGGGGATCTTCCCCACCCAGAGATCAAACCCATGTCTCTTATGTCTACCTGCATTGGCAGGCGGGTTCTTTACCACTAGTGCCCCTGGGAAGCCACTGTATGTGTGCATAATTGTATATCTATCTATCTATCTATATATATTTTTTTACTCTGATTTGAAATATTAAAAAGTGTTCTTTGGGATAAGCAATACGAAAATTGCTGAGCAGAGCTGAACTAGCCAAAAAACCAGAAGGAAAAGAGATAGAAAGAGAAATTCAAGCCAGATGCAATAGCAAGATAAAATAGCAATGTTAGGAGTGTGGATAGGGTCTGAGGAGATGTGGCATGAAGATAGATATGTGAAGGAGACAGGGTAACGTGAGGATCACCCAACTGATGGTATTGCCAAACTGCAGCAAATCCGTACCTGTGGTGAACATAGCCTTAGAGACGAGGATAATGACCACATTCTGAAAATATCATTGATCTCTGGTTAAAATGGTCTGAAGCACTGATGAGGATAGCATTCCATTTAATAACAAATGCTCTCTGAATTGATTTCACTAACGATCTAGACTTTTCTTTCAAGGGACCAGTAACTCAATTTCCAAAGATAGGGTTACTTTGTATAAGATGTATAACCCTGCAGGAAATAATAAAAATTATTCTGCCTGTATACTCTTGGAGGACACATTAGTGTCTGGTTCGTTTTTCACAGCACCTAGCAAAGTGCTCAGTACATTTGGACTGAACATTTAAACCCCCTGCTTTCCTAACTCTACATGTCGCTTTTCAACCGATGGGTTTGCTACACGACAGGGATGGGGGGAGGGTGGTACCTAACTCTTGCTTTAGCGTTTGCATTAAATAATTCCTCACTCTGCATATTTTCTTCTGCTAAGAAGCCAGAAAGGACTTGCCAGCACAATTTGATCCGTATTCCTGAATAAAAAATAACCAGAGGTCAAATGACAGAGATTTCAGCCAAGTATACACATGCGGTCATTTTTGAAAACTGCAGTATAAATCCCAAGACTGTAACTGTTAGACAATTGATATGAAATGTCTGAGAATAGGCTTCCAGGGAAAGGGTGAAAGGTTGCGGTAGGTCTTTAAGCACAGAGCCAAGACAGGTCGTCTATTGACTTCTTATCATTAGATTTAATCATACTCTGTAAGTCTTTTAAAACAAAAACCCAAATGGATTATCTAGATCATGCAACAACTTTGAAATGCACTGAGAAACAAGACAAGAATTCTCAGGCTCATTCTTATTTTTGACCACCAGAAAGAGTTCAGTTCCCCTGGCCTGGGCAGACTTTTCAAAGCTAATGTAAATAACCTGAGTATTATCTAAAACTAGTCTTTTGTTGGTAAATACTCGTCTTGTAATTGTTACTCTGTTTATTTCAAACTGAGTTAACAGAATCTTCATTCAGTGAGAAAGTGATTTTTCAAGCATCGCTATCGTTCAGAATTTCCTGCAGAGATTTATAAACATGCAACTGCCTGGACCCAATTCATTAGATCACTCAGGAAGATTTAAAAGTATGCTTACCCCTGGACCTTACTCTAGACCAATTGAATCAACACCTCTGGGGATAAGGCAAAGGCACTGGTATTTTCTAAAAGGCATTTGGGCTAAGACACAGGCACATGAGACTGTAAGGTGCAACACTGGGTCAGGGATCTTGCCCTAAAGGTCTCAGGGACACAGGAAGGAAGGAGAGGGTGGGATGAATTGAGAGGGCAGCACTGACATTTGTATACTGCACATGTATAATAGCTAGGGAGTGGAAAGCTGCTCTGCAGCGCAGGGAGCTCAGCTCGGTGCTTTGTGACAACAACTTGAAACTCTGTTCAGAAGAAGACTAGTTGTGTAAGATATTGTACAATGCTAACTAGAATGCAGCCATTAAAAAGAATGATTCTGCACTCCAGATCTTAACAAAAAAAATCTCCAAGATATAACTTGAAAAAAAGAAGCAAATGGCAGACATGTATGGAGTATAAAGTCATTTGTGTTTTTAAAAATTTGGCCTGTATGAAATCTGTGACACTTCTCCAGAAATATACAAAATAACCTGGTTGTAGTGATTTCCTTCAGGGAGGGAAACTGGTTGGTTGGGAAAATGAGACTTACTTTCCCCATTAATATTTCTTTAGCCTGTTAGGATTTTTGTGCCCACTGAACTATGCAATCGAATTAAAAAAAAAAAAAAAGGTCAAGTGTAAACAGTAAGCTTTTGAAGCACATATTTATATGAACAAACCTTTTTACATAGTAGACATTCCATAAATGTTTGTTAATAAATAAACCTGCTACCTTATTATTCCTCTCTTATTATTCAAGTCTCTTCTTTCGGTGTGCAGGCAGTGGAGGATGAGTAAAGTTTCACATAATATGTTATGTGTTAGCACTTCCTGAGTGTTATTTATGTGCAAAGTGTTATGTTAACCTCTTGGCATATGTTCCCCATCTCAGGTACTTCTACAACATCCTTGTGAAGTAGACATTATTATCTCATTTACACATGAGAAAACAGGCTCAGAGAAGTCACTGAAAGCTGAAGCAAATTGTGTTATGCACACACACACGTACATACACACATACACACATGGAGACACACAAAATCAAAGAAAAGCTTTTAAAGTATATGCAAAATGCTGTAGGGACTGTGAAGATAATATGCCTTTTGCCCTCCCAAAGGGTCTTAGCAGGGGAAACATTTGTGTCTAACACGACCATAACATGAGGCAAGAGAGAGCCCCATGGTGATTTGAAGGGGAAAGGCAGAAGGAATCAAGGAAGGCTTCTCAGAAGAGAACCTGGTTAATTAGGTGTTTGAAAAGAAGCATCAGAAGGAAAAGTCATGCGACTCACCTGTTGGGCAAAACTATAAGTGCTTTGTATACATTATCAACTTTTATTCTTTAAATCTGAACAATTCTAAGTATTCCTGTTCTCAATTTTACCAAACCCTAAAGAAGAGACATTCCCTTGATGTCCTAGTCCACATTTAATGTCACCTTGCTTCCTATTGGCACTACGATCACACACACACACACACACACACACACACACAGAGTTATATATCAGTATATAAGGCAATGTTTGTAAGCAGTCCTTACAGAGGTAAATAGTCCTTTTCTCTAATACAAGTAAAAACTACTTGAGACAGGTACCGCATTATTTTTTATTTCTTGAATATCCCCCATTCTATGCTCACATAGTAGACGCTGAAATATTTAGGGTAAGATATTAATGCTAACGGAGAAGGCAATGGCGCCCCACTCCAGTACTCTTGCCTGGAAAATCCCATGGACGGAGGAGCCTGGTAGGCTGCAGTCCATGGGGTCGCTAAGAGTCGGACACGACTGAGCGACTTCACTTTCACTTTTCACTTTCATGCATTGGAGAAGGAAATAACAACCCACTCCAGTGTTCTTACCTGGAGAATCCCAGGGAAGGCGGAGCCTGGTGGGCTGCCGTCTATGGGGTTGCACAGAGTTGGACAGGACTGAAGCGATTTAGCAGCAGCAGCAGCAGCATTAACGCTATGGGGCTTCCCTGGTAGCTTAGATAGTAAAGAATCCACCTGCGATGCAGGAGACATAAGAGATGCCACTTCAATCCCTGGGTCAGGAGGATCCCCTGGAGAAGGAAACGGCAACCCACTCCAGTATTCTTGCCTGGAGAATCCCATGGACAGAGGAGCCTGGCAGGCTACAATCTATGGGGTCACAAAGAGTAGGACACGACTAAGCAACTAAGATAAACATTAATGTTAAATCAAGTCTGTATAACCTATCTCTTTTTACTTTGTGTAAAGGTTTTATGACAGCAGATGAAAGAAAATTATTCGACCACCTCAAATCTCCTCATCTGAAATACTGGGTTCCATTCATTTGGTTTGGAAATCTCGCAGCTAAAGCCCGGAAGGAAGGTAGAATCAGAGACAGTGTTGATCTTCAATCACTGATGACTGTAAGTATATTGCAAACATCAGTTAAAAGATACGACTCAGACACCAACAGGGACTTGGATGTAAAAGGCTGGACCTGGACGAGTCTGCTTTGTTCAATCCTGGTTCCAAAGGAACCAGAAAGACTGGGCTAGGATTAGAACCTCAAATGCAGGAGGAGAATATAACACAGTTTTAACTGAAGTTGATTGGAGGTGGTTGCTTAGAGGCTGTTTTAAGCAGAAGTAGGCTTTGTAATGAATGTTGAGTTTTAAGCCAACTTTTTCATCATTCATTATAAAGCCTACTTTGAACTATGGTTTTGGAGAAGACTCTTGAGAGTCCCTTGGACTGCAAGGAGATCCAATCAGTCCATCCTAAAGGAAATCAGTCCTGAATATACATTGGAAGGACTGATGCTTAAGCTGAAACTCCAGTACTTTGGGCACCTGATGCAAAGAACTGACTCATTTGAAAAGACCCTGATGCTGGGAAAGATTGAAGATGGGAAGAGAAGGGGACAACAGAGGATGAGATGGTTGGATGGCATCACTGAGTCAATGGACTTGAGTTTGAGTAAATTCTGGGAGTTGGTGATGGACAGGGAGGTCTGGCATGCTGCAGTCCATGGGGTCGCAAAAAGTTGGACTCGACTGAGCAACTGAACTGAACTGAATTGAAGGCTTTATAATAGGCTTTCCTGGTGGCTCAGACAGTAAAGAATCCACCTGCAATGCAGGAGATTCAGGTTCAATCCCTGGGTCAGGATGATCCCCTGGAGTAAGAAAGTGGAAACCACTCGAATATTCTTAGCTGAAGAATTCCATGGATGGAGGAGCCTAGTGGGCTTCAGTCCATGGGGTCAAAAAGAACTGGACAGAACTGAGCCACTAACACACACAGGCTTTGTAATAGGCTCTACAAGAAAATGTTCCTTGATTGATCAGCAATGTCTGCAAAGGGCTCGGAAGGTCCTGGCACCCAAGAGGCATATTTGCCATCCCTAACTCCAGGATTCTGGACCTAAATCCCCAGTCAGTTCCCCCAAATTGTAATATCCCAAAGTTAATCCCCTGGAGGAGGAAATGGCAACCGACTCCAATATTTTTGCCTGGAGAATCCCATGGACAGAGGAGCCTGGCGGGCTACAGTCTGCCAGTTCACTAAGAGTCGGACATGACTGAAGTGACTTAGCAAAGTTAATCAGCTTTCCAGATGACCCAGGAAACAAAGCTGTGTTTTCATTAAATGAAATAATACTGAATGCATTTGAGAAACAAATTTATAGATGGGCTAGATAGATTTGTGCCATGACAGTCTCCTGCCTTCATTAGGCTAAAAGGAGTGAATGATTTTAAAATAGCTCCCAAATTACATATACTCTTTCTCAGTCTTAAATAATAACTTGTGTTCAGTAGAGAAAAAAGAAATCAATGGATCTCAATCCTTTCTGCTTTAACAGAGATAGATTTTCTATCAATAGAAGTATTCTAAAGTGGTCCTTTGTTGGGGGAAAAGGCATAGATGTATTTAGGCTTTTTTCTAAGATCTTCAGTAAGCATGTTTTCAAAAAAGAGGAAACAAAAAATAACCTGCTCTCCACATAATTTAGAAATGATTTTTTTGAAATATTAACTACTGCATTTCCACCACCCCTTTGGGACTATAAATATATAGTGGGAAATTATGAATTCAATAGAGTAGGGGATATTTCTATACCATCCTGATTTATCTTTATATTTTTTTAAACTGTACTTATCCCTTTTGCACATCATTGAATGATGTCATTAGCTTGTCATTTTCAAAATTTTCCTTTTGGAGTGGCCTTCAAAACCAATTTCTAGTCTTTCGAAGTCATGATCATTATTTTATAGGTGTATTTCTAAAAGCCACAGCCATATTCTGAATCCTAGTAAATGTTATTTACCACACCTATCATCTTAGTAAATCGTGCTTTATCTATTTCTGGCTTAGGAAATGAACCGATTTCGCTCCTGGTGCAGCCTCTTATTTGGTTATGACTGGGTTGGGATTCCGCTGGTTTACACCCAGGTATCAAATCCTTGGCATGTGATTTTTTCTTTCCATTGCCCACTTTGGCATGCTGGCTCTCTCGGGGCAGCCAGGACTGTGCTCTCAGTAGGGTTTCTCTCTGTTTCAGGTGGTCACGCTGGCTGTCTACACCTTCTTCTTTGCTTGCCTGATTGGACGCCAGTTTTTGGATCCCACCAAAGGCTATGCGGGACATGACTTAGATCTTTACATTCCAGTCTTCACTCTCCTACAATTCTTCTTCTACGCAGGATGGCTCAAGGTAGCCAACAGTCTCCATGCCTGAGACCCTCCTACAGTCTAGGTCCTGTTCCAAACTCTGCACACTGATCCCTTACTGAATCACTCATTCATGAGTGACTCCAAGGTAGATTTAACATTTAATAGCTGAGATATTACTATTTTTCAACTGGGAGTTCAAGTGGCAGGGATGTGGTGAGTATTGTACTGCAGAGCTCATTTATGCAAAGACGTTACTCTTTTATGGCATTGATTGTGTTAAGTCTTTGTGTGCTCTCACTAGGATTATGACAATGTAATTAAAGTATTAAGTATACCTGCATTGATATTTTATACCACAACAAGTGACTAGGCAGAGTAAAAGAAAGTAAATAAGAAGTCTTGTATCTCAGACTTAAGCATGATTATTATATTTTTATCTTGGTTCTGGGCTTCCCAGGTGGCCCAGTGATAAAGAATCAACCTGCAATGCAGGAGATGTGGGTTCAATCTCTGGGTCAGGAAGATCCCCTGGAGAAGGGAATTGTCACCCCACTCCAGTATTCTTGCCTGGAAAATCCCATGGACAGAGGAGCCTGACGGGCTACAGTCCATGGCTTGAAAAGAATCAGACACAATTGAGCGACTAAACAATCTTGACTCTGCTCAACTCTAAATAGTTAGCTTCTATTCCCTGAAATCCCACTAGCTGCCCCACGACATTAAACGCATTCCATTTTCAAAACCAGAACTGAGACTCGTAGGAATTCATCGGAATCAAAACCAGAAACACCAAGATTAATGGCAACATGTGGTTTGCCAGGAAATTAAAAGCAGGTCAGAGCAATGAAAAGAACTAGTCCAATCATCAGCATTAAATTTTATTTGTTCCCACCACCATCTCTCTTCCACCCCAATGTATGTAACAACATCAGAAACCTGATTCTTCCTTCTCTTTAGTATGTGACAGAAAAAGGTCAAAGATTATGACTTCTTTAAGGTAACTGAAATCTAAGGACAGTTTGAAGATAACTTTAATAAAGTAGAATTTCAAATGTCTGACCTTCCAAACAGCCACATGTCGACATGCACATCCAGGCCTTCCATGCTGTCGCAGCCTTTTCCCTGCAGACGCCTTTACTTTCATTGGTTTGAATCTTAACCAGGAAAAAAATAAATATGTTGGCATTTCAAGTTACCCTCCAAAGAGTAAAGGCATTTCCTTTACAAATGGCAAAAACATTTTTAACCAGATGACAGTGAGTGGATTATTTTTACCCACTTAAGACAAAGAGCAAGAGAGACTAACAGCTCTCATTTCTCATTAGAGAAAAAGTACACTCTATCTTTATAAACAGATGCTAAGTCACTTCAGTCGTGTCCGACTCTGTGCGACCTCATAGACGGCAGCCCACCAGGCTCCCCCGTCCCTGGGATTCTCCAGGCAAGAACACTGGAGTGGGTTGCCATTTCCTTCTCCAGAAAATCGCCACTACTGGCCCAACACTTGATCCTCAATCATTCTGGTCTTCTATTGTCCTTTTGCCTGAGTTGTGCTGAGCTTTTTATTCTTCATTTTGTGCCCATGTGAAGTGTTCAGCCAGGCTGGAAGGAACAGTCAGCAGTTCCTGCCTTCTGAAGTGCTCTCTAATATATTAACCTTCTTGGGACTTCCCTGGTGGTTCAGTGGTTAAGACTCCTGCCTACACTGCAAGGGACATGGGTTTGATCCCTGGCCAGGGAACTAAGATCCTGCATGCTGTGCAGAGTGGCCCCCCAAAAATAAAATATTAACATTCTTTTCCTTTATAAAATATTTTTGAAGGCAAAATATGAAAAGAAAATCTTAGCTCTATTGACAGGCGACTCTAAGAGAAGGGAGTTTTCCCATCCAGTGGATTGTAAGTCAATTTCTAAGCTGTTTTGTCTTGACCATTCTAATAGTTATAAATACTGAAGTGTAGAAAACCCAGCTTAACCTTATGAACAGTCTATTACTCAGTTATTTGCTAGAAACGGAGCCTCAAAGTGAGTAAAGGCTATCGTTGTGACAGGCTATCAAAATCATGGATATCATTTTGGTAGTTAAATGTAGACTGTAATACTATATGTAGGACTGATATCAAAAAAGTGAAATTCTGGATGTAACAAAAGTATTTTCAGGATCCATCCAGTGGCCCATTTTATTTAAAGAAAACCCCAGGCAAAAATAGGCTTCCCAGGTTGGAATCCCTGGGTTGGGAAGATTCCCCTGGAGAAGGGAATGGCAATCTACTCCTGTATTCGTGCCTAGAGAATCCCATGGGCAGAGGAACCTGGAGGGCTAAAGTCCATAGGATCACAAAGTGTCAGACATAACTGAAGCGACTTAGCACGCATGCTCGCACCAGGCAAGAAAGGGTAGATAACCCCTTGGAACTTGCATTCACAGACTCTTTCATGGATATTGCTGTGCAGCTGACTGATCCAGGCACCAGCCCTGCCAGGCTGTCCCTTAGAACAGGGGGCTATCCTTCCCTATCCGTGGTTCTCAATAATGGCCACACAATCAAATCTCTTGGGAGCTCTGCTCACTACTGATGCCTGGCTCAGCTTCACATCCATTAAATCAGAATCTCTGAGGGAAGGACCTAGCCATCAATTTTCTTTAAAAGCTTTTCAGATAATTTTGATGTTCACTCAATGTCGAGAACAGCTGTAAGTGATTAGACCTAAATCCTAAAAAATATATAGATAGATCTTTTTTACCAAGAAGTCTCAGAATCTAGGAACTCAACTAATCAATGGTGCTTTTATTTTATACACTTGTAAGTTTTTCACATTTAAGCCCAATGTAAAACCACACATATGCACACACACACAGATCCAAATAATAAAAAAATCAAAGGGAATGAATCAAAAAGAAGAACAGGTGAGTCTCATTTGGCATAAAAGTCTCTCATCAAGAAGGCTATTCAGGGGCTTCCCTGGCAGTCCAGTAGTTAAGACTCTGCCTTTCCACTGCAGAGCATGGAATGGGATTGATCCCTGGTCGAGAACTAGGATCCCACAGCATGCAGTGTGGTCACAAAAAAAGTTGTTTTTAAAAGAAGGC
Source organism: Bos javanicus (assembly GCF_032452875.1). NCBI lineage: Eukaryota > Metazoa > Chordata > Mammalia > Artiodactyla > Bovidae > Bos > Bos javanicus. The sequence continues at coordinate 44,268,044 of NC_083872.1, forward strand.
TGTTCAATTCAGGAGCATGGTAAGAACATCTAATACTGACCGACTATTAGAAGATATATGATAAAAACCTATGTAACTTCTAAGTAACTTGCAGTAAATCCTTTAAGTTAAAACTAAGTAAGAAAAAGTCCAGCTTTATGACTTACTAGCTCTCTGACTCATTCACTTAGTAGTTATGTCCAGTGACTGTGAAATTTCCTTGTAATATTTTCTTTAATTGTGATTTAAGTCTTTCTTTGCTCTTTAACCTTGCGCACAGTTACATTTTCTCTCATTACCTGGGCTTTTGTAAATTCTTTCAGAGCACAGGCTCTGCACCCCTTGAAGTGCCTAGCATATTGTCAGAATTCCTTTGATATTTGCTGGCTGATTTGTACTTGAGAATAAGTCTTTTGGTTCCTAAACATCCCATGGCTTCTCCTGATGGGACCTGCATTGTCACCAGCTGAATAGACAGAGCCTTTGAAGAGCAGACCCATGCAGGTGCACGATTGATGGTCTGAGAGTTCAGTCTTGCTGACTGATAAATACCTGTGTATTTATCAACCCACTCCCACTCCACTCTAGGCTTCCTACTGTGAAAGGTGACAAAATCAGAGAGTGAAACAGGAATCCTCTCCAACCTCCACTCTTAGTCTTCACAAGCATCGTGGCGGACTCATTCTATCTTCTCAATTGCAGGTAGCTGAGCAGCTTATCAATCCTTTTGGAGAAGATGATGATGATTTTGAAACTAACTGGTGCATTGACAGAAATCTGCAGGTTAGAGAAGCTTTTCTTTCCTTTACAAACATTAATCATCTAAACAGACTCTGACCACAGGCCTCTGAAGTTAAGAGCTTTAGCCACAAACAAAAGAGGTTTGGCTGTTCAGTATGTTGCTTACAGGTTCTTTTGGAACTTTATAAACCTCACTGGATCTCAATTCCAGTGAAATTCCATCCTTTTTCAATAGAACTTTAAGCCAGTTTTCTTTGTAGGTTTCTTTATTAGCTTTACATAGCCTCTTCCATCTCAGTGGGCTTCCCTAGTGGTGCAGAGGGTAAAGCGTCTGCCTGTAATGCAGGAGACCCAGGTTCAATCCCTGGGTCAGGAAGATCCCCTGGAGAAGGAAATGGCAACCCACTCCAGTACTCTTGCCTAGAAAATCCCATGGACAGAGAAGCCTGGTAGACTACAGTCCATGGGATCACAGAGTCGGACACGATTGAGCGACTTCACTTTCACTTTCACTTTTCCATCTCAGTACAGACCAATATTTTAATACATTTTTAATCTGTTTCCAATTGCCACCTAAAAAGATTAACAGTGACATAACGTGGCAGCCATAATACAATGTGAGTTCCAAAATGCATATCATTAGATCCTACAGTCAGATGTCCAGCAGCTGGACACTGAAAATGTGGAGCCAGGCCAGCCTGTGTCTCAAAGTCTCCCTTACTGGCACCAGATGGACCCCAGGGCTTTTACGCTGAAGCATTATTCCAGAGAAGTTATTTATGAAGAGGTAGCATGAGAGAACTTTTATTTTAGGCAAGATTCTCCTCCAACCATTCTCTTTCCTGAAAACCTAACTAAGAAAAGGCCTTCAGCTTGTCCATTTGTTTCAAGTCCTTACTTGGTTCTTAAACAGTATCAAACATTTTACTGTTGGTTCACAAGCTAGCCCCCGTACACAGAGGGAAAGGGGAGACCAAAGGAAAAGGCAGACCAAGTTAGGTTGGTATATGACAGTTTTAACAGCTAGGGAACTTACTCAAGAGGCTTGTCTTGGGTAGATACAAGGTGAATAGACCTCCATATCTACCTGCCAGAATCCTAAAATTTGATATAGAAACCTTACTGGGGTTCAGTCATGTAGTCAGTGGCTTTAACACTGTGCAGTGCAGTTCAGTGCAGTCAGATGGCCTTAACAACACATTGATCTCTCAAGACTGTATCCTTGAAACATCTCCCACTACGGGGACAATGGGTGGAATGCATATTCCAAGGACACAGGAGAGAAGCCCATATCCCACTACCCTGGTTCAGCTCACAGATCATGACCTCTGTATGACCCCCAACAATCACATCGTCAGCCTGTTAAGGAGGAATTGTAATGCCTACACCACTCACCGTATATCTGGGATTACGTGGTTGCTGTCAGGATACCCACTAGACAATTAGATAATTTTGAGCAAAGAATAAAAAGGTGTCTCTCCTGCCTCCAGATAAGTGTGCTCCACTGGGGTACATGGCTTGATGAATCTGGTCTGGGTAGCTTTACGGCCCCACTTACCCCCACTGCCAAGTGCTCTCATGAACCACATGTACAACTTTCTGTAGCAGCTTTAGTTGTAGCAAATATAAACTGCGGACCTTTATATATTCACTCATTCACACTGTGTTCTATCCCATTCCAAACTTCATTCACCCACTGGAACTTATTCTTTCTTAATGCAATTCACATCAGAATTATTCTAACACTGTACTGATGATTTTAGGTCTCTCTTTTGGCTGTGGATGAAATGCACATGAGCTTACCCAAGATGAAGAAAGATATTTACTGGGATGATTCTGCTGCTCGTCCACCATACACACTGGCAGCTGCTGACTACTGCATACCCTCATTTCTGGGGTCAACTGTCCAAATGGGGTAAGTGCATTTCTAAAACTCACCAACATTTAGAAAATAAGTAAGTCACTGTTCTGATCTTTTTATACTGTGGTCCTGAAGTTACTTTCATAAGAACTCTCAATTATTAATATCCCATAATGGTAGCCTTTTCAAATTTTCAGACATAATTAATATGTCCAAGAGTGTGAGAAATTAAAATGACTGTAGTTTCTGGTTTAAATATGGAGTGTGTGTGTGTGTGTGTGTGTGTGTATTTGAGGGTAATTTGCATTTCATCTTGCTTTTATACCACAGCAAATTTTTCTAATAGTTGTGAAACTATCTTTTTTTTCTTTTCCTTCTAACTTGGAGTAGTTATTTAATTATATTGTTATTTATTATTTAATTATGACCATCATAATGAAATGCATTTAAAAAGTATTTATTGAGCATATACCATGTGCAGGCACTGTGCTAGACTATTTTGAGACAAATAAGCCTTAAGGTATATTTTATCAAAAAAGTTTCCTCCAAGATTATGCTTTGATCAAACTGACTTGTTTAGTGTACATGCCAGTCTCTGTTCAGTGGTTTGAACATAACAATCTGTCCATACGTACTGTGAGCTTTAAATAAATGGGCTGAGGCCTTCAGTAAATCATGCACAGTTCTTGAATAATTTTATTAAATCTGATCCTGTATTTGATTTTGCAGAGATGTGTGAATGTGGAGGAAGTTTAAGTATATTTGCTGAAGGCAGATGCCACGGTTTCCAAGTAACTTAAAAAGAGGAGTGTGGACAAATTTAGAAAAGTAAAAAGAACCCCTCCAAAAAATTATAGAAAAAGGAAAAACTTTTACAGAATTTTTCTTATAATTTTTGGCAAAACTGTAGTTCATTTTTCCCTGAGGCCCGCTCTAGGCAGATTTATGAAGTGAGATCATGTCTAAAGTTGCCACCTGTGACCCTCTTTCTCTCCCTCTCACACTGTTCAGCCCTTCTCTTTTGCTACTTTAACAGTAGCAAAATTCAACTGGATAAATTTTTTTGAAATTCCCTCCTTAAGCTTTTTTTAAATGTATTTATTTTTAATTGGAGGAAAGTAGCTTTACAATATTGTGTTGGTTTCTGCCGCACACCAACATGAATCAGCCGTAGGTATCATATGTCCGCTCCCTCTTGCATCTCCCTCTCCTCCCCACCCCATCCACCCCTCTGGGTTGCCACAGAGTACTACACTGAGCTCCCTGCGTTTTACAGCAATTTCCCATTAGTGATCTGTCTTACATATGATAATGCATATGTTTCCATGCTATTCTCTCAGTTCATCCCATCCTCTGTGTCCACAAGTCTGTTTTCTATGTTTGCATTCAACTGAGTAAATTTTAAACGTCTTATTGCTTCAGTCACCGATTCTTGAATTGGGCAGCATCCAATCTCGAGAACACAAAGGAGCTCCACAGAACTATACAAATGAAAGCCTTTCATAGGCAGAAAGGAGCAGGAATAAGGAAGTTACACATGGCAAAAAAACTGGGCTGTTTATTGCAAGGTCACTTTCCTATAGGAGATGGCAGGGGTCTAACAGGCAGAATATCTAACCAGTGCTGATCAGGCAATTTCTGATTGACTGGCTTAAGATTCCATTTCTGGGAAAACCGAAACTGTAATTAAGTCTTGGTTTCGTGACATGGTGCTTAGCAAGGTGACTCCATTTGGGGCCTGTTATCTTGTGTTTAATGCTAATATGAGAATATTTAGCTTCAATCCAGTCCATATAATGCTTTACTCTTAGCTGAATGTTTCCTGCCTGCTGCCTGCTGCTGCTGCTAATTCGCTTCAGTCATGTCCAACTCTTTGCAACCCCATGGACTGTAAGCTGCCAGGCTCCTCTGTCCATGGGATTCTCCAGGCAAGAATACTGTTGTTGGTTGCCATGCCCTCCTCCAGGGGATCTTCCTGACCCAGGGATCAAACCCATGTCTCCTGCATCTCCAGCATTGCAAGTGGATTCTTTATCACTGAGCCACCAGGGAAGCCCTGAATGTCTCCTAGGGCTCCTAGAACCTCTGAGGCTGAAATCCCTTGAAGACTCAAAGAAAAACATGACTGAAAGTATAATTTCAGGCGTTGTGGCAAATAACAAGACAATGAAGGAGTCAGGAAACTCGCCTTGCTGCTCTCCAAGCACAGCTTGGTAAAGGTGGCTACTCCAGGCTGGCCTTGTTTCTGCTTCTAGATGCCTGCTAAACCTGGGCCCTCCTGTCTAGGGCCTCCTCCTGACCAAGGTACTCATCCCTACTCCAGCAGATTGCTCAGTCTCTATAAATAGTAATTCCCTGCTGTCTGCACTTCTCAGTCTTTTGTAATATATTCTGCAGTGGTAGTTTCACAGATATCTGGCAACCTTCTCAGTTTTGAAAATTAATAGATGTTTTTCTGTCAGTTTGTTTTTAGATCACTCTATAAGCTTTAACCTTCCCCTCCTCTCCCGTCATTGATTAATGCAAAGTATTTGAAGATCTGACTTGTAAAAGAAAGGACAGCAGCACCACTGGTAGGGCTGGGGAGTCATGAGGACTCTGTCTGGACTGCAAGTGCCACTTGCGTCCATTCCCGGTGGCTCAGTGGTAAAGAATCTGCCTACCAGTGCAGGAGACACAGGTGATGTGGCTTCAATCCTGGGTCGATCCCTGGGTCAGGAAGATCCCTGGCGAAGGAAATGGCAACCCACTCCAATATTCTTGCCTGGAGAATCCCATGGACAGAGGAGCCTAGTGGGCTACATTCCATGGGGTCACAAAGGGTCAGACACAATTGAGTATGACTCCGTAAAATGAAGATTTTTTTTTTTGGTCTCAAGATTTAATCTTGATCTACATATTCATCCTAATCATCATAATTTCACATTCCTATGCAAGTGTCTGTATTCTTTAGAAAGTATTAAGCTATGTATTTGGGAACTCCCTGGTGATCCAGTGGTCAGGACTCCACGATGTCACTGTCATGGGCCCAGGTTCACTCCATGGCCAGGGAACTAAGATCCCACAAGCTGTGTGGCGCAGCCAAAAAAAATTAATAATAAAACAAAAATATGTGTTCCTCGTATTTCTAAATATAGAAACATAGTATTAGGAATTTATAAGGCCTTGGAGAAAATACATAATCCAAATGATTATTGGGACAATTAAACAAAATGGTAAGCATAAAAACACTCTATAAATAATTGAAGAGCATTATAATTGTCAACTAGTACAGATCTCTTTTGTGGATGTCAAACTTTGGCACAGAAAGATTGAACAAGTCTAAACTATTTTTCATGTTTAACTAAGCCTGGATATCTGTCACAGAAAGTAAAATGCTTGAAAGCAAACCAGGAGGTAAAAATGAAGCAAACAGTTACCAGTTGTCAGAGAGATCCTGTGGTTAAGTTGGCATATTCACTACTAGATAAGATGACCTACTTACCTCAGATATGCAGATGACACCACCCTTATGGCAGAAAGTGAAGAGGAACTAAAAAGCCTCTTGATGAAAGTGAAAGAGGAAAGTGAAAAGTTGGCTTAAAGCTCAACATTCAGAAAACGAAGATCATGGCATTTGGTCCCATCACTTCATGAGAAATAGATGGGGAAACAGTGGAAACAGTGTCAGACTTTATCTTTTTGGACTCCAAAATCACTGCAGATGGTGACTGCAGCCATGAAATTAAAAGACGCTTACTCCTTGGAAGGAAAGTTATGACCAACCTAGATAGCATATTAAAAGCAGAGACATTACTTTGCCAACAAAGGTTCGTCTAGTCAAGGCTATGGTTTTTCCTGTGGTCGTGTATGGATGTGAGAATTGGACTGTGAAGAAGGCTGAGCGCCGAAGAATTGATGCTTTTGAACTGTGGTGTTGGAGAAGACTCTTGAGAGTCCCTTGGACTGCATGAGATCCAACCAGTCCATTCTGAAGGAGATCAGCCCTGGGATTTCTTTGGAAGGAATGATGTTAAAGCTGAAACTCCAGTACTTTGGCCACCTCATGCGAAGAGTTGACTCATTGGAAAAGACTCTGATGCTGGGAGGGATTGGGGGCAGGAGGAGAAGGGGACGACAGAGGATGAGATGACTGGATGGCATCACTGACTCGATGGACGTGAGTCTGAGTGAACTCTGGGAGTTGGTGATGGACAGGGAGGCCTGGCGTGCTGCGATTCATGGGGTCGCAGTCAGACACGACTGAGTGACTGAACTGAACTGAACTGAACTACTAGTTATGATGGCCTATTTCAGTTCACTTCAGTTCAGTCGCTCAGTCGTGTCTGACTCTTTGCAACCCCATGAACTTTAGCGCGCCAGATCTCCCTGTCCATAACCAACTCCTGGAGACCACCCAAACTCATGTCCATTGAGTCGGTGATGCCATCCAACCATCTTATCCTCTGTCGTCCCCTTTTCCTCCTGCCCTCAATCTTTCCCACCATCAGGATCGTTTCAGATGAGTCAGCTCTTCGCATCAGGTGGCCAAAGTTTTGGAGTTTCAGCTTCAACATCAGTCCTTCCAATGAACACCCAGGACTAATCTCCTTTAGGATGACTAATTGGATCTCCTTGTAGTCCAAGGGACTCTCAAGAGCCTTCTCCAACACCACAGTTCAAAAGCATCAATTCTTCAGCACTCAGCTTTCTTTATAGTCCAGCTCTCACATCCATACATTACCACTGGAAAACTATAGCCTTGACTAGATGGACCTTTGTTGGCAAAGTAATGTCTCTGCTTTTGAATATGCTATCTAAGTTGGTCATAACTTTCCTTCCAAGGAGTAAGCGTCTTTTAATTTCATGGCTGCAGTCACCATCTGCAGTGATTTTGGAGCCCCCCAAAGATAAAGTCAGCCACTGTTTCCACTGTTTCCCCATCTACTTGCCATAAAGTCATGGGACCCAGTGCCACGATCTTCATTTTCTGAATGTTGAGCTTTAAGCCAACTTTTTCATTCTACGCTTTCACTTTTATCAAGAGGCTCTTTAATTCTTCCTCACTTTCTGCCATAAGGTTGGTGTCATCTGCATATCTGAGGTTATTGATATTTCTCCTGGCAATCTTGATTCCAGCTTGTGCTTCCTCCAGCCCCACGTTTCTCATGGTGTACTCTGCATATAAGTTAAATAAGCAGGGTGACCATATATAGCCTTGACGTACTCCTTTTCCTATTTGGAACCAGTCTGTTGTTCCATGTCCAGTTCTAACTGTTGCTTCCTGACCTGCATACAGGTTTCTCAAGAGGCAGGTCAGGTGGTCTGGTATTCCCATCTTTGTCAGAATTTTCCACAGTTCACTGTGATCCACACAGTCAAAGGCTTTGGCATAGTCAATAAAGCAGAAATAGATGTTTTTCTGGAACTCTCTTGCTTTTTCGATGATCCAGCGGATGTTGGCAATTTGATCTCTGGTTCTTCTGCCTTTTCTAAAACCAGCTTGAACATCTGGAAGTTCACGGTTCACGTATTGTTGAAGCCTGGCTTGGAGAATTTTGAGCATTACTTTACTAGCGTGTGAGATGAGTGTAATTGTGCGGTAGTTTGAGCATTCTTTGGCATTGCCTTTCTTTGGGATTGGAATGAAAACTGACCTTTTCCAGTCCTGTGGCCACTGCTGAGTTTTCCAAATTTGCTGGCATATTGAGTGCAGCACTTTCACAGCATCATATTTCAGGATTTGAAATAGCTCAACTGGGATTCCATCACCTCCACTAGCTTTGTTCGTAGTGATCCTTCTAAGGCCCACTTGACTTCACATTCCAGGATGTCTGGCTCTAGGTGAGTGATCACACCATCATGATTATCTGGGTCTTAAAAGATCTTTTTTGTACAGTTCTTCTGTGTATTCTTGCCACCTCTTCTTAATATCTTCTGCTTCTGTTAGGTCCATACCGTTTCTGTCCTTTATTGTGCCCATCTTTGCATGAAATGTTCCCTTGGTATCTCTAATTTTCTTGATGAGATCTCTAGTCTTTCCCATCCTATTGTTTTCCTTTATTTGCATTGATCGCTGAGGAAGGCTTTCTTATCTCTCCTTGCTATTCTTTGGAACTCTGAATTCAAATGGGTATATCTTTCCTTTTCTCTTTTGCTTTTTGCATCTCTTCTTTTCACAGCTATTTGTAAGGCCTCCTCAGACAGCCATTTTGCTTTTTTGCATTTCCTTTTCTTGGGGATGGTCTTGATCCCTGTCTCCTATACAATGCCACAAACCTCTGTCCATAGTTCATCAGGCACTCTGTCTATCAGATCTAATCTGTTTACTGTTAGTTATAATGGCCTATTTACTAGTAATTAAGATGGCATATTTACTACTAGTTCTATTGCCTATTTACTCGCAGGCACAGGCAAAAGCTAGAGTCTTTTAGGGGAGGTTTTTGTGAGTTTAACTGGACTCCACTAGAACTAACTGTTCAAGAAACAACTAGGCAAAAGTTACTTGGTCTTGACTTTCTGCACGAATGAGAACTCTAAAGTCAGCCTCACAATCCAGGAAAGGTCACTGCAGGAATTCAGGGTTTTGGAAGTCAGCAAGAATGTTTTCTTCAATCCATTAGCGTTGCTTTTTCCCATGAGTATGTTATTAGACAAGATGTTTCTGGTTGCCAGTGACAGAGAACCAACTCAAGATAGCGTAAGCAAAAAGGGATTTCTTGGTTCACATCCAGGAAGTGGCCTAGCTTTGGATGTGGCTGGGTGCAGAGGCTCACGTGTGTCACCAAGACCTGCACTGCCCTCTCTGTCTCTCAGTTCTGCTTTTCTCTCCGTTGGCTCAGCTTCCGGCCAAGCTCTCCCTTCCTGATGGCAGACAGACAAGATGGTAGCCAGCAGCTCCAGGTGTACAACCTGTCTTCTCAATAAATGCTGTGGGAAAACTACATCTCTTTTCCAACTCCGAAAACTAGAGTACCGGATTCATTACGATTGGCTAGGTTTGGCAAACGTGTCTGTTTCTGAACCAATAACTATCAACAAGAAAACATGATATTTTGATTAGCTAATGCTGTTTCATGCATCCATCTTTGGACCAAAGGGTATGGTCAGCTCCAACCAACGATATGGAGCAAGTGATGCTGGCAAGAAAGATGAAGGTGCTATTACAGGAGAAGGGTGAATGGTCTGCTGGGCTGGCGAAGACAATAGGTGTCCTCTAAAATCTTAAAAGATAATTTGCTAAGCATTGAATTATTCACTCACCAAATACAACATCAATACCAAGTAAATCATCTGAGTGAGGTTCAGGGAAAAGGCAGTAAAGGTAAGGATCATTGTAGCACAGGCGGTTGATGATGACTGAGCCAATACGTTTTTCTCTCATTTGGATGAAGACTAGGTGCCGGCATGGTATTGATGCAAACATCTCAATGGGCATTTAAAATCCCTTCCTGAATATTTTTTTAAATTTTCTTATTCTTTTTAAGATATATGTTCCCAGCATATTTAATTCAGAAATCAGATTTCCCTCATCTTTTCCTATCAATGTTTCAGGTTTGTAATCACAATTCCCACAATTCAGAAATTCCAAAATGGAGGCAATGTCTTTCAGTAACTGAATAACAATATGACTATCCAAGGGCAACCTGAGAAATTACTCTGCCTCATACATTTTTTCTCATTTAGCACACTACGCATTTCCACAAAAAAAGGAAACTCCTTGGAGACAATTTCTTTGTTCTCTATATTCAGGAACATGTTCAAAATATTGCTCTATTTTCTACACATTTTTCAAAATATACATTACTGAAATAAAGTAATTCCTCTTCTCATTTTTATCTCAAGTGCAAATTTAAATTATCATTTTCCTTGTACACATGTTCATTTATTCAAGCAAAATTTTCTTTTAGGGTCTAGTATATGGTAGGTTCTATGCCAGATGTTAGGAATAGGCAAAAACAAAGACAAATTAAAAAAAAAAAAACAAACACGTCTTTTAAGCCCTCAAACATAATGAGACTAGTTATAAAACTATGTGGTAAATGCAGTGATAGAGAAATGTTGAGAGTTTTATGGGAACACTGAAGGTACTCTTCATGGGGTCTGATAAAGCAAGCCCCTTTCAGTTGGGGAATATAGTATGCATCTCATTTTTAAAATTTTTATTCTTTAGACTGCAAGATGTGGCATGTGGGATCTTAATTCTCCATCCAGGAATCACACCTGCATCCCCTATATTGGAACACAGAGCTAATCACTGAATACCAGAGAAGTCCCTAATATGCATCTTTAAGAATGAATTTGGACACTACTATATGGGCTTCCTTGGTAGCTCAGATGGTAGAGAATCTGTCTGCAAAGCAGGAGACCCGACTTCAGTCCCTGGGTGAGGAAGATCCCCTGGAGAAGGGAAATGGTTACCCACTCCAGTATTCTTGCCTGGAGTGTTCCATGGACAGAGAAGCCTGGCAGGCTATATGTAGTCCATGGGGCCGCAAAGAGTCAGACATGACTGAGTGACTAACGCTTTCACTATATATAAAATAGAAAACTATTAAGGACCTAGTGCATCGCACAGGGAACTCTACTCAGTGCTCTGTAGTGGCCTATATGGGAAAAGAATCTTAAAAAAAGAGTGGAGATGTATAGATAGGTAGATATAGCTGATTCACTTTGCTGTAGACCTGAAACTAACACAACATTGCAAATCAACTATAGTCTAATTTTAAAAATTAAAATAAGATTTAAAAAAAAATGAATTTGGAAGGATTTCCACGGTGGTCCAGTGGTTAGGACTTGGTGCTTTCACTGTCAGGGCCCAGGTTTGATCCTGGTTGGGAAACTAAGATCTTGCAAGCCACAAAGCACAGTCAAAAAAAAAAAGAAAAGAAAATCAGCCAAAAAAAGGAATGAATTTGCATATAGCATATAGACAGAAGGAGGGGATGCAGCAGAGAGTACATTCTAGGTATAGGCAAAGACAGAAAGGAATGATAGTGTATTCAAAGCAAAATTTTTTAACATTTCAGCTTTATTGCAATGGAGTTGACATATAAAATTATAAGATAAAGTGTACATTGTGGTGATTTGATATATGTATACATTGTGAAAGGATTCCCCCATCTCATTAATTAACAAATCCTTCACCTCACATATTTATCGCTCTTTTTTTTGTTTGTAAGAATATTTTAAGTTCTACTGTCTTCAGTTCAGTTCAGTCGCTCAGTCGTGTCCGACTCTTTGCGACCCCATGAGTGGCAGCACACCAGGCCTCCCTGTCTATCACCAACTCCCAGAGTTCACTCAGACTCACGTCCATCGAGTCAGTGATGCCATCCAGTCATCTCATCTTCTGTCGTCCCCTTCTCCTCCTGCCCCCAATCCCTCCCAGCATCAGAGTCTTTTCCAATGAGTCAACTCTTCGCATGAGGTGGCCAAAGAACTGGAGTTTCAGCTTTAGCATCATTCCATCCGAAGAAATCCCAGGGCTGATCTCCTTCAGAATGGACTGGTTGGATCTCATGCAGTCCAAGGGACTCTCAAGAGTCTTCTCCAACACCACAGTTCAAAAGCATCAATTCTTCAGCACTCAGCCTTCTTCACAGTCCAACTCTCACATCCATACATGACCACAGGAAAAACCATAGCCTTGACTAGACGAACCTTTGTTGGCAAAGTAATGTCTCTGCTTTTGAATATGCTATCTAGGTTGGTCATAACTTTCCTTCCAAGGAGTAAGCGTCTTTTAATTTCATGGCTGCAGTCACCATCTGCAGTGATTTTGGAGCCCCGAAAAATAAAGTCTGACACTGTTTCCACTGTTTCCCCATCTATTTCCCATGAAGTGGTGGGACTGGATGCCATGATCTTTGTTTTCTGAATGTTGAGCTTTAAGCCAAATTTTTCACTCTCCTCTTTCACTTTCATCAAGAGGCTTTTGAGTTCCTCTTCAGTTTCTGCCATAAGGGTGGTGTCATCTGTGTATCTGAGGTTGATATTTCTCCCGGCAATCTTGATTCCAGCTTGTGCTTCTTCCAGTCCAGCGTTTCTCATGATGTATGCTGCATAGAAGTTAAATAAGCAGGGTGACAATATACAGCCTTGATGTACTCCTTTTCCTATTTGGAACCAGTCTGTTGTTCCACATCCAGTTCTAACTGTTGCTTCCTGACCTGCATACAGATTTCTCAAGAGGCAAGTCAGGTGGTCTGGTATTCCCATCTCTTTCAGAATTTTCCACAGTTTATTGTGATCCACACAGTCAAAGGCTTTGGCATAGTCAATAAAGCAGAAACAGATGTTTTTCTGGAACTCTCTTTCTTTGTCCATGATCCAGCAGATGTTGGCAATTTGATCTCTGGTTCTTCTGCCTTTTCTAAAACCAGCTTGAACATCTGGAAGCTCATGGTTCACATATTGCTGAAGCCTGGTTTGGAGAATTTTGAGTATTACTTTACTAGCGTGTGAGATGAGTGTAATTGTGCACTAGTTTGAGCATTCCTTGGCATTGCCTTTCTTTGGGATTGGAATGAAAATTGACCTTTTCCAGTCCTGTGGCCACTGCTGAGTTTTCCAAATTTGCTGGCATATTGAGTGCAGCACTTTCACAGCATCATTTTTCAGGATTTGAAATAGCTCAACTGGAATTCCATCACCTCCACTAGCTTTGTTCGTAGTGATGCTTTCTAAGGCCCACTTGACTTCACATTCCCGGATGTCTGGCTTTAGGTCAGTGATCACACCATCATGATTATCTGGGTCGTGAAGATCTTTTTTGTACAGTTCTTCTGTGTATTCTTGCCATCTCTTCTTAATATCTTCTGCTTCTGTTAGGTCCATACCATTTCTGTCCTTTATGGAGCCCATCTTTGCATGAAATGTTCCCTTGGTATCTCTAATTTTCTTGAAGAGATCTCTAGTCTTTCCCATTCTGTTGTTTTCCTCTATTTCTTTGCATTGATTGCTGAAGAAGGCTTTCTTATCTCTTCTTGCTATTCTTTGGAACTCTGCATTCAGATGCTTATATCTTTCCTTTTCTCCTTTGCTTTTCGCTTCTCTTCTTTTCACATCTATTTGTAAGGCCTCCCCAGATAGCGATTTTGCTTTTTTGCATTTCTTTTCCATGGGGATGGTCTTGATCCCTGTCTCTTGTACAATGTCATGAACCTCATTCCATAGTTCATCAGGCACCCCATCTATCAGATCTAGGCCCTTTAATCTATTTCTCACTTCCACTGTATAATCATAAGGGATTTGATTTAGGTCATACCTGAATGGTCTAGTGGTTTTCCCTACTTTCTTCAATTTAAGTCTGAATTTGGCAATAAGGAGTTCATGGTCTCAGCCACAGTCAGCTCCTGGTCTTGCTTTTGCTGACTGTATAGAGCTTCTCTATCTTTGGCTGCAAAGAATATAATCAATCTGATTTCGGTGTTGACCATCTGGTGATGTCCATGTGTAGAGTCTTCTCTTGTGTTGTTGGAAGAGGGTGTTTGCTATGACCAGTGCATTTTCTTGGCAAAACTCTATTAGTCTTTGCCCTGCTTCATTCTGTATTCCAAGGCCAAATTTGCCTGTTACTCCAGGTGTTTCTTGACTTCCTACTTTTGCATTCCAGTCCCCTATAATGAAAAGAACATCTTGTTTGGGTGTTAGTTCTAAAAGGTCTTGGAGGTCTTCATAGAACCGTTCAACTTCAGCTTCTTCAGCGTTACTGGTTGGGGCATAGACTTGGATTACAGTGATATTGAATGGTTTGCCTTGGCAAATTGCAATAACATGATACAGTGTTATCAACTATATTCACCATGTTTTAATTAGATTCTCAGACCTTATTCATCTTACAGCTGAAACTTTGTACCTTTTTACCTATTTTATCCCTATTTCCCCCAAACTCCTAGCCCCTGGCAGTGATTTTTCTACTCTGTGTCTCTATTGTTGTTGTTGTTTAGTCTTAAGTTGTGTCTGACTCTTTGTGACCCCATGGACTGTAGCCCACCAGGCTTCTTTGTCCATGGGATTTTCCAGGCAAGAATATTGGAGTGGGTTCTCATTTCCTTCTCCAGAGTATCTTCCCAACCCAGGTATCAAATCTGAGTCTTCTGCATTGGCAGAGATTCTTTACTTCAGAGCCACAAGTGAAACATGTTTCTATTAGAATAACAATTTGATATGCAAAGCAGAAGAGCCAAGAAATGAATCTGGAGGGAGAGGTAAGGAAGGATCACAGAGGGTTTTAGAGTCTGAGTAAAGAGTTTCAGCCTTTTTCCAAAGCTATTAAATGACATGGTCACATTCGTGTTTTAAACAAGTTGTCCTTGCAACTGGCTGAAAGATGGATGCCTAGGGATAAGACTAGAGCCAGAGAGACCAGTGAGCAAGCCATTGGTATAGTTTAGACAGAAAAGCATAAGGGCCAAAGTAGCGCAGTGCTTCACGGTATGTTGACAGTGGAGATGGCAAAAGGGACAGATTTGAGAGAGGAGGAGTTTAAAATGATGGAGTGATTGGTAATGAACTAAGGATGACAGAGAGTAGTGAGAAAGAGCTGCTGAAAGGGAAAAATATGAGCCAGCTTCCTTTCGCGTGGGTTGCATTTAAGGCATCTGTGGGCAATTCACATGGAGATGTCCAACAGGCTGGGAGCACAGAGACAAAACTAAGCAGAGGGATGCTTTTAACTGTTATCACTACGTGGGTGTGTTAGAACCGAAAGAGTGGGGGAGAGCACCCAGGAACCGTGTCAAGTGAGTAGGACAGAATACAAAGGGTAGAACACTGTCACTTAAAGGGTGATCAGAATAAAGGGGTCCTTGAAAGAGAGTAGGAATCCTCACTACAGATGCAGGAGAAGATCCCCGAGAATGCCCTGTCCTAGAGACCAAGGGTGGAAGTTTCAACATGAAGCCTGAAAAGCACCATAGGAGTTTGCATTTTAAAGCAACTGGAGACTTAAGTGAGAGTGTGAGGCAGAAGCTAAATTACAGCAGGTTGAGGGGTGATTGGGAGGCAAGGAGATCAAGATTGCCAATGTAACCCATTTTTCCAATAATTTTATAATAGGAAAACTCAAACATATACAGAAGTAGAAAACAAACTATAATAAATCTCAGGTAGCCATCACCCACCTTCAGTTATCAAGTCATGGCCAACCTGGTTTCATACATCTTCCCACTCATCTTTACCCACTGTGAAGCAAATATAACCACAATACCACTTTCATGCCTTAAAAACAAAATACCCAAAACTCAAAATAATTCCTTAACTCATTAACTATACATGAACTCTTTTTTTGAGAAGTCTGGATTGTGGAGAGGAGATACAGTAGATAGTATCCAATGAGACATAAGGTCAAGGACAATGTCATATTTTTAAACTATTTTATAACATTTTAGGATGGGAACACCTTAAGCATGTTTACAGGAAAAGGGGAATCTGCCCTCCCTATGCTACCACCCATCCTTGGAATTACTTTAACCATGCCTGTGGAATTGCACTTCGCTGTTACGCCCTGGTCCTGTCTGGACAGATCCACCAAGACTGCCTATGGTATTCACTGGAGTACTGTCCACTGTATGTCCACTGTATGATTTAGCATCCCTTTCATCAAAGGACCCATGGAGAAAATTTATCTCAGCCATCCATGGGGAGAAAAAAAAAGCTTTGCCTCTTATGGGTAACTCTTACACTATTTCTCTTACAGACTATGGATCTTATCATTGATGATGGTCTTTTCATTTTGGCTACTGAAAACCAAATCCACAGTCCACCTTTAGTCCGTCTGTAACACTTTTTGGCATGGATCTCTAGGCACCCTGTTGGTCTCATCTTGTTAGTGTTCCTTATTCTTTGTTGTGGTTCAGTCACTAAGTCGTATTTGACTCTTCTGTGATTCCATGGACTGCAGACCTCCAGGCTCCTCTGTCCATGGGATTTGCCTGGCAAGAATACTGGAGTGGGTTGCCATTTCCTTTCCCAGAGGATCTTTCCAACCAAGGGATTAAACCGCATCTTCTGCATTGGCAGGCAGACTTTTTACTACTGAGTAACCTGGGAAGACTTTTCCTTATTCTAACCCTGTCTTTAGACATTATTGCATTGTTATTATCTTTATAAGCCACCTTAAAGCCTTTATAAGATGAAGTAAGATATAATAAAGAAACAAATCAATGTCTCTTCTAGCTCTGAAAAAGGACAGGTAGAGTGAAGGGAGAGGGGAGAGAAGACATGGGAGCCAGGGGAATTGACAGAGAAGGGCCTAGAGAAAACCTGGGGGGCAGCAGGGGCTGGGGCTGCTCACAAGGAGAGAGGCCTCAGAGCCTGAGTTGGAGGGAAGGGCTGAGGATGGATGTTGCAAAGGGCAAGGGGAAGTGGTACCTGTGCAGCCAGTGAAGCAGAAATGCGTTCCCACCACATCCAACCATCATCATGTCTTTTTTTAATGTTTATTTTTATTTATTTGGTTGCCCCAGTCTTGGTTGTGGCATGGGAACTCTTAGCTGTAGCATTTGGAATCTAGTTACCTAACCAGGGATCAAACTAGGCCCCCTGCATTGGGATGGCAGAGTCTTAGCCTTGGGACCACCAGGGAAGTCCCTTATCATATCTTAATTCAAAGAAAGATGTAACTGACAAAGCTCTTCCTTCTTTGCTGAATCTGATTTGAACATTTTTAAAGATTTGTTAAAGGCTTCTGTTTTAAAACAGCATTTTTAAATTTCTAACACCAAAGCAATGCTGAAGCTCCATCTCCCAATCCTTGTACATAGCACCTAGAATAGAAATGCTTTCATAGATATATTTGTCTTGAGCTTTTAATAAACCACATTATTCATTGCACACCTTCTAATCTCCACTTAGTAAACCATTCTATGAAATAACTGAACAATGAAAAAGAATCTTTCCTATTTGAACTCCATTCCCATTACCATACCTAAGATGATTTCAACTGAAGCTCTTTGTTCTTTGTCATAATATAGAATGCTTTCTGATCTGCTATTTCGATTGAGGCATCGTTTCATTAGCTTAACCATGGAAACACTAGTAACCAAGATTAATAAAGCACCCACAAGCAGCCAAAAGAAGAGTTGTCCATAAGATGCACATCAAGAAAACATACCCAATATCTACCTAAAGAAACTAAAGACCTATATATAGAAAACTATAAAACACTGGTGAAAGAAATCAAAGAGGACACTAATAGATGGAGAAATATACCATGTTCATGGATTGGAAGAATCAATATAGTGAAAATGAGTATACTACCCAAAGCAATTTATAGATTCAATGCAATCCCTATCAAGCTACCAACGGTATTCTTCACAGAGCTAGAACAAATAATTTCACAATTTGTATGGAAATACAAAAAACCTCGAATAGCCAAAGCTAACTTGAGAAAGAAGAATGGAACTGGAGGAATCAACCTACCTGACTTCAGGCTCTATTACAAAGCCACAGTTATCAAGATAGTATGGTACTGGCACAAAGACAGAAATATTGATCAATGGAACAAAATAGAAAGCCCAGAGATAAATCCACGCACATATGGACACCTTACCTTTGACAAAGGAGGCAAGAATATACAATGGATTAAAGACAATCTCTTTAACAAGCGGTGCTGGGAAAACTGGTCAACCATTTGTAAAAGAATGAAACTAGAACACTTTCTAACACCATACACAAAAATAAACTCAAAATGGATTAAAGATCTAAATGTAAGACCAGAAACTATAAAACTCCTAGAGGAGAACATAGGCAAAACACTCTCTGACATACATCACAGCAGGATCCTCTATGACCCACCTCCCAGAATATTGGAAATAAAAGCAAAAATAAACAAATGGGACCTAATTAAACTTAAAAGCTTCTGCACAACAAAGGAAACTATTAGCAAGGTGAAAAGGCAGCCTTCAGAATGGGAGAAAATAATAGCAAATGAAGCAACTGACAAACAACTAATCTCAAAAATATGCAAGCAACTCCTACAGCTCAACTCCAGAAAAATAAATGACCCAATCAAAAAATGGGCCAAAGAACTAAATAGACATTTCTCCAAAGAAGACATACAGATGGCTAACAAACACATGAAAAGATGCTCAACATCACTCATTATCAGAGAAATGCAAATCAAAACCACTATAAGGTACCATTTCACGCCAGTCAGAATGGCTGCCATCCAAAAGTCTACAAGCAATAAATGCTGGAGAGGGTGTGGAGAAAAGGGAACTCTCTTACACTGTTGGTGGGAATGCAAACTAGTACAGCCACTATGGAGAACAGTGTGGAGATTCCTTAAAAAACTGGAAATAGAACTGCCTTATGATCCTGCAATCCCACTGCTGGGCATACACACTGAGGAAACCAGAAGGGAAAGAGACACGTGTACCCCAATGTTCATCGCAGCACTGTTTATAATAGCCAGGTCATGGAAGCAACCTAGATGTCCCTCAGCAGATGAATGGATAAGAAAGCTTTGGTACATATACACAATGGAGTATTACTCAGCCATTAAAAAGAATACATTTGAATCAGTTCTAATGAGATGGATGAAACTGGAACCTATTATACAGAGTGAAGTAAGCCAGAAAGAAAAACACTAATACAGTATACTAACGCATATATATGGAATTTAGAAAGATGGTAACAATAACCCTGTGTACGAGACAGCAAAAGAGACACTGATGTATAGATCAGTCTTATGGACTCTGTGGGAGAGGGAGAGGGTGGGGAGATTTGGGAGAATGGCATTGAAACATGTATAATATCATGTATGAAACGAGTTGCCAGTCCAGGTTCGATGCACGATACTGGATGCTTGGGGCTGGTGCACTGGGACGACCCAGAGGGATGGTATGGGGAGGGAGGAGGGAGGAGGGTTCAGGATGGGGAACAAAGGTATACCTGTGGCAGATTCATTTCGATATTTGGCAAAACTAATACAATATTGTAAAGTTTAAAAATAAAATAAAATTAAAAAAAAAAAGAAAACATACCCAAACCCTTAAATGAAAACATTATTAGATCTTCTTCAGGCAGTAGCAGACACTTAATGCTTGATAAACCTCACCTAACCAAATCAAAAAACCTCCATCTAGTCAAGGCTATGGTTTTTCCAGTAGTTATGTTTGGATGTGAGAGTTGGACTATAAAGAAAGCTGAGCACCAAAGAATTGACGCTTTTGAACTGTGGTTGGAGAAGACTCTTGAGAGTCCCTTGGACTGCCAGGAGATCCAACCAGTCCATCCTAAAGGAGATCAGTCCTGGGTGTTCATTGGAAGGACTGATATAGAAGGTGAAACTCCAAAACTTCGGCCACCTGATGGGAAGAGCTCACTCATTTGAAAAGACCCTGATTCTGGGAAAGATTGAGGGTGGGAGGAGAAGGGGACAACAGAGGATGAGATGATTGGATGGCATCACTGAGTCAATGGACATGAGTTCAGGTAAACTCCAGGAGTTGGTGATGGACAGGGAGGCCTGGTATGCTGCGGTTCATGGGGTCACAAAGAGTTGGACATAGTTGAGTGACTGAACTGACCAAATGAAACCTAGAATATTCAAACTCAAGTCAAATTTGCTGAAAATAAATTTCTCTTTTAAGCAAATGAAAAATAAGATTCAGGCCCAGGCCACCGAAGCTAGCTTTAGGGAGAATGCTTTCTGCACATTTTACCATCACGAGTTCATTCCAAAATTCTTATTATTTTTTAGATACTTGGATTTATCTGTTAGCACATACTTTTAAGGCTCTGAGGAATGGAATACATAGAAATTAAAGACCTGAAGTCTCATAACTCCCTTTAATCCTGTGTTGGAAATCAAAGCAGCCAAGAGTAAAGCAGCAAAGACCCCTTTAAGGCATTGGAAAAAACCCTAACAAAATATTCATCCATAACAGCTAAAGGACCTGAAATTCTGGAGAAGAGAGGTTGTGCTGCTTAAGAAGTGAATCACTCAAGTGTGTTGTGAGGGGCGTCCACGTGGGGCTGTGCTCACAGTGTGCGGCTCATCTAAGAGCAGCTCTCAGTCTGGCAACCTTAAACCTGCTGACTGAAGTCCTTTTCAAAAATCACTGCTGTATTGGGCTTTCTGCCATGATTCAAATATGTCAAAACTTCCTCACATTGGTAGTGTTCTCAAGGAATAGGTCTGTGAAGTCAATTAAGGATCCTTAACAAAGAGGTTGTTGTTCAGTCTCTAAGTCATGTCCAACTCTTTGTGACCCCATGGATTGCAGCATGCCAGGCTTCCCTGTCCTTCACTATCTCCTGGAGCTTGTTCAGCCTCATGTCCATTGAGTCAGTGATGCCATCCAACCATCTCATTCTCTGTCATCCCCTCAATCATCCTGCCCTCAGTCTTTCCCAGCATCAGGGTCTTTTCCAATGAGTCGTCTCTTCGCATCAGGTGGCCAAAGTATTGGAACTTCAGCTTCAGCATCAGTCCTTCTAATGAGTAGTCAGAGGTGATTTCCTCTAGGATTGACTGGTTTGATATCCTTGGTGTCCAAGGGTCTCTCAAGAGTCTTCTCCAGCACCACAGTTTGAAAGCATCAGTTCTTTGGCACTCAGCCTTCTTTATGGTCCAAATCTCACATCCAGTAGACAACTACTGGAAAAACCACAGCCTTGACTATATGGACCTTTTTAGCAAAGTGATGTCTCTGCTTTTTAATACGTTGTCTAACTCCAGTCTGTTATGTCCCCTGCATTGGCAAGTGGGTTCTTTACCCCTAGCATCACCTGGGAAGCCCTAAGGAAGAGGGCTTCTTTCCACCTGGGAAGAGGAGAGGTATTCAAATTTCCATTAGAGTTCCTTCCGGGTAGGAACTGAGGACTTTAAGATTTATTCAGCTCTGTCAAATTACAACCATTTACCCAGAAATCATTCCAAAAGTTCTAAAAATGTTAGAAATAATACAATTACTTTTTTGCAATTATACATATATGTATCTAATGTGCACAAAGCATTTAGGATAGTACAGTACATTTGGAAGTATTCTTAGTAATATTAGTTCAAATTTTCAAAATATGTATTCAGGCAAGCAGACTGTGTCAAAATGTGGTTAAATATACTTCTAGATGGATGTTTTATTCAGTAATCCCTTCTTAGCCAACTATATTCAAATATTTTAACTTAATAAGAAAATACATAGTCTGATATATATATATATATATATAATATATATATACATATATACTATTACATGCGTGTGCCATAAACAACCAAAAGTATCTCAAAATCTGAATCACTAACTTCAACAAAAATATATTCTTGGAACATTGATTTTCACTTACTGTACAAAAAAAGGAGAGATGGAAATTCCCAAGGACGTGAATGTGCATTAAGTTTGTAATTGTAGAACTTGCTCAGGGATTTTTTCATATACTGACACAGGGTTACCGCTGATGCTTAGTTTTCACTGTCTAAGTGGTATGAGAGGTACAGACAGCTTCATGTCCTTTTCTAACAAAATTCACATCAGATACAACAGTATTGAAAGGTGGGGACTGTAACTTTGGGCCACAATTTCTTTTTGCGACAGCCAGTGTAGACTGGGTCAGCAGAACCAAAGTGATAACATGAGGCTGGATATGCCTGTTATTTAACCAGAATTGCCATAATCCTTGGTCCAAACTAGTAGAGAGGCAACAGAAAGGCCTCCGGAGGATGGCTAGCTCTCTGGGCTCAGCAACCTCCCATGATGCTTCACTGCTTAAATCTCTCTCTCATCAGGGAAGGAGCAGGCAGGCAGGTTGCTGGGTGACTACAACCTCCGTCAGCCTGCCTCTGTCAACTTAGCATGAGGGTTTTTACTCATTTGATAAATCCCTAGTTAGCTTTGACAGTGATTCTGCAGTGCAGAAGGTTAAAAATAACAGTGTGCACCTCTAATGGGTCTGAAGAGTACATTTGCTTTGCCCATGAATAAACACTCCTGCACACGTGTCTCTACCCTGATAGATTCTCAGGCAAATTCCTGGCTCCCTCCAAGGCAGCTGCTTGACTTTGAGGACACTCACAATTTGAAACAATAAATCTGACATGAGACGTAGAGCCCATTGTATTAAATATAATTTTCCTAAATTTCTCATTTCAGCTCTGTTCAAATGACCTCTTATTATTTTGATTTAAATGTCAAAATACCACTTCAAAAGTGGCCACAAAGAAAAAAGAGAAACATCATCTTGTTTTATTGTTTGAAGTTCTATATTTACCTGATCACACTAAAGAGAAGGGGTTTGTTTTGCAAAAGGCTTGCTTTGAAAAACTACATTAAATCTTTCAAGTCGTGGGGGCCGTTTTGGTCTTTCCATGTTAGACACACCCCAAGAAGTCTGGATGTTAGCTGCCATCTTCTGCAATCCTGTGCCCAGCCTCTTATTTTTTGTAGCAACAGGAAGTGACAAGTATTCTCCTGTACCCCTGAGCAACCCAAGCACCTTTTCAAGAGGTCTTAATTATATCAGAGCCCTCAGATATTAGTTATTGGCCAGGGAGACTGTGGAGTTGGTGGTTTTGTAGGTATCCAAAAGATACTCTTTAAACCTTTATCACTTTATTTTTAATTTATTTATTATTATTTTTTTTTTGGCTGCACGAGGTCTTCGTTGCCTTGCAGGCTTTCTCTAGTTGCAGCAAGTGGAGGCTACTCTTCATTGCATTCTCATTGCAGTGGCTTCTCTTGTGGAGCACAGGCTCTAGAGCGTGGGCTTCAGTAGTTGTGGAGCACGGGCTTTAGTTTTCTGCAGCATGTGGATCTTCCTGGAGCAGGGATTGAACCCATCTCCCCTGCTTTGGCAGGCAGATTCTTAACCATTGGACCACCAGGGAAGTCCTCAATAGGTATTTTAAAAACTGTTTCTTTTTAGCCCTTGAGATTAAATTAAGAATACATCTCAATTCTGACATGTAGATGTGACTTGTAGAAATAATGCGTGCTCTCCCTCCTTTCAGAACCAACTAGCCTGCTGAGCTTAATACAAACTCTTCTCTCTCCCCCACGTATACTCCTCCTCCCTTTCAAAAATAGCCTAATACTTGCCACAACCTTTCTCATTCTCTCTTTTTCTACACTGATAATTTATATTGTGCCATAAATGGTTTGTTTTTTGTTTTTTGTGGGATTTGACAATGTCTGCAAATGGCACCCAAAACAATATTGGGAGGCAAGTGAGGGCAGTCCTACCATCTGATTGGTTTTATCAACTTTCTCTCAAAAAACCCAGTTCCCCCTATCCTTTCATTTGCCCTCCATCTACTCAACATCCTCATCTCATCATTAAATGACTATAGTAGTCATCCCTTCCAACATGTTAATTGTTAGGTGGCAGCTTGGAGGTGTAGTAACATTTTAAAGGACACTCTTAAAGGAGAGAAGGGAGTAACCTTCAGACAGACTCTATTATTTCTTCCAACCATATTAGTCAGTGGTGCTTTAGAAATCATCTCTAAAAGTTTGCCAGTCATTGACAGAGTCCTTTTTATATTGTCTACTCTTCAAAGCTTTTCCACATATATTATTCCTTTTGAACTTCCAAACACCCTTGTAAAACAAGTTGAGTATTGTTGTCACGCTTAGTTTCTCATACATCATACTTAGTTTCTCAAGTATGATGCTAAGCCACAGGGAGGTTAACTGACTCTCCAAAGTTCACACAGCTAATTAGCATTAGCCTGGGCAGCAGTCATCCTGGTTCTGCAAGCTCCTGAAATAAATTATCCGCCTTACCACAGAGGTAATTCTCAAATTCCATCCTCTGGACACTAATGGCTGCATGGCACTTTTCATGAATGTCCTCCGGTCTCTAATTACCTGCCTATCTCAGTCCGAGTGAATTCCAGAACATAAGACTTAGATTTTCAGCTGACCTTCTCTAACATATAGCAATATAATGAGGGTGCTTACATTCTATGACATAATGTTTCTGCTATAATTGTTTTGGGGCATTTTAAGTGGTTTTATATCTGGGCCTCAGGACTGTACTTATCCTGTACTAAAGGTACATTTTAAAAATCAAATGAGGAGAATAAAGTCTAAAAGGACTTAAAAGGTGCTTGGGAATAAAGAATCTTTAATATATTAAATTCTGCATTTGTTTTTACGTGATTGGCTGCCCTGGGTTTTAGTTACAGCATGCAGACTCTCAGTTGTGGGATCTAGTTTCCTGACCAGGGATTGAAGCCAGGCCCCCTGCACTGGAAGCACAGAGTCTTTGCCACAGGCAAGTCCCTCTTCTGCACATTTTAATCATTAAACCATTTTGTTCTCAAACCACAGTTTCCGTTGTCATACTGGGAACCATGACTGTCAGAGAAAGGAGATGGGCCTTGGGGGTTGGTAATGAAATCTTCCATCACAAAAACATTTGGAAGAAAGGTCATTAAGCCCATTATGCAGGGGAGTTTCACTTTGGCTCTTTGATAACATGGAAAGCAGGAGGGCTTCCTTCGTCACTCCAGCATGAGGTTCGTAAAACTGCCCCCGGATCACAGACCACCAAGTGTTCTTCCAAAGACCCACTAAAGAGGTCTTTCTGACTAATGGTATGGGAAATTCCCACCTCAGGTTTCTTATCCAAAGCATTTTTGGGTGAGAACACTCAACAGTGCTGCTCTCCATGTAGCTTTTCCCACTGGGACATGACCACCAAATGACACGACTCTAGATAGGCCCTCCACTCGCAGAGACAACCCTCAGCGGCCCACTGCCCCTGGGGTAAAGTCCTAATCCTTCTACTTGGTATATATGACTCTTTATAATACAGTCCAGGGCTACCAGTTTT
The DNA here is from genome assembly GCF_032452875.1 of Bos javanicus. Taxonomy (NCBI): domain Eukaryota; kingdom Metazoa; phylum Chordata; class Mammalia; order Artiodactyla; family Bovidae; genus Bos; species Bos javanicus. Next base: position 44,293,389 of record NC_083872.1, read on the forward strand.
ATGCCTGACACTATTCTGTGTTTGACACAAATCCAAGTATTTCCTATTCACAAACACCTAAAGTTCCCTGCTGTCTCATTTGCTCAAGTCACATTTTCCACCTGGAATATTCTTTCCCTTCTCTGTTTATCTGATTCCAGTGCAGTGTCAAAGACCAACTCAACTTACTCTAGGAACTTCCTTGGCAGTACAGTGGTTTAAAATCTGCCTTGCAATGCAGCAGATGCAGATTCGATCCCTGGTCAGGGAACTAAAATCCCACATGCATTGGGGAAACTAAGCCTGTGCGCCACTACTGAGCCTGTGTGCGGCAGCAAAGAAGCCAAGTGATGCAACTAAGACCCAACACAACCAAATAAATATTTTTTTAATGTGATTTGTCCCCAATTTAGCTATTTATAAGCATGTCTTCTTCCTCCTTTTAGATTATGTGATATAGAGTTTAAGGCAACAAATGTGTTTGTGGTAGATGCTCAATGCATTCAGTTAGGGATGTGGATAAATCTCATGTGTCCATACCACAGTCTCAGAGGCAGGAAGGTGCAATAGGACCTCATGGGTAATCCTGCCCAATGTCAGTGGGATAATCAGTAGAACAGCAGCAAGAACACAGACCTTTCTGGCATTTACTCTTTGCAACTGATTTGGTTTTCTCCAGTGTATGACCCAAGGCCTTAATCCTTTACCTCAGTTGAGTATATACATCCACTACATCAGTGCATAATTAGAAAGGTTTTTCTATAGGGTTCATGAAGTTTTGAAGTAATAATATTAACATTTTTTCCTAGAAAATTTTGTCATTCTTACAAGGTTGTGTGGCTTGGAAATAGTTAAGGGGAAAAAAAGAAGTAGTTAAAGAAGATAGGCTTCCCTGGTGGCTCAGATGGTAAAGAATCTGCCAGCAATGCAGGAGGCCTGAGTTCAATCCTTTGCTCAGGAAGATCCCCTGGAGAAGGGAATGGAAACCCACTCCAGAATTCTTGCCTGGGAAATCCCACGGACAGTGGAGCCTGGGGGGCTACAGTCCATGGGGTGGCAAACAGTCAGATATGACTGCGTGACTAACATTTTCACTTTAAGGAAAACAAATCCCAAATAAAAAGTCAAGCTCCCACATGGAGGACAGAGGCCTGTCTTATAAAGAGACGTTGTCAGGCACACCTCGGTTCCCAGAGCACGTCCAGCATGGCAATCTTAGGGATCCACTGCTCCCATGTCCTCTGTAACTAAATGGGTTCCTGGAGTATGACTGGAGATCTGACCTAATGAAATGCACCAAGTAGTGTCACCAAGGCTGCTGAAGCATGAACCTGGCGTTTCTCAAGTCAGTGTAACAGAATCTGAGCTGTGCAGGCTGGAGGCTGGGCCAGAAGGCTATCTGGTAGCCAAGCGCACTGCCACGGCTTTAGAATAACAGTACAAGGTGGTAATCGGATGCCATCCCACCACATTTAGCCAGTTAATCATCTCAATCGTCCATCTTTTATTCATTAACACGGAGGAATGACGTCTTTGTCCACTCACTTTGCCCTTTCAGGTTACCAATATTATGCTGTTCCAATTTTTTCCTCCATGTCTCATAAAATGCACCCAGTTTTAGCATCTTGTCACTCAGCAGACGTCAGTGCAACACTGGAATGGGATGGCCAGGTCACTGTTGCTCCCAGCGTCAGCAGGAGCATCTGTATAAGGGCAAGTCTTTAAGCCGTTCTTCTTGGAGCTTTCTTAAAACTGCATGTTCACAGTGATGTGAGACAAATAACCGCATGATCCAAGACAGGAGCCTACCTTACTAAAGAGTATCCCTTACTGTTATCTCAATCATCCATTTATTTCAGCCTTGAAGGAGAAGGTTAAAAATGGTAGGATTATTTGTGCATACATGTGTGCGTGATCAGTCGTTTACGCACTCAGTCATGTCTGACTCTTTGTGAGCCCATGGACTGTAGCCCTCCAGCCTCCTCTATCCATGGAATTCTTCAGGCCAGAATACTGGAGTGGGATGCCATTTTTTCTTCCAGGGGATCTTACAGACCCAGGGATTTGAACCTGCATCTCTTGTGCCTCCTGCATTCTGCATTGGCAGGCTGATTCTTGATCACTAGCGCCTCCAGGGAAGCCCAGGATTATTTATTTTATGTCTCAAGGTTAAAAATTCAACAGAGTATTCTTCAAAATACCAAATCAATCAGACTTAATCACCAGTGGAGCCCAACCACGTTGCAAGTCCATACCACCTCCAGGGATGCACTCCTTCCACAAACACAGAAACACAAAGAATGGGCAGCAGTCATATCAAAGACCTCTGTGCAAGGAATATATTGTACATATTATTTTATCCCTGGGCTCTACCTCAACATTTGACACCTACGTAGCAGACTTCATATAAAAGGGATTAAGAACAAAGGCTTTGGCGCTTACAGTATTTACAACTTTTTTAAGGGGACACATGTTTGAGAGAGAGGACCATTTTAACAATTATTTGTTGCTGTCATGTTGCAAATGTCTTTTTCCTTAACTTTATTTCAAATTCCATAGTTGAAGTTTTTGATGGAAAACAAGACGCAAGGGGTTCTGTTTGTGGAAATAGAAAGGAGTGCACTTGAGGGGCAGAGTGTGTTTTCTTTGGCAGTTCCTGTGCTACCATTTTGTCTTTGTTTTTAGTGCTGGAGGGCAGCACATTGGCAAGTAAGGCTCTAGTTAGCTTCATACTGTATTTACAGCCGGTTCAGTTCAGTTCAGTTCAGTCACTCAGTCGTGTCCGACTCTCTGCGACCCCATGAATCGCAGCACGCCAGGCCTCCCCGTCCATCACCAACTCCCAGAGTTCACTCAGACTCACGTCCATCGAGTCAGTGATGCCATCCAGCCATCAACTATGGGTTAAAATGTCTGTGATGCATACAGAATTAGCACTCAACTTCTCTTAAGAATGAAAGCTTAATGTCTAATTTCAAACATTCCCTGAATATACTTCCTCTGTCTAATCATACATTAACTGCCAGCAACTTTTATAAAGTATACACAAATGGATTATTAGGAGAAAAAACAAAGGTTTTGGAATCAGATATTCTGGGTTCAGCCCTCACTAGCTGTATATAGCCTTAACGAATCTCTAGGGCCTCAGTTTCCTTACCTGCAGAACGTGAATAATAACGGCACAAGCATACTGTGATAATTGCTTGAATTAGTACATGGGAGGTGCATGGTCAGTAAATGTTAGCTGTTGTTTGGATTGTCTTGAATTTAGCTAGGATCCATTGTTTTGGGGGTTTATATATACCCTGGGAAAACATGGCTTTAGTTCACCTGTAACAAAAGAGAAAGAACACATATTATATCTTTTTTTTTTAATGTCCAAGTCTCTAGATCCTTGATTCTCCAAGTCTGGGCGGGGACCTCTGGAAAATTCCCAAGAATCAAGACCCCGAGATCCAAGCCCTTAAGGTCAAAACTATTTTCATAATAACAATAAACTGTTATGTGCCCTTTTCACTCTTGTTTTTTTTGTGAGTATACAATGGAATTTTCCAGAGGCTACATGCTATGTGATGATGTCATCACTGAGTTCATGAAATGTGCGCTTGGACATTCTTGTGCTTTTTTATAGTCCTCAGTCATCGTTTCCAACACTGTAAATAGCAGTAGCCATAACCACATAAACCAATCTCTCCAGGGTACTCAGTAACTTTTAAAAAATTTGTAGAAGACCCAAAAGTTTGAGAACCTCTGCTAGATTATCTCACGTTAAAGTACCCTACTCCCTCCTCCATTTCAAAATCTATACTGTGCAAATATCACACTTGGTCCTTAATTTTGAGACTCTGCTTGGCCTTTGACCCCCAAGGTCAACCCCCTGAAGCTGCTCTGCCTGCCTTTTGTCCTCATGTGTTTCAGGTTGTCTGGGTCCGATCTGCCGGGTGACGAGTGGCTGTGGGATTTTGAGAAGCACGGTCATCGCCGTTCGGTGATTAGAAGAGTCAAGAGGTTCCTGAGCGCTCACGAACACGCCGCCTCAAGCCCCAGGAGGAGAAGCTACGGGAGGCAGGCCAGCGACAGCTCCATGTTCTTCCCCCCGCGCGACCTCAGCCCAACCAGGGATCTGCTGGATGTGCCTCCTACAAGCCCTCACCGTGCCTCGGCCGCTCGGAAGCACCCCCAGTCTCCAAAGGGGAGCCCCAAGCTGCACTCCAGCCTGGGAGAGCTGTCCACCATCCAAGAGACCAGCCTGAGTCCACAGTCCAGTGTGAGGGGCTCCCCCACCAAAATGCCGCAGGTCGCCGAGGTGTTGGTCACAGCCACCAAAGCACTAGCGCCTGCGGCAGAGCACGACCGCCGTGACTCCACGGCCTCCATCCAGAGCTCCGACTTTACAGGGCTTCAGCCCAGCAGGCCTGGGCAGCAGGAGGACCCTGTGGGGTCAGTCCCGTTCTCCTTCGAGAAAGGCATGCCTCCTAGGGACCCTCGTTCCCAGACTGTTCCAGCCAAAGCTGAGAAAAACAGCCTCAAGTCTGCCTCTGAGGAGGACCCTCATGAGAAGGACAAGTCCCCCCAAAAGTGGAGGCTCCCGGACTCCAGCCACACCTCCCTGGCAGGCCTAAGTCTGGATCCCATGAACCCTGAGCCACTTCCTTTACTGGACCCAGAAACATCCTCAGAGACCAGTGGAATCACGTTTGCCGCGGGTTCTCGAGTCTCTCCCGATGTGCTGTATTTAATAGAAAACCTGGACACCAAAGAAACAGATATTGTAGAGTTCAACAATGAGCAGACGGAGGAGTCTCCCAAGGGAAGGCCAGAACGTTCTAGGACCTGGTTCTAGCCTATATTCTTACTTCCCCAAAAGTTCAAGCAGTAGTTCCAGAACATACCTGGGGGCTGGTCAATTTTTTTTGAAATGATCATACTGTGTAAGCTACTTAAAACTTTGAAGGGCATTACAATACTGACATTACGGGAAGATCAAACACATTCATGCTATCTACCACAAAGTGACTTTCATGGAAGTTACACAGACCACAGTGATGTACCTTAAACAAATAAGGAATCATACAAATTCATAGACTGTTGTAAATTATAAACTCATAGATTGTTATAAATTATAAATTCATAGATTGTTAAGCTGTGAAAAAGGCTTTATAGATCACAGTCCGATCCCCTAGTTTTGCCAAAAGGGAGACGAATGATTCTCTCTTCCCTTCTTTTCCCTCCTTTCTTCTTTTCTTCAGTTATAAAGACTGGGAGATGGATCATATGATGCTTCAAAAGCCCCTTCCTAATGCTGATTTCCCTGTGTAAGGCTTTCTAACCATCTCACTCCGCTTTCTATAACTATCTTAATTTCCTAATTCTTAAGTTTCATCAGCATCAGAAAGCTCCATCTCCCTTCAATTTTCTTTTCAATTTTCAGGACTTTTATTTTCCTCTCATCTGCCTTTATTTCCTCATCCTTTTATCCTCTCTTCCCCCTAGTCTTTCTCCCTCTCCAGTTGACTCTATTCCCTCCCCTGCTTTCAGGTTGTAACCTTTTCTCAGCCGACTCTGTTGCTTACTTCCTGCCATGATTTTCAAGGAGGTTTTGGCAAAGTTTCCAATGGAGCAATTAATAAGTGTCAGTAAATCCAGCCTGACTTCACCCAGCCTCGCAGGAAGGGGCGTGGGAACTTGCTGTGTCTCCGCTGTGGCCATCTCCTTCCACAAGCACTCTTAGGTCCTGAACACTGGAGGAGCAATGAGGCCATGAAAGCTGCATGACCAAATGCTTCAGAAGCAAATAACAAGGTTTGAAACTGTTCCACTCAGACTCTTTAAGTAAAAATCCCCATTACGTCACAACACGGGACCAGCTACTGTGTCTGGCAGGTTGTCTGGGATGAAGTAGGGTATTGGAGCTGGGAGGTTAAGGGAGTCCAGGATCACAATGGGAGGGGATGCTGACTAACTTCCTCCAAGGAGTTCTTGGTCTTATCTGATGGGGGCTCCCAACTTTGCCCAGAAGGCCATGTCTAAAGAATGCTGCTCTATTTCTGTCATATGATGAAGCTCGACTGCAAGCTTAAGAAACAAAATAATCCTAATTGCTACCACTTATTGAGTGTTCACAACAGCATGTAAAGTTCACAGATAATCCTACTAATCCTCACAGGAATCCCATGAATTGATATACTATTATCTCTATTTTTTTTTTTTTTTGACCTTGGCTATGGCAGTCACATTTATTTTTTAGTTTCTTAACTTATTTATTTTTCAATTGAATGATAATTGCTTTACAAAATGTTTTTGTTTTCTGTCAAACATCAACATGAAACAGCCATAGGTTCTATTTTTTACCTATTTTAATCTACTTTTTAAAGGAGTCTTTCATTTCTTAATGTTAGTTGTTATTGTTATTCTCTTATTGAAATAATATACCTTAGACCAATGCTTATTTGCTTTCTGTTTTGTTTTGTTTTGTTTTTGACTGCATGTCATGTGGGATCTTAGTTCCTGGACCAGGGATTGACCCCCAAACCCCTGCAGTTAAAACCATGGAGTCTTAACCACTGGAACACCAGGGAAGTCCCTATCTCCATTTTAAAGATGAAAAAAACAGAGGCTTTAGAGAAATAATTTGACTAAAATTACCAAACCAGGAAATGGCAGGGCTCAGATTCAAACCCAGGTTTCTCTGACTCAGAGCTCACCTTCTGGTCCAGCATGCTTCATCCCTGTGCTACGTTGTCTGCAGGGCCCTGAATCTGCCAGGACTTTGTCCAGAATTCTGGAGGATGCCCCACGGGAGCCGGGCATAAGACTCTCCAGGCTTGGAGGCCTGTCCCGGTCCTCTCCATTGAAGTCTACCTTGACTTTTTATGTATGCACACAGGAGGGCAGTGTTCCAGCATGAAGCCTAGCCATGGTCCTCTTCATTTCTGAGGACACAAGAAAATTAACAGAACCCTCGCCTCCCTTCCCCAGCTTCTCCCAACAAGCAATGTTATATATAGCACGTTTTGACAAGACATGGCCACCCAATGGGCCACCCCAGCTGCATGACAGCAATGACATTTACTTGAACTAACTTTTTGCGAAGGGCTAAAAGGTCATAAGAAGACTCTTGAGAGTCCCTTGGACTGCAAGGAGATCCAACCAGTCCATTCTGAAGGAGATCAGCCCTGGGATTTCTTTGGAAGGAATGATGCTAAAGCTGAAACTCCAGTACTTTGGCCACCTCATGCAAAGAGTTGACTCATTGGAAAAGACTCTGATGCTGAGAGGGGTTGGGGGCAGGAGGAGAAGGGGACGACAGAGGATGAGATGGCTGGATGGCATCACTGACTCGATGGACGTGAGTCTGAGTGAACTCCAGGAGTTGGTGATGGACAGGGAGGCCTGGCGTGCTGCCATTCATGGGGTTGCAAAGAGTTGGACACAACTGAGCGACTGAACTGAACTGAAAAGGTCATAATATTGGAACAAATGGTATCCATTGATGGTTCTCTATATTGGTCAACAGTGTTACACCTAGGAAAAGTACCCACATTCCTGAAGCATTATCTACAGACTATGAAGTCAGACCCCAATGCAACACGGGTATAACACAGGAACCCTAACCTTTCCCACACTCTTTTCTTTAAAATACTTACTTATTTGGCTGTGTCCAGTCTTAGGTGCAGCATACGGGCTTCTCTAGTTGCAGAGCATAGGCTTCTCTCTAGTTGTGGCACGTGGGCTTAGATGCCCCATGGCACATGCAATTTTAGTTCTCCAACCACGGATGGAACCCAAGTACCTTGCTTTGAAAGACAGGTTCTTGCCACGGGACCACAAGGGATGTCCCTCTTCCAATCTCTAAATGCTATTTTCTTGGACGTTTCTATTTAAATCTTCTATTCTCTTCTCTTTGGCTTTATCTATTGCTCAAATTCAAATAAGCTTCTACTTAGCTGCTTTTGAAATATAATCAATTTCTGTCCCTAAATCCAAGGTGATAAATTATACACAACTAGAATCATACATTTTGTGGAGGACTAGGAGGGTTCGTTTATCTCTGCCTCCCTCCAACCTTTATACACCTTTATCCAAAGAATTATTTAACTTTCTCAGTATTTCATCAAAATTTGAGGTGGCTTCTATTTCCTCCTTGCACTGAAAACTGAATAATGGCTCGTTCAATGAGTCCATGTGGTTGAATTCAGCTATAAATTCCAGCCAACAGTTGCCTAGACCAGATGAAGAAATTCTCTATAAACTATAAGGTGAGTTTATAGAGACAGACTGAAGTGGTAAAAACAAAATAATTTCTTCTCCTGTGCCTGATTTTATTGTCCGCCTAGCCCATTTTCACCTAAATTCTGGAAACTTCCACTTGCTGGATGAATGCTCACAACAACCAGCAGCTTAGTCATTTGGGCTTATCGTTTCCAAGAACAGGCTCAGCTCTGTTCTGCATTAAATGTAATCCGCAAGCCAGTGGTGCAATCAGGCCAAGCCCTACTTACTGCATTCTCCTTCTGTTCTCTAGAAATGACAACTCTGCCCTGGTCCTGGGGTCCACAGGTCAGTAAAGATAAAGGCCCAGGAGCTTTTTCTCTGTCATCTAAGAATTTAGGGATAACTGCCCACTCTAAAACAAAGAAGGCTGTTCTCTCCCCTCTGTAATGGTCCTATTTCTTGGGTCACGCCTCCACTCCTCCAGGCATCCACTGCAGTCCAGTTCAGCTAAACTCCGGAAAATATATTTTAAACAGAAGGGGGAAATATATAATTTATCATTAGTCTAAAGAAAAAATTCACTTAACCTTCATACACCGCTCTTTTTTAGTGTTTCCCCCTCTACCTTCCTGCTTCTCCGGAGAAACTGATTCAGTCCTCAGTCATCATTCTGAGACCTTCCTATCACAAACTCTGCTCTCTGAGCATCTGCTGAGGCCAGGCAGCCATGTGGTGTGAGTGACTGAGAACCAGAGGCCCAGTGTGTGACTCCCCTCCCAGGGGCTTTGTGAACTCAGTGAGCCCCCTCCTTCTGTCTCTCATATTCCCATCTGTGGAATGGGTTCTTCTCTGCCCCACCTCACTGGCCATCATGAGGAATTGAGGGAGTTTATGTGAAAGGCAGGGAGCCCCAGGCAGCACTGTGTGGGTGAGGAGCCTGACTGGGAATTGATGTCTCCATGGATCCGGCACCAACTGCAGAATAAAAGACCTCAGTCATTTGCTCGTCAGGATCCCCTATTCTCCAGGATTCTAATCTCTTTCATCCAGAAAGCTTGCAGTTTCTCTTTGGGCTTCATTTTCTCCCCCCAAATGCTTCTTGATGTCCCATACATCCTTCTTTTCTCCAGTTTTTCTCATTTCTTCAATCCCCACAATAGACCAGCCTCATCACCATGGTGACAAACTCTGCCCCTAACCCATTTTATGCATCAATTCTCTCAATCAAAATGTGGAACTAGAAAATTTCCTGGCTGTCCAGTGGTTAAGACTCTGAGTTTCCACTGCAGGTGCTGTGGGTTTGATCTCTGGTTAGGGAACTAAGATCCCACAAGCCATATAGTGCAGCCAGGAAAAAAAAAAGAATTAGAACATGAAGATGTTCTAATCCAAAAAAAAAAACCAAAAATGTGGAACTAGAGAATGATCAATTGCCTTTGTCCTTTTCACTATAATTCTAGAGGATTTAACACTTTTTTGTTTTGCTTTCTTTGATTTTTTTATTCTCTAGTTTGGGGGAGTGGCAGTTTCTCTCTAGTTGCTTCTCATTGCAGTGGTTTCTACTGTTGCAGAGACCCGGCTGTAGAGCGCACAGCTCAGTCGTTGTGGCATGCAAGCTTAGTTGTCCCTTTGCATGTGGAGTCTTCCTGAACCAGGGATCAGACCCATCCCTGCATTGGCAGACAGATTCTTAACCACTGGACCACCAGGGAGGTCCGAGGATTTAACATCTCTGGTTTGCAGTTAGAGGACCCTCTTAGGGCATCAATCTTCCTAAACCTGGCCCTGTATCAGTTAAGAGTGAATAATAACTACAACTGTAAAACAAATTTCTAAATGAGAGCAAAATTAAAATCTAATTCCCTTCCCTCTTCACAACCATCATCTACACAATCAACCTCAGTCATTTTCTGATGTGCTGTGCCGTGGTATCAGTAGGAATACCCACAGATTTTCCTCATTTTGTCTTTCAAACAATCTCAGGTAGATCGTCAATCCTTTCACATGCTTTCCATTTTTCTTGGTTCTATGAACCCTAATTTTTAGGACAGTATTTTCATGGCAATGATTATTGAGTCAAAAGAAGCCATTCAAGAATACCAAGATTGTTCTTATATTGCAAATCTTAGAAAACCCCAGCTGTGGCAAAAAGAAAACTGAAGCAATTACCCTGGAAAACAGGGGCACAAAAAACACATTGGCCTTAATTACTCTATTAGTTCTGTGTGGAGATTTAGTTTTTGTGTTTTGTTTTGTTTTTTTTCTGAATTAGTTCAGAAAATGGGCCCCAGTTATCCTTTCACCACGAGTAGATTTGGCCAGATGATTACCTAGAACCGTCTTTTCTGTTTGTTTCACTTTGTTTTTGGCTGTGTGGCATGCAGGATCTTAGTTCCCCAACTAGGGATCAAACCTGTGCCCCAGCACTGGAACCATGGAGTCCTAAGCGCTGGACCACCAGGAAAGTCTCTGGAACCATTTTTTGGAACATCTTGTGGTCCCTGGTGGCTCAATGGTAAAGAATCTGTCTGCAATACAGCAGACACTGGTTCAATCCCCAGATTGGGAATATCCCCTGAAGAAGGAAATGGCAACCCACTCCAATATTTTTTCCTGGGAAATCCTATGGACAGAGGAGCCTGGTGGGTTACAAAAGAGTCAGACACGACTTAGTGACTGACACACAAGTTCAAATATTTACCTAACAGAAGCAGCAAAAGGCATGTTGTATCTTGAATCCTGAAGACAGATAAGAACATTTCTAAAATAGCTTCTGAACAGAAACACTGATGTGTCCCAAGTTCTTTGTCTAGCTAATGGTTATTGACCTGAGGTGATTTTGTGCCCAGGAAATATTTGGCAATGTTTGGAGACATGTTGTGTTGTCACACTGGGGAGTGTTACTGGCATCTAGTGGGTAGAGGCCAGGGATATTGCTAAACATCCTGCAATACACGAGACAAATGGTCACAACAACCATGGAGCCCAAAACACTCAGGTTAGGAAAGTTAATTTAGGCCAATAGAAAGATGGGCTTCCCTGGTGGCTCAGTGATAAAGAACCCGCCTACCAATAGGAGACACAGGTTTGTTCTAGGAACTGGAAAGATCCTCTGGAGAAGGAAATGGCAACCCACTCCAGTATTTTTGCCTGAGAAATCCCATAGACAGAGGAGTCTGGTGGACGACAGTCCATGGGGTCACAAAAGAGTTGTACCCAACTTAGTGACTAAACAACAACAGAAAGATAAAAATGAGACAGCCACCAAGCAGATGCATGAAGAGAGATGTGCTAAAGGAAGAAATAGAACTACAAGAGAACAGATGAGCCCAGCAACAGGCTAAATTACTTTTCTGTGTATAAACTATGAATGAATGACCATTTCTCCCAGGATGCTAAACAATATGATATGTCAAATCCAGAAAAACTGGATGGAAACCCTGAGGTTCACCCTTAAAGAATTCCATGGATGGCTCTTACCAGTAAGAGTTATTTAACACCATTGCTAGTGTGACTATAATTTTCTCAGAATATATATTATATAAAGGGCGACAACAGTATATTATGCCAAATATTATTCAGGAGTTTGTGCCAATAAACTGCTAGACCATGGATTGACACCTGATCCAGCTTTGGTCTCTATATATGTCTTGCTGCTGCTGCTAAGTCACTTCAGTCGTGTCCAACTCTGTGCGACCCCATAGACGGCAGCCCACCAGGCTCCCCCATCCCTGGGATTCTCCAGGCAAGAACACTGGAGTGGGTTGCCATTTCCTTCTCCAATGCAGGAAAGTGAAAAGTGAAAGTGAAGTCGCTCAGTCGTGTCTGACTCTTAGCAACCCCATGGACTGCAGCCTACCAGGCTCCTCCACCATGGGATTTTCCAGGCAAGAGTACTGGAGTGGGCTGCCATTGCCTTCTCCGTATATATGTCTTACTTAGGATCAAACAAATAAACCATACAGATAATCTGGCACTTTATTTTTCAGTAGAGAATAGTTACAGTGGGTAGGATCAGTCTACCTCCTGCCATTGGGCCAAGCAAACTCACAGGTCTCTCTACCTTATACGTTCTCCAGCACTTCCAGGAGAATAACATCAGAGGATTAGTGAAGTTCTGAATAATGGCACCAGCTGGACGTTTATTCAAATCATTCATGAAACATTAGTGACTGCAGACTGTCAGGCATTTAGCTAAAGCTGGGAGGTAGGAAACTGGCCTTTCCATCCTCTCCCACCCATCTGTCACTCTTTTCTGCAGGTCTAGGTAAAAATCAAAATGGTCTCTGAAGTTCAACCAGCTTACTTCTTTGTATGTCTCTTGGTTTGCTTCCTTTCCCCCGATCTTGATCCCCTTCCCAACCATTTTAATTTATTTATGTAAAGCCCTTTGTTTGCATTTGTTTTTGTTTAGTCACTAAGTCATGCCTGACTCTCTTGTGACCCTATGGACTGTAGCCCACCAGACTCCTCTGTCCATGGGATTTCCCAGGCAGAATACTGGAGTGGATTGCCATTTCCTTCTCCAGGGGATTTTCCCAAAGCCAGGAATAGAACCCGCATCTCCTACATTACCCCTGAGCCACCTGGGAGATTAGTTACCACTGAGCCATCTGGGAAGCCCTTTACATTCTAACAAAAGATATGTTACTGTTTTGTGTGCAAGGTTTCTTAACCTCTGTACGTACTTATACTATAGGCCTCATCCATCTCTTTGTTGATTTTGTTTTTTAACTTTCTCTTTTGTATTGGACTTCAGCTAATTAACAATGCTGTGATGGTTTCAGGTGAATGGCAAAGGGACTCAGCCATACATACACATGTATCCATTCTTCCCCAAATTCCCCTTCCATTCAGGCTACAAAAGAATATTGAGCAGTTTCCTGTGCTATACAGTTGGTCCTTGTTGCTTATCCATTTTAAATACAGCAGTGTGTACATGTTGATCTCAAACTTCCTAACTATCCCTTTACTTACTAAACATTTATTCCACACAATGCTTTAAGATCCTCCCAGGTTCCCTGTATAGGCTTCCCAGGTGGAACAGTGGTAAAGATTCCCCCTGCCAAGGCAGGAGACGCAAGAGATGCAGGTTCAACCCCTACACGAGGAAGATCCCCTGGAGCAGGAAATGGCAACCCACTCAGTATTCTTGCCTGGAAAATTCCATGGACATCTGGCTGGCTACAGTACATGGGGTTTCAAAGAGTCGGACGCCACACACACACACACACACACACACATTCCCTGTAACATCTAATTCATTGTTTCTAACTCCCATATGGTCTAAGATGTCTTGGAACCTACTTATCTACTCCCCAGGTTGCCTCCACTCCTCTCCACAGTAAGGACCTCAGATGTGTTCCCTTATGGCCCCGTAGAAGAGTTTCTTTGAGGTGCAAGCCCATGAACAGAGTCTCTGGGTCGCAGGGCCAGGATACATTTAACCTGACTACTCTCACCAAATAGTGCTCCAGAATAGCAGCGCCAGTTGGCATCCCCCTGCCCCCGAGCTACACAGTGTATCTCCACTACCCCTTCCCTGCCACACGCTTGGCATCACCTACATTTCTAATTTTTCCAGTCTAACAAGTGTAACATGGCACCTACTTGCTGTTTAACCAGGGTTTACCTGCCAATTAAACATTATTGATTACTACATGACATTTTTCTGATTTATTAATGACATCAAGTATCTCATCATATGCTTGTTAATTCTTTGGCAAACTCCTCTTCTGAAAAATTGCCTTTTCAAATGCTTTACCCTTTCATCTAATGGGGATTCCATATTTTTCTTGTTGGCTCCAAAGAGTCCCTTTTATATTCTAGAATAATAGCAGACCCTTGTTAGTTTGGGATATTAAAATAATCTCTTCCAGTTTCTTGTGTGTCCAGTAAAAGTGCCCATGGTGTTGTTTGTTGAATAGATATCCTTAACTTTGATATGATCAAGTTCATTAATTTTTTTGTTTGTTTTATATTTTTGAAAGTTTTTCCACATCTGTGTCACAATACTCTCCCACCATTTTCTTCTGTCATCTTTATAATATTAGGTAGTGACCTGGTTTTATTTTTCTTCACAGGATGAGCCAATTTTTCCCCCAACGCCCTCTACTAAATAACCACATATTACAAGCTCCATGTATTTCTTATAAATCAGATACACTAGTATGGAACAAAATAGCATCTGAGAGAACTGAACGATAGGGTGTTATAAATAGAAAAAAAGAAGGGTGAGCCTTAATTCATAGAACTCAGGCTCCTCCCCACTAAATACAAGCTTTCTTCAAAATGCATTCTCCTCCTGTTATCTTTCAACTGGTGATCTTCCCTGTTTTGTGTGTGGAGTGTTTAAACTCTTCCTATTATACCCAGCTCTGCACAAAAACTCACTAAAATCGGCCATCTCTTTGATCAGACTGAGACTAAGCTGCACAGGTATAGCTTGATACATAAGGAGCCTTTGGTAAAGCAGCAGCAACGATGGTGTCACAGGGAGAGTCTGGGGTCCTTCAACACTCAAAAGGAGTCAGGACTGAAGCCAGAGGGGTGGAGTCCATGATCAAACTATATTTAGGGCCCAGAATTAGCAGAGGAGGAGGCACTGTGCCAGGAGGCCAGTGTCACTTGCTCACTGCCTGAGATCTGCGCTGAGCCTTCAGGCTTCCGCACAGTCTCTCTCCCACGAGTCTCAACTCTCTGTAACAGGCTGTGCTCAGAGACTGCAGGTGTCAGTGCGCTGCCACCCGGCCCTGGCCTTAGGAATCAGCTGCCGTGCTTGAGACAGTTGCAGATGACTTCAGAAGAGAACTGATCCCACCTTCTCATCATGCCTCATGAAACAATGGGCAGCATCCTTGATACTAATGATAGGCTTGCTATTCATACACATGGTCAGGGACCCTACAAACTCCAAAGCGGAAAGCACTTTTCAAGGTTAGAAAACACCTTCAAACCAAAGATTAGTCACACTCTTCCCAGTACAACTGGAACTTGATTACTTTCACCACAAAAGATTGTGAGGATGCAGGCAAGTTCCTGAATGACACATTCACCTCTTTTCAACCTAAGTTTGCTCCTCCTGATTCCCATTTAGAGGCTGTGCCCCTTGCTACTCTACCAAGGAAGAATGTTCAGGTTTAGCTGTGAGAAGTTAGTCTCACAGGTACAGTGGAAATGGGGAGAATGCTGACCAGTCCTCGGAGGCAGCCATGCCTTTTCCACTGGGCTGTAACCTCCATTCGCTGTCTTATTCAATCAGTGTACCCCCGTGCTTAGAACAGTGTCTGCAACAATTCAAAAAAAGTTAGATGAATGAATGATTGAAATAAAGAAAAAACTGAATGAATGAATAAACCAAGTTAGTTCTAGAGCTAAAGTTAGGAAACTTGAAAATCTCAATCAAAGGTGACCACGACCTTAGCTGTGTGAAGTCAGTCAAGTTACTGGAACCTCAGAACTTCACCTTGCTCAGCTGTGAAATAAGTGCTTAGAGTAAATGATTTAAGGTCTCTCTCAAAGGCTTGTTTCAATTGCAGTTCTGGAGATTCTATACACGGGGACGAAGGAAGAGACAGTGATGATGAATATTGAGAAAACTGACCCAAATGGCAGAAAGAAAACAAAAAGAGAAGGGGGGCAGTGGCGGGGGTGGGGGGATTAACATCTACTGGGTGCTTGGGGTGTGCCTGGTGTTTCACATACGTCATTTAAATCAACCTTCCCCAGGTACTATCACCTGTTATGTTGGGAGAAGTAGAAAAGTTAAATAACTTGTCAGGGGGTTCACAACAGTTAAAATTTCAATCTAGGGTTTCAACCCAGGTCTCTTAGGCTCGTTGCTGATTCTGCTACTCTATGTACGTGCTGTATGTGCTTAGTTGCTCAGTAGTGTCCCACTCTTTTGCGACCCCATGGGTTGTAGCCCACCAGCCTCCTCCTTGCTCTGGGGATTCTCCAGGCAAGAATGTTGAAGTGTGTTGCCATGCCCTCCTACAGGGAATCTTCCCAACCTGGGAATCGAACCCTGGTCTCCTGCATTGCAGGCAGATTCTTTACCATTTGAGCCACCACCCTATACTACATACAAAAAAAAAACAACAATGAAATAGGTTAGGATAGAAATGTCTGTATGCAGATGAGCAATCAATTGCCATAACCACTGGAGCAGCTCCACGATAGCTCCAGAATTTGGTGGGGAACCTTGGGAGCCACCTTTTCAGAACACCTATTACGCATCAAATGCTATGGCTGAAATGCTGTTACACATATTATCATGTGTAGTTCTTTTAATGAACTGTGAGGTATCACTATATTCATCTTACAGATAAGGAAACGGAGGGAAGTGAGATAGTGTACTCATGTCATAGAGCTAATAACGGGCAGAGGAGGGACACAAAATCAGTTTTGCACACAATCTATGAGGAAATGCATTGTGTCCGTGAAGAACAGCCCAACCCCAGAGCCTATGTCTCTGTAAACACCTTCCCTGCAGTTAAACCTGTTCTGCTCATGATCCCTGTCTTCACTAAAACAAACTTCAACTCTTGGCTGTAACCTAGGATGGTACTTTGCCACTAGTCAAAGCTTGAAACAAGTGTATGGATTCAGCACAAGACCACTCATTCCTTCTCTGCACACATATGAAGTGTGTAGGTGTATCCTTCCAAATGCTGGAATCGCATTGAATGTATTCATCTAAGTGAGCTCGGCAAAGGAAAGAGAAGCCCTGTGCACTTAGAGGACGATCTTGTGGTTTCTGGGAAGGACAGGTGGGGGGAAGTTTCGGTTAGGAGTTTGGGGATGGATATGTGAACACTGCTATATTTAAAATGGAACTCTGCTCAATGTTATGTGGCAGCCTGGATGGGAGGGGAGTTTGAGGGAGAAGAGATACATGTACATGTATGGCTGAGTCCCTTTGCTGTTCACCCTAAACTATCACAACACTGTTAATCAGCTAAACTCCAATACAGAACAAAAAGAGCTTTTTAAAAAAAGGAGAGAGAAGCATTGCGTATGTACATAAAAGAAAGGTCCCCTCCCCCTCACTTCCACCCTCCCTACAGGGAACACAGACCCCCGCGTGACTAGGAGATGCCAGATGCAAAGCCCACTCAATTAGTCCCAATTCCAATGTGCTGAGAGTGATTCTGGTGCTTAAAGACACAGCACTAGAATTTCCCAAACAACTTGGCTCCTAAACACTAGCCAACCATTTCATCTGCTGTTCAAATGAAAGACTTCCAACAATTTTTAACATCCAGACCATATGGACTTCCTGAAAAAGGTAATTAATAATATGCCTGACAGGGAACCTCCCTAAGAGATTTGCAGTAGCAGTTTTCACTCTACCAGTGTTCTCACTCTGTGCTGACTTTAGGGCCTAAACTCGGTATAAGGTCATTGTGACTTGTTCATCACCCAAAGGTTTATACTGGGGCATCCCAGAACCATTTCCATGAAGAGAAAGTGCAACAGTAGAAGCACTTAAAAACAATTTTACTGAATCTGATTTTGTCCCTTTTTTTTACATTAAGTGGAACGTGTGTGTGTGCGTGTGCATTCATCCCTCAGTCGTGTCCACTCTTTGTGCCTGCATGGACTGTAGCCTGACAGGTTCCTCTGTCCATAGGATTCACCAGGCAAGAATAATGAAGTGAGTAGCCATTCCCTTCTCCAGAGGCTCTTCCCAACTCAGGGATCGAACCCTGGCCTCCTGCATTACAGACAGATTCTTCACCATCTGAGCCACCAGGGAAGCCTCTTAATTGAAAAATGTTAACTAATAAGTTCCTTTACTTAGCAGTCTAAGACAAAGTTAGACACACAACTTTAGTCTGCAGTGGGAAAGTGGTGGTTGGTGGTCTGAATCTGATTTTCTCATATCTCGCTTAGCCAGGATTATTCAGTTTTACAGTCCTACTATGCCCTCTGCTAGACCTGCTTCAATCAGGTGTTGCCTGTTTGGCCCCAGTGGGTATCAGGAGTTCAGATTCTTTTACTTAAGCATCACCAGCTCCATGGAGACCTCAACCACTATGAGTTCCCAAACTGTGCAAAGAGGGAAAGAATAAGAAGATGTAAAGCTAATGATCTCAGAGCACGTTTCTACTTACTGCTGGAGACTCCAGCAGCCCTATGTTGCCAATTCATTTCTTTTCTGACCTGCATCTCTGGTTGAACTGTACAGTCTCCATTTTCTCCTGGGCTCAACAACAGTGCAGATCATTCGAGACACGGAGACTCGTGACATTAACTTTGACAGGTCCCGCTGGCAGCAGGCCGTGCAGGGCTGTCACATCCCAGATGACACAAGAACAGCATGTCATTTCTGTGTCATTCCCACCAGAGAAACCCGAGCCTCTCCACTTGGGTTCACCTCGCGACAGCTGCTGGTCACAGTCCCTGGCAGGCTGCCTGCCTGCCTATGGAGGGAGGCAGCCCAGAGCCCTCCCGTTATTTCCAGCCATTGGCCTCCAGACCCATCAGTCAGTCTGAGGTCAGTGCTCTTTGTCACCTTGCACTGGAGCACTGAATAACAGGGGCAGCTCCACACAGAGGGAAGATAAGGGAGGTGTAAATTTTAAAAGCCGACTTCACTCTCCTAAGGGAAAGGGCAAGTCAGTAAGTGGGGGAAGAAGAAACAGCTAAGCCATAGTTGGTAAATCCTATTGCAGTGGCGGCAAGTGATGGCTGGGAAGAAGATCAAACCCACTCATTACCTAGGAAATAAAACCCCTAAAAGCTTGGAGGGACAAGAAACTGGTGAAAGACCGGAAGTCAGAAGCACCGAACACAAGAGAGCCGAACACTCCTGTGTGTAGTGCTTTCCCAGAAGGGTACTTTCCTCAGAAAATCCTTCTCAGGGGTACTCAGAGAGCCTGTGAGAAGGGCCCTGGGAGTTTGAGAACAAAGAGTAGGAAGCCCAACATCAGATTAGAAGTTGACTTCTAGGGGCTTCCCTGGTGGCTCAGTGATAAAGAATCCACCTGCCAATGCAGGAGACATGGATTCGATGCCTGGCCTGGGAAGATTCCACATGCCACAGAGCAACAAAGCCCGTGCACTACACCGGCTGAGCCTGTGCTCTAGAGCCAGGGAGCAGCGGTTACCGAGCCCATGTGCCCTGGAGCCCGTGTGCCGCAAAGAAGCCACCACAGGGAGAAGCCCGTGCACCACTCCTAGAGAGTAACTCTCACTCCCCACAGGTAGAGAAAAGCCCGCACAGCAGCAAAGACCAGGCACAGCCCAAATAAAGAAATACAATGTTAAAAACAGAAATGAACTCTCCCACTGTCCCATCACTTCCAGAAGGCCTCTCCCCACAGCCACCAGGACTACCCCATCCATTACCCAAGGCCACCACCCACGCACAGCTTTTGCAAACTCCACCCTGTTGTTACCCCATCAGATGTGTAGTACAGTTCTAACACAAACACAGCTCCTGAGATCCAGAGCTGTCCAGAGTTGGTAGTGACATCTAGAACTTTAAAGCTGCTGACACACACAATCCCATGCCGCAGGGCCTCTGGAATAAAAAAGATCTGACATGGATCATGTGGGCATCACAGCCACCGTGCATCCATGGCCTGGTGCTGGCTGAGTACCAGGCTCACACTTCTCTGATGTAGTTTTCAGCAGACAGGGTACACTTCTGTTGGTCAGTGGTAAAATGCTATGTAAGGCAAATCCATGGTCTTTTGTGGTCCACACGATACCAAGGACACAGAAAACAGAGCAAGAACTTGCTTTTACTTTATGTTCTACCCATAAAACCAAATTTCAAATGTGGTCTAATCAACCCGCATTAAGAAGAGAACATTAAGGGCAAAAAGGTTAGCTTTTGGACTCAGTTTACATGGGTTCAAGTCCCACATCCATCACTGCTTGTGAAGTTACTTAACCATTTTGTGACTTGCTTTCCTCACAGATAAAATAGGGATAATAGTAATACTATTATTGTGAGTATTAAATGAGTTAGTACCTACAAAAGTCATAGTACATTACCTGTCACATAGTAAGCACTTAATGAATGTTTGCTCTCATTATTATATCATCATGTTATTAAATAGTATTGTGATTAAAAGCCAAGGCACCCAATTCTATTCAGGCTCAGACACTTAGTAGCTGCACAACCTGGTCAAGTTACCTGATGTGTCTTAGCCTCAATTTCATCAACTGTGAAATGACATTAATGCCAGTACCTTCTTCACTGGGTTATTTTAACAATTAAATGAAATAGTGGATTTAAAGCAATTAATGTAGGGTCTGTGCAAGGTTATGGCCCAGTACTTGTGAACTATTTTTATTATTATTTAATGAAATAGGCTTGACTTCATAACAAAAGTAAGATTTGAGAGTGTTTCAACTTCTTTGGTGGTTCAGTGTTTAAGACTCCATGCTTCCAATGCAGAGGCCACAGGTTCAATCCCTGGTCAGGGAACTAAGATCCTTCACATACCTTGAAGCAAGGCTAAAAAAAATTTTTAAATAAATGAAAGATATGAGAATGTTTAATGTTTCTCCCCTGAAGTATAAAACTGACTCCTTCGCAGAGTCAAAGATCTAGGTACATGATTTCTTAAATTCCCTGCTTTAAGCCCATCTGATAAAACAGCATTTAGCAAACTCCACTTGGAAAGTCCAAGACCAAAGAGAGGCCTCGGCCTGCCTCCAGATGGCAGCATTTGACACGTTGAGCTTGGGAAAGCCCCTGATCATGTCTCCAGTTCATCCCTCTAAAGCCGAGGGTCACAGTGATGTTGAATCCTGCCGGAGGATCCGAGATACACTTGAAATTGCCTCCAGCGGAGAAGGTTTGGGACATAATCAGGACTGTGGTTTCAGGGCTCCAGTCTCTTCAAACTATCTGTGTGTGTGTTGGGATGCTCAGTCATGCCCTTCGACTCTTTGTGATCCCATGGCCTGTAGCTCACCCCCACCGGGCTACTCTGTTTATGGAATTCTCCAGGCTAGAATCCTGGAGCAGATAGCCATTTCCTTCTCCACTGGATTTGCCTCACCCAGGGATCAAATCCGAGTCTCTAGCATCCCCTGCATTGGCAGGTGTATTCTTTACCACTAGTGCCACCTGGGAAGCCCTTTAAACTACTTGAGTCACCTCAAATCAGCGTGTGTTTTCGGAAGGCCCAATTCATGCAAAAATAAGGGAAACAACAACAACAGCAATACCTATCCCAAGCACAATCCCCTGGCACCACGACCTGAGGACACCCCTCTAAGCTTTAGGCTGCCCTGCCTGGAGGGCATTGCTGGCCCTGTCAGTCCCAGCCCCCGGGATGGATTTGAACATGTGAAACCTTAGAGGGCAGTAATCCAGGGAAGCAAAGTTTGCTAGGGGCAAAGGTCCCTGAGTCTAATGTGATAAGAAGGAAAATAAAAGAAGGAAGCACAGGGCAGGATGAGAGGTAAGGGGGAAAGGCAGAAATGTGAAGGGGTGCTCCACACAGCCTCCCAGGGCCCGCTCAGTACCCCCACTGCCCTGGCTGGCCTGGCTCTCCTTCCATTCTGGGCAGAGGCCCGCTTGTTGTTGGTGTTCAGTCACTGAGTTCTATCCCACTCTGTGAACCCCATGAACTGCAGCATGCCAGGCTCCTCTGTCCTTCACTACCTCCCAGAGTTTGCTCGAATTCATGCCCATTGAGTCAGCCATTCTATCTAACCATCTTATCCTCTGCCACCCCTTTCTCCTTTTGCCTTCAATCTTTCCAGGCATCACACCCTCAGTAATCCAAGGGCTAACATGTAATCCACTCATACATACTCATTTCTTAAACTTCTATTAACATTTAAAATCTCTTCCAAATAGGTTGTCTACCAAAGAGAATAACCAAGAAATTGGTATCTAAGAGTCTTATGAGCAGGGAAAATGCAAGAAAGATGATTGTGTATCTGAGATCAAGGAGGTAATGAATGAGCCCCTTCCCCTCCCGGGCAGCTGGTGTCTGGGGGTGTTAGTCACGGGGAGGAGGCAGGTCAGGATGGGGACAGAGAGGCAAGGCTATAGCACTAGCAGCCTAGGGCCCCAGTCGGAGAAGAGCTGGGGCTTCAGCCTCATCATGCCTCTGGGCCCCCAAGATCCAGCTGCTTCTGCCTTTTGGAATTACTGGGACATTATGGGATAGAGAGTCTCTTCACCTGCAGGACACCAAGGAACAGTCGTCAGAGGTTGCTGATGGTGCCCCAGCTCCAGGTGAGAGTAAATGCATTCATAGTGCATTTCTGTGCTGTTAATCTGCCTGCTCCCAGAACCTCAGGGTGGAAAGAGAACTTCGGGGTTGCCTCGTGCAGTGCCTTACCTTTGATAGAATCCTCCTTATAACACTCCTGCCAAGATTCATCTGGCCGAATCCCTCGAGTGAAGGACAATTCACCTCCACCTGGTGACCCGCTGTGCACTGCAACACCACACTCAGGAGACGGCCTTCTCCAGCCTGGGGGCAAAGCTGCCTTCTGGCAGCCAGAGCCCACTGGTTCTCAGTCTACCCCTGGATCCACAGCTAATGAGTCCATCTTTCTCCACACTCAGGACCAGCGTCAGACATTTGAAGAACGCCATTATGCTGCATCTATTTAAGGTCCCAGGGTTTCCCTGGTTGCTCAACTGGTAAAGAATCCAACTGCAATGCAGGGGACCCAGGTTCAATTCCTAAGTTGCGAAGATCCCTTGGAGAAGGGATAAGCTACCCACTCACTCCAGTATTCTTGGGCTTCCCTGATGGCTCAGTCAGTGAAGAATCCGCCTGCAATGTGGGAAACCTGGATTCAATCCCTGGGTTGGGAAGATCCCCTGGAGGAGGGCATGGCAACCCACTGCAGTATTCTTGCCTGGAGAATCCTCATGGACAGAGGAGCCTGGCAGGTTATAGTCCATGGGGTTGCAAAGTCAGACACAACTGAGCGACTAAGCACAAGCACAATATAAGGTCCCAGTGCACACTTGCCCACATCTTTTCTTGAGACCAAATCTTGCCAAGTGAAAGTGAAAGTTGTTCAGTCATGTCCCACTCTTTGCGACCCCATGAACTATACAGTTCATAGAATTCTCTAGACCAGAATAATGGAGTGGGTAGCCTTTCCCTTCGCCAGGGGGTATTCCCAACCCAGAGATCAAACCTAGGTCTCCCACACTGCAGGCGGATTCTTTACCAGCTGAGTCACAAGGGAAGTCCAAGAATACTGGGGAGGGGACCTATCCCTTCTCCAGCGGATCCTCCTGACCCAGGAACCAAACTGGGGTCTCATGCATTGCAGGCGGATTCTTTACCAACTGAGCTATCAGAGAAGCCCAGTCTTGCCAAACCAAGACCCAAACTGTTGTTTACATCTCATGGCCTTGAGCCCCTTTATAACCTGCTCTCTCTCTACTCAAGATGTGTCAGTTTCACACTGGCTCTACTCAAACATGTACCCAGAAGCGAGCACAGCACTCCTCACATTTTTGTGTGCTTTGCTTTTCACCAGTGCACAGCAGAGCAGCATTGCCAGTTTCCTTGTTAGAGTCACTCGGTTTCTCTTCACATAAACCCCTGATGGGGGGATTGTGCCCCTTCTGTTCACTGCGGTACCTGCTTCCCACCCCAGAGATAAATTCACTGTCCGGCACTGGGTGGACGCTCAGGATGTGCTTGTTTAGTAAATGAATGACACTTTGAGAATACAGGCTCATTCTCTGTTTTGTTTTTGTTGTAGTAATATTAATAGTTGT
Organism: Bos javanicus; assembly: GCF_032452875.1. Lineage (NCBI taxonomy): Eukaryota > Metazoa > Chordata > Mammalia > Artiodactyla > Bovidae > Bos > Bos javanicus. The sequence continues at coordinate 44,317,312 of NC_083872.1, forward strand.
TGCTTCTTGTTAATTGTCAGAAGGAACAGTTTTATTTTGGGTTTATTAAACCCCATCCAAGCAGGCATATCAAGTAGACACTGGATACACAGACAAGTATGGAGCTTAGAGGAGAGGTGAGGGCTGGAGACAGATTGGACAGAAAATGAAGCTGCATCACTGCATGAAGTTGCCTAGGAATTCGACTAATCCAGGATTCTATGCTCTTTCTATGTGGCTTTCCAGAGCCAGTGACCAGTAAAACAGAGAATACGGGCCTGTCCTCTGTGCCCTGCACCCAACCCAAGCAGTAGAAACCTCGGGCCTGCTCACCTGCCCCTCCTCCATCCCCACCATCCCTGGGAGGTCCCTGTTCAGTACTGAACGGGGAACATCATCCCTGCTTGTCCATGGGAACTCCAGAGGAAAGATCTGAATCGCAAGTGCATTCCTGGGAGTGATGTGGTCAGCTGCCACTATTGCTAGAGAGTCAGTCACTTCCAACCTAAAGCTAGTTTCTCTCCCAGAACATGGCTGGTATCTTAGAGATCAGCCAGTGAGCAAGGGGCATCCATGTGCTTCCTTCTCACATCTACCCACCAAGAACAGGCACACAACATTGGAATCCTGGTGTCCCAAGAAAGACCAGATCCCCATGGAGGACTCCAGAGCCAGGAGTGCCCTCTGGTGGTCATAATAACGCCGACGATCATGAGAATAACACTATGAGCTAGTTAGTCAATCATTGCCTGGAGAAGCACATGGACAGAGGAGCCTGGCAGGCTACAGCCAATGGGCCAAAAAGAGTCAGACACGACTAAAGTGACTTAGCATGCACACACACAGGATAACTAACACTTATCAGGAGCATTTACTCTGAGCTGGTCACGTATGCATACGAGAGTTGGACTGTGAAGAAAGCTGAACGCCGAAGAATTGATGCTTTTGAACTGTGGTGCTGGAGAAGACTCTTGAGAGTCCCTTGGACTGCAAGGAGATCCAACCAGTCCATTCTAAAGGAGATCAGCCCTGGGATTTCTTTGGAAGGACTGATGCTAAAGCTGAAACTCCAGTACTTTGGCCACCTCATGCGAAGAGTTGACTCATTGGAAAAGACTCTGATGCTGGAAGGGATTGGGGGCAGAAGGAGAGGGGACGACAGAGGATGAGATGGTTGGATGGCATGACCGACTTGATGGACATGAGTTTGGGTGAACTCCAGGAGTTGGTGATGAACAGGGAGGCCTGGTGTGCTGCGATTCATGGGGTCGCAAAGAGTCGGACACAACTGAGCGACTGAACTGAACTGAGACTTGTAATAAAAATTTTATCCAGATTAACCCATTCACTGCTCATCCTAGCTTTATAAAGTACTACTGTTTTACTATTTTCCCCATTTTTAAAAATGAGAAGATGATCAAAGCAATCAGATGATTTACTCAAAGTCATAAAGGGCAGAGAAGATTGACTTGTCTCCTCTTGGTCATCTATCCCCTTCTAACTCCTAAAGAAAGACATAAGGCATCCTAGAAAGAAAGGGGGAATTTAAATATATATGTTTTTCATTTAAAAAGTAAACACATTACATATTTTGGAAAAAATAGAAAGAAAAATAAATTGCCCATTATAAAAACCATGTCAGCTTTTAAAATGCTTCCTTTCTATCTTTTTTCTCCTTTCCATCTTTTTTTTTCTTAATTATAAGCAAGGTATAATATAAATTCTTCACTGAAGGATATTCTTTAAGATTTTTTTTCCTCCAAGAATTTTTGGTTCTTAGATGTGATTTTCACATTTTTTATTCAAAGCAATAGGGATTTCCTTGTACATCCAGCAAAGATTCTGGATGAATTCCGGAGAATTCAGAATTCTGGAGATTCTGGAAAATCCGATCTGGATTCTCCCAGATAGGAGCTCTGTAATATCCCAGCCTGCCCTGGGGTGCTACCCAGAAAGCCAGGGTTGCTATGGAGACTGAGTGTAGCATGAAACCTCAGGATAAGTCATAATGTCAACCGTCTGTGTGCACTGCCCTCAGAGCAGGTGTCCCAAAGGGAACTCTGGGGACTCACTTCTGTAGCTGGCTCACTTCTGTCAGCACGAGGCTCTGAGCATGGAGAGCAATAGGGCAGCTATCCACAGGACCTAGGATTCTTGGGAAGTTTTCCTCTGGCCGCCATAGGGATGTGGCTCTGTGGCAGCCCTCTCCATGAATTTGTTTCACTTTTCTGCACTGTTTTCTGAAAAGCACCTTCCCCTCACCAGAAGCCTCTGTGCCTCCATCTGGGAACAAAGAGATGCTCCCTACAAATGCAGTCCCTGTGGGCCTCCTTGCCTCAGACTCCCAACTCTGTCACTTACTAGCTGTGTGAACTGGGTGCTATTTTAACCTCTCAGAACAGTTTCCTCATGTGGAAAATGAAGAGAGTAATTGTTCATATTCACAGAGTTGCCAAGAGAAGTGAATAGACATTTAGCTGAGTACTGAGTACACAGAAAGAGCTCAGTATATGGTGGCTGTTGTTCTAGAAACCTTCTGCAGACAGCTAGTGAAGGGGGGCAAAGAGCAGCTGTCTGCAGTGGTTAGCTGGAGACCACATGTAAGTATGTGTCATTTATCTGGAATGTCCAAATTCCTGATTCTGCTAGTTCTATGCAAGTGCCAGAGGAGCAGAGACACTGCCTGAGTCCTCTCCTGATCCCTCTCTCCTCCCCCCTCTTTCCTGGGCCATTTCCCAAGAATACAGAAGGACCATACCAGGGGTAATACTCAGATTATGTAAAGACCTAGACTGAAGCAACATAGTGCCAGCCAAGGGCTTCCCAGGTGGCACAGAGGTAAAAAAATTCACCTGCCAATGCAGGAGACGAAGGAGACTTCAGTTTGATCCCTGGGTTAGGAAGATCCCTGAAGGTGGAAATGGCAACCCACTCCAGTATTCTTGCCTGGAGAATCCCATGGACAGAGGAAACTGGCAGGCTACAGTCCATGGGGTCGCAAAGAGTCAGACACAAATGAGCAACTGAGCACAAGGAGCTGAAATGGAGTCTTTGGAGCTTCCTATTGCACCAGGTGTTACCACCTTGCTTCCTGGATTGTGGGCAGGCGAGGGAGGGGTCCTAGGAGAGGCACCTGGGAAGCTGGAGCAATGGAGAGAATACTCAGCAGACCCTGGGCAAGGGTTCCTTACCAACTGATATGGAAATAATCAGTTTACATTTTAACAACCAATATGGCCAAACTATCATGTACCAACTGATTTATCCCCAGGTGAAACCCCTAAAGAACATAGAGACCACAGACTGTGTTAAACCCATCTGGGGCCCATGCCCTGTTGCAGAGTGAGTTGGGGAGAAGAACCTCATTGCCCAAGAGACTACTCAAGTGCTAAAACTCCCCAATCCATGTCATGCCTTGCTGATGCAGTAGGAAGAAGGGACCCAGAAGTTGGATGATCCTAAGTCAAACACCATTGCAAATTTCTGCAGTGGGTTACCAGTGCTGACAACCCCAGAGACTGAGCCTGTAGGAAGAACATACCAAACCTAAAACTGCAGCCCAACACCAGCCACTTAGGCCCATTCAGTCTTTCATTCCACTAATACTCGTTAAGTCTACATTAAGTGCCAGATGCTATCCTGTGGGCTGGGACTACAACAGTGAGCAAGACCCACAGCGTATCTCATGGAGCCAGACACAAAATTATAACACAGGGTAATACAATGGGGAAAAGAGAGGGTGCTAAGGGAGCAAAGGAGTGCACCTAACCCAGAAGTCTTGCTTCGGGAAGTAATGTCTAAGCCAAGACCTGAGGATGATATGGGAGCTAGCCAGAAGAAGAAGTGGGGGAAGAATGGAAGAGTATGTGCAAAGACCAGAGGTTGGCTGAACCATCAGTAGAAGAAAACAGTTGAACTGGACTTGAATATAATCATGTTGTTGTGTCAAGTTTGGGGTGTAATTAATTCTAACAAGTGGTCCTAGCTTCTTGCTTAACCAGAGAATGGCTTGGAAAGACTTGTGTGTGTGTACTTCTGCTTAGTCACTAAGTCATGTCTGATTCTTTGCAATTTCATGGACTGTAGCCTGTCAGGTTTCTCTGTCCATGGGATTCTCCAGGCAAGAATACTGGAGTGGGTAGTTCTTCTTCCTGACCCAGGGATCAAACTCTGGTTTCCTGTATTGCAGGTGGATTTTTTACCATCTGAGCTACCAGGGAAGCCCTTGGAAAGACTGCTGCTGCTACTGCTAAGTCACTTCAGTCGTGTCCAACTCTGTGTGACCCCATAGATGGCAGCCCACCAGGCTCCCCTGTCCCTGGGATTCTCCAGGCAAGAACACTGGAGTGGGTTGCCATTTCCTTCTCCAACGCATGAAAGTGAAAAGTGAAAGGGAAGTCGCTCAGTCGTCTCCGACTCTTAGCGACCCCATGGACTGCAGCCCACCAGGCTCCTCTGCCCATGGGATTTTCCAGGCAAGAGTACTGGAGTGGGGTGCCATTGCCTTCTCTGTTGGAAAGACTATACGCCCATAAATCAAAATGCCCAAGTCAAAGGTGCAGGTTGGTAGGGACACCAAGTTAAGGGGTAGTGTCACAAGGGGCTAAGTCCTGAACTGTGGATCACATGAACTCAGGCTCAAGTCTTAACTCTACTCCTGACCTTGGCTAAGTTAATTCACCCTCTCTAGGCAGTAATTCTCTCATTCGAAAATGCAGAATAACATTGGTATCTACTCTGTAGCCCAGTAGTAGGTAGTGTTCAAACGAAATAGTATATGAAGTTTTCAGCATGATGAATGGTATGGGGTTGATTCTCATTATTAAAAATACTTTTGTGGAATCCACTCTAACTTAAACATTATTTTGTGCCCAATAATCCCAAGTGTTTTTTAGAAGTCCAACTTAATCCAAACATCATAGCTAATAGTTATTGAGAATTTACATAGACCTGCCCAGACCTACACTCCTTACATGGGTTACTTTAATTAATCCTCATGAAAACCCAATAATGGAGGTGCTACTGTTTTCCAGGTCTCACAAATTGGGAAACCAAAGCAGAGAAGCTTAGTAACTTGCCTCAAATCATTGAAAGATGAAAAAATCCAGAACACTGACAATACCAAATGCTGGCAAGGACGTGGAGAAACAGGAACTCTGACTCATGGCTAGTGGGAATGCAAAATGTTATTGCCACTTTAGAAGACAGTTTGGTAGTTTTTGACAAAACTAAGCATTTTCTTCCCATATGGTCCAGCAATCATGTTCCTTGGCATTTACTCAAACCAATATCCACACAAAAACCTGCACACAGATATTTACACATAATTGCCAAACTTGGAAATAACCAGGGTATCCCTCAGTAGGTGAATTTGTCAATTGTGATATATCCAGACAATAGACTATTAGTTGGTGCTAAAGAGAAATGAGTTATCAAGCCATGAAAAGGCACGGAGGAAACTTAAAAGCATATTACTAAGTGAAAGAAGACAATCTGAAAAAACGACACACTGCATGATTGTGTGACATAAACTATATGACATAAGCAGCAAAACTATGGAGACAGTAAACAGGTCAGTGGTTGCCTATTACAAGAGAGGGAGAGATGAACAGGCAGAACGCAGGATTGGGGGGGCACTGAAACTATATTCTGTAGGACACCACAACCGGGAATACACAGGGAATACATTTGTCCAAACCCAAAGAATGAACCCAGCACCAAAAGTGAACCCCAGTTAGACAATGGACTTTAGGAGAGAATGATGTGTGAATGTGGGTTCATTGGTTGTAACAGATGTACACTGTGGTGTGAGATAGCCATAGTGTGGGAGGCAGGAGTGGGTGAGTACAGGGCTACACAGGAACTCTCTGTACTTATTGCTCAGTTTCGCTGTTAATGTAAAACTACTCTTAAAGCCCTCTTAAAAACTGAAAGTGTGCCAGTACCATACTGTCTTGATGACTGTGGTTTTGTAGTAGAGCCTGAAGTCAGGCAGGTTGATTCCTCAAGTTCCATTCTTCTTTCTCAAGATAGCTTTGGCTATTCGAGGTTTTTTGTATTTTCATACAAATTGTGAAATTATTTGTTCTAGCTCTGTGAAGAATACCGTTGGTAGCTTGATAGGGATTGCATTGAATCTATAAATTGCTTTGGGTAGTATACTCATTTTCACTATATTGATTCTTCCAATCCATGAACATGGTATATTTCTCCTTCTATTAGTGTCCTCTTTGATTTCTTTCACCAGTGTTTTATAGTTTTCTATATATAGGTCTTTAGTTTCTTTAGGTAGATATATTCCTAAGTATTTTATTCTTTTCATTGCAATGGTGAATGGAATTGTTTCCTTAATTTCTCTTCTGTTTTCTCATTATTAGTGTATAGGAATGCAAGGGATTTCTGTGTGTTGATTTTATATCCTGCAACTTTACTATAATCATTGATTAGTTCTAGTAATTTTCTGGTGGAGTCTTTAGGATTTTCTATGTAGAGGATCATGTCATCTGCAAACAGTGAGAGTTTTACTTCTCCTTTTCCAATTTGGATTCCTTTTATTTCTTTTTCTGCTCTGATTGCTGTGGCCAAAACTTCCAAAACTATGTTGAATAGTAATGGTGAAAGTGGGCACCCTTGTCTTGTTCCTGACTTTAGAGGGAATGCTTTCCATTTTTCACCATTGAGGATAATGTTTGCTGTGGGTTTGTCATATATAGCTTTTATTATGTTGAGGTTATGTTCCTTCTATTCCTGCTTTCTGGAGAGTTTTTATCATAAATGGATGTTAAATTTTGTCAAAGGCTTTCTCTGCATCTATTGAGATAATCATATGGTTTTTATTTTTCAATTGGTTTTTCAATTTTTCAATTATTTTTCAATAATTTTTCAATTATTTTTAATGTGGTGTATTACATTGATTGATTTGCAGATATTGAAGAATCCTTGCATCCCTGGGATAAAGCCCACTTGGTCATGGTGTATGATCTTTTTAACGTGTTGTTGGATTCTGATTGCTAGAATTTTGTTAAGGATTTTTGCATCTATGTTCATCAGTGATATTGGCCTGTAGTTTTCTTTTTTTGTGGGATCTTTGTCAGGTTTTGGTATTAGGGTGATGGTGGCCTCATAGAATGAGTTTGGAAGTTTACCTTCCTCTGCAATTTTCTGGAAGAGTTTGAGTAGGATAGGTGTTAGCTCTTCTCTAAATTTTTGGTAGAATTCAGCTGTGAAGCCGTCTGGACCTGGGCTTTTGTTTGCTGGAAGATTTTTGATTACAGTTTCAATTTCCGTGCTTGTGATGGGTCTGTTAAGATTTTCTATTTCTTCCTGGTTCAGTTTTGGAAAGTTGTACTTTTCTAAGAATTTGTCCATTTCTTCCACGTTGTCCATTTTATTGGCATATAATTGCTGATAGTAGTCTCTTATGATCCTTTGTATTTGTGTGTTGTCTGTTGTGATCTCTCCATTTTCATTTCTAATTTTATTGATTTGATTTTTCTCCCTTTGTTTCTTGGTGAGTCTGGCTAATGGTTTGTCAATTTTATTTATCCTTTCAAAGAACCAGCTTTTGGCTTTGTTGATTTTTGCTATGGTCTCTTTTGTTTCTTTTGCATTTATTTCTGCCCTAATTTTTAAGATTTCTTTCCTTCTACTAACCCTGGGGTTCTTCATTTCTTCCTTTTCTAGTTGCTTTAGGTGTAGAGTTAGGTTATTTATTTGACTTTTTTCTTGTTTCCTGAGGTATGCCTGTATTGCTATGAACTTTCCCCTTAGGACAGCTTTTACAGTGTCCCACAGGTTTTGGGTTGTTGTGTTTTCATTTTCATTCATTTCTATGCAAATTTTGATTTCTTCTGTGATTTGTTGGTTATTCAGCAGCGTGTTGTTCAGCCTCCATATGTTGGAATTTTTAATAGTTTTTCTCTTATAATTGAGATCTAATCTTATTGCATTGTGGTCAGAAAAGATGCTTGGAATGATTTCAGTTTTTTTGAATTTACCAAGGCTAGACTTATGGCCCAGGATGTGATCTATCCTGGAGAAGGTTCCATGTGCACTTGAGAAAAAGGTGAAATTCATTGTTTTGGGATGAAATGTCCTATAGATATAGGTCTAACTGGTCTATTGTATCGTTTAAAGTTTGTGTTTCCTTGTTAATTTTCTGTTTAGTTGATCTATCCATAGGTGTGAGTGGGGTATTAAAGTGTCCCACTATTATTGTGTTATTGTTAATTTCTCCTTTCATACTTGTTAGCATTTGCCTTACATATTGCGGTGCTCCCATGTTGGGTGCATATATATTTATAATTGTTATATCTTCTTCTTGGATTGATCCTTTGATCATTATGTAGTGACCGTCTTTGTCTCTTCTCACAGCCTTTGTTTTAAAGTCTATTTTGTCTGATATGAGTATTGCTACTCCTGCTTTCTTTTGGTCCCTATTTGCATGGAAAATCTTTTTCCAGCCCTTCACTTTCAGTCTGTATGTGTCCCCGGTTTTGAGGTGGGGCTCTTGTAGATAGCATATGTAGGGGTCTTGTTTTTGTATCCATTCAGCCAGTCTTTGTCTTCTGGTTGGAGCATTCAACCCATTTACGTTTAAGGTAATTATTGATAAGTATGATCCCATTGCCATTTACTTTATTGTTTTGGGTTTGAATTTATACACCGTTTTTGTATTTCCTGTCTAGAGAATATCCTTTAGTATTTGTTGGAGAGCTGGTTTGGTGGTGCTGAATTCTCTCAGCTTTTGCTTGTCTGTAAAGCTTTTGATTTCTCCTTCATATTTGAATGAGATCCTTGCTGGGTACAATAATCTGGGCTGTAGGTTATTTTCTTTCATCGCTTTAAGTATGTCTTGCCATTCCCTCCTGGCTTGGAGAGTTTCTATTGAAAGATCAGCTGTTATCCTTATGGGAATTCCCTTGTGTGTTATTTGTTGTTTTTCCCTTGCTGCTTTTAATATTTGTTCTTTGTGTTTGATCTTTGTTAATTTGATCAATATGTGTCTTGGGGTGTTTTGCCTTGGGTTTGGAACAAAATGGAAAGCCCAGAGATAAATCCACACACATATGGACACCGTATCTTTGACAAAGGAGGCAAGAATATACAATGGATTAAAGACAATCTCTTTAACAAGTGGTGCTGGGAAAACTGGTCAACCACTTGTAAAAGAATGAAACTAGACCACTTTCTAACACCATACACAAAAATAAACTCAAAATGGATTAAAGATCTCAATGGAAGACCAGAAACTATAAAACTCCTAGAGGAGAACATAGGCAAAACACTCTCCAACATACATCACAGCAGGATCCTCTAGGACCCACCTCCCAGAATATTGGAAATAAAAGCAAAAATAAACAAATGGGACCTAATTAAACTTAAAAGCTTCTGCACAACAAAGGAAACTATAAGCAAGGTGAAAAGACAGCCTTCAGAATGGGAGAAAATAATAGCAAATGAAGCAACTGACAGGCAACTAATCTCAAAAATATACAAGCAACTCCTACAGCTCAACTCCAGAAAAATAAATGACCCAATCAAAAAATGGACCAAAAAAAAAAAAAATGGACCAAAGAACTAAATAGGCATTTCTCCAAAGAAGACATACAGATGGCTAACAAACACATGAAAAGATGCTCAACATCACTCATTATCAGAGAAATGCAAATCAAAACCACAATGAGGTACCATTTCACGCCAGTCAGGATGGCTGCCATCCAAAAGTCTACAAGTAATAAATGCTGGAGAGGATGTGGAGAAAAGGGAACCCTCTTACACTGTTGGTGGGAATGCAAACTAGTACAGCCACTATGGAGAACAGTGTGGAGATTCCTTAAAAAACTGGAAATAGAACTGCCTTATGATCCAGCAATCCCACTGCTGGGCATACACACTGAGGAAACCAGAATTGAAAGAGACACGTGTACCCCAATGTTCATCGCAGCACTGTTTATAATAGCCAGGACATGGAAGCAACCTAGATGTCCCTCAGCAGATGAATGGATAAGAAAGCTGTGGTACATATACACAATGGAGTATTACTCAGCCATTAAAAAGAATACATTTGAATCAGTTCTAATGAGGTGGGTGAAACTGGAGCCCATTATACAGAGTGAAGTAAGCCAGAAAGAAAAACACCAATACAGTATACTAACGCATATATGTGGAATTTAGAAAGATGGTAACAATAACCCTGTGTACGAGACAGCAAAAGAGACACTGATGTATAGAACAGTCTTTTGGACTCTGTGGGAGAGGGAGAGGGTGAGATGATTTGGGAGAATGGCATTGAAATATGTATAATATCATATATGAAACGAGTTGCCAGTCCAGGTTCGATGCATGATACTGGATGCTTGGGGCTGGTGCACTGGGATGACCCAGAGGGATGGTATGGGGAGGAAGGAGGGAGGAGGGTTCAGGATGGGGAACACGTGTATGCCTGTGGCGGATTCATTTCGATATATGGCAGAACCAATACGATATTGTAAAGTTTAAAAATAAAATTTTAAAAAATGCACACACAAAAAAATAAAAAGAAAAGAAAAGAAAATTCACCTGTAAGGTGAAAAAAAAAAAAAAAGTGAAAGTGAAGCCACTTGGTCGTGTCCGACTCTTTGTGACCCTGTGGACTGTGTCCATGGGATTTTCCAGGCAAGAGTACTGGAGTGGGTTGCCATTTCCTTCTTCAGGGGATCTTCCCAACCCAGGGATCGAACCCACGTCTCCTGCATTGTAGGCAGATGTTTTACCATCTGAGCCACCAGGGAAGTCTAAAAAAGCCAAACAAAACACAGGCTTCACATCCAGAAAGTCTGGCTCCAGAATGCACCTCTTTAACCACCATACTATACAATTTTTTTTTTTTTTTCTGGAGGCTTGTGGGATCTTAGTTCTCTGACCAGGGATTGAACCTGGGCCCACGGTAGTGGAAGCACAGGGTCCTAACCACCGACCTGCCAGGGAAGTCCTCCCCAGCTTCTACCAACTTTTGATAGAAATTAAAGAAAAGAAAAGAAACACGTACACGTAAAGTAAAACAAAGAGATTGCTGGGTTTTGGAATGTGCTTACAGGTCAGGTGCTAGCCCTCCCTTGTCCTTTCCAGAGGGCAGCCAAGGCTTCAAGGCTGCTGAAGCTGCCTGTGCCTCTCGGGTAGTGTGTGATGAAGAGCACCTGATGTGGCGCGAGACCAGCCTCCCCAGGGCCCTTTGGTCTGGAAAACAGCTGTGCGTAATCTGGGGCACCAGGAGCAGGAAACTTTATCAGTTGGCCTGTCCCAAAGCCTCTGAGAAGACTATCTGCTGGTGCAGCTATGCCTCCAACTGTCCTATTTTTAGAGAAAGGCATTCTTTCCAGGGCTGTGCCTCTGACAAAGGGCCCAGGGATGGAGAGAAACAGTCCCTGAGCTGGCTCAGGGTTCAGCTCACTTCTGAATCCATTAGAATTCCCTGGAATAATCGCAACCCAACAGCTAATATTAACACTAATAACAAGAAGATAACAATATTAACCCTTCTCAAGCACCCTCTGTGTGCAAAATATTTTAAACACCTTATCATACTGACCCATGTGTGTGTGTGTGTGTGTGTGTGTGTACTCCATCATTCAGTTGTGTCTGACTCTTTGCCACCCTATGGATTGTAGCCCGCCAGGTTCCTCTGTCCATGGAATTTTCCAGGAAAGAATACTGGAGTGGGTTTCCATTTCCTTCTCCAGGGGATCTACCCAACCCAGGGATCGAACCCACATCTCTTGTGTCTCCTGCACTGGCAGGTGGATTCTTTACCACTGCATGACCTGGGAAGCAATCCCCTGAAGTAGATGTTATCATTCCAGTTTTGCAGGTAAGGGAACTAAGGCTCAGAGAAGTTGTTTAACTTATGCCTAGTGAATGGCAGAGCTGACATGCAAACTCAGATTTTTCTGACTCCAAACTCTATGCATCCTCTTCCCATTTGTCATACTGGGCCCCCTAATGGTGCTGGAGTGAGTTACACAAAAGGAGATTGGGTCAGCTCTTTGCCATTGTAACTTAGTGTCCCCGAATTGAAACTAAAGCAAAACAACAGGGGTTTTCTCAAGCACAGTCTGCATCCCATTTACCCCACCCTACTCTACATTTGCAGCTGAGTGATTTGATGACCCCAAACTGATGCAGTGAGAAGTCCCTGCTGTCAAGTTTGATGGGGACCTTAGAGACCACCTGGTCCAACCCTCCTGTCTCCAGATGAGGGAAAGGAGAGAGACAGAAGTTCAACAACTTGTCCAAGCTTGCGCAGCAAGAGGAGAAAAGCAAACACAGATCTGCAGAGTCCAAGTCTGGAGTCCCTCCCACAGAATCCGCCCCACCCCATCAACATGACCCTAACTGACCAGGATCCAGAACGAGCCCTCCTGTCTGTCCCAGACACCTGAGATGGAGTAATACTGAACCCACACCACTGCTCCTTCCAAAAGGAAATGGGAGCAGGACATCTTTGTGTGTCCAGTGGTTCAGACTACGTGCTTTTCCTAGGTTTCCTGGGTTTGACCCCTGTTCAGGCCAAAAAAATATTTTTTTTAAACATTAAAAAAATGTTTTTAATACTAAAAATTTATTTGTTTAACTGAATAGAAGAAACTCTCCAACAAGAGAAAAACACAGCCTCTAGGCAATCCAGGTTGGTTTGTGGTCTTTCAGAGAGCCAGACATCTCCAGATTCCCAATCTGCTCACATAATCTAGTCTCATAATCACATAACTGCTCTTTTGTCATTCTCTCCTATAAATAGACTTCCTGAGGAATCATCATAGATATCTACAAGTAGAAACTACAGCAACTCCAGGGTCCCTGCTTCTCCAAGATGATGTCTGCTGTACTTCACCTGGATCAAAGAAATCCTGGAAAAATAGAGACCGAGGAGTGAGCTCGTGGTGTCAGTCTCACCCTGTTTCAATGCATCTCATTGCAGTTTCAACTCATCAGTGTGTGGAGGATGGTAGGTGTTAGTCAAGGAGAGACGATGTCACAGCAGAGGCTGTGCCAAGCTCCCCTTAGCTTTCCATGCCACGATAATCTAAAAGACACCAGAGTCACCAGGACCAGCTTTATTGTCCTTGTTCAGTGGTCACTTGCAATGCACCAGACTTTTTGATAGCTCATTGATTCCCAAAGTTGTGAGTTTATTCCATAAGTTCTAGAAGTTCTAAGTTACCAGTAGTTTTAACAATGTGGCTGGAGCTGACCACAAACTTCGGCAAATACTGACATTCCTTAAAGATGTGAGGTGGTATCAGCCAAGTATTGATAAGCAAGTTTGCAGTGGTAGAGGGAAAATTTGACAAGAATTAAGCTTCTTTCAGGTTGTTATTGTCATTTAATCCCCACCATGAGATTAATATCATCTCCAGTTGATAAATGTAGAAAGACTTTCAAAGAGGCTCAGCAAGGTCCCCAAGGCCAGAAAGGCAGGAAATGGTAGAACTAAACTTCCACCCCTAACTGCCAGCCCACACACACACCAGACATTCCCATGACAGGCAATGCTGGTTTCCTGCCTAACCTCTCCTTTCTTTCTTGTTGATAGGCTCCTGGTTGCATTGAGGCAGCAGTGTGCCCAGCTTCAGGTGGCCCCAGAGTTTAGTAGCATCTACCACCCTCTGAAATCACCTCCAGCAACTGGGCTGATGCTTGAAGGACAGCTCAGAATTCACTTCCTCAGAAACCATCTTACACACAAGAGTCAGTAAGACAGAGATCACTGCATTTTCAGCACACGTCTGTTCTATGGGGTAAGCCAACTCTTACAGATTAACCTGGGATACCACCATTTTCAGCATAATTTCTGGAAAAATGCATTAAAAGATCTATGCACCTGCTATTCCGTACCCCCCCACTCACCCAAAAAACAAAAGAGAGTTTGTGATTCCTTTTTAAGGTTCAAATTAATTCAGAGTTTACAGGTCCAAACCCAAAGCTACTTTCTAATTAACTAGCCCTTTCTTGGGCTTCCCTGGTGCCTCAGACAGTAAAGAATCTGCTTGCAATGCAGGAGACCTGGGTTCGATCCCTGGGTCAGGAGGGTCCCCTAGAGAAGGGAATGGCTACCCATTCTTGCCTGGGAGAATTCCATGGACAGAGGAGCCTGGTGGGCTACAGTCCAAAGAATCACAAAGAGTTGGACATGACTGAGCAACTAATACTTCACTTATAGAAAGATCTAGGAATACCAAAAATACCAAAAGGGTATTCCAAAAAGCATACTTAAATATGGTGTATTTCTATCCAATCTTACTTCACTTGATTAAATTGAAAGACAATCTTCCCTATAACTGAAAAAGAAATGTATTCTAGTCAAGAAGATGAAACACTGCTACTGCATGCATTTTCCAATTACAGTGCCTCATTTCCTGCAAGACTTCCGCCATTAGGGCAGCCCAGGGTTTGTTAACCTCGGCACTGTTGCCATTTTGGGCCAGATAATTCTTTGTTGCAGGGCTGTCCTATGCACTGGAGAATGTTTAGCAGGGTCCCTGGCCTCTATCCTACAGATGCCAGGAACACTTTCTCTCTCAGCTATGACAAGCAGAACTATCTTCAGACATCACCAACCGAAGGGCAAGCCCACCGCTAGTTTAAAGTCACCGGCAAAGGCTAATAAACTAGAAGGCTCTATTTACTCAAAGGGCTACACTAAACCTTATAGAGCCAGGAAACACGCCCATGAAGTAAGAGGGACTGAGCCTTCTAGAAGACAGAGCGTTCTGATAGCAAATCCTATCCATAAAGCAGGGAGCAGAGGGTCACTGAAACAGCACTTGGCTGTAATCACAAGGAAGGTCCATTACCCAGGCCGTAGAGAAATACAGCTTCAGAGAGCGTATCCCCTGGTGCTGGTTCCCAGGGATGGCGAATGAGACAGAGGCCCCTCAGGGCCCGTCTTCCTGGCCTGGTTCCTCTCACTCACACTCGGGCTATAAAAAGGCTGCCTTCCCCACTTCTGTTCATTTCCCCCCACCCCAGCCCTCCACCCAGGAGTCAAGAGTGGCGTAGATGGAGCTCCTTCGGGGCTCGTGTTTCATTTCACTGCTCACTTCTGAAGCTTCCTTTCTTAGCACAGTTGTCTGAGCTCAGCAGTGCTGCTGAACAGATTCCAGCAGTTCAGCATTGAGTGAGGATCTAATCAGCTTCACAGAGTACTCTGGGAGACATCTCTGGAATCCAGCTTTGGAGAAGTCCACCAAGCGGGCACGTTTTGTCATCCTAGGCTGAAATCTCAGGGGAAACCCTCATCTTCCATCCCGGCATTGCGCTTTAGGAAAGCACAAAATTGGAGTTTACCCAAAAAGTTGCCAAGCACATATGAGCTCTTGTCCAGGTTATTCCAACTCTGTGTATATCTTGTTAACTTATCTCAATAAATCCTGAGTCTTTCTCAGAGTTACTCTCTTTTACCACAATGATCACTGATGGTAGAAAAAATAAATATAAATATATATTTAGTCACTGGCTAACAGCAATTTGAGTTTACATGATCAAACAGAGTAATACATTATTCATTCATTCAAATGCTCCAGGAGGGCCAGGAATTCTGTTGTTGGTTCTTTGATTGTTTGTTGAGTAAATTAGTGTCCACTTTGGGGTGCTATCATTAGGGCTAAGAATTCAACAATGAATAGGATTGGTACAAGCTCTGCCTTCAAGCAGTTCTCCTGCCAAAGAAGAGCAAGAGAACAAAAAGTAAACAAAATAATCACAAATTGTGGTAAGAGCTAAGGGGACAGAAACGGGAGCAGGAGCAGCCAGCACAAATAGGGTGGTCAGGGAGATCCTCTTTGTGGAAATGCCCATTAAGCTGAAACCTGAAGAAGAGGAGCTGGCCTGAAAAGATTTTCAGGGGACCCACACATACACATATGCACATACATGCAAACCACAGGCACAAATACACACAAATACACATGCACACATGCACATATGCACAACCTATACACACATACATATGCAATACATTCATACACACATATGTATCCACATAAATACACACACATGCAGACATGCACATACACATACACACACCCTTTGGTTCAAGGGAATATTTCAGGGCTGAGTGAAATGACTAGCACAAAGGCCCTGAGACTTGGTTGTCTATATTACTCATTGAAAAGAAGGTAAAAAGATACTATTACTCATAATAATGGTATTGATCATAACACAGGGTGATACATATATAAGAAGACACTGAACTAGTAATGGTGCTGGATGAGATAGGAAAAGAAAGATCTTCATTCCTGGGTTTAACCCTGAATGTAATCCCAGATATATAGATTTTATAACTATGGGCTTAGAAGTATTTTTTATTTATTTTTTATTATTTATATTATTTTTTAGGGAAAATCGTGATTAAAATGCCAACCAGAAAAGTAATTTTATTATTGCTAATTATTCTATATCTGAAACTCTCCACCTCTACTCTCCTTTTCTCAATAAAACAATTACTTTTATACTGAAATTATATGTTTACAAACTATATATCATGTTATTAATTCATTGTAAGTACAATCATATATACAAAACTCCAGGTTTTTACAGAAGGTACTGTCTATTGCAGCACTAATGAGGTAAATTAAATCTGTGCTCTTTTCTGATCTTTGGTGCCATCTTTATCATTAGGGGCTTCCCTGGCAACTCAACTGGTAAAGAATCTTCCTACAATGCAGGAGACCCTGGGTTGGGAAGATCTCCTGGAGAAGGGAACAGCTACCCACTCCAGTATTCTGGCCTGGAGAATTCCATGGACTGTATAGTCCATGGGGTTGCAAAGAGTCAGACACAACTGAGTGACTTTCACTTTCACTTTAGCATTAAAAATTTTTTTTCTGTGTGCAAGTCAATGCCTCCTTCACTAGGCAGTTATCATTAGCTCATTGATTTCTGCTAGCTGAGGATGTTCCTGTTGCCAGGCACTGAGATAGAGACAGCCGGATCCACCAGGCAGTGAGTCCCAGATCTCTGCCCTCATGGTGATTAAAGTCCAGTGTGTGCAGGGAAATGGGCAGTCAACAAATATTTACACACTGAAGGGCTGGCAGCACATTATAAAATCACCAACCCAGTCTGAAAGGTCAGGAAATGTCCTATATCATGGGACAGCACGAATTACCAAGAGAAGAGAGGGGTAGGGGTGGGGTCGGGGAGGGCATTCCTAACCCAGGGGGCTGCGCATGGGAGGCCCTCACGAGGGGATGCGGGAGCAGGTGGGGAAGGGAGATGCTGGCACATTGGAGTCGGAACAGGAGGATACGCCCCACAGAGGGGCCGGAGAGACGCAGAGGGGCCGGAGAGACCGCACAGGGGCCAGATCCTGGCTAAGGAGTCTGCGCCCAGGCAAGATGGTGGGGAGTGGCGATACTTGGATGACCCCACAAGGACGGGCTACTGTACACAAGTGGGAAATTGGTGGGGCGGGACCAGGGAGGGCCCAATAGATAAGGGGAGCAGATGAAGAACAGGGATGAATTGATCTGTGCCATTTTCTGGAAGCCTCAAGTTCTTAATCCCAGAAGCAATGGAGGAGATGTGAGCATGGAGCCTTGGGGAACCTCCCAGGAGACGGGCACAGCTGGGAGCAGATGTCTCTCCCTATCTCTCACTTGCCCTCTGACACTCAGTCCACACTTCAGACATTCTTTTTCTGACTTTCATCATCAACTTGGCTGAACTGAGCCATGAACATCCACAAGTTCTTGGAGATAAACCTGCACAAAGCCCTCTGGAGTGATTGGCGAACAGTGATTGTCACATGTCCTGTTCTAGATATTCACAGACATCTGTGGCCAGAGATTGCAGTTCTCCCAGTGACTTTGGGAAGTGTGCTGTGGATCTGTGAAATGCCATTGAATCGGCAGGCTGTCCCTCTGCTTGTAAACATATCAACAACATATGGTGGGTCAATAATCCAACCATGGTAATAATTAATCCATAATTAATAATAATAATTAATCCATAATCCACATGGCTTCCTGAGGGACATTTTACCCACTTTAAACCTGATACAAATGCATGAAAAATGAGAGTGACATAAAGTCCCCCCCAAAACTGAGTTCCCCTAATGAGTTTATGACTAACCTCTCTATTCAAAATTTTATCCCCTCTCTTGTCTCACACCTGTTTCTGTGAGGATTAAGGGGTATCAAAAAAAGGGGGTGATTGAAATCAAGCCAGAACTTCCATGTCCTATTTCTTGTTTACAGAAAAATGTTTTAGTCTTATGGCACCCCACTCCAGTACTCTTGCCTGGAAAATCCCATGGATGGAGGAGCCTGGTGGGCTGCAGTCCATGGGGTCACTAGGAGTATGACACAACTGAGTGACTTCACTTTCACTTTTCACTTTCATGCATTGGAGAAGGAGATGGCAACCCACTCCAGTGTTCTTGCCTGGAGAATCCCAGGGACACGGGAGCCTGGTGGGCTGCCGTTTCCAGGGTCGCACAGAGTTGGACACGACTGAAGTAGCAGGGGCAAAGAGCAGACACAGTTACTTGTCAGGGAAGTGAGGGAAACCAAGATTAAACAAAGACCTAGTTCCTTCTCTCCGATATACGTAACAATGTGATGAGTACTTTGACTTGTTCTGCAAGAACTAAAGGAGAAGGCAATGGCACCCCACTCCAGTACTCTTGCCTGGAAAATCCCATGGACAGAGGAGACTGGTAGGCTGCAGTCCATGGGGCCACTAAGTCGGAAAAGACTGAGCAACTTCACTTTCACTTTTCACTTTCATGCATTGGAGAAGGAAATGGCAACCCACTCCAGTGTTCTTGCCTGGAGAATCCCAGGGATGGGGCAGCCTGGTGGGCTGCCATCTATGGGACACGACTGAAGTGACTTAGCAGCAGCAGCAAGAACTAAGACCCCCCATGCACGTGGAGGATAGTGAATACAATGGTGAGTGCAAACATAGAACCAGAAGATTGATGACTAAGATTCTCAAAACATCACCCTATTGCCTCACCACCAACCAACCAAAGAAAGCCATGACCTCTGCAGTCCTCAACACAAACACCATCTTTAAAAACCCTTCCCTGAAAGCCATCAGGAAGTTGGGGTCTTGTGAGTATGGGCTCCATTCTCCTTGCTCGGCCCTGCGATCAGCACTTACTTTCCTTCACCACACCCTAGTGTAGGTAGACTCGCTTTGTTGTGTGGAGGGCAAGCCAACCAGAGTCCAGTTCAATAACAAGTGCAGGACAAACCTGGAAGACAGATGAAATTCACCAGAAAGGGTTAAATGGTTTCAACTCCCAGAGGCGGACAGTGGGAAGAGGAGAGGCCTGCCTGTCTGCTCTGCCAGTAAGAAGGATGGGATCCTTTCTGCCCTGGAAAGTGGTGAACCCTGGTGCTGGAATCCAGTGGAAGAAGAGGGGAGGGTGAATGGGGCTTCCGTAGAGCAACAAGAGCCACACAAGCACTGGGGTGTTCAGACCTGCCTGGTCTTCTCCATCTGGGCTGCCCCCCAGGAAGTGCCCACATGAGGTTTCCTGTCTGCTTTAGGTCTTAATTGTGCATGTTGAGAAAAATGCAATCTGGAGAGAGCCCACAAGGGCTGCTGATACCTACCGGGGCAAGAAAAAGAATGGCTACAAAGAGAGCAAGAAGAAGGGAGACAAGACAGCTGGTGAGGGGGTAGGACTAGGAAAACAATGGCAGGAAGCTGGGGCAGGGCTGCTGTACCATCTCCCCATTCTCCAGGAGTCCCCTGGGATGGTACAGAGGCAGTGCTCAGGAGAGGGCTTTTGGGGCCCCATTCTGGGTAGGAGGAAAAAATAGGCAGAGGGAGTCTTAAGAAGAAAGAATTTACTGGGCATCACGAAAGGGATCTCTCCTCTGTCAGCTTCCTGATTGCCTGTGATAAAGATCTAAATTGGATTTCATTCATTATTTGGGGATGTTCTATGACTTTTTTTTGATACAACACCAAGTCAAAACGGGGTCTCAGTTTACCTTGAACTTGATTGCATACAGCAAATAGCAGATGCCTATAATATCAAGTACATTACACAGTAACTCAATGAGGTGGAGCCTGAGATGATTCCAGTTTTACAGATGAGGAGCCCAAGGCATAGAAAACTTTGTCCAAAGCTTCCAAACAAATAAATAACAGAATCCAAGGACTTCTCTGGCAGTCCAGTGATTAAGACTCTGAGCTTCCAATGCAGGGGGTGCCAGTTCAATTTCTGGTGACGGAACCAAGATCCCACATGACTTGTGGGGCAAATAAAAGTAAAGAAAGGTTTTGGAAATAAATAATTGCCAGAGGGCTTCCCAGGTAGCTCAGTGGTAAAGAATCTACCTGCCAGTGCAGAAGATGTAGGTTCAATCCTTGATCCAGGAAGATCCCACATGCTGGGGAGCAACTAAGCCCATGGGCAACAACTTCTGAGCCTGTGCTCCGGAGCCCGGAGCTGCAGCTACTGAGCCTGTGTGTCACAACTACTGAAGTTGCCCTCGCACCTAGAGCCTGTGTTCTGCAACAAGAGAAGCGCAGCACTGAGAAGCCTGCACACCACAGCTAGAGTGTAGTACCCACTTGCTGCAACTAGAGAAAAGCCTGTGCAGCAAGGAAGACACAGCCCAGCCAAAAATAAAACAAATACAATTATTTTTTAAAAAAAAATAAGAATCCACCTGCCAATGCAGGAGACACAGGTTCTATCCCTGGATCGGGAAGATCCCCTGGAGGAGGAAATGGCAACCCACTTCAGTATTCTTGCCTAGAAAATTTCATGAACAGAAGAGCCTGCTGGGCTGCAGTCCATGGGGTTGCAAAGAGTCAGACACGACTGAACACAGCACACGCACACACGTGCACACACACTCATGAAAAAAAAAACAGAATCCAGCTTCAAACTGTACAAGGTCTCTTTAATGATGAAATATTTGCTTTTAATTCTAAACTCCACTCTCTACTGCCATTTCATACACTAAAATAAGACCATAGAAATCTGAATCATAAATCTAAATTACAGGTTATAGTACTATGAAAATTTTCTTTTTTAAGTACCTAAAAGAACCAGGCTAACCAAATACTACCTAGTAGCAGTCCTGTTTTGGTAGATTGTTTTCATTTCAATAAATGTTCATTAGTAACTGATGAAAAGAGCGTTTATCCATTTTCCTGAGTAAGTAGTATTGTTATCTGCTGATCAGCTGTCACATTGAATGTTTCTGGATTCTTTTGAAGGGTTTAAGATTATAATCCTTCCATTCAAATTCTTCTAACATTACACAATTGTTTAGGAAATGAGTCATGTTCCAGCTCTGGGAAATCCACATATATTCCATGTTAATTGTCTGCTTTAAGAAACTGCTCGTGTAGATACAGGAAGAAAAATTAATCATATAGGAAGAAATAGTCATGTAGATATAGGGAGAAAAATTAATTATACACGATCAAACAGCCATTAAAGGGTGTCTGACCACAGGCTAGTTGTGATGGGTATTTGTGATTTCTTTCAGCTGTCAGTATACAACTCTTCCCAGTGGTCACATACGGTTTTGAGAGCTGGACTGTAAAGAAGGCAAATGCCAAAGAATTGATGCCTTCAAACTGTGGTGCTGGAGAAGACTCCTGAAAGTCTCTTGGACAGCAAGAAAATCAAACCAGTCAATCTTAAGAGAGATCAACCCTGAATATTCATTGGAAGGACTGATGCTGAAGCTGAAGCTCCAATATTTTGGTCATCTGATGGGAACAGAGGACTCACTGGAAAAGTCCCTGTTGCTAGGAAAGATTGAGGGAGGAAGAAGAGGGCGTCAGATGATGAGATGGCTGGACAGCATCACTGATGCAATGAACATGAACTTGGGCAAATTCCAGGGAATGGTGAGGGAAAGGGAGGCCTGGCGTGCTGCAGTCCATGGGGTCACAGAGTTGGACACAACTGGGCGACTGAACAACAACAAACAGCATACAACTCACCTTCCTGTGTTTGGGGAATTTCTCACCTTATGAATCTTGGTGGTGGAAAAAAGCCACTCTCCATCACAGAATCCAAAACCTCAGGTTAGTTCCCTTAGGTTAGTGTGGGCATGTGGCCAATGAAATCTCTCCATCAGATTCAACTGCCGGTGATGCAAAGCAGCAGGGCCTATGAAAAATTCCTTCCAGGGCAGGGTAGGGAGGGAGAGGGAGGTGGCAACATTCATGTTTAGGGGTAGCATTCAGCACCAGGGCGTCAAAGGGAGAAGCAGAGTTGAGCCCAGGAGTGCCAGTTCTGCACTGAGTTAGGACATGATTCTGGCTGCAGCATCCAAGCCAGGCCCCTCAGGATATTCAGGGAGCCTGTGAGCACATCCTAACACCTTGTCGTAAATTCCCGTTCACTGAATCATCCAAAGACTGTTTCTACTGCATTGAAATTAAGAACCCCCATACTAGAACTGAAACTCGAAGTATCTGAAGATCCAACATCAGTTAGTTCTGGACCAAATCTTTGTGCAGACACTTCAGTGGAGGAGTCTGGAGTGAAAGCCAACAGGTGCACATGGTTAGACAGGAGTTTGCACTTGGTTTCAGGCTTGAAAGGGATGAGCTTGCTTTTGGACCACTCTTCGTGAAGGCCCAGGACCCTGGTGTGAACTTCTCAGCATCCAGCACCATGGTTCCCATGAGTTCTAACAAAGGAAATACCAGCTGCACCTCAAAACTAGTTACTGGAACACAAAGCAATTTCTGTTTTCTGTTTTCAAGAGTTGTTTACATGTCTTTGGCAACATGGATTGTCTTTTCTTCAAGATGTGTATATTTTTGCCCAAGAATGCATTGTCTTTTTGATTCAGGCTGTTTTTCTAGGGGCCACTTTGATCATTTCATACCAGTTTATCATGGGGGCTGAATCCAGTAGAGTGTAGTGAAGATTAGCCATATTCTTCCTACCTCTCCTTTCACGCACACCGTGCGTATTCCTATCCCAACCTCCAGACAGCATCTTGGGCAGATCCTACAGCTTTCTTGACACTTTGAGATATTGAAATGTTTAGCCAAGTCTATATCAACACTTTAATATCTCATCCAGCTCAACACTTATTTCCGCCCATCTGTGGCCTGGCCTGTGGCTTTGGGACCACCAAAGAGAAAGGAGCTGGCATTGGAGGTAGAAGGTACATGTCTTTTCTTTCTCTGACTCCATTTCCCCTTTTCCTCCCCCTCTCCTCCCCCCTTGACCTGCTAGGGGTTGGGCCCAGCAGGAGGGAGAGGTGATTTCCTTCACTCTGGATACACAGTTTTGTTGGGTTGGCCAAAAATTTCATTGGGGTTTTCCGGAAGATGGTACAGAAAGACCCGAGCGAAGTTTTTGGCCAACCCAATAATTCTCCTTTGGCAGAAACTTGCCTTCTGTTATGGCAGATATTCAATGCTAGCCGTTTCCCAGAGGTTCTTTGAGGACGCTCCACACTGCATTCCCCTGGCACAGCAATGCACCCTTCTGCCAGCAGCTCACAGAACTCTGGGAAACACTGAGGTTTACCAGTTTGTTAAAGAATATGACAAAGAATGAATAATCAGATGAAGACAGACATAGGGAAAGGTTTGGAAGGGTCCTGAGCACAGGATCTTCTATCCTCATGGAGTTGGGGTGTGTCATCCTACTGGTTTGGACGTTTTCACCCACCTGGAAGCCCCCTGAGCCCCCTAATACCTGGATTTTATGGACAATTTCCTCACATAGGCATGACCCATCATTAACTCCATCTCCAGCTTCTCTGCTCTCTCTGGAGGGTCAGGGAGTGGAGATGAACATTCTAAGCTTCCAATCATGACTGAGTTTTTCCAGTGACCAGCCCCTATCCAGCAGCCACCCAGGACCCCACCCAGAGTTCCTCGTTAGAACAACTATGTTCCTAGTGTTCTTATCACTTAGGAATTCACACAAGTTTTAGGAACCCTGTGTCTGGATGGGTTCAAAGACCAAATATTAGAACAACAGGCGCTCCTTGTGGGCTCCCCTGGTGGCTCAGTGTAAAGAATCCAACTGCCAATGCAGGATCAACCCTTGATCCGGGAAGATCCCATGTGCCTCAGAGCAACTAAGCCTGTGTGTCACAGCTATTGAGTCTGTGCTCTAGAGCCCAGGAGCTGCAACTACTGAGCCCTCATACTGCTGCTACTGAAGCCCGTGCTCCACAACAGGAGAAACCACCGCAATGAGCAGCTTGCAGTGTGCAACTAGAGTACCACCCCCTGCCACAACCGGAGAAAACCCTGAGCAGAAACGAAGACCTAGCACGGCCAAAAATAAAGACATACATAAATAAAAGATGCTCCTTGTGGTCTTATCACACAGGAAGGGAATTTATAAGGGCTTTAGGACCTCTGTACCAGAAAGCAGGGGTAGAAACCAATATATATATATATATATATATATATTTTCTGTTCTCTTACAACTGCCTACATTTTAGGGTTGCTGTAAGAATTAAATGAGCCAATAATACTGTAACCAGCACACAAGTGTTACAGCTAAGTCTCTGAAAACACTGCAGAAAATTAGTTAAGATTTTCTTCTGCTCTCGCCATTGTTTCTGTTTCTTGGTTTCTTTTATTCTGTTTATTTCAGCCTCCATCTTTCATGTAGAAGGCTTATCTCATGTGTGGTTATCCTTAGCTACCTGCTCATATTTAGGGGCTGGCATTGAAGTGCTGAGTGGAAGTGTATGAAAGGGCAGTTTGTCAGCTGGTGTGACAACTCCACTCTGAGAGAACTGTACACTCTGTGAGATCAGGGTCTTATCTATCTATTTACTACTAGATTTCCTGCATCTAAACACAATAGGTGCTCAATAACTATTTACTGTTATTCTTAAACCTGAGACTCAGTTTTCTCATCTGAAAATTGAGGTAAAAAATCTTAACCTGGCAGAGGTTGTGAGAAGAGATAATATATGTAAAGAACCAGCATGGTGCTTAGCATTTAGTTATAAATAATAGTGGGTAGCAATCATTATTTTCCCTATCATATAAGGGCAACAGCTTTATGACCATTTGTGGTCACCACTGACCATGCTAAATATAGAGCCAAAGCACAGTACCTGTTGAGAGGCTAGTTATTACAGGACAAGTCATCAAAGCAAGGAGAGGGCTTAAGATAATTGCTCTTGACATTCAATGTGTAGAGTCCAAGGACACTGGCTTTAGTCACGACTGAGAAGAAAGAAGGTGAGTAGTGATGCTACATCACTAAATAGCTCTGTAGAATGGCCATTCCCACGGGATGCTCCTCTATGGCTCAGTTTAGTCTGTTATAAGTAATTTAGCAGGAAAGGCATTTGTTGTTGCTGTTGTTTAGTCACGAAGTCATGTTCAACTCCTTTGCAACCCCATGGACTGTAGCTCATCAGGCTCCTCTGTCTATGGGATTTCCCAGACAAGTATATTGGAGTGGGTAGCCATTTCCTTCTCCAGCAGATCTTCCCAACCCAGGAATTGAACCCACGTCTCCTGAATTGGCAGGTGGATTCTTTACCACTGAGCCAGCTGGGAAGCCCATGGAGGAAGTAAAATGGTGTGTCAGGTCTTCCCACAAACCCTAACACTCTATAGAGAGCAAGCAGGCTCTTATAAATGGAAACAACTCATTTCTCTTGGAAATGGAAGCAATCCATTTCTTTTGGAATAATACAGTTTTTGGAAGTAGTAGATGTATGTAGTTTTTAAAAAATCAAACAGTACAAGAGGGTGTAAATGGAAGAGTCAGCATTCCTATCACCCCAAAGCTTCAGATTCCCTAGAGGTAATCACTGTTATGTCTTACAGATACTTTTGTGCATAAACAAGAATATATGCATATTTTTTGGCAAGATGGGATGGTAAAAAAAAAAACTTCTGAAGGTTTTTTTGCCTTTATTTATCCTAAATATCTTTGCACATCAGTATATATAGATTTATAGATTGCTCTATTCATTAGGATAATGTAAGAGATAAGCCCCTAGCTCTTGATGCCCTAACGTAATTGAAAGTTTCTCATTTACCTAAATCCACTGGTGGAAGTGTATGCGGGAGGCAGAGATCCAGGACACCCAGAACTTTAACGTATGAACCCCACATACTTGGTGGCTTCTAGGGTCACCCTGGGTGTTAGATGCAGAAAGAGTACAGAGAAAGTTGAGGTTTGTTTTAAATGAACCAGGCCTAGAAATATATCACTTCTGGTCATTCCATTGGCCAAAATTAGCCTAACTGCCCTAGACTAGTGCTAGGAAATGTCCCAAGTGGACAACTATTTCCCACAACTTCATTCGATGGAAGGAAGCTCAAACCTTTGATGAGCCACATCAGATACAGGTGCACTGCTGGAATACATCCTCATTTAAGCTTTAGAAGCCTGGTTCTTCTCTTTCTGCTGTTTTTCTATTTGTCTTTTGTCAAAGATAAATTGTTTAAGTGTGGAAAACTATGGCAACCCACTCCAGTATTCTTACCTGGGAAATCCCATGGACAGAGGAGCCTGACGTGCTATAGTCCATAAAGTAACAGAAGAGTCAGACACAACACAGCAACTGGACAACAAAGAAAGAAGAGTAAGAAAATGGACACCTGTGGAGTGTATACACTAGTCCAGATGCACCAATGAAGAGCCTCTAAAGGATACATATCTTTGACCCAGTGACACTTCTAAGGACATTTCCTAAAGAAATTAGTGGATAACTGCTCGCACTGTATGTACAAGGATATATATATAATAGTGACACGTTGTAAGCAACCAAGATGCCCAACAAGAAACTTGTTTTGATAACAGTGCATCCACATAATGGAATGATTTACAGGTGTTTAAAATAATTGCATGGATACCTGTAAACATAAAAATATGTCCATATTTTATGATAAAAAATGACTCCTAAATAGTATATGAAATTTTTTAAAACAAATTACTTACAGCAAGAAGGCTGGAGCACATCTGCTAAAATGTTTACAGTATTTATCTCTGGTGGGTGTGACTGCGTGTTTTTTACTTTCTTCTTTTACACCTTTATGTAACGTCCCAATGTTTTATCATTAGAAAAAACAGTGAAGCTATTTTCAGTTTGAAACAAACAACAAACGTAAAGAGGATTGGGGTTTAGACAACGGAAAGCAAGTGTGTGAGACCCCGCCTCCAGGACCCTGGCTGTCACCGGACACTCAAGTTGCTATCAGGAGCACTTTTCTCTGTTGAAGTGACTGGCTTTTGTCATGCAATCCCCAGGTTATAATGAGGGGGAAGGCAGGCCTCAGAGCAGAAGCAGCAGCCCCGTGGTTGGTGGGCTGCGGCTTGCCATGGGGAACACCATCAGAGCCTTTGTGGCCTTCATCCCTGCTGACCGCTGCCAGAACTACGTGGCCAGAGACCTCCGGGAGATGCCGCTGGACAGGATGGTGGATCTGAGTGGGAGCCAGCTCCGCCGCTTCCCAGTGCATGTGTGCTCCTTCCAGGAGCTGGTTAAGCTCTACCTGAGCGACAACCGCCTCAACAGCCTGCCTCCAGAGCTGGGCCAGCTGCAGAACCTGCAGATTCTGGCCCTGGATTTCAACAACTTCAAGGCTCTGCCACAGGTGGTGTGTACCTTGAAACAGCTCTGCATCCTCTACCTGGGCAACAACAAACTCTGTGACCTCCCCAGGGAGCTGAGCCTGCTCCAGAACCTCCGGACCCTGTGGGTTGAGGCCAATTATCTCACCAAGTTGCCGGAGGTGGTCTGTGAGCTGAGTCTCCTTAAGACGTTGCACGCTGGCTCCAACGCCCTGCGTCTGCTGCCAGGCCAGCTCCAGCGCCTCCGGGAGCTGAGGACCATCTGGCTCTCAGGTAACCTGCTGACAGACTTCCCCCCTGTGCTGCTTCACATGCCTTTCCTGGAGATAATCGATGTGGATCGGAACAGCATCCGCTACTTCCCCAGCCTGGCCCACCTGTCAAGCCTGAAGCTGGTCATCTATGACCACAATCCTTGCAGGAATGCACCCAAGGTGGCCAAAGGGGTGCGTCGAGTGGGAAGATGGGCAGAGGAGACCCCAGAGCCTGACCCTAGAAAAGCCAGACGCTATGCGTTGGCCAGGGAGGAAAGCCAGGAGGCACAGCTACCTGCCTTGCCTCCACTTCCTCCTACCAACTCCTGAGAAGCTTCAGTTGCAGGTCAAAGCCAAGGACAACTCCAGCATCTTCTGGAGATCGCTCCATTAGAGTGCAGAGGATTGCTCTGGGCCATGTGGGGAATCTCTGCCAGCGGCAAATGGAACAGCATCAGATGGAATGCCTAACCCATAAGTAGAAAATACTCTTGGCCAAGAACCTCTCTCCCAAAGGGAACTGTGTGCTATAGGTAGCATGACAACTTCTTTGCAAGAAAATCAGCCTCTCCAAACAGGTATTTTCAAACACCGGAAAGAAAGGCTGGGACACTATGGCCTCCCCGAGTCTCTAGAACTGGCTGGTCATGAGGCTCACGCGCTTCTCAAATCAGGTGTAAGTTACAGGACTCATCTAACAATTCAGGTGGCCTGTCTCCAGTCCTCTGCCGGGTGTATTTTCATATTATGAATGACCATAAATGGCATGAAAATATTCATGTTAAAATATTCAGGTTACTTATGACATGCCTACCTAGTCGGATTCACAGAAACTCTTTATTGTTGCAAAGGCTGGAGATGAAGCTTTCCCCCTGCAATTCAGTGGCTGCTGACACCCCTGCTGGAGAATGCCTCCTGGTAGAGTCCAGCTGTAACTTTTTCTTTTTCCCAGCTGTCATTTTGAACTTGACTGTGGTTCATGCTGATTTCACTCATTTTCCTTGTAAAGATTTGACCAAAGGTCCACTCCCACCTGTTTACTGTCACTGGCAATGCTGAAAGTCATCTAGAAAATAGAACCTCTTTGGCAGGGTGGTCTTATTAAAATCAAGCCAAGGTGTAACTGGTTGCCCCAGTGGAACAGAATCCTACTGTTTACTTAACAGTAAAGAACCAGGGTTGAATTAAATCCCTTTGCATGCAGGGACCGCATTTCCAGAATCATATTAGGTAAAAAGTTGCGAAAAATCTGTTCGCTTGAAAAAAGCATTTGGAAATTGGAATTGCAGGTTGTAGTGTACACATAGGAAATGTCTGCCTCTTCAGCCTCAGCATCTCTGCCTTCCCTGATTTGTTTTTGTATAGAATCTTTTGGTGGTCCATGTATAAACCTAGGTATTCAAGCTGCTATTTCTTTGAAGTATTAATATGTTAATTATGACCTTTTCTTCTCCCCATGAATATGTCAACTTTACAGAAACTGCTGTCAATGGGTAGTTTAATAACACAATCCCTTTTGCCCTTGAACTCTTTCAGGAAAGTGTCATCTTAACTAAAACACATTGAAAACGTTAGCTTTTAAAAAGTTCGCTCTCCATAAAAGCATCTTAACCCAGCAAAGTTCAGTTCTAAAACGACATTAGACAGACTATTTTCCTGTTTTACTTCCACAAATTTTTCTTGCTAAACCTGAGGAAGTTTCATGGTTTCACATAATCTCTTCCTATCACCACCTTCCAGTCTGTAGAGTATCTGCAACCCATTGATTAGATGGCCAAAGCATCCTTTTAATCACTAAACTGTCAAATACTTAACTCCTTTAGCAATGAGTCCAGATTTCTACTAGAAAGCTAGAATTTAGTCTATTTACTCATTCCTAATGACTGCAATTAAACTATACTCAGCTGATACTAGAAACGTTCTGCCAGGAAGACTGCCTTCTGAGCGGCATCACAGCTCATCCTTAATAATAGCTATGACTTTCTTTTGACCTTCTCTACCCCCTCCTAGGGGCTTCCCTGGTGGCTCAGACATCAAGAATTTGCCTGCAATGCAAGACCTGGGTTCAATCCCTGGGTTGGAAGATCCCATGGAGAAGGGAAAGGCTACCCACTCCAGTATTCTGACCTGGAGAATTCCATGGACTGTACGGCCTATAGGGTTGCAAAGAGTCAGACATGACTGAGAGACTTTCACTCACTCACTCCCTCCCTCTCCTAATAAGGAAGCCACAAGTTGTAATATGGTTAAGAGCATGTCCCTTCAAACTACCTGAGATCAAATCCTACTTTGGTCATTTACTGGTCACTTACTTCTCTGTGGGCCTGTTTTCTAGTCAGTAAAATGGTAAGTTTCTGCCTCTTGGGGCACTGTCAAGTTTAAACAAATTACTGTGTGCGAAGTACACTGAACAGTGTGTGGCAGGTTATGGCTAATGTTTACTTAATATGCTGTTTTACTGTCATATCGTGGCCGCACGACACTTTTACCCTACAACCAGTGTAACTCCGTGTTTAAAGGAATAAACCATAAATAGCAAAACAACAACAACAAAAAACTTTCTCAGTAAATTTTCAACGAACAGTATCTCTGGTCTTGAATATACGAAATACTACTACAATGTGATCAAACACTTCTGCCTTACCTACATAGGAAAACACAGGTATAATTACCAAGGATTCATTTTTTTAAGATTCTAAATGAATATACCCTGCTGTTATTCTATAATTTGCAAAATCATTAAAATACATGAAAATGTGAGACTTTCCCTTGGCACTAATCCCATTCCTATCATGAGAGCAAAAGACATGAGACTGACGACATGGGTATGTGTCTGCTAGACAATTTACTGTCTTTTATCACTGTAAAAAAAAAAAAAAATACACACACACACCCCTTGTAATCTCACTACCTTAGAAAGAATACTAATGCTATTTTAAAATGCTATTTTAAAGGGTGCTTTCCCCTCCCTTCTGGTCCATCCACTTCTGAGAACACGAAGCAGGTGATACTTGTCTTTGAACCCAGTGCTTAGTAGTTCTATCACTGAATTTTGGAGATTTTACCACGCACCTAGGCCACAGGACAGGGAAACACACGGACACTTACAAAGCACTATCCTCAGGGTCCTGTGTAAGTTAATTCACTTAGTTTTGTCAATACTTCTTTGAAAGGTGTTATATGTACTGCTCAAATTTTTAAAATGTGAAATCTTTATTCATACTGATAATCAAAAAATGTTCTATAATACTACTATGATTAAAAGGTGAAGTGCTCTTTACATTTCTGTTTTAATGGTGTTCTAAAACACTAGAGTAGGCACAAAACAAGGCAGACTTCAGTAAAGGATTTTATACAAAGTATTCTATTGACTTTTACGCCTCAGAGTCCTGACAAGAAAATGCATGTTAGGGTAACACAAGTAATTGTATTCAGCATTAAGTAACAGCAGCAGCTGTCCCCACCCATATGGCCCAATGAACAGGGAACAGATATGTTACCAAAATGCAGGAAGAGCTGAGAGCCACGAAAAGAGGAGCTGCCCAGTAAGCTATATAGTGGCAGGTCTCCAGGGTTGCAACCAATTCCAGAGAAAAAGAGCAAAAACAGGAAGAAAATACCAACTCCCATTCCCCACCAGTGCCTCCTGAATTAAGCCATATAAGACCAGACTACAGGGAGTTGTAAGGCAGTCTGCAAGGGTAATAAGCCCCATGGCCTCCAAGCAGGCAAAGAATGGATTCTGACTTGAGAAGAGTAAAATACCCAGCACAAATAGTATTCTTCTTCAAAGAAAAACAGAAGGCTACTAAAATGGACTTTAAAATCCTAAGCACTTAATTTCTATGCAGTTAGTATTAACATACATTCCAAAAATCTCCATGTCACAAAAGTCTTGTGAAAACTGAAAAACTGTTTCCATAACTGTTTCTGAGTTAAAAGAAACTCTATCCTAAAACTCTTACAGGAATTAGAGGGGCCTAAATTGGTACTTTACCTCTGAAACTTAAAAACTTCGTAATTCATGAACTTGGGATATTCTAGGCCAATGATGAAAAAATCTGTAAGGTCTTCAAAGGATATGAATCAAAGAGGGAAAGAAACATGGGTGTATTCTTGAATATACAATTAAGCTCTTATATTTCTACCTCTTAACACTTACTGTCTTTTTAGGACCTTTGGAAAAAATGAGCCAAAATACAGTGTAGATTAAAATCCTACTCCAAGCTACCTCGTCCCTCAGGATAAATGTTTATCCACCTACCTCTCGCATGGAAACCTCTGCACATTTTCTAGGCCATGATATGTTCAACTGCTCCACCTATCTGAGTTGTGGGATGAAAAATGATGTTATGATGTGTGACAATGTATTTTAAAAATGACACAGCAAATGTACTATTGTTTCTAAAAATGAAAAAAGTAAAAACCTGTATAAACCTCTTTGATGATCTCAGAAGTGTCTCCTTTATGTCAATTTTGGAGGATATAAGCTAGTATCACAATAAAAACCAAAATTTTCCAGTTGTAATAGCTTCTACAAAGTAGTGCTAAAATGCTGAGATAAACTTTTGGACAAGAACAAAACAGGCTGGTTTATCAGTATTTCTCTGAAAACCCTTTGATGCTCTATGTGAGTAAAACATCTCTCCAGAATTCTAGCAGAGGTACCCAATGTAAGACTACTACTGGGCTCTTATTTAATTTCTTGCACACTTTGCTGAATTAACCTCCAAATCTAAATTCACCTTTAAACCATCAAATTCAGCACATACTTACAATCTATCTAGAATGCATTTACCAAAAAAAAAAAAACCACCCAAGAAACCCTAGCAAAACAATCAACAATGCGGACACATGGATATGCTAACCATATCCACGCCCTATAAAATTACCAGATGTAATTTGAAGAAGCTTGCAGCAGCCAACATTTAAAATGTAACTCTTTCACACTTGAAGTAACAGAAACCACCATAAATTTTTTCCTGTGTTTGAGAGAGTATGTAGACTACACAAAATTAAGAGTACTATATGTTTCTTTCACAAAACAAAATGGTCAACTGGAAAATGTATGATTAAGAATCAAATGATAAAGTTTATAATGTCTCACTTGGCCTTACATTAATCAAAATAATTTTTTCATAAATATGTAATATCAATCATTAATTAAACTAGAACAACTCTACACTCCAAATATAATAATTCACTCCCATTTAGAGTAAACCAGGTACAAATCACTAAGTCAGTTAAGAACTAAGTAATTGTTCAAATTTTTATTTTGATGCACAGTATGAGGAATGAACTCTTAAATCAACTGAATTTTATAGAAATGAAACAGCAAATAAATTAGACCCATGTTAAAATAGAAGGTCAGTTAAATGTCCAAATTTAAGGACATAACAGCCACAGATAAACTTCAATTCTATATTCTTCTTTCAGGAAGTCAAAGTCTTTCAAACACAACTTTACTATGAACTGGTCCAGAGCTCAACAGCATACGGGAATGCTTAACAGGGGTGGTGATCAGGGACACGCTTCCTGTAAGAATTAAAACAGGGCAATAGTGAAAATGAAAAGCATGACTGTAACCGAAGGTCTATATTAAATACAAACGCAGCTAGAGTACTACTTTTATTAAAACCAATTTTAAATGTGTAAAAAGGATGTTTCTATCTCACAGTTAACATCCCTTAATTATTGTATTGTTAAGAGAACAGGAAAAATCTGCAGTGTGCGGGTTGCAGGTAGGTACTCAGCAGTTCTCAGCTTCTCACCCAAACAACCTACTTACCAAATATATACTTTCCAGAAAATGGTTAGTTCATGTTTTTAGCTTATGCTAGTTAATTTTACGAAATGAGTCAAAGATGGTTCTCTCAGTCAGAAGTTGTAAAATGACAAGTCTTTGGGGTTTCTAAATTAAAACTTCTGGGTCACTATTCTAAATGAATGAAAACAAAAAGTTGGTGATGGACTTGGGTAATTCACTCAAGTATGTCAACAGTACTTCCCACATCTTTAATGTTAAATTTTTATTCTCTGGTAACCATACAGTGAATCAGGAAGGGGGCATGGTAGGGGTACTAGTGAAATTTTCTTACTTCCTGACTGTGGAAACACTACTTCATGAGGCAAGCACAACAGTTAAGAGAAGCAAAAAAGCATAAAAACAGATCCAGACTAAAACATATTAGGATCATATAGAGATAAACCTTCCAATTTATGGGAGTATGACCAAAGGATGTCAATAAAGAAAAAGTTGTCAAGCATCTGTCACTAAACACTCCCTGGAGATTAATAATGAGTATGAAGAGAAGTCCACAGCCCAGTATGTTTGGGAAGCACAACCAAGTTTTAAAAAATTCATATTTCTTTACTGCAAATTACTCAGACTGTCTAATATTTTTAAGACACTTGAACTTCAAAAACAGTGATACCAGCTCAAACAAGGTACTATAGTTTGTATTTCAAATGTGGTTAAGGGAGCCAAGTTATTACAAAAACTTCTGAGGCAGCTATGCGACCTTACCCCCAAGTCAGAAAATTTTACCTATATAACTGTTTTGCCTTGCTATCATTCTACTTGAAGACAACAAAAAATGTAGCAGTATTTACCCATCTTTGTTGGCACTGCTTCCAAGAAAATTTTGTAAACTTTTCCTTCCCTCGTTAACTTTCCATTTCAAAATATGAGTGCTCCTCATTACCCTATTCTCCCAATGCTAGAAGAAGAGAGAATCTAGATTTTGTAGCCCAGTCCTTTCCACTCACCACAGTGGGAGATCTGCGTATCATTTTAGCTTTTCTGTCCACATCCAAATCACTATTTTCTACTCTTTCCTTCCTCTAACAGAAAGAGGACAGCTGCCATTCATAGGAGAAATCCAATGGAAGGAGTGCTGCAGGGGCACGAGGAACTTCGTCCACGTGGGACATCATTTCCTAGTAACATTCCTACTTCCTCCCGTTCCTCCTCTTGTTCCCTGGGTCCAACAGCAGCTGCTGGCGGACTGTGCCCCTCTTCTGCATCCATCACTTCCTCTTGATGAAACTGCTCCCAGATGAACACACTCAATTTTCACAGAAATGACCACACCTCCTCTAGCTACCATCCCACGTCTCTGCTCTCATTCACAGTAACATTCCCTGAAAAAGCAGACTACATACAATTCCTCTTTCCCCAGACTCTATCGAATTTACTTCAAGCTTTTGCCCTCTCTATTCCACTGAAACTGCCCATTAAGAACACCAACAACCTCGTTGCTAAATCCAATTTTTAAGATCAATTTTCAGTCCTTACTTGACCTATTTGCATCATCTTGGGAGCTGATCACTCCTCCTCCCCAAATACGTTACCTGGCTGCTACACACATTCCTCCTACCTCAGGGGCACTCCCCCAACCCAACCTTAGACTTTTGAATTATGGGAAACTTCAAAAGTATATAAAAGTAGAGACTGTACAATGAATCCTCATGTATCCATTATCCAGTTTAATAAAATCCTTCTTACTGACTCTTGACGGCTGTTCTAATTCAAACTTATTACTGGAATTTCAAGCATTCAGTCCTTTAAAAAAAAACAAAAAACCCTTTCCCTTCTCTAGATACATTCACTCTTTTGGGAACTCAATTAGTAGTGTGACCTTCTATACTACCACATACAGGCTGACAACTCCTAAAACTTTAACGATAGTTGAATTTCTTCCCTAAATTACAGGCTCAATGATCCAACTAATCGCTTTCTCAAAGATTACTATCTCAAATGTCCAAAGCTGACAACCCCCATCTTTCCTCCCAAAGCCTTCCTCCACCTCAGTTAAGAGAAACTTCTATTTTCCACAACAAAAACCTTGAATGACGTGGCCCAGTATTGTTTTGTTACTGTTATTTTAGTTGCTGGGAATTTACATGTTTTATTTCTGAACTAAAAATGTTTAATACTGTCATGTTAAAACATAACTGAGATATTTCTGACAAAATTTAGAATTTCCCCCCACTTCCCATGAAGTGGGAATATGCTTAATGTATTGGAGAAATGTGGCAATTATTAAGGAGCTTTGAATAAAAATCTTTAAGACTGCCCCCTCAAAAACCCACCCTTGAATTATCAATTCCCTTTTCTCACAGACCTTATATCCAACCCATCATCAAATCCTGCTGACTCTACCACCTAAAATAGATTTATTATCAATCCCTCCTTACCACCTTCACCTCTATCTGCCAGTCCAAGCCACCATCCCCTCCCATATCCCTGAACTTCCCACTAATAAAAATTAATGGTTTTGGTAACTAACTAGCTACAAGCAGTTAATTTAATTAAAATTATTAACTGAATCTTCAAATGCTAAGATTTTTCTGGCCACCTAGTCATTTTTGCGTGAATGAGTTTCATCTGAGAAAAGCTGCTGGAGGGATTTCCCTGGCAGTCCAGTGGTTAAGACTCTGCATTTCCACTGCAGGAGGCTCGGGTTCAATCCCCGACTGGGGAACTACAATCTCGTAAGTAACGGCCAAAAAAATGGTACTGGAACAGGACGGGGAAATAATGGAAACAGTGACAGACTTATTTTCTTGGGTTCCAAAATCACTGCAGATGGTGACTGCAGCCATGAAATTAAAAGATGCTTGCTAAGATGCTTGCTCCTTGGAAGAAAAGCTATGACCAATCTAGACAGCATCTTAAAAAAGAGACATTACTTGGCTAACAAAGGTCCGTCTAGTCAAAGCTACGGTTTTTCCAGTAGTCATGTATGTATGTGAGAGTTGGACTTTAAAGAAATCTGAGTGCGGAAGAATTGATGATACAACTGTGGTATTGGAGATGACTTTTCAGAGTCCTTTGGACTGCAAGATCAAACCAGTCAATCCTAAAGGAAATTAATCCTGAATATTCATCAGAAGGACTGATGCTGAAGCTGAAAACTCCAATACTTTGGCCACGTGACGTGAAGAACTGACTCATGGAAAAAGACCCTGATGCTGGGAAAGACTGAAGCCAGGAGAAGGGGACGACAGAGGAAAAGATGGTTGGACGGCATCACCAACTCGACAGACATAAGTTTGAGCAAGCTCCGGGACAGGGAAGCCTGGCATGCTGCAGTCCATGGGGTCGCAAAGAGTCAGACATGAACTGGAATAGGACACATTCCAGTCAGACTGAATTGGAATAGGAACATGTAAGGAACTCTGCACATTATGTGCCGAAGAATATATACATATATATAGAAATATATGAAATATATAGAAATACTTTTCTATATATATAGAAAAGTATACCCAGACATAAAATGACTGGAGCCAACTCATCCTGGTAAACAGACATCATTTCTTACTACTACCTCCCTACCTATATGCTCTCTGGTTTTAGACTTTCCGAAGCCTACTCTTTTGTGCCCTTTCAATCTTGAGGGCTACCCTGTGTTACCCATATCCTTCTCCCCACTAAGCTTTTCTGGTTTAAATCTAAGAGTTGTGACCACGTATTTTAAGTAACTGGCAAAATACTGCTATCTAGACAAAATGGCTCCACTTCCCATCAACTACAATTAACAAAAATACAGCTGTTGTTTCCATGTTAATTTTTCCTAAGAGATGGTTTTTAAAGTGTTACAATACCTTGGTGCTGCCTTGATGATGTTGTCCACACGCAGAATCACCTCTGCTGCTTCAGCTGCACTTAAAAGAACTTGTCGCTTCACCTGGAAACTTTCTGTTATACCCAGTACCGACATATCTCCAATGGTACCTTCCTTCATATCTGAGAAATATTCACTAGATAAACAACTAGTCTTAACTAAAGTATCAAAACATATCTAATAACAGAACACATTAATAAAATTAAACCTGACATAAAAAAATATGTAATTACAAAGCCAACTATTCAATTTAATTAGAGTATTCTCATCAGATTATCACTCAAGGAAAACCTTTTAGAAAATTAAAAGATCAACTACTGATTATCTGTATTAATGAAGGGTAACTATGTCAAATAATAGAAAATTTATATGCAACACATCACCTATAAAACTGAAGAAAATTTGTTCATCACTGACTACACCATGGAATCTAAAGAACTGAAGGAGAATTTAAATCATCTATTTTTCTTATTAGACTCCCCCTTCATCTTCTGTAAGATCGTTATTCATTAACTCTCTTTTGTCCAGTGCCAGGATTACCTACCCTTAAAAATATTCCTTTTACGTCCTAGACCATTTTATTGGGAAAATTTTCAATCTGAAGTAAGTCTTTTTTAGGCCACTTTCCCCCTGGTGGCTCAGTAGTAAAGAATTTGCCTGCCAATGCAGGAGACATGGGTTTGATCCATGGGTTGGAAGATCCCCTGAAGAAGAGAATGGCAACCCACTCCAGTCTTCTTGCTTAGGAAATCCCATGGACAGAGGAGCCTAATGAGCTACAGTCCATAGGGTCAAAATGAGTCAGATACAACATAGCAACTAAATAACAACATAATGGTTATGAAGGCAAGGGTCATAGGAATCTTTTACATGGTTGTTATGAAAATTCACATTAAAAAAAAAGAATTTGGTAAAGAGCTACTCTTAAGAACTCCCACAAGATGCCAATCACTTTCTTACCCAGTCCAGCAGTTGTTTTGCCTTCACTATGGGCAGCTCGGAGCTGTGCCACCAGGTCTGCACTGTCATAGCCCGCATTGTCAGCTATGATGGTTGGCAACTACAAAGTGAAGAGGACATGGTAACTATCTACTCTACCAACAGAGTTCATTTACCAACTAGAAGAAAAGCTTTCTAAAACTGTACATTTAGAAATAATGTAAAATCTGTTTCCTCTTAATTACTGCTCATGAAGAGGTTTATAAACTCCAAAATCGAATTTAAGCAGTGTAAACCATTCTTTTCTTAAAAGCCAAAAAAGGAAACATTTTCTGTCCAAGATAAAAGAATGTATAAATTCAGGGCTCCCTTTTTCATTAACTTACCATTCTCAGTGCTTTAGCGTAAGACTCCATTGCAACAGCTTCTTTGCCTGGTGTTCTACTGGCAAGCTGTGTCACGGCATGAGCCATCAGCATCTCAGAACAGCCTACAGATTAAAATTCCAAGAACATAAATCATTACACTCAGTTGCCTCCAAGACACTAAATAAGACTTCAAGATCTATTAAAAATTAAGTGCACAGGCAGTACGAAGTAAGAAGCATTAAAAGTCAAAAGCCACTACTACACTTCAATAAATAAAATATGTTCAATATTTTTCAAATGCTTACCTCCTCCATAAACTGTTCTAGAATCTTTCACAGTCTGGGCAAGAACACAAAGAGCATCATGCAAAGATCTTTCTGCTTCATCTAAAATTTGCTGAGTGGCACCACGCAGAACAATGGTGCAAGCCTCACCTAAAATTAAAAAGAAAATAATGTTCTCATGTCACAACGAACTCAAGCTGTAAAACATAAAAATTTGCCTTCTATTATTTAGGTTATATTATGTGGTTTTGAAAGCTGATATGTCTTTTATTGCTGCACATTCTCTTTGCTAACAATCCACATTCCTAGCAGTTCTAAATTATCTGAAACAATTACATTGAATATGCATTGCTCACAAAGACAAGGTTAACAGGCTGCCCTCAAGAGACTGAAATTAGCATACACCATGTTTTTTAAGAATTAAGACATATATTCTAGTAACTGTAGTAACTTTCTTTCACTTCAACAGAGCCTAAACAAAAGGTTTAGGAACCTAAACCAACAGAGCCTAAAAGGTTTAGGAACCTAAACAACAGAGCCTAAACAAAAGGTTTAGGAACCCAAACCAGAATCTACATAAGCACTCACCAAGGGCTACCCCAGAAAAGTGAATGAGTTTGTCTTCTCCAATCATGACCTCCTCAATAAGTTTACAACTTCCAAGCTTCACTAGTTCTGGATGGTCAAAGGTAGAGGCAATTTCACCACCTATGAACAAAAATATTCATTAATTAAATGCACAATAGGTTTGAAATTTCCGCTTTCTTACAAGCAAAAATGAACAGAAAACATATTGACTGCTTACTATATGCCAAGCACTCTGAAGCACTTTATACAAACTAAATTATTTAATCTTCACAACAACCATAAGAAGACAGGTTTCATTTATCACTCCATTTAGAAATGGTAAAACTGAGGCAAGGAAATGTTTCGTTTTCATCTAAGGTTACATAGTTCAAACAAATATGAAACTGAAATTCAAATACAAGCAATCTGGCTTCCTCTATGCATGTTATATAATTCCACCTTAACTGAGATTTTGACATTTACCTTTAAGGCTGAATTTATCAACAAATTCAGACTTTCTTCTGAATTCAGTCTAGAAGACTAGTATTCTATGATCTAGTATCACCAAACATGAAAATATTTGGCTAATCTTATTATATCAACAGGTGCACTGACATTAGGAACTGCTTCAAATAGTGAGCACTTGGTATCTGTGAATTATTACAATAACTGAAGTGTCAGAAAGCTCCTGTAATATAAGGCCTAGAGAAGGGGGAAATGTATACTGAGGATTTCCCAGAGCAAACTTAATGAGAAGGCAAAAAAGCAAATTCATTTTCTTCCTTAGGTCTTCCCTTTATTCCTATCTTCCCTCCACCTTCCATGCTATAAACATTTCCTTTCCTGGTTGTTAATTAAGACAAAGTTAGGCTTCCATTTTAAAATCCTTTTCTCAGACTTCCCTGGTGATCCAGTAATGAAGACTCTGCTTCCACTTGAGGGGGCATGGGTTCGATTCACGGTCTGGGAACTAAGATTTCACTTGCTGCGTGAGGTAGCCAATAAAATAAATAAATCAAACAAAACCCTTTTCTCTAGCTCTTTACTCTCTCTCTTAATAAGATACCCTCAATCATCAACCCAACCCCTTTTCCTACACCTTACCGATAAATTGGCTAAATAATTCATGCTTTATTTCTACTGTACAATTAACTTTATAAAAAGGACTCTGGTCTTCCCAACTCTACTAATTTATACTCACTTGTATAGCTGAAGCTCTTATTTTTGGTTGGCAAATTCCAGAGACAGTTCTGGAACGTGAGACACAATAGATGTTTGGGATATCATATGCCCCAACTGAGACCAATTTGGCTTATGAGAATTTTCACTGATCCTACACTCACTCACTCATGTACACCTGCTTACAAAATATTTAAAGTCCATTTGCAAGACCCAATTTCACACATCTTGACAACAGATGAGTTTACTAAGGATGGGAGCCACCATGGAGTCTAATTCACAGCCAAACAGCTGGTGTGCTTGAAGCAGTAAATCTTCTGAATGTATGTGGCAATTTCACATTATCAAGTCCTTGTGATAATAACTTATACCATGAATGTGCTATCATTCACATTTCTTATATCTTTAATTTTGCTGCATTAAGGAAGTAATTAAATAAAATGAACATCATACGATTTATCACCTAAGTATCAAATATGCAATAACTTCTAAAGGAAGTAAACCCACCTCCAAGTAAAACGTCTCTCTTTAGGTCAGAAGACTATGCTTCTCAAATTACTGAAAATGGCTTAAGACGTTATTTTGAAGTAAGTCCAATCCTACCATCTACTTAGTATAATTTCGTCTAATACAAATAGCAGTTCCAAACTGAATGTGGTGTTCCTTGTGGCTTTACATCTAAACCCCATTCGTGGAATTCTCACTGCCAGATCACAAACCAACTTTCCAACCTATACATTGTCAAGCTCTTGAAACAGGATAAATGTTGTTATACTTAGTTTTCAAGGGCTACTTAGCAGTTACCACCACTAAAAAAGTGAGTAACTGCACTGTATGTCATTTTGATGTAGATATATCTGTAAATGCACTTTTTAGTCTACACTGTGACTATAAAACCCATACCTGTATTGAACGATACTGGAGTAAACCAACTTTTCATCATACACTCCTGGACTGTTTCACACTTATTCAACATTTATTACTTTCATAAATTTAAAAAAGTTAACAAAAACAATGTTTAAGTATTTGACCCACTGTCTGGCATATAGTTAAATGTTCAATAGAGTACTATTCACCAGGCACATAGAGTGAACAGGGAGTACCACACCAGGCACAAAGTGAATACTACTCACTTAGCACTAGAATTAAATGAATAAACTAAAACTCAAGACTCCTTTTTTTAAGCTTCAGTTTATCTAGACTATGTTTAGAATAGCGGTCCTGAGTGTTTGTAAGAAAAAGATATAGTACCTTTAAAACAACACAGCAAAAATAAATCTAAACCTACAGTGAAGCTGGCATTTGATATGTTAAAAATGAATGTGACTAAAGATATCAAAGATTGTGAATAGCTGTTTAGATTCTAGGGACCATAAGGGCACTTTAAGGTACCCTTTTCAGGTACGAAGTACTTTCTTTTTACTTTTAGAAATGAGTTACATACACTAATTCTCAATAAATCCAAGAGTGATTATTTGTTAGAAGTTAATGTCTTTTTTCCATACCTGTGACAAGAGCGAGGCGTTCCACGCCTACAAAATCTGCATGCTCAATAGCCATAACACCAGCAGCACCAAAGAGTTGTTCAGGATAATTATAAATTAGTTGCCTATAAATAAAAATATGAAAAAACATTGTTCAAAATTGTTACTTCACAAGATAAAATACATCAGATTAAGAAAAACATGAAAACATTTTTACCTTGCCAGCAATCAAAGAAATGCAAATCAGAAAACTGCTATCATTGATAGAGAAAAAGTTTCATAAAGCATATTAAATGATTTAGTAAGGCAACTGCCTTGCTGTACAATCTTACTTATATTTTGGGGAAAAAACCACTTCCTAAATAATAAACAACTAAATTCTATAAGAATTTTTCTAAATCATTCCAGAAAAACAAGGCCCTTTCTTGGATCATTATATTGTTAGCAAATACAAACAGACCTGTTAATAAAGCAATTTATCCCATGCTTAAGAATACGTTCAACTTTCTCCTTCATTTTTTCCTTTTCTGCGTGTTCTATTTCAGCAACCTTTGCTGTAGAATCAACTCTCACCCGGGAACCAAATATCTAAAACAAAGGAAAGCATAAAAAATAGCATCACTTTCCTTAAGTTTCACAGCATACTTAAAACTTTTTAATGTAAATACAACAAAACTGTGTGCACTGTGAACGCACACATACAATATAAACACACACTCATATATATTCACACACACACACACACACACACACATATATATATATATATATATATCAAGTACAACTGATTCCCAACCCAAGTTTACAGCAGCTAACAATCAGAAATCCAGGAAATGTAGTTAATATACCTTAATTTTGTCTGTATCCATACCAGTATTTGCAATAAGAATTTTAGCATTTTCAATTCGTTTTGGTTGATTTACACCAATTTTTTTATCCAACAGAAAGCCTGTTAAAACAGAATTTTATTAAATACTTCAAGGCTGTATCAATGAATCTTTTAAAGTAACATGCTTTATCAAATTACTCTTTCAAAGAATGCCATTTCTAGTCTAATTCATCAAGCTCCTAGAACCTAAATTGCATTCCACACCAGTGACCATAAAAATTAACTTAGCAGATTATTTAAAAAATAACATGCAAAAAAGAAAATATGAGGCACAGTAGAAATATGAACAGTAAACAGACCATTTTTTTGTACAAGTTATATACTTCAATAAAAATGAGCTAATTAAAAAAAAGTTATTTTTGAATCTTTTATCTCAGATACATATTATGTTTGCAGGTGTGTGAGTTGCAATGCAAACTTATTAATCCACTTTCATTAGCTTAAAACCAACACAAAACAAGCTCTTAAGATTCAGATAGAGACTACTGAACTTTTTAAAAAACTGAGGCTGTGATTAACATGAAACACCATGGAGAGCAGTCAGACAAACCTGTCCCCCTCATGCTCATGCTGCTTA
The DNA here is from genome assembly GCF_032452875.1 of Bos javanicus. Lineage (NCBI taxonomy): Eukaryota > Metazoa > Chordata > Mammalia > Artiodactyla > Bovidae > Bos > Bos javanicus. The sequence continues at coordinate 44,361,014 of NC_083872.1, forward strand.
TGGGCTATGTATACAAGCTTGGACCAAATTTCCAACCCTAACTACTCATCTATAAACAGGAATATCAACAGTAGCAGAGATGTCATTAGTAGCCAAGGGGCCCAAAATGATCATACGAATTGAATACTGTGTTAACTGTATTCATACGAATTGAAAATACTTGTGTTTAACTGCTTCCTTTAGATACATCTTTTAACTCATTTATCACACCTTGGGTTTTCTGCTCTATTCAGCTGAACTTAATTCTCATTCAATGGATCAACATCATGATAAAGAAATGAGATTTTGAGTACAATTCCAGTAGAATGCCTGGCACAGAGCAGACATTCAATGGTCACTATTCTTGCCTTAATTCTTTCTCTACCACCAAACTCTATTAGAAATGCTATACAGCCCTTGCCTATAAATTCAACCTAGAGTATTTTCAGAATTGTTACACCTGTGAAAGAGAGACAACATGAATTTCTGCAACTAACCCCGACTCCAAATCACTGACTAGTAAAGCAGAAACTATAAAACATAATTTATTCCTTTTTTCCCCCCTTCTCTATAGAATGCCTACACTGTCTACAGGTCCCTTTGTGAAGTAAATGTACTGTGAACATACTGTAAGAACAAAACATACTATTATTAAGGACATAGCATAAAAATACTAAGACATTTATCACTCCTCAAGAACACCAGAAACTGTGTCTTCAACATCTGTCAACCAACATGACCTACCCAGACCCTTCCTAGAGAACACTTTCAATCCCAGAAAAAATACCATTTGACAATAGCTGACTTTAAGTAGAAGAAAACTAAGTCTCTTTATTAGAAACTGTAACTTACTTCATAGTATAAACTAAAACCTAGAGGTTATCAAAGAAATGCTGGGATAGTATGAGTAGGTCAAGTACACTGTCAATATAACAAGTGGATTAAGGTGACAAAAATCATTGCAACATGATTTGTTCCCTTAAAGTCAAGTTTTCTCGCTTTGTAAAGTGTCACTAGTCCTGACTAAATAAATAAGGATTCACTCAGTATTTAGCTTTCAACATCTAGTCAACACGTCTTTTCCCATATACAATATATACATACCTTCATCTAAATAGGAATCTGCCAGACTTCCTCCTAGCTTTTTGATGACATGAATTGCCTCCAGGTTACCAGAGCCTTTTAGTCTGAGAACAGCTTCCACAGCTAACTTAGTAAAGTGGTCTTTATGATGAGTAAGAAGTTTTGAGGATAGTGTTGTCCCTGCAATGTTCATTAAATCTTGACGGAACTTAACTTCATCGGAACTAAAATACAAACCAAAAAAAACCAAGCAAAAAAATTCACGTCAGGTCTTAAAATGCTTCTCCAAAGTTATCAACTTTGCTTTACGTTTCCAAAACTTATCCAAATAGTGTTTGCCAATAGATACTGTTACCTCAACCAGTCAGGGTTCTTTAGTCATAGAAAAAAATTAAACCTTATCAGTAATCAAGAAATACAAACAAACTAATACTATTTTCCCCACCAAGCTGGCAAGCTACCAAAGCAGAGACACAAGCAAACAAAAATTTCAAGAACACGGGGAAACAGACAGTTACACAGCCAGTGGATCTGTAAATTAACGATCTTTTTCTAGAGAACTACTTGTAAGGTAAACAAAGGACCCAGAAATTATACTACTTTTTTAAGTAACGACTTTGTCACAACATTATAAAATAAAAAATTGTCAAAACTCAAAATCTCCAATTACAGATAAGTAAATTACAGCAGTAACATAATCAAATGCATATACCTCTACTAAAATTAATAAAGTACACCAACACCTAAAAATTGTGCTTGCTATTCAACTAGGTTAAAGAGGCTAAAAAATCTTCTATATAATACTACTTTATTGTGATTATATATGCAAAAAGCCAGAACCCCAAATTTTAACTTAGGGACTACCTCTGGCAGGTAATGTGGGGCTTTTCTGGTTGCTGTTGAGGCAGGATGAGGTAACAGAACCATGTCCATGTGTGCTTTCCACTGCTCTCTAGACTTCCTGAACTAAGTATATTTTGAAAAGAATATTAAATGTTTAATACAGTAGTACTGTGGTATACCAACCCATGGTCGACTGCAGAATTCAATAGAGCCTGTCTTGCTGCCTTTGTGGCTTCTCTCCAACCCGCAATAATGGTCTGTGGATGAATCTTTTTTGCAATTAAGGATTCTGCTTCCTATTAATAAATAGTGGAAACACACATCAATAGCAAATTTGTAATAAGAAAGAATCTGATTACTTATGACACTCAATACCAGAGTAGGAAAAAATATCCAGCGAGATGAAGTTACTCAGATATTCTTACCCTTAGCAATTCTGCTGCAAGAACAGTAACAGATGTAGTGCCATCACCAACTTCATCATCTTGAACCCTTGACATATCTACCAGGAAAAAGCTAGTTAATAACTCACTTATATGTGATTCTGCTTTTGAAATTATTAATACTTCTTGGTACCTCATCTAATTCTCCAAACATACTCACTACCAGTCTAAATCTTACTTATCTAGGTGTCCTCACCTAACAAATTCTTTGGAACTCTTCAGTCTGAAATACAGTAGTTTCACCATCAGTAAGTACATCACACTCCAAGACTCTATTTAAAAAATTTTGCTCAAGTATAGTTGACTTAAAATGTTAATTTTTATTATACAACAAAGTGATTCAGTTGTACACATATTCTTTTTCATATTATTTTCAGTTACAGCTTATCACAGGATACTGAATACAGTTCCCTGGGCTATATATTAGGGCTTTGTTGTTTATCCATTCTATATACAATATAGTTTGCATCTGCTAATCTCAAACTCCCAATCCTTCCTTCTTTCACCTCTCCCTTCTCTCCTGGCAACCACAAGTTTGTCTGTGTATCTAAGTCTGTTCTTATTTCATAAATACGTTCATTTCTGTCATAATCCACAAATAAATGATATCATATGGTATTTGTCCTTCTCTAACCTACTTAACATAGTTTGATAAGCTCTAGGTTCATCCATGTTGCTGCAAATGGCATTATTTCATTCTTTTTTATGGTTGAGTAATATTCCATCATGTATATGTACCACATCTAGGAGTTTGTATTTTAATAATGATAATTATCAGTAAAAAAGTAGACATCGATTAATCAAAAGGACAGTCAGTCAACACAGTCTGTTTAAAAACTGTTTCCAAATGCTAACAAATGCCGTCCTAAGACTCACCAACTAGAACTTTAGCAGCTGGGTTGTCCACACCAATGTTTTTTAAAATAGTTGCACCATCATTGGTTACCATAAGAGATGCATCTCGTCCACTGCTTAACAATATTTTGTCCTGAAAGGAACATATTTGCTTCAGGTTAAGACAGAAGTACATCTGGAATGATGCATGGATTAATCAGTAATCTCAGATTGCTAATGTGTAAATACTCTGAAGGGTTATATGGCAGACTCCAAACTGTTTCACTGTATATACCCGCTCCCAAAGCAAACCTTGATATCCTACCCTTCTCCAGTCCTAGAGACACTAGAAGAGCGAGACATTAACAAGGCTGTTTGAATACTGTAAGAGAAAAACTAAGTGTACCTCACAATACAATAATAAATACAAATGATAAAATAAGCAAGATGCAGAAGAGTATTTGACAGAGCAGAGGGAGTATATCTAGTTATACTGAAAAAAAAACTAAAAAAACAGAAGCTACAGAAAAAGTACACATCAATCCTATCTTTGACGAGACAAAACATCGTCATGAAAAGAATATATAAACAAATGTCTTATAATTCATAAGATACCTGTACATCCACATAAAGACAGCCGTTAGATTTATATCCAAAGGATATAAGTGGTTATCACTGGGGAAGGGAGTGGTATTGGGGATAGTGATCAGAAGGAGACCTTAGTCCTAGGGGTACGGTCTTGATTTTCAGTAAGGAGAATGTACCTATGTCTGAATTTTTATAATTAACAGTTAAGTTTTAAATATGAAAAAGCACCCACAAGTTTTTGTATTCCCAAGGGCTCTAAAACGACAGTAAAATACTAAAATTCCCTGTTTTTCTTACCATGCCCTTGGGTCCCAACGTGCTCTTTACCAAGTCTCCAATAGCAATGGCACCAATAAAAGAAGACTGGAATAAAAATCAGAGATGACCAAAATAAACTTCAGTCTTAAAATCGTAAAACAAACAAAAAAGCACTCTTCTATCTTTGTAAGAACGAGGAAAAGGCTTACCAGGCGAGCTGTCTCTGCTCTCTCTTCATCAGCTCCAGCCTTAAAGATATTAACAGGTGCAAGGGAAAGGGACGCCTAAAATTGAAAACCAAGAATCAGTCTGAATACCAGTATTCTTTAACATACATACGTAGATGAGTTTCACTAGACTTAGAAGTAGATACCTAAAAGAACATGAATTTAAAGAAGAAATGTTCCTTTTTAAACAAATGAAGCACTCCATGATTAGGCAGTCATTTATTTAAAGCGAAGGGAGCGACTTAGGTGACATTCCTTTTTTGGATATCTTAAGCGCTCCGCGAAAAAAATTCTACACCGAAGACACGGACTCTAAGTATGGCAGGACCAAAGACCGCAAAAATGATTTTAAACTAAAAATAAGGATGCCGCCAAGAGGGGGAGGGAACGCGACAGCCTGGCTTCCATCACCACCTTCGGGCCGCTCCAGGCTCCGCCCTGAGAGGGAGGGAGGGGCCCAGCGCGCTGACCCGCCCGGTGCACTAGAAATTTCTTAGCTTAGGGTTAGTCCTAGGTTTCGAGGTTCTGGGCCTATCCAGAGACCGAGTCAGAACAAATGCCAGCCTTCAGGCCCACCCTTCCTTCTGGCTCACAGGGAGGGCCTCACCCGCGGGCCCGGCGCAGACCACACGCCGCGGCCTGCGCCATGTGCAGCGGACCCGGGGTACAGGCACAGCGATGCTGGGATACAGATGGGGCAGCGGACGGCGGAGGACAGCAGAGGGCGGCGGGGGACAGCAGAGGGCGGCGGGGGACGGGAGGTCTCGGGCAGGGACTATGGGGCGAGACTCACCATGGTTCCGAGGAGTTAGGCACACACGTTATCCCCTCACAGCTCGCGCCCGCGACCGGAGGGACGAGAGGGCGGAAGTGACGCCACACGCTCTGCCGCAAGGGGCGGAGCCTCGACAGCCGCGCTTCACGTCCCGGCACCGCCCTCACGGGGGATGGGAGGGGGCAGCATTTTGAGGGTCGGAAAGCCTGCCCGTCACACTGGAGAGGCGGGGCCTTGACTAGGGCCTTGCTTTCTGCTTTGGCACCTACTGAAAAACAGGAAGGGGAGGGCTGGACATCTTGCCTGCGGCCCAGAGGTTTGAGAGTAGAACCCGCAAAGAGAAAAGAAGTTGCGCTGTGGCCTGTTGCCATAGCAACGGAGTTTTTTCTCGCAGGTTTTCTTCTAAATTTAACCTTTAAAAAAATGTTGCCTTAAAGTACTGCATATACAGAATTTAAAGCGATATATATTAATGTAATAGGGGCCAGACAGGCATGTGGCTGTTACCATAGGTCTCTCTCTCTCTCTCCCCTCATCCTCTGTATAAATGGAACCTGAATTAGGACTGAGGGAAGATGGTGTTTTGAGACACTAGTCTGTCATCTTCTTGGTCTGCTAGCTTCCCAATTAAATTCATTATTCTTTGCCTGAACAACTCATCTCCTGACTTATTGGCCTGTTGTGCAGCAAACAGCCACTCCAGTGTTCTTGCCTGGAGAATCCCAGGGACGGGGGAGCCTGGTGGGCTGCCATCTATGAGGTCGTACAGAGTCGGACACGACTGAAGCGACTTAGCAGCAGCAGTAGCAGCAGCAGCAAACAGAGTAAACCTGGTCTTGGTAAATTTTGGCAGTGCCAGTCAGGAACCTTTGTTGTTGTCAGCTGGCTCCAGTTTGGGAATTTTTAGGTTAAGCCCTAGCAGCTTCCTGAACCACTCTTCCTGAGGATCTTACCTTCAAAATTCCCTGAAGTATTACCAGCTGCCCCTGCGCTTGGCAGTTGGAGGAAAGAATCCACATTTGGGAAAGGGCTTCTCAGGTGGCACTAGTGGTAAAGAACCCACCTGCTGATGACCACAGACCTAAGAGTCGCGGGTTCGATCCCTGGGTCGAGAAGCTATCCTGGAAAAGGAAATGGCATCCCACTCCAGTATTCTTGCCTGGAAAATCCCATGGACATAGGAGCCTGGCAGGCTACAGTCCATGGGGTCGCGAAGAGTCGGACACGACTGAGCAACTGAGCACACACAAGCTCTATATAGTAAGTTGTAAGTTGCTTGCTGTATAAAACCGATGCCATCAGCCCACAATTTCTTTTATTGTTTTCCTGCTTATTAGCCTGGTGCAATCTTTTCCCCAATGTTATTCCTCCTTACAGTAAGTGCACTGTTTCTTCCCTGATGGTGGCTCACCTCTCTTTGGGTTACTGGCCTTCCAGGAATCCAATGCTGCTGTCAAAAAAGTAGCGTTCCATCCTGCATTCTCTTGCTTCTGCTGTTGTGCCCTATTGTTGAACACTTTAAAAGCAACATCTACCAATTAAGAAGGGTTCATTCCAATGTACCATCTAACTTCAGTAGTTTTCTTCTTATATCTGGGGTGCTTTGCCCAACAAATGTCATATCTAGCATTCTCTTATTTCTGGGGCCCTTGGGTTCTGCCTCAGTGTCTATAAGCTTGATAAATTCTTTCTAAAAAACATGGATGGATCCTCACTGGATTTTTGGTGTATCTCCTGAATTTTGTTTAAGCTCCTTTGCCTAGGTACTCCCTTTCAAAGACCCGCTAAGGTACACTTCCTACAATGCTGCAGGTGTGGTTGCATATCTCCATCATTAGGATCCTAGTCAGACTCAGCAATAGGAGCTGCCAGATTTGCTTTTCTGCAGTTACATCTGGGAATCTGCTAGATGATGCTGGTGTGCTTCCTCCCTAGTGTCAATGACCATCCTCCTCTCATCCCCAGAAAGCATCTTATTCAGGAATGTAAATATCTGCCCAAGAGGGATGGTGAGTGGCAAAGACAGAAGGGAAAAGTTCAGTCACATGGTGGGGGGGGGGGGGGGCAGTCTTTCAGTAAGTAGGGTTATGGCTTTTTAGTTCCTCTTCACTTTCTGCCCATAAGGGTGGTGTCATCTGCATATCTGAGGTGATTGATATTTCTCCTGGCAATCTTGATTCCAGCTTGTGCTTCTTCCAGCCCAGCGTTTCTCATGATGTACTCTGCATATAAGTTAAATAAGCAGGGTGACAATATACAGCCTTGACATACTCCTTTTCCTATTTGGAACCAGTCTGTTGTTCCATGTTCTAACTGTTGCTTCCTGACCTGCATGCAGGTTTCTCAAGAGGCAGGTCAATTTTCCACAATTTATTGTGATCCACACAGTCAAAAGCTTTGGCATAGTCAATAAAGCAGAAATAGATGTCTGAAGAACTGCAAGTTAACTAGAAGTTACATTCACCCTGGAGACCACAATTTATAGGAAAACCCAAGAAAATGAATTATACATTAAAAAGGAACATTGCTAAAATATGTTGAGACCAACTTAACTTGGGATATAGCCTTGCCAGTTGCCCTTATATGGATCAGAACGGCTCCCAGAAGCAGGCTTAAATTAAGCCCCTTTGAAATATTGTATAGTAGGCCATTTCAGGTGTCTGCCCAGGCATGAGAATCTATAAATGCTTTGAAAGATCTAGCAGTTGCCAATTATGTTAAAACGCTGGGCACTGTACTACTGTTCATAAGTTTGCTTCCAGCAGGTCTGCCTATCCAGCTGCGATAGCCTTACATCCTTTCTAGGCTGGAGACCGAGTCCTCCTTAAAACCTGGAGAGTACAGGGGCCTGAATACCACTGTATAAGATCACTGAATACAAGTGATCTTACCTACCAGGCACTCATCTGTCAAGTTAGCGGCAGTAAAGCTGTGAACTCATCACACTCAGGTTAAAGCAGCCCCACTGTCATCAGAAAATGACCCAACTCCTAAGAGACCTTGAGAGCAGTGGATTTGTGAACACTTAGAAGATTTAAAGTTGCTCTTCAAAAAGGGTAAGGACTGAACTTAAAATTTTCATTGTAGAAAGAATCTCATCAGATTCAAATAATTGTAGTTTCAGAAAAAGAATTGTATCATTTACTAAAAATTTTAAGGAATATTCCCAACCTGAAACTCATCAATTCCATTTCACAATCACCCCCTCACCTCCCCCATTTGGCAGGAAGCAGCAAGAAAGATCATTGCCCCCTTTTCTACACAAGATTATGGAATGGACATTTGACAGTAGGGAATTGTAACGGAGCAGGGCAGGGGCTGGGCTGTTAGAGCAACTGGTCTTGCTCTGCCACTGGCATCACAGCACACACCGTCCCCTCCCCTTCCTCTGTATTAAAAAAAGCCTGAATTTGGACTCAGGGAAGATGGGTTTTTTGAGACACTCGTCTGTCTTCTTGATCTGCTAGCTTTCCAACTAAAGTCATTATTCCTGCCCCAACAGCCTCATTACCAGATTCATTGGCCTGCAAGCAGAGCAAGCTTAGGCTCTGTAACTAATAATGGAAAAATGTAATTCATCATCAGCATTGATTCCTCTCCCCAGAAGCAACCACTTTCAACTTCTTTAGGTTTTTAAAAAATTTACCATCATCTTTCTAAATAATATTTTATTGCTATTTTAAACATTATTGAGTAAGATGAAGACCTACATTTCTTTTATTAATTTATAAAATGCTCTTTGTTCTTTTCTAATTACTTTTGGCCACGCTGGGTCTTCATTGCTGTGTGCAAGGACTACTCCCTAGTTGCAGCGCACAGGCTTCTCATTGCCATGGCTCCTCTTGTTGCAGAGCATGTACTATAGAACTCACTGGCTCAGTAGTAGTTGCTCCCCAGCATGTGAAATGTTCCTGGACTAGGAATCGAACTCATGTCCCCAGCAATGGCAGGCAGATTAACCACTGGATCACCATGGAAGTCCAAATGCTGTTTTTATTTGGATGGTCCGGGACGAGGTCTTGTGAGCTCTGATGGAGACATTTATTTTGTCCTGCTTGCTCACTTTCAGGAGGTTTTGCCTTTCACTCATTCCCCACTCCACACAACACACAGCTGTAGAGATGACTAACATCCTTTTACATAATGGCTTGGTAGAGAGCAAAATCAATCCCAAATATTCCCATTTATTAAGAATAATTTTATACTTTCTCTAAGTTGACCCCCTAGGATATTTAAAACAAAATTTTTGTGCTTAAAAATAATGTTTGGCTTTGCATCTGATACCTTTTTCTCCCTATGGCTGATCTCTTATCAAGTTCTTGTATTTTGGTAATTGTTAACATTGATAGCTGCTTTCAGTTTTTAATCTTTTGTACCTTTGAGATGCATGCTAAGAGGGTTAGTTTACCCCAGGGATTGAGAAACCATTGGGAGCCAGATCCAACCTGCCACCTGATTTTATATGACCAGAGAGTTAAGAATGGTTTTTTACATTTTTAAATTATTAGAAACATAAAAACTGTTGTGATGCATTAAAATTATATGAAATTTATATTTTGATGTCCATAAAGCTTGGCTGTAACACAAGCAAATTCATTTTTATACTGAACAACACAAAACAGTTATACAATGGAAAGAGTAGTTGTGACAAACTGTGTAGCCCATAAAGCCTAAAACATTTACTATGTAATGTTTTACAGAAAAAGGCTGCTACCCCAGTTTACACTCTTTCCAAGGTCCATCATGAAAACGGATGTTCAGATTGGACAAATTATTTTAAATCAACCAAGAGTTTGTGTTCTTTGTCTGAAAGTTTGCTCTTCTTTCAGGGAATGCACCTCAACCAGAAGATTTCAAATCACACACTGGAATGAGAAGAATTACAGGAAGGTAAGATAGCTGCACAGTATTGAAAACAACTGTTTTTATTATGGGCAAAACCACATTATGTGGAAATACAGATTATGATGTCCTCTGGCAGGCAAGCATGAGACTATGGGTGATGGAGAACCCAGGGCTCCTTGCCTGCTGGCCTCTGGAGGGGGCACTGGGGAGGAGAAACTTAGTCAGGGCTTTTGGATGGGGACTAGGAGGCAGGCTTTGCCACCTGTGGAGTGGAGGCCAGAGACAGCCAGAAGCAGCCCCCTACATGGGGACTTCCAGCAATTTGTCCTTTCTCCAGTGCACGTGTTTTTTACTTTTCCTCCTTTACTGTGTTATTTGGTGTCACCCTGTACCTCCAGGGGCTGAACACTCAAGTTTCAGGAACCAGGCTGCATAGGTTTGGGTTTCAACCCTTCCATATATTAGTTTTGTAATTTGGGGTGGGTTCCATATGCCTGCCTACTCTGATCTATAGCAATGTGAGAATAACATGATTTGTTGCTTTAAGCCACTCAGTTTTAAGGTGGCTTGTTGCAGAGCAGCAAATAACCTCAAAACTCCTTTAAAAATACCTTTGAAAAAGCATTTATCCAGTTTTACCTCCATTTTAGTCTCCCTCCATTATTAAAATGTCATGTCCTCTACTGTATCCTCCATGTTGATGTCAGAGTCATTTTTATAAAATGTTGTTTCTCCAATGTTTAAAATCCTTCAAATTCTCTCACTTGACTTAAAGTAAAACAAAAACTCTTGCGTTCTAAATCTATGGGATGTCTCTAATTTCTCCCTTCTCTATGCCCACAAACCTGCCTTTGCGCTCTATGCTCCAAGCAAATGGAATCTTTGCCATCACTGACACTGTGATCTTTCTATACTTCTGTGCCTTTGTACTGGGTATTTCTTCTCCCTAAGATATCCTTGGGGAAGGAAATGGCAACCCACTTCAGTATCCTTGCCTGGAGAATCCCATGAACAGAAGACCCTGGTGGGCTGTGCAGTCCATGGGGTCGCAAAGAGTCGGACACGACTGAGCGACTAATGCACACACAAGATATCCTCTCCACCCTGCCCTAATTTGTAAAAACTCTCATCAAACACCTCAGGGATTACCTTCTTCAAAATTTTCTTAAAAATTAAAAACCTTCATTCTCAGGCTGAGTTAGATGCCTTTCCTTTGTACATGCCTTTATCACAAATTAAGAATTGGAATATTTTTTTTCAATTCTCCTAAGGCATATAGCTAGTATTATTCTAGACGTATCAGAGAGATTGTAATCTTTTATATATAATTTATATCTTAGGGTTTATTTCTCTAGGGAGAGGAAGGGCACTGCCTCCAGTTAGAATGGCTGTTCTCAACTACAGATTCTTTTGAGAACAAGAATTAACTATCTTCATTACTAACAGAGGGCCTAGTTTGTGCTTATTCATTAAACAAGAACATGTGAATAGTTATTATCTTCAAAGGAACTCAAAGGAAAAATACAGAAATAATCCCCAAAAGTTTTTAATTTCTGAGAATACCCAAGATACCTAAGTAAGATGTGGTCTCTGTCACATCTTAAACCGATCTATGTGCTCCACAGTGTCTGGTACATAGTAAGCACCTGATCATTTGTGGACATGTCTATTCCCTTTACTATTTAAATGATCTACATCTTGAGTTGTATGCAAATAGGCTTTGCAGTGCCACTAGGTGACAACAGGTTTGGAACCCCAGCCTAAGAACTAACTACTAGTTTGAATGACCAAGAAGATAAAAGTTCTTGAGAGTCTGGCAAATACTCAAAATTTCATTTCACTCTGAAACATAATCCTTGACCCATGATATGTTCACTTTGAAAATGGAGGTGGTGATATGAGACTAAGAAATAAAACCTCTTATCATAAAGTCTCAAGAAACGTGTAAAGTATAAATACAGTGAAACTTTAAACAGGTAGCCAACCAAACTTTTATTGGGGTTTTATTGCAATCTACTTTCGGCAATAAGGGGAAAGTAATCATAAGAACTCTGATCAGATTTTATTAAACAAAGCAGTTTTTCATGAATGCTTAATGTTAGTTGTATAGTCAAGCTCAGCTTCCAGTATCAACTTGAGTACCTTGTCATGGGAATTTATGCCAGAATGACAACAGTAAGGCATTGCAAGATCCTAAATCATCTAAGATGAAACCATATTTTACATATAATTTTTAGGACAGTATACTAATACTCTACAATAAATAAGGATTTAAAAAATGTGTTGCTTAGCCCTTGTTGAACTAAATTCAGTTATTAGCTCATTCTTTACGTACTCCAGTTAATAAAGGCTTGATTGTACTTCCAGAACTCTGACTTTCCCAAAGATAAAAAATTAGTTAAAGACAAAAATTAAGCTTAAAAGCAACATTCACACTTGTCTTTAAAAGCATGTTCACATCATATACGAGATAATTTCCTCATGCCTGGAAACATGGTTTATGTGGCAGAAAGTCATATACAAAGCATAACTAGAGGGCAATCCTCCCATCTCCATATCCTCCAAAAAGCCACACTTGGCCTCAGTGTAAAAGTTATATTTTATTGCCATGCTACAAAATGTATGAAGTTGGCACTGACAGGGAGAAATAGAGAACAAGGGTGGGGAGGGCAAAAGATGTTGTTACATATACAACAAGGTTTAATCAACAGTGGTAAATTTTGCCAATATTAAAAATGCAAACCAAAATTTAAAATGCTGATATGAAACAGCATTAAAATACCATTTATGCATAGTACAGTATCACTTATGTCTTATTAGAGAAATATGGAATGTTTAGAAATGAAATTAACCGTAAGGGGTAAAATTCATATTTCATGTACAATTTGGCAATGGTAGTCCCACTGTTAGACAATTTTTTTATAAAATACAAAATCAAAAATCTAATAAGCTACCTTTATACAAAGTTGCTATATTTATGCCTTTACGTAGGAAAAAAACATTTATAATGCAAATTAGGACATACAATAATCTTACAATATTATACAATGTAATGAAAATAAAAACATAACACAAAATTTGTCCTTTATAAAATGTATATTTTGCATTTACTAATGCAAATGTGGCACACTGGTGACTACTGTACTATTAATACCAGTCCGTTTCCATGCTGTTATTATCCAATTGTCATAGAATTGCAATTGTAATGATGCTACAAAAGACTTTTTATACCAAAAAAACGAGGAAGTAGGGATGGGGAAGAGGGATGTAAAGAAGAGCAAAGACAGGGTGCTGGTTTGGGCAGAGTATATTATGGTATGGTCATAAAATATTTGTTAGTTTTTCAAGCCAAAAACATTTTCTATACATTCTGTGATTTCGTACCAATGCCTTTATTCAAATTTGGCAAACATCAGGGAAAAGGTAATTTAGTACCATATACCTCACATATCAGAGATAAGAAAAAGATGCCAATACATTAGTTACTTCTGAATGTTGTCTCTGATGGTATGTCTGTTTCAAGGAGATATACATATATATATATGTATATGTGAATATACATATATATTTATACACACACACACTATACATTGCACAAACACTTGGACATTATGGGTTAGGAACAGCACAAGGGGAAATGGGATGTATTTTTTAGCCTGCTAAAACCTTTACCTTGAGGCAAAAATATGGTGGCACATTATTGGGAAATTATGAAAACATAAGGCCCCTGTCCCATTTTTAATAGAACATTATTGAGGTACATTTTTGTATGTTGTGCCACTGATATTTTGGGAGGGGGTGTGATAAACACTAGCTTGACTCATTGAACTGTGGGGTCAACATTAATATCTATAAAAACAAAGATTGCTTGGCAAATTTTCTTAAGTCCCAAATGTGATCTATTCTGGATATACTGAGAAGTGAAAAGCTTTTTGCTGAGTCTTCAAAAGTAAAGTGCATGTCTCATCACTCCACAGCAGCAGTAAATTAAAGGAACTATTTGCCAATCTTCCTGGAGGGAGGGAAGGCACCATATTTTCATTTTTAAAGGAAGATGAACCTGGGAAATAAAATACACTGAGAAAAAAACACATGTAATACCCATATCAGTTTCCAACCCTGGTCTGGGATAAAAGCTGCTATGATCCATACAGATAAAAGAGGATTCCATTAGGGAGAAAACACATGATCAATGATTATATTTCCAAAGCCAGAAAGTGGGATCACATGATCTATCAACAGAACAGAATATCTAAAACTAGGTCTGTCTCAGAAAATCTGAAACATATGGCCACAATTATATCCCAATAAAATATCTCATTCTAAAATGTACCAAGTAATTGGTACATTCTTCCAGGACAGAGCTTAATGCCCATTACTAGACTACAGCAAAGGACAAGTAGTGTTCTACATTACTTTTTATTAAATAGGGACACGGGATTTCCAGAGATATCTAGAAATTAATACCAGTTGTATACATCTTCCCTAATACTCGTAGTACCTAAAAATCAAATTCTTAACAGACAAACTGGTCCCATTTTCAATTTTAAAGCACACAGTATTTAAAGCATAAACTGCAATGGTTATATTATAGTTGCTTAAAAAATATAAAAAGTAATCAGAATCTGGAAGGAAAAATGAAAAGGCTGAGAGAAAGAAAGAAAAAAAAAGTACCCAACCTCCAAAATAAGTAAATAGGTCAGCCCTTTCGTTTGGAGGTTAACGTTCGGTCTTGACTGCTTGTTTCCGAGAAAACCATATGCACTGGTTCTGTCGTAATTCTTATTCCACGTTACAAAGATCATCACATAAATTTGGCACAATTAGCAATCTACTCAGAAGAAAGCATAAATGGAACAATACATGAAAATGGAAGCTGCACACCTATACCACTGTACTCTTTTTAGAGAACAGTGAACACTTTAATAAGCACCAAATTCACAGGAAAAAAAAAAATTCTGCTATGCACATAAACCAATGGCACTGAAAATGATAAAGACACCTTTCATAATTTATTTTCTTTATAATGGTCCCACCACCCACTGTCCTATAATTAGGTCATTTACGGGACAGGTTGGATGCTATATGACTGAAACTTTTTTATGCTAAATTAACCTTAATTACATCTGATAAATCCAGATCATAATCTCAGAAACTTCCTCATATTTAGAGGAAATAGTGACATATTTTGCAAGGTTATCCAACCTTCTTTCCACTCTACCTTCTCTTGTTTCTCTAGGATTTGGGAAACTGGAAAATTCTTGACTTTCCAAGAGCTAGACATATGGACTCTATAATCAGTTTACATAAACTTCATTTTCAATCCTAAATTATGACACAATCTCATTGCTATAAGACTTCCACTGTACCTGCTATGCTGGCAATAATCTTAACACTCTATTAAAATCAAGGGATAATCCAAGATCAGCTGTGAGTGAAAGGACAGAAGAGCTGAGGAGCAATCAGTGGGCGAAGTGTAACTGCAGCCCTGTGACTGAGGGGATCACTGCTAAAGTGCTGGAGAGTGCCCACAGAGAAGACACAGTACCTTTAGGGAACTTTGCATGTTAAAAGTACTTCCTTTTTTTCCCCCTCTCTTCTCAGCTGCTTAAGAGATCACCTATGGACACAAGTGAAATTTAAAATTGAGAGAATGCTTTTATCAACATGAAAAGTAAACAGCATATAAACAAATACTGGACAAGGGCAACCCTGTTACAGAATAACAGTTAAGTTCCAAATGAACCTTCAAAACCACAATTGGGCAAAAATGCAAACTAAACAACAACGAACATATACCAATTTCAAAACTATGTACAAACTCAAACATTTTAAATTGAAAAAGACATGAAGCAACAAAGTTAGACATCCCAAACACCAAAGGAAAAACTGAAGGTAAATGGTAATCTAATGGCACAAATGCCTCCAGAGGACAATGTTACTGTAAATAATCTGTAGGAGAGAAACTTTCAAGAGATCATGGTTCAGATTTTTCAAATGTTTTTGGATAAAGTGACCTGAGACTGATTCTTGAGCCTGTTTATAATTCTGATTAAGATACTTGGGCATGCCCTTCAAATGACATCATGAGATGACGAAACAGAAAATCTCATCTCTTTCTTGCCTTTCAACACATCAACGGCACACCATGTTCATGAATGTAGAACTTTCTAGAAATGCTGAAGGCAAAGGAACTGACTGGTACGTAGGAGGTGTGGTACTTCTATTTCCATTACATATGTTTTGGCTCAAGTCAAAAAGCCTACAATTAATGAAATAAAGGATTCCTGATGTTACATGCTGGAGGCCACATACCATGAATAGTGAATCTACAAATAGTACTTTCAAAGCTACAGTTATCTGTTAGCAATGCATGTTATCAAGAGGCTCTGTTTTAAATGCCAACCATGACTTACACATGAATGATACATGAGTTCAGAATTTTGATAAAAATCGACCAGCATGTCACTCACTTCAACTCTCATTTTAAATAGGCACTGTGAAAATGGGAATGCTGCTGTACAGTAATGAGTAGTATATAATGAAATTAGTGTTCTTTTATGAGTACCTGCTCTACATTAATTCCCTTTAAAGAAGCACATGAAATATTCAGAAAAAATTTTTTCTATCAGTCTACAAAAGGAGTTAGTGTTCAGAAATAAAAATGAAGCACTTGTGTCTTCATTTTTTTAAAAAAAAACTTCACAAAGGTGCAAATAATGTAAATGCTTTCCAGGGCTCACATCGGCAGATCAGTACTATTGTGTCTAGTTTTCCTAGATGTACCATCATCTCGAGGCAGTGCTTTCTGCAAATTGGACATAGCAGCAGTTCTCTCGATGTCTATCACAGCATACAGCTCTGTGCGCCTGGTAGGGGTCTGTGGAAGGGGAGTGGTAGGCGTTTTTGGAGTCTGAGGGTTGTCAGAGTCACTGCCACCTTCCAAGTCAACCTGTATGTAATTGAGCTGCCTGTGTTCTAAACTTGGGCGTCTGATATCAAAGTTAAAGACTGTCGGCGTACAGTCCCGACGCCTTGAATACTCTATTTTGTGAGCACTCGCCGGCACTGTTACATTCTCTGTATTTACATAGTTATGCATTGGATCTAGATTATTATGGTAGCCATTCAGAGATGGGGTCTTTGGTCCTAAGTTGTCATCTTCATCCCTACTTAGCTTGCGGGCTTCCCAAACAGGAGGCAAAGATGGTAGATTTTCGTAGTTTAACAATGCAGTTCTTCTCTGAGCTGAGTTGTTGATATTCTGGGTATCTGAGGTACTGGTGGACGGCAGACGACCTCTCCTGAACCCTGAGGCACTGGGGAGAGATAGGCCATTTAGATTTTCATACACCAGTTTGTTAACAGAGGGCGCATCTCTTCGCTCATCACTGTCATAGCCAGTGTCCCATTCTGTGTTATTTGCACCACTTCCACTGATTTGATCTCTTCCAAGTTGTTCCAGTTTCTCTTTTTCCATTAATTGCTTTTGAACTGGTGTTGGTCCTAAGACAAATTTGACTCCTTCGGGTTCAAGAAGAATCTGAGGGTCCCTGTCCTCAATATTACTTGACTCTTCTTTTGGTGTGTTGCTTTCAGCATTAGAAACTCTTGCCTCCAATGGGACATGCACACTTGTGCGGTTTTTCCGTTCTTCTTGCACACCTGTAGTGTTGACATAGGTATGTACCTAAAACAAAACAGGAAAAGTGAGTAGCTTGGTTAAAAGAAAAGAAAAAAGAACAAAAAATCTGCCTGACTATATCAATTAATTAACTTTCTCTCTATATTCTTCAAAGCTTTTGTACCTGTTTTTTACTAATAAAAAGGTTGGGAGGAGGTGGGAGAAATGTAGAAATGTCTTCCTAGCTGGATAAAAGAATAACTACTTTAAAATAGATGTGATGGTGAAACATGATAAGCATTCTATAAAAAGTCAGGAACAAACAGGGATTATTACTTTGATGTTCTAGAAATTCTCATCAGTGCATTAAAACCTGATTTAGAAATAGGAAATAACAACTATTAAAAAGGAAGAGAGAAATTTATCATTATTTATAGATCATCTGACTATATAAAGAGATAAACCTTATTAGATTTAATAAGAGTTCTATAAGATACATAGATATAAAATAGGTTCCACCTAGTAGGAAATTATCACTATTTAGAAAAGCTCATGGTATTTGGGGGAGATAATATATTAGTCTTTACATAAAATCTGAAAAACAAAAAATAAAATTCAAAAAGAGGGATATTTAATTATAGTAAGAACTCATTTAACAAGTAAAAAATACAAAGAAATGTATTTTAAAACAGTGAAAATTTCTTAATGATAAACAGTTATACTGTTGACAAAAGATAAGTACAGCTAATTAATACACAGACAATGTTCAACCAGGTACATCATTCCTAAAATGAAAACAGATTAGTTGGGAATATTAAAGTGCTCTGTTAAAAACATTGACAAAATCTGCCTTACTGCTAGTACTGCACTATTTACAAAAACTGTAATATAAAAAGCTTTCCTTTGATGTTACTGTAAGAGAACTGAGCATTAGTTTTGTCCGTCTTCATCTATAGATGCACCTCTCCTGTGGACCCACAAACTTAACTGTAATGCTAAGTTTCCTTCAACACCTATACATATTTGGGTATATGTCAGCAAATATATGCTTTGTCCTCTGAATCTTCACTTCAAAGATCATATACAAAAATGACAACTAAAATTCAAATTGACTAAAACCTTCAAGTGTTAGCATAATACTCTAGCCCCACACAATGCCACTGGACAGCAGCACATGCTTACTTGTTCCTCAGCCACCAGCAAAGGATGCGTAGATTCTTCACCTACTGAGGGCAGGCGGGCACTTCCCACGGAAGGATGTCTACTGGAAGGATGGGATGAAGCATCTCCGAACGAGGGATATCGGGGATATCCATTGGGTAAGTTCTGAGCAGCAAACCCTGGAGCTGAGTTTGCATTTATTGGTTTCAGAAAGAATGCAGGGGTAGGGCACAGAGAAAAAAATGAATGAGGATACAATCAGAACTGAGAGGTTTAAGGAGGTGTTTCTGGTAAGATACATAAGAAACTAGAGCAAAACAGAACCTCCCTCCACTTTTAACTTTCCACTCACATTTAGAATAATATGAAACACTTTGTGTTTTCATATTTAAAATGTTGATAATTATAGCTGAAAGTTTTTCAAAACTCACAACCACTATATTTATGTTAGCCAATGGTAATTTCTAACACGGTATAGATTAAATATCCATAGTCTACAGTTTATAATAGAAGAGGGGAAAATGACACTTACTTGTAGGTGTTCGAGGTGTCCTAGGGACTTCCAATTCTGTCTGATGGTTATTCCTTTCAACCACGGGTTCCTCCACTACATTTATACTATTATTCTGCATAATCTCTTGTAACATATTAAATAATTCTTCTGCACGAGCACACTTAAAGGCAAAGATTCCTACAAATATAAACCAGAAGAAAAAAACATGGTCACGACATCTAAAAAAGACAAAGGAACACCTGTCAAAGAACAAAATTATAAAGGAAGCATTCTGTGTACCAATAGCAAGAAAGGCCTTTCAAATAAATGTTTGATAAATTAATTATATTCCCTGTTTCAAAACACAAACCCAAAAGAAAGTTCACAGAATAATTTCATTTGTCCATGGGTGATGGCTCAAAATAAGGAAGGCAAAAACAAGATTTGCACACTTGCTCTAGTCTGCTTTCTAACAGCAGGGGGAGTCTAACCTATCATTACCACAGGAATCCACCATTTGATAGGCGCTTGCTCTGTGGTTTACAATCGTTACCTTGTTTAATTATTGGGTACCATTCCATTCTGATACAGAAGGAATTTGATGCAAGAGGTTCCCCAACTTGTCCAAGGAATTTCAAGAAGTAGGTGGCAAAAAAATAAAACTATGTTCTGCTTAACTCCAAAGTTTAAGTTCTTTCCCCTAAGTTGTAACAGTAAAAGTGAAAGTCACTCAGTCATGTCAGACTCTTTTGCAACCCCATGGACTAGGCTAGGCTGTCAGGCTCCTCGGTCCATGGGATTTTCCAGGCAAGAATACTGGAGTGGGCTGCCATGCCCTCCTCCAGGGGATCTTCCCAACCCAGGGATCAAACTCAGGTCTCCCGCATCGCAGGCAGATTCTTTCCTGTCTGAGCCACCAGGGAAGCCCTATAACAGTAAAAGTGAAGTGAAAGTGAAGTTGTTCAGTCGTGTCGAACTCTTTGTGACCCCATGGACTGTAGCCTACCATGTAAAAATCCATCCATGGGATTTTCCAAGCAAGAATACTGGAGTGGGTTGCCATTTCCTTCTCCAGAGGAACTTCCCAACCCAGGGATTGAACCCAGATCTCCCACATTATAAGCAGACACTTTACCGTCTGAGCCACCAGAGAAGTGTTATAACAGTAAAGACAGACAGAAGCAATTTACTGGGACTAATTCATTTACTTACTTCAAATCTTAAAGTTAATATGAGCCAAAATTCTAGACATAGAAAACATGCTTAATAAATGCTTGATAAGTGAATACATAGTGTACTATATCTTTTTAAATAATCCGCTTGAGGATTTTTTTTCATTCAGCATAAAAGTAAAACAGTAATTTAAACATATATAAAATAATTGAATTACAGAATGATATTCAAATATGATGATGTTTGGAGAAAAAATAAAGGCTCTACCTACCTTGTCCAGTTTGACACCTTCGACCACTTTCAAAAGAAAAGAGATTCGAATCATAACCATAGCGTCGGAGGCAGAGGTAGTGCCATTTTACCGAGTCACGTTTGCGAGTGTATAAAATCAGTTCTGTGTCTGTAAGTTCCATTATGCCAGAACCTAACTCATTTCCATCATCATCCACATTAATGACCTAAAAAAAAAGTTTAATTAGTACTAACTTAATGCTCCTCTCGACAGTCATGCACATATTTCACTAATTTCAGGAAAATGTACTATTGCTGACTGGTTCAGTTATTGTTATTTCATTCAACAACCAATGTTTTTGTATGGCATGGATTATGTAGCAGGGCAATACCTGGTTCATAACTCCAAAGAACTCACATTCCCACTGAGGAAGTAAGATACACAAAGTCAACATCACAGAACTGTAAATGCTTAACTAACCTAACAACTGAGTACAACAGACCCTGCAGAATGCAGGAACTATAGCCAAGGGTTGTTAGAGAAGCCTTCACATATGAAGAAAAGGGACTTGAGCTGGGTTTTGGGTATAAGTAAGTTTGCATGCATGCATGTTCTGTCACTAAGTTGTGTCTAACGCTTTGCAGCCCCATGGATAGTACTAATAGCCCACCAGGGTCCTCTGTTCATGGGATTTCCCAGGCAAGAAGGAAATAAAGAGGGTGAGTTGGTGGGTCAGGACTTAGGGGGCGCGACCCTGAAGATACAGTGCTATAGCAGAGACAAGGTACATCTCAGAGAGATCAAGACAGGACTGGCACTGAGTTCTTGTCAGGGAAGGCCTTACACTACTGAGTTTCAGAAAATGGCCAGAGACTTTAAAGAACAGATAACACTTAGGGAGAATTTACTATACTCCTGGGTTGGGCCAAGTGCTTTACTTGTATTTTGTCATTTAATACCAATCTTAAACTGCAGGTAATACTATTGTCTTCATTGCATACAAATGAACAAAGACTTGGTGACAATGTAACTTGTCAAAGGTCACAGAGCTATGAAGCAAGAAGGTTGTGATTTACACCAAGGTTTATGTGATCCAGAGGCTGATTTATAGCAGACTGAGGTCAGAATATGAGAGGCATTAATGGCTGTGGATGAGTAAGGAATGGAGCACTTAGTGTCTAAGTAGCAGAACACCACTGAAGTTTTAGAATAACGAAAGAGGAATCTGATGTCAACTGCAGGATGGATCACAGAGGTGACTGGAGGTAGAGTTCAGTTACGAAATTATCCAGGCATTAAACAATGACTGAGAACTAGCGACAGGACTGAAGAGGCACCTATAAAATGGCGTTTTAAAGACAATATTATCAGGTCATTTCAAAGAGGGCTGATGGGACCAAATCCAGGGGCTCTCATCACTGTGACCAAAGATTGAGTTCTCCAGGGGGTGTAACAGTCACTCAATAGTGCTGTTGTTTTCCTGACGGAGATACAAGATTTAGCCACTCATATCCACAACTGATGATATAGGAAGGTAATAAATGTACATGTCTTCTAAGTTGGGGGAAAAAAACGAAAGTATTATCAGAATTGTGTGGTTCTAATTGGATACAGAAGACCAAAGGAAAAGAGGATTTCACAGTCAATAAAAAAATGTTGTCCTTGTTGGTTAAAACAAGAAAAGGAAGAATGGACAAAAAGGAAAATAAAGAGACTCTGAAGATACTAGTGAGGAAATAAGAAGATGTGTTAAGTGAAGTAAAAGAAGAGCATCCAGGTAGGCAGCAAGAGCTACAACTCATCCAGTTTTTACTGACCTTAAACTTGTTCCGATGGTTATCTGGGACAGTGTCTTTATCTGGACAGCTACAACAGCTACCCATGGCTTCTTCAGAAGACCATGTGAGCACTACATGAAAGATAATTTGCAAAAAATTATTAGATATAAGATATGCAAATCACAACACAGAAAAAGACTCTAGAAATCACCTAATAGTCCTGTATTATTTTAATGAGGAAAATTAAGCCCAGGAAGGTAAATGGCTAGAGCTAGACTTCACACAACTAGCTGGAGAATTTTACTCAGCATCAACAAGAATAATTTTGTTAGGCAGACTTCATAGAAGCCTCATATTTAGTTTGCAAAAGTCTGCCTATTTTAAAACTATCTAAAAGAAACCAATTTAAGGTTTCATACATAACACTATTATACTTAAGTCATTCACGGAATTAACCCTTTATGGCTTACTAGGATTTCATGTCTATTTTCATTAATAAATTTCCAAAAAGATGACAGACTTCTGGCTTGGCAAGTATTTTGATTCATACTATGCACTGTCATATTTTTTATGGATCCCTCCAGACAAAAGTGGTTAATAAGACACAAAAACAAATCTGGAATAGTTCATTAAGAGAGAAAGAAAAACAGTAACACAGAGAATATTGGCAAAACTCTAAATGTGTCTATCTAATCCTTTCCCACAGAGGGTAAGAGATAAGTGGTTATAGTTATATTAAGTGTTCAAGAACACTCCAAGTGAACAAAGGAAACTTCACTTACAAACAAGGGAAAGAATCAGAATGGATGTGAAAGTATTTGAAAAAAGGGGAAGGGAAGGAAGCATAAGAAGTTACTAAACATTAAAAATACAAAACTGATTAAAGCTTGTCTAGAATTCTTCAGCAGATCTTTACTACCTTCAGGAAAAAAAAATGCAAAAGCTCAAAAAGTCGTTTACCTTATGGTCCTTGTCTACAAACTCAGTCTAACCTCTCACTCCTCTCTGCTTCAAGCCGCACCCAGTCATACCAGTTTCCCTAGAGCGTCTTGTTTCCTCACACCTTTCCATGCTGCTCCTTCCTCAAGATTCAACTCAGAAGACAGTGCCTTCAGGAAACCTTTTCTGACTCCAATCAACTGGGCAAGTTATATTCCTTATGTCCCTTATATCCCCAAAGCATCCTGAGCTTCCCAGTATCACAGCCTCTTTCACACTGTTTACTTAGTAGAAATTGTGATGGACTGTTCACTTATCAATCTTCTTCCCTCCACTTTGAGCTCCTTCCCAGTAAGGATGGAATTTATTCATTCCTGCTATCCCTGTGCCTTACATAATAACTAGCACACAGTAGACACTCTAAGTCTCTTGTAAGTTAAATGAACCGCACTAAAGGAAGATAAAGAATGTTGGCAGGTATAAGGATTAAACCAATTAAAAAAAGTAAACTAGTGTATAAACCAAAAGAAGTGATAAATAAAATAGTAAAGTTAAGACTCATATTTTGTGGTGTCCTCACACTAGTCAGAATGGCCATCATTAAAAAGAAGGTGTGGAGAAAAGGGAATCCTACTACACTGTTGGTGGGAATGTAAGTTAGAAGCCACTATGAAAAACAGTATGGAAGTTCTTTAAAAAAAAACACACACACACACACACAAAACGAAAAATAGAATTGCCATATGATCCAGCAATCCTACTTCTGGGAAAAAATATATAGAGAAAACTCCAATTTGAAAAGATACATGCACCCCAATAATCATAACAGCACTATTTACAACAGCCAAGACATGGAAGCATGCTTAATGTCTGTTTAATGATGAATGGATCAAGATGCGGTATATACACCTTAAAGTGAAAGGTGCTCAGTTGTGTCCGACTCTTTGCGACCCCAAGGACTATACAGTCCATGGAATTCTCCAGGCCAGAATACTTGAGTGGGTAGCCGTTCCCTTCTCCAGGGAATGTTCCCAACCCAGGGATCAAACCCAGGTTTCCCGAATTGTACAATGGAATACTACTCAGCCATAAAAAAGAATGAAATCTGGCCATCTGCAGCAACATGGATAGACCTAGAGATCACTTACTTACTAAGTGAAGTAAGTCGGACAGAGAAAGATAAATAACACATGACATGTCACTTACATGTGGAAACTAAAATGTGACACAAATGAACTTACTTACAAAATAGAAACAGGCTCACATACATAGAAAAAGAAACCTACAGTTACCAAAGGGCAAAGCGGGTGGAGGGAGGGATAAATTAGAGGAGGTTTAATAGATAAAACAACAACAAGGTCCTACTGTATAGAACAGAATTATATTCATTATCTTGTAATAACCTATAGTAAAGAAAAGAACCTGAAAAAGAATATATATATAAATAATATTTATATACTATTTACATATATATAAACTGAGTCACTTTGCTGTACACCACAAACTAACACAACATTATAAATCAACTATACTTCAATTAAAAGTTAATAAATTTATATAGGGAAAATGTGTGATGACATAAATAAAAAATCTTGTTACATAAAGGAAAAAGACAAAGACTCATATTTGGTATCTTGTAACTAATATGCCAGCTAAGTATCACGGTGTAAAGATGACAGTCAATCGTGTACCTCTCAAGAGTCATGAGTCTAAAGGCAAAGACAGAGCTGTCAACAGATAATGCATTATGATAAACCTTATATTAGATTATAAGAAGAGTTCTGTGGACACAGAAAGAAGCAACTAACTTTCTGGATTAGGAAGGAAAGGAAGCAGCATTTGAGCTGGTACTTTAAAAGGTGAGCAGAAACAGTGTGCTAGGCAAAACACAGAAATAGGCACTAGATAAAAAAGTAGGTGCAAAGATAAACGTCCTGAAATGTGGTGCTATACTCAGGATAAAGTGAGGGATCCAGTACAACTGGAGCGCAGGGCAGGCTGAAATACAAGCAGAAGCCAAAGTACACATCCTGAACAACAACCTAGGGGTCTGGGATGCCAGCTCCACCTGTCCCCACCGCCCCTGCAGTCAGATGGACATGACTCCACCATGGCACTTATCATACTCTACTGTAATGTTTAGCTGTCTCACCAGCCACATCACTGTGTTCTCCATGAAGAGAGGAACCTTGTCTTCTGAATTTTCTAGGGCACTAAGCATACTGTTTGACATAGCAGATAATTATTTCATAAAAGTTTAATTTTTAAAAATCAAATCACTAAGTGTTTGGGACTTCCCTGGCAGCCATACTTCCACTGCAGGGGGCATGGGTTCAATCCTTAGTTAGAGAACAAAGATCCCACATGCCAGACAGCACAGTACAAAAAAAAAAAAAAAAATTTAGTAAGTGTTTAATAAATTATGAGGAGGCCAAAAGAAT
Organism: Bos javanicus; assembly: GCF_032452875.1. Taxonomy (NCBI): domain Eukaryota; kingdom Metazoa; phylum Chordata; class Mammalia; order Artiodactyla; family Bovidae; genus Bos; species Bos javanicus. The sequence continues at coordinate 44,386,730 of NC_083872.1, forward strand.
ATTTTTCAAAAAATTTTAAAGCAGAGAGATGACAGAAACAAAAATATAAAAGTCTTCTTGAAATTGCTTATCCATACTCCCCACTAACTCCTCAAGAAAACAAAGAGCTAAATGATTACTACAGTGTGGCTTTTGCTTAAATAAAAAAGTCTCAAATGAATAGTTTTCAACTATTTCTAAAAAGGAGTAGAAAAACCATTCTTCCACTTGACATCTTCATAGGCTACCTGTTCAGGCAGCACCTCTAATTCTGTCAGGGATATATGAATGGTGGTACAATCTATTTGGGGACTCTATCTACATTGAGTGTTTCAGTTCAGTGCAAACATAATTAATGAAAAGCCTAACATGTGACACGAAATCCTTATATGCCATTGCAAAGAGTAAAAATTTCATCCTACTCAAGATGGAAAGCCACTTAAGTATTTTAAGCAGAAAGTGAGGTGGTCAGGACTTCATTTTAGATAAAATTTTACCTTGGCTCAGAGGAAGGGTAAGCCAGTTAGAGACTACTGAAAACTGAAATATGCCAAAGACTTAAAACTGGAGCAGCAACAGTAGGAAAGATGAAAATGATGAATTTAAAAAATATTTAGGAAATCAAGTCAGCAGCACTGAGTGTCTAGCTAGGGATACAGGAAGTAAGAGGCAGTTTTCAGTGCAAATAAACGGTGCTGGTTCCATTACCTGAAATAGGAAAAATCTTTTCAGAGCTTCAAGAGGAAGTGATGGTGGTTAGTTCAGTTTTAGACATGTTAAACTGCGATTCCCAGAGAACAACCGAAAGGAGACATGTAATAGAGTTAAGTACATCAGAATGGGCTTGAGGGAAGAGGTAAAATATTGGGGCGCATGGTATTTGAAACTATAAAACAGAAGATCCTGCTCAAGAACAGGATGAAGAGCAGTCTGCTGAACCTGAAATTCTAGGGAACACAAATGTGTAAATACTAGAGAAAAACAAGTGAAGGAGAAGAAAATCAGAATGGTACAAACTAAGAAAAGAAAGTGTCAAGAAGGAGGGTCCTCTCCATGATGGAGTGTTAGGTAGAGGCAGAAGCCATTATGCCGTGAGCAAATGGAAGATGAGGAGTAGTCCTCCAGAAAACAGAAAAGGCTCTTTTAAGAACACAATGAGAAAGGAAAGCCTCAAGTGACAGGGTGTGGTTGGACATGGTTTCAAAAGAAAATACACTTCTTGAGTTATTTATTGTTTTAAGATGACACAGGTTTGTGCAGATTTGTAATCGGTATGTCAGTAAAGTTTAAAGAATATAGGAAAAACCAAAGGAAAGAGACAGCCAGAAGACGGATCAAGACAAGCAGGGAGACGTGACTAGAGCTGAGTTCTGGGACCCAGACTCAAAATCGTGCCCAGAGGAGAAGGAATGCCTTGTGATCTGAATAGATGTGAAAATGAAAGTCACTCAGTCATGTCCAACTCTTGGTGACCCCATGGACTACGCAGTCCATGGAATTCCCCAGGCCAGAATACTGGAGTGGGTAGCCGTTCCCTCCTCCAGGGGATCTTCCCAACTCAGGGACTGAACCCAGGTCTCCTGCATTGCTGGCAGATTCTTTACCAGCTGAGCCATCAAGGAAGCCCTCTGAGGAGAGAGAGCAGAAAAGAAAGATGAGTGGAACATATCAGAGAAGCTGAAACAGATAGTATCCATCATCTTAACATTTCTTTTGTAAAATAGAAGGCAAGTTTGCAGAATGAGGGACTTGAGGAGAAGGGTAGGATTTTTCACTGAGGAGCTACACAAGAAAAGCAGCAGGATTATTAAGCAGGCTATGCTGAGACTGAGCAGAAGCTGGAGAGTAAGTAGAAAAATAATATATTTTTCTAGCTGTGCTCAGCAGTCCAGAGGGTAGACAGATCAACTGACCCGGGTCAGAGGGCAAGAGGACAAATAAATGAAAGGATATTGGCAATATAGGGGTTTGAAGCGATGGGCCAACAGGTCTGCTCAGGAAAGAAGCAAAGAAAGAAGAGGGCTGATGAAACAGGAGAAAACAGAGGGAGGCAAAAAGGAACAGGAGGCCTCAGTATGGTTGAAAAATAGGCTTAGTACGAGTGAGAGTCTGAGGCCGTTCTGGTCAATCTTCCAACACAGAAGGAGACTTTTTTTAATGCAGAGTTTTCACCCATGTCTCTGACTCCTCCTCCTGAAGCATAAACTCCCAGGCAGGGGTTAAAACAAGACACTAGATAGTCTACATCTATGACAATCACATAAATACTTGGAGACAATCTGAGTTACCTAAGACCTACTAATATGCATGAATACTATAAACACTTGATGAGAAACTACATGATCTCATAAACTTATTCAAGTTTATAACTCCGCAAAAACACAAATAGATGTACTACACTCCCTCTAAAGGTAGCCTCTGTTTGGGAAGACCAACATTGCAACAACTGTGCCAGACATTTAAATTAGTAAATACTGTCTTCCTAAAGTCAACTGTCCTTATTTTGAGGTCTGGGAGGTAACAACGTAGTTTTTTAATCACTCAGTTGTGTCTGACTCTTTGCGAGCCCATGGATTGTAGCCCACCAGGCTCCTCTGCCCATGGCATTCTCCAGGGAAGAATGGGAGTGAATTACCATTCTTTTCTCCTGGGGATCTTCTTGACCCAGGGACTGAACCCAGGTCTTCTGCATTGCAGGCTGATTCTTTACCATCTGAGCTACCAGAGAAGCCCAAAGTGGTATCAGGAGGCAAAATAATTGCATTCAAAATACCATTATTAAAATCTCCAGTTCAAAAAACTATAATTTGTGGACTTAATGATTTTTTAAAAAGTAAACTTCAACTTACCTAGATCTGGCCATTAATATTCTTAGCCTCTGCTGCAGCATCAGGAGTTTAATCATACTTCAAAACACCATGTTTTCTTTGTTTGCTGACTTAACCTAAAATTAACAAGAAAATGTCAAGAAATTGTTATTTCTTTAAAAACAGTTTTTCTTATGAGACTTCTGGCAGCACTGTTAGTTCTGTTAATCTATTTAAACAAATAAAAAGTCTAAATTTTTATTAAAATGTAGTATTTTAAAAATTAATATAATGTCTACATGGTACCAATTAACACAGCCTTTTAGAAAGAAAAGTAAAAATGCGATAGCTCTAAAAGCCCATTTTAGCCAATGGCAGGCTAATTCTCCACCTCCAGTCACTTCTCTTAAACCTCACTGTCACTCCTCCTCCCAGAGTTGACTCTAGAATCCACGCTCTGTATCTTCCTAATCCACAAGAGCCCCCAGAATAAAATCAGAAGAATCAGTCATCAGAAAACAGTATCAACAAGCATGCCATAGAGCCTCAGGATAATGACATAAATTATAGCAATAAATTACAATCTAGAGTTTCAAGAGATTACAATATACTTTTGAAAAACTTCTGGTTAATTTATTCACTTTTTACAACACATGAAAAAAAATCAAATTCAAAGGTGAGCACTAGCATTTACTAAATAGCTATACTATATTAGGCATTATGTTAGGGGGTTTTTTACAAAGCCTCATTTTAATCTATATATTAACAAATATGACTGATACCCAAAACAAACATTTCTAAAACCATGAACCCACACACAAACAAAATTTTTCATGCTGGACTTCTAACCTATACATAAAACTGGTGATTCAGGTAGGAGTTTGCTCACACTTGTGAGCTGCTGCTACACCCTACATTACAGTGGGCAGCAACCAACTGTTTTTTCCTTAGCAGTTTTTTCTCCCCTCCAGAAGTTTAACATACATCATGCTTTACCTCTAGCTTATAAAACTGTCCACCTAATTCTACCATAAATCGTTCCTCTTACGTGATGTTTGTCCAGCTCTCTAAGAGATTTTAGCCAATTAACTAAGAACAAAAAAATCTCTCTTCTTTTTACTTGATCCACTTATAAGCATCCCACAACCCCTATCCTGAAAAGAGTTTATTCATAGTAAACATGATTAAGAGATGTATTCCAATACCAAGGAAAAGTCATAAGTTCTAAAAGGAAGTTAAACATACAAAAGAACCAGTGTGCAAATCTACAAAGCTCTTGATAATATTAAAAATCCTCTGTGAGAAACTCTGGAAAATTTATATTCTCACCTTCAGATCTTTTTTAATTCTGATTTTTTAAATTGTGGGAAAATACACATAAAATTTACCATCTTACCCATTTTTAAGGGTACAGTTTAGTAGTGTTAAATATATTCACTACTGTACAACCAATCTCAAGAACTCTGAAACTCTACACCCATTAAAAAACAACTCATTTCCCCTCCACCCAAACACTAGCAACCACCATTTTACCTTCTGTTTTCATGAGTTTGACTAAACACATCATATAAGTAAGACTGTACAGTTCAGTTCAGTCGCTCAGTCATGTCCGACTCTTTGTGAGCCCACAGAGTGCAGCAAGCCAGGCTTTACCTGTCCTTCACTATCTCTGGAGTTTGCTCAAACTCACATCCATTGACATGACATGAGACTGTACAGTATTATCTTTTTGTGCCTGCCTTATCTCACTTAGCATAATGTCTTCACGGTTCATCCATGCTGTAATTATGTGTCAGAGTTCCTTTCCTTTTTTTAAAAAAACTTTTTATTTTGCATTGAGGTACAGCCGATTAACAAGGCTATGATAGTTTCAGGTAAACTGAAAAAGGACTCAGCTATATATATACATGCATTCTTGCTCCCCCAAACTCCCCTCCCATCCAGGCTGCCACATACCACTGAGCAGAGTACTTTGTGCTATGCAGTATGTCCTCATTGGTTACCCATTTTAAATACAGCAGGGTGTACAAGTCCATCCCAAACTCCTTAACTATCCCTTCCTCCCAGCAACCGTAAGTTCATTCTCTAAGTCTGTGAGTCTGTTTCTGTTTTGTAACTAAGTTCATTTATATCATTTCTTTTTGGATCACATATATCAGGGATATCATACAAGATTTCTCTTTGTCTTACTTCACTCAGTAAGACAATCTCGAGGTCCACCCATGTTGCTGCAAATGGCATCATTTCATTCTTTTTAATGGCTGAGTAATACTCCATTGTGTGTATGTACCACATCTTCATCCATTGCTCTGTCGATGGACATTTAGGTTGCTTCTGTGTCCTGGCTATTGTTAATAGTGCTGCAATGAACACTGGGATGCATGTGTCTTTGAATTATTTTCTCATGGTATGTGTCCAGTAGTGGGACTGCTAGGTCACATGTAGTTCTACTTTTAGTTTTTTAAGGAACCTCCTTACTGTTCTCCATAGCAGCTGCACCAATTTACATTCCTACCAACAGTGTAGGAGGGTTCCCTTCCCTCCACAACCTCTAGCTTCATTGTTCGTGGATTTTTTGATGACAGCCATTCTGGCTTGTGTGAAGTGATATCTCACTGTAGTTCTGATTTGCATTTCTTTAATAATGAGCAATATTGAACATCTTTTCACATGCCTCTTGGTCATCTGTATGTCTTCTTTGGGGAAATGTCTGTTTAGATCTTCTGCCCAGAATTCCTTTCCAAGACTGAATAATATTCCACTGAATAAAAACTTGCTAATTCATCCACTGATGGACATTTATCTACCATCTGGCTATTGTGAATAATGGTGCTATGAACATGGATGCACAAATATCTCTTCAAGACCCTGCTTTCAATTATTTTGGATACATACCCACAAGTGGTACTGCTAGATCATACAGTAATTCTATTTTTAATTTTTTGAGAAACTTCCATACTGCTCTCCACAGTATGTCTTCTTTAGAGAAATGTCTATTCAAGTCCTTTGAACATTTTTTAAACAGGCTGTCTATTCTTTTTGTTGACTTTTAGTATAAGTTCTCTATATATTCAGGATATTAATCCCTTATCAAATATATGATTTGCAAATATCTTCTCACATTCTTTGGGTTGTCCTTTTCACTCTGTTACATACTGTTTGAGGTAACAAATTTATTTCTCAGTAAGTCCAGTTTGTCTACTTTTGCTTTGGTGCCCATGCTTTTGGTGTCATATCCAGGAAAGCACTGCTGAAACCACTGTCATGAAGCTTTTGCCCTATGTTGTCTTCTAAGAATTTCATTGTTTTATGTCTTACATTTAGGTCTTTGATCCAGTTTGACTTAATGTTTGTATATGGTGTTAGGTAAAGGTCCAAGTTCATTCTTTTGCATGTGGATATCCAATTGTCCCAGAAGCATTCGTTGAAGACTCGCTTCCCCACTGAATGGTCTTAGTACGCTTTTCAAAACTTATTTGACCAGACATGTGAGGGTTTATTTCTGGGTTCTCTATTCTATTCCAGTGGTCTATGTCTGTATTTATGCCAGTACCACACTCTTTTTACTATGTGGCTTTGTAGTAAGTTTAGAAATCAAGAAGTGTGAGTCATCCAGTTTTAAGGTTGTTTTTGTTATCCAGGGTTCCAAGATTCCATATGAATTTCAGGATAGGCTTTCCTATTTTGGGGGGAAAAATCATTGGAATTTTGACAGGGATTGCACTGAATCTGTAAATCTCTTTGGATAGGACTAATGTTTTAACAATATTGTGTCTTCTAATCCATGAATATGGGATGTGTTTTTATGTCCTCTGTAAGTGGTATTCTGTAGTTTTGTGTGTTCTACCTCCCTGGTTAATTCCTGAGTATCCTATTTCTTTTGATGCCACTGTAAAAAGAACGGTTTCTGTAATTTGTTATTCACTGCAAATTTATAGAAATGCAACTAATGTTTACATGTTGACTTTCTACCCTGAATTCATTTATTAGTTCTGAAAATACTTTTTGTGTGGAATCTTTAGGGTTTTCCACATATAAGATCATCTCACCTGCAAACAAAGATTATTTTACTTCTTTTCTCTCAACTTGGATGACTTTGCTCTGGCTAGAACTTCCAATACTATGTTAAATAAAAGTCATGAGAGTGGGCATCATTGCCTAGTTCCTAATCTTGAGGGAAAAGTTTTCAAGTCTTTTACTATTGAAAATGATGTCCGCTGTGGATTTTTCATATATAGCTTTCATTATGTTGAGGTGGTTTCCTTCTATTCCTAGTTTTTTGAATGCTTTTATATGAAAAGGTGTTGAATTTTGTCAAGTGCTTTCTTCGCATTAATTGAGATGATATTTTTTTTCCCTTCATTCTCTTAATGTGGTGCATTATGTTGTACTATCCTTGCATTCCAAGAATAAATCCCACTTTGACATGGTATATAATCCTTTTATTATGTGACTCAATTTAGTTTCCTAGCATCTTGGACATTTCTCAATGTTTATAAGAGATACTGGCCTGTAGTTTTTCTGTAATATCTTTGTCTGGAATTGTTATCAGGGTAATGCTGGCCTCACAGAATGAATTGCAAAGTGTTCTCTCCTCTTCAAAATTTTGGAAAAGTTTGAGGACAGACAGTAGTTCTTTAACTGGTAGACTTCACTGGTGAAGCCAGGGCTTTTCTACGTGAGAGACTTTTTATTATTGATTCAATCTCCTTATCTTATAGGTCTATTCAGATTTTCTATTTCTTTGTGATTTAGCCTTGGTAGGTTTTCTATTTCTAGGAATTTGTCCTGTTCATCTAGTTTCTTCAATTTGTTGGCATACAACTGTTCATATTACTCTCTCATAATCCTTTTTATTTCAGTAGAATTGGTAATGATGTCACCAGTTTCACTTCCGGTTTTAGTAATCTGAGTCTTTCCTCCTTTTTTCTTAGCCCATCCAGCCAAAAACTTGTCTATTTTGTTGATGTTTTCAAAAATCACACTTTTGGTTCACAGACTTTGTTTTTCTATTCTCTATCTCATTTCTCTCTCCTTTAATCTCTACTATTTCCTTCCTTCTGCTAGTTTGGTTTTAGTTTACCCTTCTTCTATTTCCTTAAGCTATAAAGCTATAGATCTTTTTATATTTTAACATAAGCATTTATAACTACCCAAATCCATTGTGTCCTGTTAAGTGTTGGCGTGTTGTGTTTTCATCGTCTTTTGCCTCTAAGTATTTTCTAATTCCCTTTGTGATTTCTTCTTTTATTTGTTGTTTAAAAGTATGCTGTTTAATTCCTACAATTTTGTGAATTTTCCAGTTTTCTTTCTGTCATTGATTTCTAACTTCATCCTCTTCTAATTGAAGATGATACTTTGTATGATATTTATCTTTGAAAATCTTTTGAGACTTAATTTGTGGCCTAACATCACAGTCTACCCTGGAAAATGTTCCATGTATTCTTGCCCTACTGAACATTTTATCACTATGTAATATGTTCGTCTCTTGTAACCTTTTAAAATTTAAAGTCTAGTTTGTTTCATACTAATACAGCCACACCCACCCTCCTTCTGGTTACTAAATGCATGTATATCTTTTCCATTTTTGCGATTTTTTTTGTCCTTGAATCTCACATGAGTCTCTTATAGGCAGAGTATAGTTAGATCATGTTTTTATCCATTTGGCCAATCTGTCTTTTAATATTGATAAGGAGAGCTTTGTTATTGTTGCTGTTTAGTCACTACATTGTGTCCGTGACTCTTTTGCGACCCTGTGTACTGTAGCCTGCCATGCTCCTCTGTCCATGAGGTTTCCCAGGCAAGAATACTAGAGTGGGTAACCATTTTCTTTACCCAGGGATCAAACTCGTGGCTCCTGGACTGGCTGCTGGATTCTTTACTGCTGAGCCACCAAGTATTACTTCTATCATATTACTGTTTGCTTTCTATATACTTTAAGCTGCTTTGTATTAAGCTGTAGTAAAATGTTTAAATTCCTTTCTCAGATCCTTTTGTGTATATTCTATGGTTATTTTCTTTGTGGTGACCATGGGGACTGTATTTAACATACTAAAAGAATAGCAGTTCTACTTGAATTTACACCAGTTTAACTTCAACAACATACAAAAACTACTCCCTTACAACTTGATCCCCACTCCTTTCAGTTCTGATGTCACAAAATTGTATCTTTATACACCATGTGCCCCAAAATGTAAACTAATAATTAAATGCACTAATCTCTTAAATTACGTAGAAAATAATTACAAAGATAAAACAATATGAGCTTTTAGGCTAATAATTTTTTCCTTTTAATGTATTAACTTTTAAATCATGTAGAAAATAAAAAGTATAGTTATAAATCTTTGTTACAATAGAAGTAGCTTTTATATTTCCCTCTGTATTTACCTTCATTGAGATTTCTCTCTCTCCTTACAACTGCAAGTTGCTGTACAGAACTGTTCACCTTGCAGAACTTTCTTGTGCATTTCTTGCAAGGCAAGTCTAGAGGTAATGAATTCCCTCAGCTTTTGTTTACTTGGGAATACCCTAATTTCTCACTCACTTCTGAAGGACAGTTTTGCTAGATAACAGGATTTTTGATGGGTAGACTTTTTCTCCTTTTGGCGCACTGTGAATATATCAGCCCACTCCCGTTTGGCCTCCACAGTTTCTGATGAGCTATCTGCTACTAATCTTACTGAGAATCCCTTGTAGTATGTGACAATTAAGTCTTCTTCCTGCTGTTTTCAAGATTTCTGGCCTTTGTCTTTTGGAAGGTTTATTATAATGTGTTTTGTTCTATGTCTCTGTGACTTAATCTTTCTTGGAGGGAAATGAGCTCCTTGGATGTTTATGTTCGTGTCTTTTATCAACTTTGGGAAGTTTTCAATCATTATTTCTTCAAATGTTCTCTCTGCTCCTTTCTTTTTAGGACTTCCACAGAAGGTCTGACAGTGTCCCATAAGTCCCTCAGGCTGTTTGTTTTTTTCTAATGTTTTCCTTGGGAATCTTAAATCTTTGTCTGCTGATTCTTTGTTCTGCCTGCTCAATGCTGCCTTTGAATTTTTGTACTAAATTTTACATTTTAGTTACTGTACTTTTCAGCTCCAGAATTTCATGATGCTGCAAATGGCATTATTTCACTCCTTTTATGGCTGAACATAAAAGGAATTTTATGTTCAGTATTCCACTGTATATAAACATATGACATCTTCTTTATCCATTCATCTGTCAATGGATATTTAGGCTGCTTCCACATCTTGGTTATAGTAAACAGTGCTGCTATGAATATTGGGGTGCATGTATCTTTTGGATGTAGTTTTCTCTGGATATGCCAAGGAATGGGATTGCTAGATCTTTTAAGGGTGCCACTCCTTTAAATTTTCTGGATATCACTTTAGTCGGTGGGGGAGGGGCTTGCAACAATGAGGTATGTGCAACAACAGTAGATGCTCACCTTTGTCTATACCTCTGTGACTAGAAGCAGCAATCTCTGATCCAATTACAGATTGCTGATATTTGGAGAAGAGGGTACTTTTTGCCTACTCTGTCTCCAAAAGCTGTATGAAAAGCTGCACAAAGGTGGCAAAAGAGAATGGCTACAATTTTACACCTGAGCCTTTTCCTGGCAGCCTTCAATAGTTCCATAGTTCTAAAACAGTTGTATCAGATTCTGCTATCTAGGTGGGGAAGACAGATTCCTGACGCTTCCTACTCCAGCTTCCCAGAATCCTCTCTAGGGCTCTTCTTGGGGATCAATATTATTTAGCTTCAGTGTTTTAAATTACTTTACTAGAAGTGCCAAATATTGTGACTTTTTTGCTTGCTTTTTTACTGCTTTTCAGTGCAAATATACAGCATATCAGTTGTATCAGGAATTAAATGACTTTATCTGCCTTATTTAAAAGGATGTGCTACACTGTGCGTGGTGCTAAGTTGCTTCAGTCGTGTCCAACCCTTCCCGACCCTATGGACTACTGTAGCCCGCCAGGCTCCGCTGTCTGTTGAATTCTCCAGGCAAGAATACTGGAGTGGTTGCCATGCCCTCCTCCAGGGGATCTTCCTGACTCAGGGATTAAACCCATGTCTCTTATGTCTCCTGCATTTGCAGGCGGGTTCTTTACCACGGGTGCCACCTGGGAAGCCCATTTAAAAGGATACTTCCTATTAAAAAAAAAAATACATTCTGAGTTCCAAACAAGTGATATAACACAGCACTCCTGGAATGAACACCCTGGGTAGACAGAGGGTATCTTGCCTTTGACTTTGGAACATGGATGCCACAGATATCTTCTTTGGTTTCTTCTGACTAGCAGAAGGCTTGGAACTGAAAAGTGATGGGGAGGTAGTGAGAGGGAAGAAGTAGTTTAGCTACTATACAGAGCTATAATCTTGTAACATGGATGTTTTTCTATAGAACAGTTATATATGTGTTTATATACACACACAAACACACACACATAATGAACTGTGAGTTTATACTCAAGGGGAATACAATGATTTTATCAGAAAAATTATCAAAGAGCTAAAAGTTACACTAAATACAGTCAACTAACATGCTTTTTAAATAAATTGGTTTTAAAGCCCCTACTTTATACCTCACCTAGAGCCAGACATCCTGGAATGTGAAGTCAAGTGGACCTTCGAAAGCATCACTATGAACAAACCTAGTGGAGGTGATGGAATTCCAGTTGAGCTATTTCAAATCCTAAAAGATGATGCTGTGAAAATGCTGCACTCAATATGCCAGCCAATTTGGAAAACTCAGCAGTGGCCACGGGACTGGAAAAGGTCAATTTTCATTCCAATCCCAAAGAAAGGCAACACCAAAGAATGCTCAAACTACCACACAATTGCACTCATCTCACACACTATCAAAATAATGCTCAAAATTCTCCAAGCCAGGTTTCAGCAATACGTGAAGAGGAACCAGAGATCAAATTGCCAACATCTGCTGGATCATCAAAAAAGCAAGAGAGTTCCAGAAAAACATCTATTTATGCTTTATTGACTATGCCAAAGCCTTTGACTGTGTGGATCACAATAAACTGTGGAAAATGCTGAAAGAGATGGGAATATCAGACCACCTGACCTGCCTCTTAAGAAACCTATATGCAGGTCAGGAAGCAACAGTTAGAATTGGACATGGAACAACAGACTGGTTCCAAATAGGAAAAGGAGTACGTCAAGGCTGTATATTGTCACCCTGCTTATTTAACTTATATGCAGAGTACATCATGAGAAATGCTGGGCTGGAAGAAGCACAAACTGGAATCAAGATTGCCGGGAGAAATATCAATAACCTCAGATATGCAGAAGATACCACCCTTATGGCAGAAAGTGAAGAGGAACTAAAAAGCCTCTTGATGAAAGTGAAAGTGGAGAGTGAAAAAGTTGGCCTAAAGCTCAACATTCAAAAAGTAAAATCATGGCATCTGGTCCCATTTAGTTCAGTTCAGTCGCTCACATGTGTCCCACTCTGCGACCCCATGAATTGCAGAATGCCAGGCCTCCCTGTCCATCACCAAGTCCCGGAGTTCACCCAAACTTATGTCCATTGAGTTGGTGATGCTATCCAGCCATCTCATCCTCTGTCGTCCCCTTCTCCCCTGCCCCCAATCCCTCCTAGCATCAGAGTCTTTTCCAATGAGTCAACTCTTCGCATGAGGTGGCCAAAGTATTTGAGTTTCAGCTTTAGCATCAGTCCTTCCAAAGAACACCCAGGACTGATCTCCTTCAGAATGGACTCATTACTTCATGGCAAATAGATTGGGAAACAGTGTCAGACTTTATTTTTTTGGTCTCCAAAATCACTGCAGATGGTGACTGCAGCCATGAAATTAAAAGACGCTTACTCCTTGGAAGGAAAGTTATGACCAACCTAGATAGCATATTCAAAAGCAGAGACATTGCTTTGCCAGTCTAGTCAAGGCTATGGTTTTTCCAGTGGTCATGTATGGATGTGAGAGTTGGACTGTGAAGAAAGTTGAGCACTGAAGAATTGATGCTTTTGAACTGTGGTGTTGGAGAAGACTCTTGAGAGTCCCTTGGACTGCAGGAAGATCCAACCAGTCCATTCTGAAGGAGATCAGTCCTGGGTGTTCTTTGGAAAGGCTGATGCTAAAGCTGAAATTCCAGTACTTAGGCCACCTCATGCGAAGAGTTGACTCACTGGAAAAGACCCTGATGCTGGGAGGGATAGGGGGCAGGAAGAAAAGGGGACGACAGAGGATGAGATGGCTGGATGGCATCATGGACTTGATGGACATGAGTTTAAGTAAACTCCGGGAGTTGGTGATGGACAGGGAGGCCTGGCATGCTGTGATTCACGGGGTCACAAAGAGTCAGACACAACTGAGCGACTGAACTGACTGACGGACTTTATACCAGACATAGATTCACTTGGATTATCTCAATGCACAGGACCACCCTGTGAGGTACGTACTGCCATTATTTCTGTGAAGCAAATAAGGAAACCAAGGCTTGAAGAGGCTAGGTAGCTTTGCCAAAGTTAACAACTGATAAGAGGAAAGGCCAGAACTGAAGCCAGATCTAACTACAAAGTCCAGGTTCTAATTAATATATGTAAATAGCTTAAAATAGAGCTCAGCATATAGTAAGCATGTAGTAAATGATAGCTTCTGAAATAATAAGAATAATTTATTATAACACAATATTGTATGCCTTTGGCACTCAGTCAAAATTTCTATGCCTAAAATTTCTTATTCATAAGATTAGGACACCTATTTCACAAAGTTGTTTTGAAAACCAAATAAATTATGGCTATAAAGACATTAGAAAATATACAGTGCTTAAAAAGACAGTCATTATTATATCACCACTATATGTAAAATCCTGTCTCATATCACAAAGGAGCCTTTTGCATTGCAGACACAAAAGCCCAGAATTTAAGCACCATCCTTGTAACAGAAGTTACAGTAATAACTTTAGTAAAGCTGTCTTAAATGATTTCAATATAAATTCTTGCAGAATGACAGGCAAAGAGGACACTGAACTCTATTCATTAGCATGATTATACATTTATTGCTCAGCAAGATATATTTACTCTTTAGGTTCACTAGCATGGAGGGTGAACTTGGCTTTTACTACAGTAGTTATGTTCAAATACAACCATGACAGAATATCTATAGTTAGAAGCATAACAATATAACTATATTTTGGGCACCGCTGTCATATTTATCGATAATTACATTAAGACAATCAAGAGAACAGCATTCAAAAACCGTATTCTTTGTGTCAGTGGTCTGGTTGACTGTTTTTAAACTACTGGGTAGGTCTTTTCTAGTTATCATTTTTATTTTTTTTAATGTTTATTTACTTATTTGGCTGTGCTGGGTCTTAGTTGCAGCAGGCAGGATCTTTTACTTGTCACAGGTGGTTCAAGTTGAACCTGGGCCCCCTGCATTTGGGAGCACGAAGACTGCCACTGGACCACCAGGGAAGTCCCTCTTTTTTTCTGTACTGATATACCCTGGTTTTCTGTTTATTCTTAACATTGTTAAGGATTTTTTTTAATTTACATTACTCTAATGAAGAGAAATTTTTTAAAAAGTTAAGGAAGGAGATTCTCGGTACATTCTGCTAGTCACTAAACCAGAGCCATTCTGTAAAAAGTGAGGACACATGCAACAGTTTCCTTGCTTAGCTGAAATTTTAAAATACACATGTATACAGTAAAACAAAAAAGTACTCAAGTATTTTTAAGCATCTATCCATGAATATGGTTGTATCTGCATAACTCTAAAATTTTCTTCAGGCTTTTTATTCTACTAAGGGAAATGTTGGTGAACCATTCCCTTTTTTAACTCTCAAAAAAGTCAATTACATTACTTAAAAATCACTTCAATATCTAGTACTTTATTTTCTGGAAACTCCTTATGTTTAATCTAAATTCCTTGTATTGCAACTTAAACCAGATTCCTCTCATTTCAGTCTTCTCTGTAAGAGACAAGTAAAACCCGGATTGTCAAAAAAGATGGAAGTACATGCCTATACATATTTGAACAGCCAGGAACTGATTTTACTAAGGATAAATCTAAAATATTAATAAAGAAACATTTATTTCTTACTTTAGACATAGTTTTTTAATTAAGCTAACAAAAAGTTACTTAGTAAATAAAAATGATTATCAACAGCTATCAATAAAAATGAATTCATTTTTCCATCTATACAATAAAGCATCAAACAAGTATTTTCTGAGCACCAATTCTCTTTGCCAGGCACCGAGTTAAATGTTAAAGAAATAAAGATAAGTACACATTCCCTGATTCCAAGAAATATACTGTTTAGTGAGGGAGGCAGACAAGAAAAGGAATACAGGGCAGAGTTACAGATCCATGCAACAGTGCAATGTGAACATTTAACTCAGAGCAGAAGGAAAGGCAGAAGTGATCATGGAGCCACTAAGTCAAGTCCCAAAAGAGAGATGGGAGCTTGCTAGGTCAAGGGCAATCCAAATTAAGAAGAGTGCATACTATTAGGTTAGTAAAAAGTAACTGCAGTTTTGCATTGCTGAAATTTTCCAGTTGCTATTAGAATACATTTTTAAATAAATGTGGTTATGGTACACATCATTCTAATGTGCATTCCTCACTTTATGTTTTGTTGTTAGTGACTTATCACATGCTATTTATTTTACATTTATTTTAGACTATGGAAAAGATGTTAAACAAAAAGCAAATTTGAGAGATTTTGTTATTCGAGTTCAAAATGGGTTGTAAAGCACTGCGGAAAACTCACAACATCAACAATGCATTTGGCTCAGGAACTGCTAACAAACATGCAGCGCAGTGGTGGTTCAAGAAGTTTTGCAAAGGAAACAAGCGTAGTGGCCGGCCATCGGAAGTTGACAACGACCAATTGAGAGCCATCATCAAAGCTGATCTTCTTACAACTAAATGAGAAGCTGCTGAAGAACTCAATTTTGACCATTCTATGGTCATCTGACATTTGGAGCAAATTGGAAAAGTGAAAAAGCTCAGTAAGTGAGTGCCTCGTGAGCTGAAAGGAGATTAAAAATAATAATAATAATCGTCATTTAAAAGTAAAAACTGCAATGCCTGCAGTTCATGGTTGACTGAAAGGGCCCAATTCTTCACGACAACACCCAATCGCACATCGCACAACCAGCACTTCAAAAGTTGAACAAATTGGGCTTCCAAGTTTTGCCTCATCTACCATATTCACCTGACCTTTCCTGCCAACGGACAACCATTTCTTTAAGCATCTCGACAACTTTTGCAGGGAAAATGCTTCCACAATAAGCAGGATGCAGACAATGTTTTCCAAGAGTTTGCCGAATCCCAAATTTTTACACTACAGGAATAAACAAACATATTTCTCATTGACAAAAATGTGTTGACTGTAATGGTTCCTATTTTGATTAATAAAGATGTATTTGAGAGTAGTAATAATGATTTAAAATTCATGGTCCGAAACCGCAA
Source organism: Bos javanicus (assembly GCF_032452875.1). Taxonomy (NCBI): domain Eukaryota; kingdom Metazoa; phylum Chordata; class Mammalia; order Artiodactyla; family Bovidae; genus Bos; species Bos javanicus. The sequence continues at coordinate 44,402,961 of NC_083872.1, forward strand.
TTACGTTTGCACCGGCCCAATAAAGCACAGAAACCTAAAAGAACATGACAGCCTCCAAAAGCAAATAGGTCCTTTTAGTTGGAATGTAGGGTATGCATGGGAAAATAATAGGAGACAGTCAGGAAGGTGGGCTCATGCCATTTCATGAAGTGCCAGTTTATACTGCTGAGGACAGTTCACATTTTCCCTTACAATCTTAAATTGTAAATTCTACCAAAATACTTTCCTATAGAAGAATAAAGTCTAGAATAAATACAATGAGAATATCTAATTCCTAAGAATAAAATTAAATTCTACTAAATTGCCTGAGGTCTAACCAGTAAGTCACAGCATCTGTCTTTAAACAGAAACATATTTCCAACAGTATCCAGACCTGCAGTGAATGTCACTGTAAGATCATGACCTGATCATCAGATTCTCCCCATTTCATTTCTGGAAAATGTTACCTACTTTAACACACTGAATTTGACTATATCACTTTCAATCATGCATTTGGATTTAGGATAGAAATCCAAGAATCTGTATGTATATCTTTATCTCAGTTCAGTTTAGTCGCTCAGTTGTGTCCGACTATTTGCAACCCCAAGAATTGCAGCATGCCAGGCCTTCCTGTCCATCACCAACTCCCAGAGTTCACTCAGACTCACGTCCATCGAGTCAGTGATGCCATCCAGCCATCTCATCCTCTGTCGTCCCTTCTCCTCCTGCCCCCAGTCCCTCCCAGCATCAGAGGCTTTTCCAATGAGTCAACTCTTCACATGAGGTGGCCAAAGTACTGGAGTTTCAGATTCAGCATCATTCCCTCCAAAGAAATCCCAGGACTAATCTCCTTTAGAATGGACTGGTTGGAACTCCTTGCAGTCCAAGGGACTCTCAAGAGTTTTCTCCAGCACCACAGTTCGTTCAAAAGCATCAATTCTTCGGCACTCAGCTTTCTTCACAGTCCAACTCACATCCATACATGACCACTGCGAAAAACCATAGCCTTGACTAGACAGACCTTTGTTGGCAAAGTAATGTCTCTGCTTTTCAATATGCTATCTAGGTTGGTCATAACTTTTCTTCCAAGGAATAAGCGTTGTTTACTTTCATGACTGCAGTCACCATCTGCAGTGATTCTGGAGCCCAAAAAAATAAAGTCTGACACTGTTTCTACTGTTTCCCCATGAAGTGATGGGACCAGATGCCATGATCTTAGTCTTCTGAATGTTGAGCTTTAGGCCAACTTTTTCACTCTCCTCTTTCACTTTCATCAAGAGGCTTTTTAGTTCCTCTTCACTTTCTGCCATAAGGGTAGTGTCATCTGCATATCTGAGGTTATTGATATTTCTCCCAGCAGTCTTGATTCCAGCTTGTGCTTCTTCCAGCCCAGCGTTTCTTATGATGTACTCTGCATATAAGTTAAATAAGCAGGGTGACAATATACAGCCTTGATGTACTCCTTTTCCTATTTGGAACCAGTCTGTTGTTCCATGTCCACTTCTAACTGTTGCTTCCTGACCTGCATATAGGTTTCTCAAGAGGCAGGTCAGGTGGTCTGGTATTCCCATCTCTTTATCTACCATCCATATTACTATCAGTCAAGAATTGTATGTCTGTGTGTTTAGCAAATACTGAGAAAAAAGTACTAAAATGGCTTAAGATACAAAACACAACCTCTACCTTTAAGAACACCAGTCATAATTAAACCCTGGAATCATCTATAATCTTGGAACATACTTAAACTCAAAAACACTGGTGATGAAATTTACACAATTAAATCTACGTGCCCATAATCTCTGCCCTAAGATACAGAAACACACCTACAGATGTGCAAACCCAGTACATGAGTCACACTCTGCCTTAGATAATCCAATACTGTAATTAGTTCCAATGGCAACAATCCCAGCACCTTCAATCACAAGAAAATTATTATCAGCCTCAGGAACTCCCAAAGAAACTCTTAGTTTAAGTCTTCTGTTGTAATATAAAAATATATACCAGAAAATCATATCCAGCAATCAAGGGGTGCACAATCTGTTCAAGAGATCACGTAGCTCTCTACACTAAAAATTCACAGACTGCACAACAGAAAGAAGACACATGACTGAAAGGTAGCAGCAAAAAGAGTATAGGTGTTCTCCATAAAGTATTTATCATAACTCTGAAAAATGGGATGATTACATATATCAGATCTCACGGAGACAGTGCATTTAATTTTCTGTATTTATAACAGAATGCTGTGTTGGTGTTCTTCAACTCAGTGATTATTTCTACATATCAATTCATAGAACTGTGTCAAATTAACCAATGACTGCTTGATCCTTATAATAAACCTCTAGTTTATAAATTTAGTAGTAGATACTAACCCCCTAGCAGGGACTGAATGCTATATAATAACTACTTAACTTAGGAGGTTTTACTAAACTAACCAACAATAAGAGGTAAAGTCCAAATATGAACTTTATAATCTTTTCCCTACTATGACACAACTAATAGTTCTTTAAAAGCTTTTGGCTTTATGGCTTATTCTTTAAAACAACAAAACACTAAACACAAGCAACTTGTACTTCAATTTCATGATAAAGAAATATACAAATTACTCAATATCAATCCAAACTGGTGGCTCACACGGTAAAGAATGTGTCTGCAATGTGAGACCTGGGTTCGACCCCTGGTTTGGAAAGATCCCCTGGAGAAGGAAACGGATACCCACTCCAGTCGGAGAAGGCGATGGCACCCCACTCCAGCACTCTTGCCTGGAAACTCCCACAGACGGAGGAGCCTGGTAGGCTGCAGTCCATGGGGCCGTGAAGAGTCAGACATGACTGAGCAACTTCACTTTCACTTTTCACTTTCATGCATTGGAGAAGGAAATGGCAACCCACTCCAGCATTCTTTCCTGGAGAATCCCAAGGACAGAGGAGCCTGGTAGGCAGGCTGTCTACAGGGTCGCACAGAATTGGACACAACTGAAGTGACTTAGCAGCAGCAGCAGCAACCCACTCCAGTATTCTGACCTGGACAATTCCATGGACTGTACATGTACAGTCCATGTGGTAACAAAGAGTCGGACATGACTGAGTGACTTTCACTTTCACAAATATCAACGTAAGATTATAATAGATATACAAGAAAATCTCTAGCCATCTTCACTTTTTATATAATATGCTTTCAGTTCAGTTCAGTTCAGTAGCTCAGTTGTGTCTGACTCTTTGCGACCCCATGAATCGCAGCACGCCAGGCCTCCCTGTCCATCACCAACTCCCAGAGTTCACCCAAACTCACGTGTATCGAGTCGATGATGCCATCCAGCCATTTCATCCTCTGTCGTCCCCTTCTTCTCCTTCCCCCAATCCTTCCCAGCATAAGGGTCTTATCCAATGAGTCAACTCTTCGCATGAGGTGGCCAAAGTATTGGAATTTCAGCCTCAGCATCAGTCCTTCCAATGAACACCCAGGACTGGTCTCCTTTAGGATGGACTGGTTGGATCTCATTGCAGTCCAAGGGACTCTCAAGAATCTTCTCCAACACCACAGTTCAAAAGCATCAATTCTTCAGCACTCAGCTTTCTTCACAGTCCAACTCTCACATCCATACATGACCACTGGGAAAAGCCATAGCCTTGACTAGACGGACTTTTGTTGGCAAAGTAATGTCTCTGCTTTTGAATATGCTATCTAGGTTGGTCATAACTTTCCTTCTAAGGAGTAAGCATCTTTTAATTTCATGGTGCAATCACCATCTGCAGTGATTTTGGAGCCCAGAAAAATAAAGTCTGACACTGTTTCCACTGTTTCCCCATCTATTTCCCATGAAGTGGTGGGACCGGATGCCATGATCTTCTTTTTCTGAATGTTGAGCTTTAAGCCAACTTTTTCACTCTGCACTTTCACTTTCATCAAGAGGCTTTTGAGTTCCTCTTCACTTTCTGCAATAAGGGTGGTGTCATCTGCATATCTGAGGTTATTGATATTTCTCCCGGCAATCCTGATTCCAGCTTGTGCTTCTTCCAGCCCAGCATTTTTCTTGATGTACTCTGCATATAAGTTAAATAAGCAGGGTGACAATATACAGGCTTGACGTACTCCCTTTCCTATTTGGAACCAGTCTGTTGTTCCATGTCCAGTTCTAACTGTTGTTTCCTGACCTGCATATAGGTTTCTTAAGACGCAGGTCAGGTTGTCTGATATTCCCATCTCTTTCAGAATTTTCCAGTTTATTGTGATCCACACAGTCAAAGGCTTTGGCATAGTCAATAAAGCAGAAATAGACGTTTTTCTGGAACTCTCTCGCTTTTTCAATGATCCAGCAGATGTTGGCAATTTGCTCTCTGGTTCCTCTGCCTTTTCTAAAACCAGCTTGAACATCTGGAAGTTCACAGTTCACGTACTGCTGAAGCCTGGCTTGGAGAATTTTGAGCATTACTTTACTAGCTTGTGAGATGAGTGCAGTGTGTGGTAGTTTGAGCATTCTTTGGCATTGCCTTTCTTTGGGATTGGAATGAAAACTGACCTTTTCCAGTCCTGTGGCCACTGCTGAGTTTTCCAAATTGGCTGGCACATTGAGTGCAGCACTTTCACAGCATCATCTTTCAGGATTTGAATAGTTCAACTGGAAATCCATCACCTCCACTAGGTTTGTTCATAGTGATGCTTTCCAAGGCCCATTTGACTTCACATTCCAGGATGTCTGGCTCTAGGTCAGTGATCAGACCATCGTGATTATCTGGGTCGTGAAAATCTTTTTTGTACAGTTTTTCTGTGTATTCTTGCCACCTCTTCTTAATATCTTCTGCTTCTGTTAGGTCTATACCATTTCTGTCCTTTATTGAGCCCATCTTTGCATAAAATGTTCCCTTGATATCTCTAATTTTCTTGAAGAGATCTCTAGTCTTTCCCATTCTGTTGTTTTCCTCTATTTCTTTGCACTGATCCCTGAGGAAGGCTTTCTTATCTCTCCTTGCTATTCCTTGGAACTCTGCATTCAGATGCTTATATCTTTCCTTTTCTCCTTTGCTTTTTGCTTCTCTTCTTTTCACAGCTATTTGTAAGGCCTCCCTAGACAGCCATTTTGCTTTTTTGCATTCTTTTCCATGGGGATGGTCTTGATCCCTGTCTCCTGTACGAACCTCTTTTCCATGGGGATGGTCTTGATCCCTGTCTCCTGTCACAAACCTCAGTCTATAGTTCATCACGCACTCTATCTATCAGATCTAGGCCCTTAAATCTATTTCTCATTTCCACTGTATAATCATAAGGGATTTTATTTAGGTCACACCAGAATTTTATTTAGGTCTAGTGGATTTCCCTACTTTCTTCAATTTCAGTCTGAATTTGGCAATAAGGAGTTCATCATCTGATCCACAGTCAGCTCCTGGTCTTGTTTTTGCTGACTGTATAGAGCTTCTCCATCTTTGGCTGCAAAGAATATAATCAGTCTGATTTCAGTGTTGACCATCTGGTGATGTCCATGTGTAGAGTCTTCTCTTGTGTTGTTGGAAGAGGGTGTTTGCTATGATCAGTGCGTTCTCTTGGCAAAACTCTATTAGCCTTTGCCCTGCTTCATTCCGTATTCCAAGGCCAAATTCGCCTGTTACTCCAGGTGTTTCCTGACTTCCTACTTTTGCATTCCAGTCCCCTATAATGAAAAGACATCTTTTTGGGGTGCTGGTTCTAAAAGGTCTTGTAGGTCTTCATAGAACTGTTCAACTTCAGCTTCTTCAGCGTTACTGGTTGGGGCATAGGCTTGGATCATTGTGATATTGAACGGTTTGCCTTGGAAACAAACAGAAATCATTCTGTCCGTTTTTGAGATTGCATCCAAGTACTGCATTTCGGACTCTTTTGTTGACCATGATGGCTACTCCATTTCTTCTGAGGGATTCCTGCCCACAATAGTAGATATAATGGTCATCTGAGTTAAAATCACCCATCCAGTCCATTTTAGTTCGCTAATTCCTAGAATGTCAACGTTCATTCTTGCCATTTCCTGTTTGACCACTTCCAATCTGCCTTGATTCATGGACCTAACATTCCAGGTTCCTATGCAATATTGCTCTTTACAGCATTGGACCTTGCTTCTGTCACCAGTCACATTCACAACTGGGTATTGTTTTTGCTTTGGCTCCATCCCTTCATTCTTTCTGGAGTTTTTCTCCAGTCATCTCCTGTAGCATACTGGGCACCTACTGACCTGGGGAGTTCCTCTTTCAGTATCCTATCATTTTGCCTTTTCATACTGTTCATGGGGTTCTCAAGGCAAGAATACTGAAGTGGTTTGCCATTCCCTTCTCCAGTGTACCACATTCTGTCAGACCTCTCCACTATGACCCATCTGTCTTGGGTGGCCCCACACGGCATGGCTTAGTTTCAGTTTCATTGAGTTTGACAAGGCTGTGGTCCGTGTGATCACATTGGCTATGACAGCTGTGACGGACCTCGCAGAAGCACAGCCGAGAGGAGCTACCCCATGCCCAAGGTCAGGGGCAGTGACCGAAGACTGCCAGGCTGCCACGGTGAAGGAGTGGCTGAGAGGAGGTCAGGAGGGGCGACCTCGTCCAAGGTAAGGAGCAGCAGCTGCGTTTGCTCGAGCAGCCATGAAGAGATACACCACGTCCAAGGTAAGAGAAACCCAAGTGAGACGGTAGATGTTGCAAGAGGGCATCAGAGGGCAGACACACTGAAACCATAATATGCTTTACATAGAACTAAATAAGTATTAATAAAGAATAACAGAAAAGTAAATAAAAAGATAAGTTTTCAAAACTGAATACACAGGTATATAAGAGGAATATACCATAAACCTGTATTTTCAAACCCAGGTGGTTATCATTCTAGTTACTAGACTTATTAAAATCTAAATATTGATTACATGTATGTAAAGCATACACACATATTCAATTTACTCAAAATACATTAAACCAAATGCCAAGCAACTCTTAAAAAAAAAAAAAAGAAAGAAAACCCTCAAAACAAACTGCTTCATGAATAGGTCTGTCTCAGTCCAAACAAATTATCTAAAGAAATAGGCTTGATAATTTATTTTACACTTTTAAAGCAATGTCTTCAAAAATAAAAAAGAAAATCATTCTTTTAAAATGCAATATGGTGTTCTGGACTGAATCTTGGAACAGAGAAGGACGTTAGTAGAAAAACTGGAAAAATCCAAATAAAGTCTGTAGTTTAGTTTTATACCAGTGTTAATTCCTTAGTTTTGACAAGTGTACCCAAGTTATATAAGATTAACATTAGGGAAAACTGAGTAAAGGATATATGAGAATCAATGTACTATCTTTGCAACTTTTTTGTGATTCTAAAATTGTTCCAGATTAAAAAAAAAAAAAAGCTTTATTCTAAAAATCACCTTGCATGCTCAGTAGTAAGTTTGAGAGGATTTTCATTTTTAAAAATAACACTTACACTTACTTTTCTCTCCATCACCCCTAAACAAAAGGGAAAAGAAGATCAGACTAAAAGACATTAAAATGTTAACACTGGCTCACTCAGTAGTAAGATGAAAAGCATTTTTCTCTTCATATTTTCTATAGTGTGTGAACCGCTTTTATAATTAACAATAAATAGTTAACTAAAGAATATACAAACCAATACATTATTAAAGGCTCCTTCAGAAAGAAAAACTACAAATGTCTAAGCAGAGCCCAAAGGCAGATGACATACGAAACAGGTTAGGGCAGAGTGTGAAGAAACAGTGGCAAGAAAGATTGCCAGGAGAATCTAAGTAGGCAATACCTAATTAGTAAACGCTGGAAACCTGCCAATCCACAGAGCTTAACATCTACTCTTAGGCCAAAGGTGCTCACAGTAAGCAATGTTATGCTCAGAATTCATGTCTCAGGGGAGTGTCACAAAAGACCCCCTAATACCAGGAATTTATGGGATACATACCTTGGATTTATCCCAAACAAAAATGCAGTTGGACATGCACAACTTCCCAATGAGAACTTCTAGAAATACTTCAGGACGACAGTGTGTTCTCTACATTTTTCTACTTGTTCTTTCCTAAGACCTTCCTACAACTTATGCCCAGTCTTTAGCCCAAAGATCTAAAAATGGTACTCTGACGCTATTCAGCAACATGGACAGAGACCATCAGGATAGCAGAATCAAATTCTATTCTGGAAGTCTGAGAGGGGAGTATCACAAAAAGTTTTCAGTTATCTTCAGAGCAAAATATATTCTGACAATCTCATTCAGCCATAAGAGGGGAAATTTTAATCAACAACAAATGTTGTTTAAATGTTTAAACAACAATCAAAATAAAATACATCTGTCCCTTAAAGGGAAGTGCCAGTGGAGTCAAACAGACTGAATTTTGATAAAGAACCTCTTTAAAGCTATAATCGGGGCAATTTGTATGTGTCAGGCTTTCTGTCTAGGTTTGGGGTTGTTTTTTAAAAACAGATTTTAATTCTTTATTTATGGTCACCTTCACTCTCAGTTGATAGTTAGCATGTCCTAGAGCTGTCACTTAATAAACACGTATACACATTTCTTTGTTAAGTTTATTCTTTCAAATCCTAGACTCTGCAATCAGACATCCGTGCCTATTGGGAACAGGTGCTAAAAAAAAGCCCTCTACTCAGAGACCACACATTTTATGTTCAAGAACATAGTCATCACTTCACAAGCTTCTTAATGGCAATTCTAAGCATCAGAAGACTCTTTTGCTTATTTTCCAATTCTTGGTCATGTTTAAGAAAGTAGAGGTTACCAAAAAAGTGATGTTCAGAAATGGTGACTGCAAATATTATCACTGTTATTACTTCTAATACCAATGAAGATATATACCGTTTTCATCAAAACCAAGACACAACTGATTTTAAGACTGATATTTTGTATCCCACCAAGAAACAGAAGGTGTCAAACTACAGCATGCCACTGGTTGTAAGATACACCCAAATTTCAGTGAATAAAACTGGAAAATGTCCCTTGGAATCAATGAAATACCACACAATCAATGAAGACTATCAACTAACACTAATGAAATGATGTTTAAAATATCTTTTTCTTTATGCCTTCCTATACACCAGACAATAGTTACAATCAAGTAACAGGATTTTGGGGGCTTCCAAGATGGCGCTTCAGCCCTGGGTGTTCTTTGGAAGGAATGATGTTAAAGCTGAAACTCCAGTACTTTGGCCACCTCATGCGAAGAGTTGACTCATTGGAAAAGCCCCTGATGCTGGGAGGGGCTGGGGGCAGGAGGAGAAGGGGATGGCAGAGGGTGAGATGGCTGGATGTCATCACCGCCTCAATGGACGTGAGTTTGAGTGCACTCTGGGAGTTGGTGATGGACAGGGAGGCCTGGCGTGCTGCGATTCATGGCGTCACAGAGTTGGACAAGACTGAGCGACTGAACTGAACAGACTGAAGATGGCGCTAGTGGTAAAGAACCGGGCTGCCAATGCAGGAGACATAAGAGATGTGGGTCAATCCCTGGGTCAGGAAGATTTCTGGAGGAGGGCATGGCAACCCACTCCAGTATTCTTTTTTTTTTTCAGTATTCTTGCCTAGAGAATCCCATTAACAGAGAAGCCTGCTGGGCTACAGTCCATGTGGTCGTAAAGAATGGAACACGACTGAAGCAATTTAGAATGCACAACAGGATTTCAGTGTCTAAGACCCAATATTCTTTTGAGCCGTGATAACTATTTGTCCAGAGAACAATCTTGTATTGCAGACTGTTGGTAACTATTTTCTTCATCTTCAAATGGGGAACTTAAGGGAAAAAAAAAAAATCAATCAATCAAGATTTTACTGAAAGATAAATTTAGAATTTTTTACTGTCCCTGTCTATAACTTTAACAAAGACAATATGCACTCTCTCCCTAAAGGTTTGGTGGGGTTTTCTTGCTTCAGATTTATCTTGATCTTAAACTCAGAATATCAATCATCTGTGATAAAGAGAATTCTGAAGAGCTATATTCGAAACTATAGCTAAGGTCACTGGGACTACTCCCTCTGAGCACAACTTACGATAAAACAGAATTTGAAAGCAATGGCTAGAACATCTCCTTTCTTTTTTAAAAAAGACAAATGAGGAGAAACAAATCTCTATGGAAAACAGTCAGAATTTCTAAGATGTTTTCCTCTGTCACACTTTCAAAATGCTTCTTCACTAGTACTGGCTGAAGTTATCTACCTTAAATTCTCTTAAAAAAAAAAACAAAACACTAAGAAACCAAACCCTCACCCTAAGAAACAAACCAAGAACTTAGTTAATTCAACAGTTAGCTACAAAGAATATGTCTCATAAAACATTCTTGTTAGAGCCTTAAAATTTTTAATTTTCTGCATGCAAATTCCAAATTTGAATTCTCTGAAACTATTAACCCTGCTAAAAAAGAAAGTAGACTGTTTCTAAGGCAAGAATTTTAATCCTCATATAATGAATAAATGACCTACACCAGGTCTGCTTTCTGAATGTATTTTGAAATACCACATTATAATCTAAAATAATGCTTCATTTTAAGCATTCTAAATTCCTCCAATAGAAGGCAGTATCAATCTATGATAATGCTATGATATAGTGCAAATATGAGCCTTAGAACTAGAAAGAGCTGAGTTCTTACTTAACATCTTTGAATCTATGTTTCCCCATAGGCAAGTTAAAAACACCACCACTGCCTAACTGATATGATTTTTACAGGTTTAGAGGCTGCTGCAGAAATCTGGAGTCTAAATTAGAGTAGTGAACAATGAAGATGGAGAAAGATGGATGGATTAGAGCAATACTCAGAAGTAAGCATCAACAATTCCTGCTAACCAAGTAGATTAGGAAGAAAAGCAGGAGTCAAGGAGCATACCTACATTTCCACACAGGAAAACACAGGAATGACACAAGGTTTAGAGAAGCAGAGAGCTCAATTTTGAACATATTGTAATGCCTGTATATCCAAGTGGAAATGCTCAAAAGACAAACAGAAATACAAGTACAGAGGCAGAAGAAAGATCTGAACTGGAGATAAGGATCTAAGAGTCATCAGCTTATGGATGCAAGGCAGAGGACAAAATGAGATTGCCCCAGTGAAAAGAAAAGTAAGACCTAGAGAAACTCAGAAACACCAGCATTTAAGGAAACTAGAGGAAGAGAAGCCCACAAAACAGATTGAACAGGCACTAAGCAGCAGGAAGAAAATCACCAATAATAAGGTATCACAGGAGCCTAGAGAAGACAATGATTCAAGGTGAGATGGGATACAGGGAACAGTCTAGTATCAATCAGTAAGGTAAGACTACAGGAACCATAGTAAGTTAGTTTGGAGAAAATAGTATGTAGCAATAAGGAGGAGTAAGTCACCTGTCTTTAAGCTTTTTGTTTTACGGTATAATGGACTGAACTTAGACAAAACCACAGGCATCTATGAGAATAACATAGATTTCCATCAATCTAACAAAGAACTGATTTCACTTTAAATGTTGAGTTCTTTCTCAATCACTACCAGTGCAGTAGATGCTGCTACTGGTTAAGAATTTGGATGAGATGACTTGAGTTTCTTACAACTGAAGTAAATTTAAAAAACTAAACTAAAAAATACTTTGCATGAAAAAGAACACAGGGAAAGATGTAAGAAAAAAGCTTTTAAATACTTAGAAATATAAAGTAATGGTTCTATGCAATTTAAAAAACCGTATTCAATTAATCCTAAGCAAAATGCAAAGAAAAGATGAAGGAAAACGAGACAGAGATAAAACCCCAATGAACAGCAAGATAGAAAAACTGTTCATCATTTTTTGCCCATTTCAATGAAAAGTTGTCTACAGTCTTGCCTGACAAAAATCTTGCATGGCTCCCCCTATTCCCCTGAAAGTAAAAATTAAAGACTTTTTAACAGCCTGGCCTACAAGGTCTCAAATACTTTAGTATGGTTTTCTGCCCTTCTGACTCCAGTACTGATCACAGGTGCTTAAACAACTCTCCCCTCCACTCTGCTCCAGCCACACAGGCTGGCTCCTGGCTGTTTCTGAATACGCTAAGTATGCTCCTACCTCAAGGCTTCTGTAATTGTTCTATCTGGAACACTCTTCTGCCAAATACCCACATAGCCTGTTCTCTTACTTGTCTCAGGTCTTTGCTCACAAACCAATTCTTAGAGAACTCTCCTGAGCACTCTGCAGAAAACACCTAAATCTTTACTCCACAATAGCAACCCCCATTCCTATTATACTGCTTTGGTTGGTGGTTTAGTCATTAAGTTGTGTCTAATTCTTGTGACTCTATGGAGCCCACCAGACTCTTCTGTTCATGGGATTTTCCAGGCAAGAATACTGGAGTGGGCAGTCATTTCCTTCTCCAGGGGCTCTTTCCCATCCAGGGAAAACCAGTGTCTCCTGCATTGCAGGCAGATTCTTAACCAACTGAGCCACCAGGGAAGCCCTATTACACTGCTATGTTATTCGCCAAATGACTATTACCAGCAGCAATGCTATATTTTAATTTCTTCTTTGATTCTTCCCTAAAGCCACAACAAAATGTAAACTCCGTGGGGGCAAAGACTCGTCTTCACTGCTGTATCCCCACTGGCTTAAGAGTGCCATACACATGTTAATTGCTCAGTTTTACTTTGAATGAATAAATACCCTATTACTGGATAATGTCTCATATTAGCAACACACATAGGATAAATGCTGCCCCGAATTTCTCCAAATATTAAAACATATCGATAAAACTACAAACAAATAATCTCATATTTCTACTGGTTAATATATTACTTAATATTTTTTTGTTTTTCTCCTACCAGTTGTATTGAGATGTAACTGACATACAGCATGTATAAGTTTAAGATGTATGGCATAATGATCTGACTTATAACATGAAATGATTACCACAATATAGTGAACATTCACTTTCTCACACAGATACAAATAATTTTTTTCTCCTTATCATGAGAACTCTTAGGACTTACTCTCTTAACAATTTTCATGGATAGCATTCAGAGGTGTTAATTTATCACATGGTACATTACATCTCTAGTACTTATCTATCTTCTAACTGAAAGTTTATACATTTCAGCTACTTGCATTCTTTAAAAGAGAGCTTAAAATTATCACTTAGATTTGTGTAACACTAACAGTCACTTCATAAAAAATGCTGTGAACTTTAGTATATAATGCCACAAAATTTCTCTTAGAAGTAATGCTATCATGTGGTTTAAAAGTGGGCAAGTATACACACAAGATTCAAATTGTATCAGATGTCTTTCTTTTCATACTACATAAAGACTGCCATCTGGATTGCAGTTTTTATACATGCAATGCCTAAAGAGTCTATCTGGGTAAGTTAATTGCCTAAGAGTCATTATCCAAGCTGTATCAATTCCTCCAAGCTAAGTCAGTCCTTGAAGTTCCTGAAGTCTTGGGATGTGCCTACTTGAAGAATACTCTAGGACTGAGACTACTGTTTGTATTAACCTTCAAAGGTGCCTAATATTAACTAGTATTGTCTTAATAGCAGTTGAACTACCTGTGATGTGCAATTCCAAAACCAGTATCTTTGGTCTAATTATTTGATATTTCTATGATTTAGTTACTTGGGAGTTACTTCAGCTAAAAAAGGAATGCAATTACATAAGTGGAAAGCACAAGTTTGGAAAATCACAGGCTACTGAAATAATGATTAAGCTACTAACAATATATTAATTTCTTCAAATATTTTTTCTCTGCATTAATTCATCCAAAAATCTGTTTAAACATTCAAAGAATAAAGGGCTCATCTTTTTTTCTCTTCATCTACAAGTAAGCCAAAAGTAAACCTAAAAAAGGCTGTAAATTCCTATCATGATAAGGCTGAAATGTGTTTAAGATTGGGTTAGCTACCATGCACATTTTCACTTTAATTAAATTACTAAAAAATATCGTTTATTTGTTAAAACTAAGTATGCTGATAGAAAGGGAAAATATTCAGAATATATTACTCCTCCTTGTCACCAGCCAAGAAATATGTGGATTGGAGGCAACAAATGCTGTTTTCCTAATGTATGGACCCAGTAACACTTGCTGTAGTAATAAAAAAGATAACCAATTAATCATTCAAGTCTCCAAGGCAAAATTGTTCTGAAAATAGAAAAATAAGTTACTTATTTGAAATCAACATCTCTATTTAAATTACTAAAAATAAGATTATATTAAAGAGTTAAGAAAGAACTTCTAGGCAACAAATTACTCATTCAAAGGTGTTGTCAATATTTCTTACAAGAATTTTGGTTGATTTAAAGATCAAAAATTTTTATGATAGTAAAGGACTTAGATTATAATAAACACAACTTTCTAACATTTGTGAGTAGGCTTTCAGCTGGCAGCAAATGCAGCGTAATAAATGTTGGGCCTGTTTGCAAGAACCAGTTATGCAATATCCTCAAGCAAATTACTCTTTTACTAGATTGTTTAAAACTTTTGTTGCTCCAGGAGTAAAATATATTTAAGAGTGGAATATGAGCAAAAATCTGGTAAAAGTTGTGAAGCACATGCTTTCTGGGTTTAAAAAAATTTTGAGGGTTCAGTAAATTTTTTAAAATAAATTTTATTTTTAGAACAATTTCAGAAAAAAACTGAGACGATAATACACATTTCCCATGTGCCCCACACCCAAAGTTATCTATTAACATTTTATATTGGTATCGTAACTTTGTTACAATTGTTGTTCAATCAATCCCTCAGTCTTGTCTGACTCTTTGCAACCCCACTAACTGCAGCATGCCAGGCATCCTGTCCTTCACTATCTCCTGGAGCTTGCTCAAACTCATGTCCACTAAGTTGGTGATGCCATCCAACCATCTCATCCTCTGTCATCACCTTCTTGTCCTGCCTTCAATCTTTCCCAGGATCAGAGTCTTTTTCTAATGAATCAGCTCTATGCATCAGGTGGCCAAAGTATTGGAGCTTCAGTATCAGTCCTTCTAATGAGTATTCAGGATTGATTTCCTTTAGGATTGACTGATTTGATCTCCTTGCAGTCCAAGGGACTCTCAAGGGTCTTCTTCAACACCACAGTTCAAAAGCATCAATTTTTCAGTAAGCCTTCTTTATGGTCCAACTCTCATATCCATTCATGACTACTGGAAAAATCATAGTTTCACCTAGACGGACCTTTGTCGGCAAAGTAATGTCTCAGCTCTTTAATATGCTGCCTACATTTGTCATAGCTTTTCTTTCAAGGAGCAAGCGTCTTTTAATTTCATGACTGCAGTCACCATCTGCAGTGATTCTGGAGCTCAAGAAAATAAAGTCTGCCACTGTTGTTTCCTCATCTATTTGCCACGAAGTGATGGGAATGGATGCTATGATCTTTGCTTTTTGAATGTAGAATTCTAACCCAACTTTTCACTTTCCTTTCATCAAGAGGCTCTTTAGTTCTTCTTCACTTTCTGCCAGAAGGGTGGTGTCATCTGCATATCTGAGGTGATTGATATTTCTCCTGGCAATCTTGATTCTAGCTTGTGCTTCCTCCAGCCCAGCATTTCTCATGATGTACTCTGCATAGAAGTTAAATAAGCAGGGTGACAATATACATCCTTGATGTACTCCTTTCCCAATTTGGAACCAATCTGTTGTTCCATGTCCGGTTCTAACCGTTGCTTGTTGACCTGCATACAGGTTTCACAAGAGGCAGGCAAAACTTTCCATTTATTGTGATCCACACAAAGGCTTTAGTGAAATCAATGAAGCAGGAGATGTTCTTCTGCAATTCTCTTGCTTTTTCTATGATCCAATGGATGTTGTCAATTTGATCTCTGGTTCTCTGGTTCCTCTGCCTTTTCTAAATCCAGCTTCAACATCTGGAAGTTCTTGGTTCACTTTGAAGAAGTACTGTTGAAGCCTAGCTTGGAGACTTTTGTGCATTACTTTGCTACCTTCTGAAATGAGTGCAATTGTGTGTGCAGTAAGATTCTTTGGCATTGCCCTTCTTTGGGGTTGGGATGAAAACTGACCTTTTGCAGTCCTGTGGCCATGGCTGAGTTTTCAATATCTGCTGGCATACTAGCGCAGCACTTTAACAGCATCATCTTCTAGGATTTGATTCAAATTTCTTGGTTTTTACATAAGTCTTTTTGTATCAGGATTCTACCCATGATACCACATTACATTTAATCATCATGCTTGAGGCTCCTCTTGGCTCTACAGTTTCTCAGATTTTCCTTGTTTTGGATGACCCTAATACACCTGGGGAATACGAGTCAATTATATTGTTGAACGTCCCTCTAATAGGACTTATCTAATGTTCTTCCTTTTTTAAAAAAATTCAATTTAACTAAAAAAAACAGTCCATTTCTCCCACCCTCCACCCACTGCCTCTGGCAACCACTGCACTATTCTAAGAGCTGGGCATGGTGAGGTATGGGTGATTGGTTTCTTTGTTTTTAGATTCCACATATAAGAAGTTCTTTTACTGATAAGTCTTTTACTGACTTATTTTACTTAACATATGCCAAGTCAATCCATGTTACAAACGTCAAGATTTTTCTTTTTATGGCTGAATAATATTCCATTGCATATAAATACCACTTCATTATCTATTAATCCATCATGGATACTTACATTATTTCCATATCTTGGCTATTACAAATCATGCTACAATGAACAGGGGAGGTGCATATATCTTTTTGAGCTGGTGCTTTTATCTTCTTCAGATAAATACCCCAAAATGAAATTGCTAGATCATATGATAGTTCTTGGAGAAGGGCACAGCAACCTACTCCAGTATTCTTGCCTGGAGAATCCCATGGACAGAGGAGCCTGGCAAACTACAGTCCACAGGGTTGCAAAGAATCAGACACGACTGACAACTCAGCATGCATGCACACATGGTAGTTTTAGATGTGAGGAACCTCTATACTGTTTACCGTAGTGGCTGCAACAATTTACATTCCCACCAACATACACAAGGGTTTCCCCTTCCTCCACATCCTCACTAACATCTCTTAATTCTAGTCTTTCTGATTAGAGTCATCTAGCAGGTGTGAGGTGCTATCTCATTGTGGCTTGAATTTGCATTTTCCTGATGATTAATGACATAAAGCATCTTTTCATGTACTTGCTGGCCATCTGTATGTCTTCCTGGTAAAAAATGTCCATTTGGATTTTCTGCCCATTTTTTAAACTGGATTGTTTTCTGCTATGGAATTATATGAGTTCTCCATATATTTTGGATATCAACCCCTTATCAGATATATGATTTGCAAGTATTTTCTCCTACTCAGGAGGTTGCCTTTTTTGCTGTTATTGATGGGTTTCCTTTGCTTAGAAGTTGTTAGTTTGATGTAATCCCACTTATTTTTGCTTTTGTTGCTTTTGCTTTCAGAGTCAGATACAAAAAATCATTACCAAGACCTATGTCAATAAGATTCCCAAGTAGACAACATATTCTTAGTACTTCCAAATAATTCTAAAGTTAAAAGTACAAAATAAACAATTATCAGGAACACCTCATTCACTTGGGAAACTATTATCACAGTATACATGACTGAAAGGGATACGTCAGAAAGAACATGTATCCCAAGATAAATTTTTTAATCAACATCAAAGTATAAGCCTACCAAGCAAAATAAACTCATTCCCATTTCACCAACCACAAAGCACCCTTCCCTTTACCCAAAACACACACATATATATACACAAGGTAAACATTTTAAACCTAAACTGTAAGCCTCTGGCTCACATGAAAACAAAACTAATTTAACCACACACAAGCTCCCGCACTCAGACTTGCAGTTTCTACATGCTGCCCACACAGCACTTGGTGAGCATGTGATTAGGAGGAATGATGCACAATCACACCACATTCCTTCCCTCAGCTCACACATCAAGAACTTGCCCTCTCAGCTGCATTCTTCTCCAAACAGCCATGGTCACCTTAGCAACCCTATGCTCCTAATATGGACAGCTGCTCCATTTAAAGTCAGCCCTTCTTGGCAGGGAAAATGCTTGTTCTTCAAATTGGGGGAGAGAGGAGAGGTTTTCCTTTCAATACACATTGCAGGGGTTGATTTAACTTGATCAGCACTTTTGTTCTGCAGCAGCAATTTGTGTTGAGTTTCAACCTACTTTGAGTTTTGCTTTTTTTTTTTTAAAAGCAAATGGCTAAAAAATAAAATCAAAGCAGCTAAAATGGAATTCTCAGAAAGAGTGGAACATGAAACAAAAAGGTATCTGAAATAACTGTATTTTATAAAAAGATACAGCTATCTATATTTTTTAAAGTTAAAATTTCCTTAATCTGAACCACAACATCTGAAGCCTTATTATACAATAAGAAGTCAGTCAGGAAGACCTGTCATAGCCTATTTTTGAACAACAACATTGCTAAGCTTCAAAGTGCTGTAACTCCAATCTATTTAATAGGCTATGAGTCGATCTGTTTCCCTTTATCCCACTACCTACATGTGAAATCTTTCCACAGGCTCAAATGTAAACCAGATACTGAACCAAATGACTAGTATAATCCCAGGACCCTCTAGACCTGGAATGACCTAGCACAGCACTGGATTACTCAAAACCAACCTTGATCTGTGTGTGTACCACTAAAGCCAGGCCTGAACCAAAGTAAGTCTCTCAGATTAAAGATACAGGTTTATAATACAGTTTGCCTGATTTTCATACTAAAAGCAAATTACTGGGGGAGGGGAGGGGCGACCACATTCTGAAATATGTGAGATCAAATTGCTTGTTCCATACCCACAAAAGGAATCTAATTCCTACCGGTCAAAATTAAACACTTTATTTTTGAGTAAAACTATGTTCAAACTAAAAAAATTCACAGTATTTTTATATTTGTTCTAAGTTGGAAAATTGCTGAAATAATTTTAATATGGGCAAAATCCATATTAATTTATTAAGTACTATTATAGTGAATGTTCGGAGAACTCAATGGCACCCCACTCCAGAACTCTTGCCTGGAAAATCCCATGGGTGAAGGAGCCTGGTAGGCTGCAGTCCATGGGGTCACTAAGAGTCGGACACGACTGAGCGACTTCACTTTCACTTTTCACTTTCATGCATTGGAGAAGGAAATGGCAACCCACTCCAGTGTTCTTGCCTGGAGAATCCCAGGGACGGGGGAGCCTGGTGGGCTGCCGTCTATGGGGTCACACAGAGTTGGACACGACTGAAGCAACTTAGCAGCAGCAGCATAGTGAATGTTAAGTTCAATGAACACCATCTATATCATTTATTGGTTATATTTTTGTGTGTATATTGTGTTTTTTAAACTTCTCAGGCTATGCAGTTCCTTTGGTTAGAAACATTTCTTCCACATTAAAACAATCTTTGTAATTACATCTTTTATACACAGCAAAATATCCATCGATAGGGGGCAATGTAGATTGGTAAAAATAAACTAAAGCTGATTTTATGACTGGTTTCCTTATTTGTAAAATGATAATACTATTTGTTCTAATGATGGCATGTGTTAACATCAGATCAGATCAGATCAGATCAGTCGCTCAGTGTCCGACTCTTTGCGACCCCATGAATCGCAGCACGCCAGGCCTCCCTGTCCATCACCAACTCCCAGAGTTCACTCAGACTCACGTCCATTGAGTCAGTGATGCCATCCAGCCATCTCATCCTCTGTCATCCCCTTTTCCTCCTGCCCCTAATCCTTCCCAGCATCAGAGTCTTTTCCAATGAGTCAACTCTTCGCATGAGGTGGCCAAAGTACTGGAGTTTCAGCTTTAGCATCATTCCTTCCAAAGAAATCCCAGGGCTGATCTCCTTCAGAATGGACTGGTTGGATCTCCTTGCAGTCCAAGGGACCCTCAAGAGTCTTCTCCAACACCACAGTTCAAAAGCATCAATTCTTCAGCACACAGCCTTCTTCACAGTCCAACTCTCACATCCATACATGACCACTGGAAAAACCATAGCCTTGACTAGACGAACCTTTGTTGGCAAAGTAATGTCTCTGCTTTTGAATATGCTATCTAGGTTGGTCATAACTTTCCTTCCAAGGAGTAAGCGTCTTTTAATTTCACGGCTGCAGTCACCATCTGTAGTGATTTTGGAGCCCAGAAAAATAAAGTCTGACACTGTTTCCACTGTTTCCCCATCTATTTCCCATGAAGTGATGGGACTGGATGCCATGATCTTTGTTTTCTGAATGTTGAGCTTTAAGCCAACTTTTTCACTCTGCACTTTCACTTTCATCAAGAGGCTTTTGAGTTCCTCTTCACTTTCTGCCATAAGGGTGGTGTCATCTGCATATCTGAGGTTATTGATATTTCTCCTGGCAATCTTGATTCCAGCTTGTGTTTCTTCCAATCCAGCGTTTCTCATGATGTACTCTGCATAGAAGTTAAATAAACAGGGTGACAATATACATCCTTGATGAACTCCTTTTCCTATTTGGAACCAGCCTGTTGTTCCATGTCCAGTTCTAACTGTTGCTTCCTGACCTGCATACAAATTTCTCAAGAGGCAGATCAGGTGGTCTGGTATTCCCATCTCTTGAAGAATTTTCCACAGTTTATTGTGATCCACACAGTCAAAGGCTTTGGCATAGTCAATAAAGCAGAAATAGATGTTTTTCTGCAACTCTCTTGCTTTTTCCATCATCAATACAATGTAAAAATAATGAAATTATTATGCCATACAAAAAACTCCAAAGTTTAAGCGACCAGACAAAGGGACTATATTACGTGAGGTCTAATTCCCTGAATTGCTATTTTTAAAAAGAGTCAAGGGAGTATTCAACAATGAATGGAATACCAAATCAGTATCAATTTCAAGAGGTTCCAGTCTTCCAACCAAAGATTTTACAAATATTTAAGTGCTGACATACAAATAACTACTTCTTTCAAAAAGCCTCAACTCTAGCTTTTAGCAGATGTGAATTCCCTGACCCTTTTCCATTCTACTGCTGAATCAATTCCACATTTCCTCCTGTCCCCTAAGATCCTCCTCCCACCAAAAGAACACTGCTCCCAAATAGCTCATTATCTTTTTCCATCTGATAGAAGCCCCTCTCTGATATGATCAGTGCTGTCATTATCCTCCTTAATGTCCGGGTCCATCTTATCCTCTCCTAGGAGTTTCTCCCTCTCCCCTCTTCAAGACTACAAGGAATATCATCACCACAAACTGGGAGATTCCTAAGTCTCCACTTACAGTATTTAGTTAGGGGATCCAAGAGAAGTTACTTCTGCTGACACTGTGCTTACCACAGATGAAAATGTCTCTCTGTATCTCAAATTTAGAATCTTGCATTTGTACTGTTCTTATTCTGTGCTAAGATTCAGTGATGGGGATTCAAAGAACATGATTCTGCTTCAATGAAGTAACAGAAAAAAGAAGATGAATGTTCATATATAATGTAATGCAGAAATTAATTAACAAGCAATAAATAATGAACAGATTCTCTAATATTACTGGTATTATCTTTCAACTATTGGGCTTTTGCCAGCTAATATTGAGACCTAAGCATTTTAACATACTGTTTCTAGGGAAAAAAAAAAAATGTATGTTTCTCTTAGGCCCTACAATTCTTTTCTTTGAAAATTCTAACAGACTCCTAGATAGACACTCTTCTAAATAGATGTTTATATTTCCTATAATCTTCCACAGGATCATAACTTCTGTTCTAATTCTTAACTTCAATTCTAATATAAAGAAATAAGCATAAATTGATCTTTACTTAAATGAAACTTAAATGCTCATTTTATATGCCTTATACGTTCAAGAAATTTTACATCTAATAGCTTCATTTTAACAAACAACCTGGAATACAATGTACCAGCTGGACAAAACAAATTAGATGACCACTCAGCCAGATCTTAGAAAAAATATAAGAGAGGAAGGTGGAGGGGACTATAAGAATTAGATTAATACCTAATGTATAATTAAAATATAAGCATATAAAATAATAAAACCTTTAATAAGATAAAAACAAAAGGATACACAACAAATACATTTAAAGGTCACTTATATAGGGACTAGTTAGAAAATGGAAGAACAATCCTTTAATTAACCAATGATAAATGGATATGACACAAACTGAGGAATATCGCTAACTCATTATTCCTAATCGTGAGGTTAAAAACTAGTACTTAGTACTGAATAAGATAATCATGTGACTGCTTAGATACGTGGCCTCTCTCTCATCATTCATCGATCATTCATCCCATTGGTGATCACTACTGAATTATTACCACTTTATTTAAATCCATGGTTGTCTGTGGGTCCTTTTTATCACCCTGACACTTCAGGACATGTTCCCATTTCAGTATAGTAATATTTTGTAAGGATTACTTTTTCTTCAACTCTCAGCTTGACACTTTTCTTTTTAAATGGCACTCCAAAATAAGGTACAATAGCTAGTATAAAAAAGGTGCAAATTTTTGAGCATTTTAAATTCTGTATGCACCTAAATTATGTTGTGTCTCAAGCAGGAACATATGTTTTGATGTACAATTCTAGACTAGTCAACATGAAATCCTCTGCCTTTCCTCCTCTGTCTTCAGTGGAGAGCAGAAGTTAAACCTGTGTTACAGACTATGGCAGGGTTAAGGGGAATTCCGCAGGCTTAGCAACATTGGAGGCTAGAGCTGTTAATTCAGTCTAAAGGGAAGTGTCATGACCAGGACCTAGAAGAGTAGTGGCAGAAGAGGGCCTCTTCACAGAGGCCACAACAACAAACTGCTACTTCAGACAAAGCCATCCTCTTTCACAACAAACAAAAGTTGCCCCAAATTTTAAAATTCTGACAAAATATACATAACATAAAATTTATCATTTTTAAATGTAGGGTTAGCAATAATTTAACTTGTCATGTCCTTTTAATACCTTTAACTGTGTAGCAGAGTGATACTACATAAATGTGAATAATCCTTTTAAGATTATTTTTACTCTAAAAAAATTATGAAAACATCTGGATGTGTACAAAAATATAGATCTACTCAATACATACAGGTGAATCCTATGGGCACAGACAACATATATACAGACAAGATATGCATCATCAACGTATCATACTTTTTATTGATGTCTGACATTTAAGTTTTATTTGCCAAAAGAACAGGGTCAAAGATGTAACAGATCAGTTCACTAAGATTAAATTTTTTGAAATTTCCGTTTTAACTTTTAAGCATTGTGGTCCAGGAAAAGAAGGATCTGGATCTCTCCTGAAGTACTGCCTTTCAATAATGCCCTGGAAGATCAGACGGTGCTATTCAAAGGTTCAAAGCTCCCCTCCTTTAACCCCCGATAAGTAGAAGAAAAAATAGGGGAAAAGAGTTTCACAAGAAACTTGGAAATGAAAGCTTGGTAATTCGCTCTCCCTTCCTCCTTATCAGCTGATGGGTCCCCTTTATTTTCAGTTATCAGGATAAAAACTGACTTGATTAACTAAATCTGTGGCAGATACAAAATAGGTAGAAAAGATGTGTGTTAAGTGTGCATGTCCCCCTCAGGACAGAGGATACTGAAAAAGGAGAAAAAATGAGAAAGTTATTTGATCTGACAGATTGAATTAATCTGTAGTGATCACTACTACCTATGCCAAAAGTTTCTGAGAAAACTTAACCAAATAAGTTCTTAATGCTGCCAAGCAATTGATTTTAAGTTATCTGGTAGAGGGTAAGCACACTGATAATGAAATTTTACTATCTATTCACTTGAACATGTCATCCTTTATAAATCTAAAGAGAATAATAATGTACATCAATGAAGGTTTAAACTCCATTGTAAAGGTCATCATTCAGGATTTTTTTTTTTAAATACTAGATGTTGTTCAATCTTTTACTACTTACCTAGTAGGAAGCATTCCACTTTTTAAATAAAGGAGTTATACATTTTCCATAGATAGAAGCTTAGCCAAACAATCTCCTTTAACTTACAACCCCTAAGAGAGTTCCTATGAACCCACTTTATAGTGAAGTCATTAAATAGCACTATCCACTGAGGTAAAAGGTAAGTGGGCCTCAATGGAAAAAAGAATTTTTTCCTCAAAATGGTCAAACCTACTCCTAAAGATGCTACGAATGAGCCCTGACTATGAAAAGCAGTATTTGAATTTCAAGGTGACTATTTTAATCAGATCCTTTTAATCCTAACTTTAAATAAGATGACCTGTGTCCTGCTAACAAATTCTGAGGTAGTAAAGGAATAGCTAATAAATCTGTGAGAATCTTGTAACAATTAAGAAAAGATATGAAATAAGTATGGGGAAAGGATAAAAAAAAAAATCCAGAGCAATTAAGCCTACATTTATTTTATTATTTTATTAACAATGTCTTACCTTGTGGAATTCTCTTCTGAGAAAAACAGATACAATTTTGTCCCTAAAAAAATGTCAGGGAGAAAAGTTGAAATGTTAGTTTCAACCAGAAAGTCTTCTGAAAATGAAGTTACAAAATGCTGGCATAGTACATTTGTATTATTACAATATCTGGTATTAAAAAGCTTAAGAGACATTAAGTCTCAAATAATAAAAGCATTCACTATCTTCATTAGAACATTTATTATAAAATTGATTATTGTATTATAAAAATACTTATGATTCTACTGACAAATCATTTTTGCTAAGTATATAATAACGTACATAATAATGAATGGCATGTTCTCATATTCTAAGACATCAGTATTTAATCGGATTTTACTCTTGCCGAGATTTGATATTCTGAAGTGTACTTTTTTTTAGCTATAATATACATGTCATAAAATATATCTCTTTAATATGTAACAGTCACAAGTTTTTACTGTAATCACAAAGTTATGCAACCATCATCACCACCTAATTCTAGAACATTTTCATCACTCCAATAAGAAACTCTGTACTGAAGGGTATTTTTATTCCCAGGAAGAAACATCTTAACAAATTTAATTTTAAAATATATACAAAAAGCATATTCTTTACAACACTACAGTCATAAGTTGTTGTTTTTTTTTTTTTAATGTGCAGAACAAAGATCAGGGAAACAAATACCTAAAAATTCTAAGAGTGGCTGTATGTGGACAGCAGTATTACAGTTACTCTTTTTCTTATATTTCCTCAAAACTAAAATTTTATATTACCTTTATATAGGTCTTAAAAAAGGTACAGCTAAGACATACATTTTCTAGAGCTATATGCTAGAATTTGTACTGCAATCCAAAAGAAAAACAAAAATACAAGTTGACACGTTTTTTTTAAGTCAACTACATTTTTTGTTAAATGTTTTTCAAAGTAGACAAAGTACATATAAAGCTAAAAAAGAATTTTAAATTTATACACTTACTAATCTGGTTGAAAAGCCACAGCTGCATCTTTATGACAAATTGACTGTTTCATCACTTTTGCATCTGGGCATCTACTTCTTAAAGGTCATTTCTGAAATAAAGATGTAGTAATTAAGAACATATTATAACAAAAATATAAAATTTTTAAGGACAATTATCTAAATATTAGTGACTACAGGGAACTGTCAAGAGTTCTTAACCAAGCTTCTAAAAAAAATTAACAGGGTTGAGGATGAGGTGGGAGGGCCCCAGAATTAAACAGTTAATACTGTTTAACTGTTTTTATACTGAGTATAAAAATCAACAATGTCTTCAGTCCTCAATCCCTTTCACCCATCAATTGTGCAATTCCTAAGGATGCCACTTTCGACAGGAAAACGAGAAAAGGAAGAGGTGGAAAAGGAATCCTGAAGTTGCACATTTGGCTTTTGGGCCTTTTTTTTTTTTTTTGGCCTTGCCTTGCAGCTTAAGGGATCTTAGTTTCCTGACCAGGTATGGAACTTAGGCCCATGGCAGTGAAAGTGCCGAATCCTAACCACTGGATAGCCAGGGAATTCCTAAAATTGAATGTTTGAAAATAATATAATAATTGCTTATTTATTAAGCTTGTCTATTTCCCCCTCACATCTACAGAAACCTAAGCTCCAGAGCAGATTTTTCTTCTCTTATTTACTGCTATCTCTCGAGCATCTAAGACAATGACTGCCATGCCCTAAGTGCTCAGTAAACAGTCACTGAAAGAATAAATAAAACTATGAATTATTTAATGTTAATTGATGAAATATTTAACCTGACAGTATGTCAAAGCAGCAACGTTTCAAAACATCATTTTTTCCACACATACACCATTAATGTTAGTGCTGACTACTGAATACATCTTTAGTATTGTTTCTTTTCTCCAACAAACAAAGTCCATAACTAAAAGACAATCAAGACATGGACCCCAAGCTTCAAGGAACAGAATAAAGCCATATATTTTGTGATTTTATTACTGCAACCTCTGGGTAAGACTCCTAGAAGAGAATTGCTGGATGTGTGACTTTCCTAAATGTTGCCAAATGGCGTGGATGAGGGCCTTTTTCTTTTTAAACATGTATGCTCTCTGTTGTGGGACTTCCCCAGTAGCACTGGTGGTAAAGAACATGCCTGCCAATGCAGGAGATTTAAGAGATGCGGCTTTGATCCCTGGATCTGGAAGGTCCACTGGAAAAGGAAATGGCAACCCCAGTATTCTTGCCTGGAGAAGCCCATGGATGGAGGAGCCTGGTGGGCTATATTATATTCCATGGGGTCGCAAAGTGTCAGACACCACTGAAGCGACTTAATACGCATGTTCTCTGTTGTGGAGACAGCTAGGAATATAAGAAAAATCTTTTATAGGGAGTGAAAACCTGACTGATCTCAAGAAAAACCTTCAAGGAACCCAGTAATATCCACTACTTCCCATCCTGTAGCTGAATTAGTATTCCACACAATGATGCTCTTTCAGTAAAAAACTGAGGGGAAATACAAATATTACTATAAAATTGCTTTTCTTCCTTTCAAAAAGCAGTGGAAGGATAAACCAAAATCCTTTTTAAATGGTTATCTATAGAGAAAGAGAAAGCAGGTGTAGAAGACAGGGATGGAAGTTATTCTTCTTAGAATATATCTCACAGTTTTTACTCTGAAGACATGTTTTAAAGTCAAATGAACATCAAATGATAATGACATTTTGAACATCCAAATTATAATGACTACAACTGAAACAGTAAATGTATTTTAAAAACTCCATCATCATCTTTCACAGTTACTAGAGCAAGAAGTAATTATCCTGAAAACTAATAATGGAAAAGAATCAAGTATTTATCCTGCTGTTCTTACATGAAAGGTACCCCAGAGTAACCAGATCATCAATAAGTGAAAGCAATCTTTTATAGGATTCCAAATAATGAATGTAGAAAGAATGGCAGAATTATAAAATACCCATTTTACAATCATTAATGAAAAAATAAACCTAATATTTATCCTGGGAGTTTCAATTTCAAAAAATATCCATAATATTACCACTTCCACCACCTCCACTCTTACAATGGTCCAAGCCACCTTAGTTCTCATCTGCATTAATAGTTCTCCATCTGTTCTCCTAGCTGCTTCTCTTGCTCACCTAAACAAGATAGTCAGATTAGTTCTTTTCAAAAGAAAATCAGATCATGTCAGTCTTCTGCTCAAATCCTCTAATTGAGTCCATCTCATCAGTCTAAGAAGCTTCTCTGGTGGTTCAGATGGTAAAGAATCTGCCTGCAATGCAAGAGACCTGGCTTCGATCCCTGGGTCGGGAAGATTCCCTGGAGAAGGGAATGGCAACCCACTCCAGTATTCTTGCCTGGAGAATTCCATGGACAGAGGAGCCTGGTGGGCTATGGGGTCGCAAAGAGTCAGACACAACTGAGTAACTTTCACTCACTTCACACCAATCTAAAAGCAAAAATCCTTACGAAGACCATAAGGACTATGATCTGATACTTCCCTTCCCTATCTTCCTAACCTCACCTCCTACTACTCTCCCTCTTGTTCACTCCATTCTAGCTACACTGGCTTCTTTATTCTTACACTCATCAAGCACATTCTCACTTCAGTGCTCAGGCGTTGTACTAATTAACTCCTTTACTTCCCTTAAGACTTGGTTTTTAAGTCATCTCATTAAAGAGATATACCCTGGTACCCTGCTGCTGCTACCAAGTCGCTTCAGTCGTGTCCAACTCTATGCGACCCCATGGACAGCAGCCCACCAGACTCCTCTGTCCACGGGATTCTCCAGGCAAGAATACTGGAGTGGGTTGCCATTTCCTTCTCCACCTGGTACCCTAGGCAAACCCGAAATATCTGCCTTGGATTTCATTATGTGGTAGAGAATACGTAAGAATAAATCAGTCATAAATTTTGAAGATGATAATCACTGAATCAATGAAAAAGCTGGCTTAAAACTCAACATTCAAAAAACAAAGATCATGGCATCTGGTCCCATCACTTCATGGCAGTGAAGCAGTGACAGATCTTATCTTCTTGGGCTCCAAAACCACTGCAGACAGTGACTCCAGCTAAGAAACTGAAAGATGCTTGCTTCTTGGAAGGAAAGCTATGACAAACCTAGACAGTGTATTAAAAAGCAAAGCCGTCACCCTGCCGACAAAGGTCCATATAGTCAAAGCTATGGTTTTTCCAATAGTCATGTACAGATGTAAGAGTCTGACCATAAAGAAGGTTGAGCGACAAAGAATTAATGCTTTTGAATTGTGGTGCTGGAGAAGACTCTTGAGAGTCCCTTGGACAGCAAGGAAATTAACGCAGTCAATCCTAAAGGCAATCAACCCTGAATATTCACTGCAAGGACTGATGCTAAAGCTCCAAAACTCTGGCCACCTGATGCAAAGAGGTGACTCACTGGAAAAGGCCCTGGTGCTGGGAAAGACTGAAGGCCAAAGGAGAAGAGGGTGGCAGAGATTAGATGGGCAGATAGCATCACCGACTCAACTGACATGAATTTGAGCAAACTTCAGGAGACAGTAAAGGACAAGGAAGCCTGGCATGCTGCAGTCCATGGGGTTGCAAAGAGCCGGACACGACTGAGCAACTGAACAAGAACAATCATTGAAACACAAATGTAGTCCATTTTCATATCTTTGTGTCTAAACATCTATGGGCTTCCCTGGTGGCTCAGATGGTAAAACATCTGCCTGCAACACGGGAGACCTGGGTTCAATCCCTGGGTCAGGAAGATCCCCTGAAGAAGGAAAGGCAACCCACTCCAGTACTCTTGCCTGGAAAATTCCATGGACAGAGGAGCCTGGTGAGCGACTTCACTTCTTCTTTCTTTTCTTTAAACATCTATGAAGCTATACTGTCCCTTTTAAAAGTTTCTTATGTTAACAACTTCAAAGAATTAATGAAATACAGTACCATAATGTGGGTGGCTTTTTTTTTTTCAGGTTTGATTTTGTTTTTAAATCATCTGTATCATAACCCTAGAAAGAAGTGGTGAAAGATTTGCAGTATATGAGTCCCATTAAAAAGCAGCTAGCAAAATAAATGGCATTCCCTTTCCTCCCGCTCCTGTAGGGATTTGTTGGAGAATACATTATAAAATTCCAAGTAAACTCAAGAAAACTTTGACTCTTTCAAATTTATCTGTTACCTTTAGGCACCATGATCACCAGAAAGAATCAAAGGAACTCAATAACTCCAACATGACTAGACTAGCTATGACATGGTAGGGATGTTTGAACTGAATAATTTTTTAAAAATAAACAAACTCCCCGTGGGCTAAGGCCTACTCTGCCTTTTAAACATCCTGTGTGTGGCTGGCAAGCTTCAGGGTCCTAAGAGAGATAGCCAGGGGACAGAGAAAACAAGTATGACTCAATGATCATATTTAACAGTCTCTGAAGACCAAAACAAAAGATACCAGTTCTGGCAAGAGTTCTCCAGAATTGCCCCAAAACTGACTTATCCACATACCTTTCATCTGAACAATCTATTTTCACTTAGTTTAAGGCTCACAAAGCATTTGTTATGTGCCTATCAGACCTCATATACAAAAGTAAACCGAAAGTATAATGAAAACAATTATTTGGGGTTCTAAGAGTTGGATAATGAATCTAATGTTAAAATCTGCTTTGTTTGGGGAGGGAGGTGAAGAGAACTCTTCAATACTGTTGTGTAGCAATGCCCCCACTCATTGGAAATCAGACTTCAACCACTTAAAAAAAGGCTAGTGATATTAAAGGAACCTTTACTGAGCAACTTCTGTGTGCCAGATATTTATATTAGCTTGCTTAATTCTCAGAACTTCCCTATAGGAAAGGGATTAACAAAACAGAGTGGTTAAATAACTTGTCCAAACCAGAAAGAAACAGCTTCAGAATGCAAAATCTCAGTCTCCCTTTTTCACTGTTATAATCTGCACTAAACTAGAATAAAATGATTAGTCACAAATACCACATTTGCCCCATAGGAGTAACATGTAACTCCAGGCTGCTCATTTGAGAAATCTATTCTTCCAAATTTGCTTTTAATAAGACAAAAGAGGAAGGTCCACTATTATACATTAATAAGAAACATGTAGCATTAGGGATGAACCAGAAGAATATGTTACATTTATCTCTAAAAGAACTGAGTAAAAGCACAGCTCACTAATTAGTATTCATTCATAATGATTAACCTGAATCACCCTAAGTATCTGATAGCTATTCCATATTCTCTGAGAAGTCAGGGGGGAAATCTTAAGATTTAACAGAGTAGGTTACACAGATACTGATCAAAATAGCTTCTGTACTTTTCTGGATGTTTGAAATCCTTGTCTCTTTCTCTCTTGTTATATAGATATATACATACACATACATACATTAAAAGCTTTTCATTAACTTCTTAAAATTTACAACAAGATTGTTAGTTATGATTCCTAATTTTCCTTTTCTGGAAAATTCTCTCATGTGGAACACCTTCCTGACACTATAACACTTACTGACTTCAGTTCTTTTTATTGTTGTTGCTATTTACCCAGAAGCAATTTTATTTTTAACTGGAGGGTAACTTTTTTCAAGACTTCAGTTCTTTATACTCAATAGAATCTAATTTTTAACATGTCATTATACTTTTTTCTAAATTGTACATCTGTTACTAGATGCACACACTGCCTATCAAACAATGAAAGCATCGTACCTGTTATAAAATAAAAATCAAGGTGATTAGTTAACAATCAAGACACATTACCCAGAAAATGTCCTCAGTTATTTGGAGAACATGAAGATTCCTTGGAACAAATTTATCCCCATTGACTAAAAAACATGCCATTTAAATAAGCTTACTGCTTTACATAGAACAGAGACTCAACAGATTCATGATTTAAAATTCCCAAAGCCCTAATACCTTGATTGTGTCTTCTAAATACTTGATTGTGTCCTGGGAATTTTCAGCATAAATTAACACTTAAAAAAAGAAACCTCCCTCACAATCTCAAATCATTGCACTAATGGTTAAGAATGAACAAGGGAAGAGGAGGACACACTCTTCCAGGGCACTAATTTTAAATAACACAACTTTCACCTACAGGGTTTGCTGTTTTGTTTTGCATTTTAACAAAATGGAAGTGCATCGCATATAGAGTATGTATTGCTTCTTGAAGCTTTGTCATACACACCTCCTCTCCCTATAGTTAGTGTTTCTCTCCTTCCCTTCCTTCCTCTGGTACACAATACAAATAATTGTTACTTTTAAGAACTTTTTAAAAGTCTTTCTTGAAGTTGTTACAATATTGCTCCTGTTTTATGTTTTGGTTTTTTAGCCCAGAGGCATGTGGGAGCGAACCCACACCCCCTAAATTGGAAGGCAAAGTCTTAACCACTGGACCGCCAAGGAATTCCATTAAAACTCTTGTTTTATATACAAACATGCTACTCACATTCAGGCCATGATAATAAAATATATTTCTTAGTTAAAAAAATAAAAAAGACATCTTAACATATGAGTCTATGTAGAATATTAAGGTAAGTATCTCCTGAGTTAGTTTTCTTCTATGTCTTCAACATTCTATATAATGAAGAGATATATACAAATCTAAGTATCACAGAGCCTGTGGCTTTACTGTTTTTCATGAGTTTTTAATGTAACACAAAAAAATACTCACTATGGAGAATAGTTTGGTATGAAGGCAGATTTACTTTGGCTTTATTCCAGGGGGTTGAGTTTTCTGAATACCAAGAGTATTTGATAGTCTCTTCTTGAAGATGCTGTAATACGCATGTGTCCCACAAACTGCTACCCAACTGCATTAACTTCCTAAAAAATGGAAACAATTTTTATAAAGCTCACTTTGGCCCTTGTATTTTCTAGGGGATAATCAGTAATTCAAAAATAGAAGTCAACCTTCTATTGAAGAAGAAGAGTTATACTTTTTTCCGAAATTCCTTCTTTATCTGCTAGGAGGACTACTATTTCCATTCTTTAGTAGTTCTGGTAGACTCTAAATATTTTCAACAAACATAATAGACACAAATTTTCCCCACAATCAAACTCTTAATTAATTTCTCATGGTGGGCACTTCACAAAGGAAAATGAAAGAAAGAACAACCAATGCCTTCAATCAGTTTTCAACAAAATGAAAAGCAGAATTCATGTTTCACGATAGAACCTTCAGTAAATCCATAACCCAGGGGACTCAAATAAGCTATACCTGTTTTCTCTGAACTACAGCTATGAAATATTGTTTCTCCTAAAATCCACAAAACTTTCACTTACAGCCATCTGATAATTCAAAGGAATTCAGTGACCCTCTATAACTTTGTACTTCTTCACTATATTGATACATAAAGAATTTCCTAAAAATTCTGTATTTAAATGGTATGTAGAGGGGGAAAAAATGGTAAGGAGGAGGGTGAGAAAGACAAGCCTCATAAATTGGCCATATTAGAAATAACAGAACGGATTTTGAGAAGGGGGGTGGGGGGAGAAACCTGTGAAATAATTTTATATTTTATAGGTGAAGAAAATGAAGCAGCAAATAAGCAAGGAAAGATGTGAAGTTCATATTATAAACAGTATTTTACCCTAGAATTACCAATTCCAACAAATCTAAAATAGGTGCTTTAGCTTAATACACACATACTATATATATGTATATAATCAGAACAGATCAGGATGTTTAAGAGTTTAAATGAATGCATGTATTCTGAACACAGAACACAAGTTAAGGGAAGTCAGAAATGGCCTATGTATCCTTTAGGGATGACAGAATTCCAGTAAGTAACCTGATTCCTTGGTACAGTTCTTTAGGACAGTCTGCCAGATGGATCACTGCTCTGGCCCAGTATGACATTTTTTACTTAGATGGCTAATTAAATGAACCGTTAGCTAATGTTTATAAAGATAAGAAAGAGTATATATGCCAACATCCTGTTTTCAACTTGGTAGTTTCATAAAAGGACTACTGCCCATTTGAGGATTGCTGGTCCACTAAACCTGTTCATGACAGAGGAGTAAATCTCAAAGTAAAGGAGTGGAACAGCAGACTATATATACAACATCAACTGCATTTAGACAAAAACCCATTGTATACAGCCTGCATTGAACCAAAAAAAAAAAAAAAACAAATCATAGAGAAATGAGTTCTCAAATTTAGATTTATATTCTAGGAAAGATTAGATTAGGATAAGGACAAAGGCATATTATATCAATATTAAAAATATAATACTTAAAGAGAACAAAAGTCACTTTTAATTTCATGTACATTTACCTTACATTAAGTATTTCTCTAGTACCAACTCACATTTAGACTTCTACAAGACTGTGTGTGTGAAAGGAAACTTGGTCTACTCAGTTTCACAAAAATTACAGCCTCCCATTTAGTCCCAAAGGTACAAGTGAACAAAATAACATTATTATAAAGTGCTGTTTTAGTAGCATAGAAAAGTCTGTAGAACAGACAGACTCATACTAAAGGAATAATTAACAAGAGGTTTCGGTTCATGAAGAAATACTCTAGCTTGGGTGACATCAGGGTAACCATGAGAGTATGAGGCGGGGAGAGGTGCTATTTCCTCCCTCCTCCATCTTGGCCATGCTATGTCCCCTCTCCTTCTTGCTAACAGCTCTTACACTCAATTACTGGGCAAGCACAATACTCAGAAAGAAAACATTTTATCAGATTGTA
This sequence comes from Bos javanicus, assembly GCF_032452875.1. Classification (NCBI taxonomy): domain Eukaryota; kingdom Metazoa; phylum Chordata; class Mammalia; order Artiodactyla; family Bovidae; genus Bos; species Bos javanicus. The sequence continues at coordinate 44,436,856 of NC_083872.1, forward strand.
GCCTGTGGCAAATAAGAAAAATAGCCACAAAGTGAAAAATGGAAAAAAAATCATTCAATTAGTTGAAAATAGATAAAATTAAAGCTATAAATTTTCATTCCTTTAAAATGCCTAAATACACAGACATATAATACAAACTACTTTAATAAACTTAGTAGAGTTACTCTAACAGATTTATTTATGGGAGTTTGAGTGAAATATGTTGGGAGAAGGGTTATTAAAAAGAGTTAATTTAAGGACCTCCCTGGTGGTCCAGTGACTAAGACTCCATGCTTCCAATCAATGCAGGGGGCTCAGGTTTGATCCCTGGTCAGGGAAGGCAGTGGCACCCCACTCCAGTACTCTTGCCCAGAAAATCCCATGGACGGAGGAGACTGGTAGGCTGTAGTCCATGGGGTCACGAAAAGTCGGACATGACTAAGCGACTTGACTTTCACTTTTCACTTTCATGCATTGGAGAAGGAAATGGCAACCCACTCCAGTGTTCTTGACTGGAGAATCCCAGGGACGGGGGAGCCTGGTGGGCTGCCGTCTATGGGGTCGCACAGAGTCAGACATGACTGAAGCGACTTAGCAGCAGCAGGGAACTAGATCCCACATGTCACAGCTGAGTTCTCATGATGGAACTAAGACACGGTGCAGCCAAATAAATATTAAAAAAAAAAAAAAGTTAGTTTAGTACAGCAGTTATGAGCACAGGCTTTGGAATCAACTTTGAGTTCATGTCCCAGCTCTACAATGACTAACTGTGTGATCTTAGCCCGGTTACTTACTGTCTCCCCTTATCACTTCATTTCTAATGTTGTAATAATGTGATAATGCTTATAAGACAAATTTGCATGGTACCTAGCACACAGTGAGAGCTCAGCATACATTACATGTAAAACACTAGCTACAGTCAACGCTTTTCACTCTTTTTGTCTGCCTAGCATCTGAATTCCCTTATTAAGTTTGGGAACTTCCCTACCTTATGGTTTTAGAAAGTCAAAGAGTTTCTCACATCTTAAATTTAAGAACCTCACACCATTTTATGATTTCAAAAGGTGAGACACATTTCCACGTGTCCTGTATAGCCAGGACACAGGCTCTGCCGAACACAAAAAGCCCAGCCCAGAGTAGAAATGGGCATCTAACGAGCAGGAGAAGAGACCAGAAGGAACTCTCTCTGATACTAATGGTGGAGCAACTACAGGAAGGTCAAGTCTAGGGCAGAGGTAGCAGCACTTGGAGTCAACCAGCGCTGGCAGTGTCACTGGGGCAGGCTGCGGCATCTGTCAGTCTGTCTCTAGATGGTACAGGCACCCTCATGGGAATCGTTGTGCAATGTGATTTCGGGCATTGTTTCTGGCTGCTTAGTCCTGAATCTGGTTCTCTAACTCTCAAAACAATTTGATGAGCCACTGAGCTCTATCCAATATTCTTTTAAAATTCACAATATGCTTTAATTGGTTTTTACTGCCACCAAAAATTCTGACTGAAACAATCCATTCTTATCTGCCCCAAACTCACAGGGGAAAAAAAGACTGTTTTTAATCTCTCCAAAGAAATACAAAAGTAATGTACATTTTCAACCAATGGATTTATCCTGTGAGGTCTTGAAAATCTTAGTTTTATAAATTTTGGATAATTCCCCTAATTTCAAATATGAGAAATGTCTAATCTATTTTAGATTTACTTCTAAGGAACACAGTCAAGGAGAAGTAATGACACTGGAAAATAGCTATATGCAAAGTAGTAGGTACCACCATGGTAAACAGAAATTATCCCAACTTGCCTGAGACCACCCTTGCTGTATTCCCAACAGCTTTCTTGCCAGCAGATTTTTCCTTGGGGTCCTATAATCAAGGGAGTCCCTCCTCCTCTTAAGGGTTATTTTAAAGACCAAATTTTTAAATTATCATCAAAAGGCCTTAAATATTCCTATCTTATCAAATAACTCAGCAAAATATTTGTATGATACAACCACCTAACTCTCTGTTGCAACAGTGCAGAGCCAGTCAGTGCCTGATTGCCACAGGCTAATTTTTCAGTACATAAAACAATCCTTTCCCTCTGCCAGATTTCTCTGCCTGGCCATTTTGTAGTTCAGTAATGCTTTTTCCATTGTTTAGAATGTTAAGCTCAAATCTGTTAATTTTATTATATGTCAAAATAAATGTAATATAAGGTTTGTGGGGATTAAGAAAATGGGGCTCTAAATTTTTTTTTTCCATCCCAGAAACCTGCTACCATATAGAGCCAGAACTATGTTTTAATGAATAAAAGAGCAATCTAAACAAAAGAGCAATCTTTAAAAAGTGATAGTCTTTTCAGACTAAAATCTGGAAAAAAGAATCAAGCGTTTAGAAATGTACACTGACATCTAACCTATACTTACCATATTAAAAACTCAGCAGAAAAAAACCTGAATTTTGAAAGAGATTTGTGAAAGAAAAAAAAAGGCCACAGAATTTTAGGGCTTATGATAGTTAGAGCTATGTTGTAAGACAGAAGCTGTTGTGACCCTGAGAGTTAAGTTATTCAAGGAACCGATCTTTTGATTCCTAGCTGAGTGATGTCATTGAAACAGCTTGCCCTTCAAACAGTCAAAATAAAGTTAACTGCACACCACATGGTATTAATTCTTGGATTTAAAATACCAAAAAAATACTAAATCCAAGGCAAGCAATTTTAAAACTCAACTTTTAATACTCCTTAATATAAAGTTTTGTTTTATGATAAATACCCTGGACTTACCAGTGTAGAAAAAATCATCAAGAAAAGTAAAAATTTTTCATAGTGTCCATAACTCCCAAGTAGTGTAAAAATCAGTTTTGCCTATGTGCTGAGGGATGTTTCATTAATCACCAGTAATAATTTATTGGTTGTTATTTCCTGGCTGCTATTAGAACATAAATTATACTAAATACCATGAATTTAAATTTATGCTATTTAACAGTAACAAAAAAACTGTTGTTTTTTTCTGGTCATAATCTACCTGCCCTAAAAGACACCATAATCCCTTATGGAAAAGTTTCTTTGTATTTGGTCATATTAAAGGTAGCAGAGATCAAATTGCCAACATCCGCAAGAAATGCTGGGCTGGAAGAAGCACAAACTGGAATCAAGATTACCGGGAGAAATATCAATAACCTCAGATATGCAAATGACACCACCCTTATGACAGAAAGCGAAGAATAACTGAAGAGCCTCTTGATAAAAGTGAAAGAGGAGAGTGAAAAAGTTGGCTTAAAGGTCAACATTCAGAAAACTAAGATCATGGCATCCAGTCCCATCACTTCACGGCAAAAGCATGCAAAAATGGGCTCAATAAAGGACAGAAATGGTACGGACCTGACAGAAGCAGAAGATATTAAAAAGAGGTGGCAAGAATACACAGGAGAACTGTACAAAACAAGATCTTCACAACCCAGCTAATCACGAAGCTAAGATACTCCCCATCAAAACAAGGGGTAAGAACAAAAAATACCCGATACCCAAAAGAGAACAGAGAGAATATATATATAAAGAGACAAGGTTTACAGCAAAATGGCAAACCTAAGGCACATGTACTGCTATTTCCCCTTTTTCAAAATTGGCTGACACAGGTAACAGGTGACAGCTCTGCAGAAGCTGCCAAAAGCCACAAAAACCTCTAGATGGCTATTACAAAGCAATGGGAGTTATGAAACCAAGCAAAATATTGTCATTTCTGGTTTAAACTGACAGGAGGCAGGTTACAGAGAAAAACTATTAAGAAGGGGAAAACAATAGTAGAGTCACAAAGATATACTATTTATTTTATTTTTAAAGGTTACATTCAGTTTCATTTGGGCCTCCCCAGTGGCTCAGCAGTAAAGAATCCGCCTTCAATGCAAGAGTCACAGGAGATGGAGGTTCGATCCCTGGGTCAGGAAGATCCTCTGGAGGAGGGCATGGCAACCCACTCCAGCATTCCTGCTTGGAGAATCCCATGGACAGAGGAGTACGGCGGGCTACAGTCCATAGGGTCACAAAGAGTTGGACAGGACCGAAGCAACTGAGCACGTATGCACAGTTTTGTTTAGTCCTCGTGACAAACTTGTGTGTTAGTCACTCAGTCGTGTCCAACTCTGTGACCCCATGGGCTGTGGCCCACCAGGCTCCTCTCTCCATGGCATTTCCCAGGCAAGAGTGGGTTGCCATTCCGTTCTCCAGAGTATCTTCCCAACCCAGGGATAGAACTCAGATCTCCTGCATTACAAAAAACAAGTTTACAGAATTTTAAAGAACCAACTTGCCAGAGTCATACATACCTACAATCAGTGTGGAACAGGGGCTCTAACGTGGACCTGAGCACTTTATCACTCCCTTTAATGTACTGAGCAATTCAACTGACCTAACCCTCTATCCATCCTCCCATGTAAATCCACCAGAACAGATTTTTTTTAAAAAAATAAAATTTTAATTATATAAGTAACAGCATGCCTCTAACTGAAAGTCTGGAAAATATAATGGATGTACCAAAAGTCGTATCTTTTTTTATTGCATTTTTAATTAGTATTTTAATGAACACCTTGTACATAAATCTCTGCACAGTTTTATTCCACATTTATAAAGCATTATAAATGGAATTCTGGGTCAAATAGTGGGAATACAGTCTGCCAGAACATCTGACTTTAATATTGCTGAACTGACAAAGAAATTATGGTTCCTTAAGAAAAACAGCTATGCCTTATTTTCCCGTTATCCACAATGCCTAAGCACATGAGCAAGTGTTCTCATGACTGCTGAATAGAGGTTTCTCTCCCCTTAGTACACAGTCTCTGAAGAGAGAAATAAACAGAGCAGGCTCTCAAATTAGAAGACAACAATTGTGCCAAACATCAAACTTATGGCTGCATAAAACTCTTTTTAGTGAGAAAAGAACATGAACATTAACAATGCTATTCAATATATTTCCATGTGTTTAAAAGACTTTGGGTATTTATAGTTTATTTTTAAAATACAGTATTTTAGTAGGTATATGGCATATACTGAAGACACTGTTTCTTCCACTTTACCTATATGTCTTAATCTACTATTGTCCATGGAAATAATTTCAGAACATGTAGAAAACATGTAGAAAATTCAGAGAGCTGTATATTTTAATAATAACTAGATTTCTTTTACTTTGATTTTCTGTCAAAAATCATCGTCGATTTTCATCAAGTTCTAATGATATTATAGCAGGCAATGTCCCCAGAAAAATGAAAAAGACTGACTACAAAACAATGTGCCAGCAGGCACTGAACTAGCACTTTAGATGCATTAATTTAAACTTTACAACATCATATTATATTATTATTACTATTACCTCTATTTCATAGGTAAACTCAAACAGAGAAAGATTGAAGTTGCTTGTCTGGGGACTTCTGGTCCAGTGGTTAAGACTCTATGTTTCCACCGCAGGGGGCATACTTACTTCCACTTATTTCTTGGCTGGGATATAAGATCCCATATGCCATGCAAGTAGGGCCGAAAAAAAATAAACTTGCTTGTTTTTTTGAATCTAGGTATTCTGGCCACTTTTTTTGAACCTAGGTATTCTGGCCATTACTTTGCCAACAAAGGTCCATATAGTCAAAGCTGTGGTTTTCCCAGTAGTCAAGTATGGACATGAGAGTTGGACCAGAAAGAAGGCTGAACATCAAAGAACTGATACTTTTGAACTGTGGTGCTGGAGAAGACTCTTGAGAGTCCCTTGGACTGCAAGGAGATCCAACCAGTCAATCCTAAAGAAATCAGTCCTGAATATTCACTGGAAGGACTGATGCTGAAGCTGAAGGAAGCTCCAATACTTTGGCCACCTGATGTGAAGAGCCAACTCATTAGAAATCAGACCCTGATACTGGGAGAGACTGAAGGCAGGAGGAGAAGGGGAAAACAGGATGAGACGGTTGAATGGCATCACTGACTCAATGGACATGAGTTTGAGCAAGCTCCAGAAGATAGTCAAGGACAGGGAAGCCTGGCATGCTGCAGTACATAGGGTCACATAGTCGGACACGACTGAGCAACTGAACAACAAATTCTGGCCTCACTTCTAATCACTACACAAAATTGACTCTCAATATCAAGCAAAAAGCACTGAATAGCTTTCCGTGAACACTGGTGGTACAGGGCACGATGATAGTATGCTTTCCAGAAAATAGGAAATTCAACCAATCCAAATGAATTATTTATTCATTAGGTAAAGAGTTATTTATTATAGATCAAAAACTGTATCAAAACGTGGGAACGTTCTCCAAACCTTAAGAAATACTAGGTCTAAAAAAGTTGGAGAAAGATCAATGTAAGGTAGATTTCTAGTTAGACAGATCTAACCTAGTTAGATTAAAACAGAATTATTCACAAGTGTCAGGGCATAGAAGGAGTAATTAGTTCTGCCTAGGGCATTCAGAGAAGTTGTAGAGAGGAGGAAATACCTCAACTACACCTTGAGTAACAGACTTCTAAGGGAATTTGTAGGTAATAGTCTGTCTCCCAAAATCACTCCCCACAGAAGGGTCAGGTTCTCACTGCTATGAAAACTGCTGCAGTAGCAGAGAACATGTCTCAGCACAAAAGAACCATCTTATGTTGGCTGGAGGAGAGTATGGGGTTGCAATAGGTACAAGTGATCAAACCCCTGTCAACTATGGGAACCACCAATAAGAAGGAGCCTATCTATCAAGCTTAATTTTATAGCCAACATAGCTACAAAACTGCCTTTATTTAACATATTTGTATTTAAATTCCTAATTTTAGAAAAACCTAAATTTTAAAACTAATAATAAGAAATTGGTGTGGGGGGAACAGACCTTCAGTTAAGCACGACTGGCCTTGACTCTTTCCTGAAACCTCATCTTAAAAAGTTAAAGGACATTTTAGAAATATAAAATTCATAAGGATATGAGAATGGGGAAGGACACAATAGAAAATAAGAGAAGTCAACAATATTCTGGATGCTAGAAATGTGGCAATGGGAGAGAGGTAACTAAACTAACTAGAACAAAACAGGTGAAGCCTAAACCTGAAAGGAAGAAGTCATCAAGCTGATAAACACAAAAAGTTTAATAATGGTCACCAGGGGCTAGAGGGCGGGAGGGGCGGGGGGGGGGGGGGGTAGGTGTGGTTAATGAGTATTTCTGGGTTAATAGGTACTGAGTTTCAGTTAGGGATGATATAAAAGCTCTAGAGATGAGGGACAGTGGTAATGGTTACACAATAAGGTGAATACACTTAATGCCACTGAACTATACACTTAAATGGTAAATTTTGTTATGTATATTTTACCATATTGCCACAATTTTTTTAAAAAAAGCAGCAGCAAGATGACTCATGCTGGAGAGATTCAGGTATTAAAATCATGATGAAGACAAAAATGCAGGGTGCGGCTGGAAACTAGATGACTGGTTGAAAGTTCATTTAAGTGGCCTCACCCCAAAACTGATCTTCTCACCATCGCTGGAGAGGGTGGACCACAGACTCTGATCTTTGGAACATAGGCCAAAACTGAAAGCTGGACAAAACAATTACTGAAAAACAGGAGAATTATTTGAAGGTCTGCATTCTACATAGGCAGAAGGTTGTCTCCAAGAAGAAAAAGGAAATAAGAGATTATCTGATTATCTGATGTATCCAACCATATTATAGTTTATATTTGTTAGAGAATTGCAAATGAATAGGCACAAAGTACATAAAATTTCAAACTCAGATAATTATTTGAGAAAACATTAAGTTGGATAAGAAAAGAAATACGATCATAGTGAATCTTGTGACACAGCTGCAAAAAAATTTGCATAGTCATAAAAATTTAAATACTAAATAAAGAATTTACCCCCCCCAAACCTGATATCCTATAAAAGGAAGAATAGAGAAGGAGAAATATGTATAAACATTTGCAGGCGGTAGAGAGATTAAGATGACTAATCCTCATTTTTCTTAGAAGGAAGTGAGTAGTTACTGTCTAAAATAAAAAGCCAACAAAAAGCAGAACTGACTTGGAAAAATGAAGGCACAACAGAACAGCTGAAAGAACTGAAATCGACTGCCCCTAAAGGCTAGGTACTGGATGTGAGATGAGAAGAGATGATGCCCTGCTATTTTTATAAGCCTTGAATTTTTAAAACTATATATGTACAAATATCATTCTAATTTTAAAATAAAAGTTTAGAGAGGCAAAACAAAATTGTAATGATGTTATTAAAAAGATCTAAAATGGTCTATACTGACTATACACCTTTTCTTTTTTTTTTCAAACTACTGTGTTAACTTTCTGTAATTCTTAGAATTTTCGGTCATATTGAGGTCAACCATGCTACTTGCTGCTCTGCCTTTCAATGCTGCTGGGCTTCACCAAGATAAGGCTCCAGCAGGAGGAAACAGTGCTGAAGATGCTGCCCCTGACCAGCATGCTAACCCACCAGGCAAGAAAAAAGTGATGGGGGAAAATCCTGTTGCCAGGGTGACCAGGCAGAAGAGGAGGAGGAGGAGAACACGGAGGAAGACAACATAGGTGGGGAAGACGTACCTGATACCACGTGAACTGAAATGCTTTAAAATGGGACTGAGCTACAAAGAGTTTTTACATGGGAAAGAATGCTAACGGTAGAAGGATCACTAGTGTTTCTAGAACATGTCATCTGGGTGGTGTCTTTAAATACACAGTTCATTCTTGTTTATGCATTTTGCCCTGACCACACTGGTCATTTCTCCATTGTTCGTTTGGGATTTGAAGAACACATCCAAGCATCTCATTTTGAAGGCCTGATACAACCATAACTGGGTATATACTTTTAGTGATAAAACTGATACTTTATCATGGCTTGGCAACACTTGTTAGATTTCATAGGTCTCCTCGCTTGCTATGAGTTAGCTATGCTGTTGTTAAGGTCTCTTTGTTATCCGTGGCAGAAGGAGTGTTCCCTCTCATCTGTGGCTGGGGGCTGGGTATCTGTTCCCTGGAAATGTCTGATGCTACTCTGAAAACTCATGTTTTTGCAAATCCCATGGACGGAGGAGCCTGGAAGGCTGCAGTCCATGGGGTCGCGAAGAGTCGGACACGACTGGGCGACTTCACTTTCACTTTTCACTTTCCTGCATTGGAGAAGGAAATGGCAACCCACTCCAGTGTTCTTGCCTGGAGAATCCCAGGGACGGGGGAGCCTGGTGGGCTGCCATTTATGGGGTCACACAGAGTTGGACACGACCGAAGTGACTTAGCAGCAGCAGCAGCAGTGGGAGAGGTGTCTGTTTTCTGGTTTGCCTCCTTCATTCTGTGGCTAAGACAGATACTTCAACCTGGTGTATTTTGGTTTCTAAAGAATCTGAATGATCTAGATTTCAATCCCCAGTACAAGAAATGATTCACTTGACTCTGTATACATATCTTCCAAAATTTATTTGGTCAGTCACTGTCTTTGGGTCCTTGTCTGCCTGGTGCTTTTGCTACCTATTTGCATACTTGGTCTGTTGCTTGATTTTTTGTCCACACAGTGTCATGCTCTACAGTGATGCTCAGTGAGTGTACTGTTCCAGGAGCTGCTTCTGCTTCAGGCCGCCTTACCAGCGTTACTTGAATGGGGATGGATGCAGCAATGGCTGAAGGGGACGGTGCCAGCAGAGACTCTTACTGTGGGAAGCTTGCTGGATCTCCATTCCTATTTGTTGGAACCAGGAGGAAAATGAGAACTGTGCAAGCCAACCAGTGAACAATAACCAGCGTGTCTGAAGTAGCAACACTACCCCTGTGGTGGGGGAAGGTGTGCATGCAGCCCACCTAGCCATACTTCAGCAGGGTGGGTCTGCTAGCTTTCAGCCTCGCATAGGCCTTCAGTTTTTCCACTCGGATATTTTTGTTGATTGCCTTCATATGCAATAACCTTACTGATCACCAGCCTCATCTGCCTTACTCTACCAGTATTTGCTAGGCATCAGTTAATGTCACTTTGGATGGAGACTGCCAAAATCCATGAGCTCTGCACAGCTTCTTATGATTTCTACATTTCCCAGCTAACCATAGGGCAGTGATGGTGCTGGCAGCACAGATGCCACACAGATGCAGCGACCTTGAGAAGGGTAAAGGGTAGCTGAGGACTTTGATAGCTGCAGTGCTGCTGGCTGGAGTTGTCCCACTTCTACGGGGCTCCTGTTTGAGCTGGCTATCGTTGCTCACCCAAGGGTTCCCTTGGCTCAAACTCCTCGTTTTTTCCCACCACAGGACCAGGCACTTGGAATCCTGCATACCAAAATCACTGCAGCAGTAATATTGAGGGGTCCTCGATGGTACTTGAAAACTGTTAATTGAGCAGGCTTAGGCAAATGGCATCCAGAATTTTGACCTTCACTATACCTGTCAGTGCCAGCAATCTCTGTGTTCTTGCTTTCCATATGTGTACCTTATATCTGGCATTGTTTCTTTACTAGGTGTTACTGCAGAAATGCAAAACTTGGTCTACTGGCAAATTTACCCATTTTTACTGATGGTCATGGTATTGATAGGAATCTTGTCCTTCCAGATCTGCCAGTTTAAGTCCCTTTATGTGTGTGCATGCTCAGTTGCTCTGTCATGCCCAATTCTTTAAAACCCTATGAACTGTAGCCCACCAAGCTCCTCTGTCCATGGGATTCTCCAGGCAAGAATACCAGAGCGGGTTGCCATTTCCTCCTCCAGGGAATCTTCCCAACCCAGGGATCAAACCCTCGTCTCCTGTAGCTCCTTTACTGGCAGGCGGATTCTTTACCACTGAGCCCACTGGGAAGCCCTTACGTGCCTTTATGAACATATTTAAAATGACAAGTACCTTGTAGGCCAACACCTTGTGAGTATGAACGGAAATCTGGCAAACAAGGCACCTCCACAGTCGTCCTAAGAACAAAGTGTATTAACTACCCTGACCTTCCCCTTGTGTTTATGTGCCCTTTTTTGTGGACTTTTCTCTTCAAAGATTTTTCCCAGTGACATCTCAGTACTGTTTTTAAGTTGAATGTATCTGACTTGTGTTCTCAGCATTCAGAGAGCAGCAATATGAGGCTCTGCTGCCCTTCCTGCATCTTCTGACCTCACTGCTGTCTGGGGTCTATATATGTGTAAATAGAATTTCCTGGATACTTTAAAACCTTGGATTAAACAGAATGCGCTTTGTACATCTTTAAACAAAATGTATATTAATTTATTAAATCTGCTTGTTACTTTTTTAAAAAACACCTTTCTTATAGCACAATTCATGAGCTGATACAGTATGCAATTCACTGGAGAAATACTCTGGGCATGTAGCAATTCTAAAGCCTAACTGTTTAACCACTCTATAAACACAGTATTTTATTTATTCATTTCCCCCTAAGAATATATATTTGGGTATATTTATATAAAGGCTTATATTATTTGTAACTCTTGGATCAAATCCAAATTTTGACATTTCGAATGACTAACATTTGTAAGCACCAGTGATGGTAGAGCTGAATTTAAATAAAGTCCGGGTGTCAAATGATACAAATAGACAAACTGAAAGGCTACTCATGGAAAAATATATAACAGTACTAAATATGCAAAAGAAAACAGGAAACAATCTTATCTACAAGAACTGTACAACTTGCAGCTTTTTAAAAGTCACATTCTTGTGGGCACAAATTCACCAACTAAATATAATCTAATTAACATATTCCTTCTACACAGTTGAAACAAGAACTTCATTCCAGAAAAAGAAAATACTTCAAAGCGCAAGATTAAAACCATGAGCAACTACATCAGAACCTACTGAATTTTTTTTTATTAATAAAGTTCCTTTCATATAAAGATAAAAACTATGAGACCTGGTTTGCTTTTCAGCAGTACGAAGGAAAATTATGAGCAACCTAGATAGCATATTGAAAAGCAGAGACATTATTTTGCCAACAAAGGTCCGTCTAGTCAAGGCTATGGTTTTTCCTGTGGTCATGTATGGATGTGAGAGTTGGACTGTGGAGAAAGCTGAGTGCTGAAGAATTGATGCTTTTGAACTGTGGTGTTGGAGAAGACTCTTGAGAGTCCCCTGGACTGCAAGGAGATCCAACCAGTCCATTCTAAAGGAGATCAGCCCTGGGTGTTCTTTGCAAAGAATGATGCTGAAGCTGAAACTCCAGTACTTTGGCCACCTCATGCAAAGAGTTGACTCAATGGAAAAGACTCTGATGCTGGGAGGGACTGGGGGCAGGAGGAAAAGGGGATGACAGAGGATGAGATGGCTGGATGGCATCACCGACTCGATGGACGTGAGTTTGAGTGAACTCTGGGAGTTGGTGATGGACAGGGAGGCGTGGCGTGCTGTAGTTCATGGCGTCGCAAAGAGTCAGACACGACTGAGTGACTGAACTGAACTGAACTGAAGGGGACAAGAGAAAATGAGATGGTTGGATGGCACTACTGACTCGATGGGCGTTGAGTCTGAGCAAGCTTCGAGAGTTGGTGATAGAGAGGCCCAGCGTGCTGCAGTCCATGCGGTAGCAAAGAGTCGGACATGAATGAGCGACTGAACTAACTGAATGGACTGTGCTCATCTACAGCATATAGCTGCTCAACTTCATGTGTCAACTACCTAACAAATTTACAAATACTTAAATAACTCTCACGAAGGTTTAAGAGCATTAAAATCATATGTGTTATACTGTTTATACTGTGCATCCATATATTCAAACAAGAAATAAAGAGAGCAACCAAAGAAAACCTCAAGTATTATCATACTCACATGTCAGAGAGCATGACAGAGAGAAATGCCCATAAGACAAGCCTCCTTCACTCAAGGAGTCTGGGATTCAGCAGTGCAGAAGGGAATAAGAAGTGAGTGTGGCAGAGGTGCCAAGACCAAGATAGGAAAACGACTCATGAACAGTATAAAAAACTAAATGATTGAGTACTAAACTACAAAATATAAAGGGTAAATTTAGAGAAAAGGAAGATAACAGTTGCCCTGACAAAAAAAGTAGGCACTGAACTGGTCTCAAAGAAGTAGAGAAGCATTTGAAAAAATAAACAAGAAAGATCAACATCTCTGTCTCTGTCTCTCTTGTTCTCTCTCTCAAGATGTTACCATATACTTAAAATTTTTCATATGAAATACCAGAGACAAATGTATGCAAAAATCAAAAAAGTAATCTGAAAGAGAATTGGCCCAGAAAAGAGAAAATAAATGAAGTAGTAAACAGAGGGAAAATTATCCACAAAGAAAAAAAGAAAAATCTTAACAACCATACATGTTGTATATCAATAAATGTTCGCATTATTTTGATTAGCCTGAACCCATTATTAGAGGGAAAATGAAATTGTCATAATCTCATTTCCACAGTAAGAGACTGACAAAACAAGTTTAAACAACAAAACTATATGAGATTTTCTGACTGAGATTTTCTGACTCCCAGCCCTACATGTATCCATGACAATACTACACACTATTTTATGTGTTAAGTATTTTACACTGGACTGACTTCATGACCAACCTCAATTTCTTATAACCAAAAACATTAGAATGCTACTGAAAAAAAAAAAAAAAGCAGTAGCAGCCCATCTTAAAGTAAGTATGCTGTAATACACAAGAGCCAAATGGGTCTCAGTTAAGACCAAAAAACTCTAACAACCAAAATGGTGGCCTTTCCAGTAAATTGCTATGTTACTATTCTAGAACTATTCCTCTAGCCAACAGGCCACTCTAGTGGGAAGACAAGGAGAGGGTACTCCCCAAGCAACAAACTTCAGAGCTGCAGTCACAGTCCCATAAACAGAACTTCTTCATTGTTTATCTAAATTATTTTGACTGTACGCTGACAGCTACCTAGAGATTGAAAATCAAAGAAAAATAATAAATATAAATGAAACACTATAAAATAAACACAATAATGAAATGTACAAGTTACTATGCCATACAGTTATTAGTTTCAAACTTACAAGGTTTCTCAGGAATCACAGTTAATATTACTTTTTACACCTAAACTATGGAGAAGGAAATGGCAACCCACTCCAGTACTCTTGCCTGGAAAATCCCATGGACGGAGGAGCCTGGTAGGCTACAGTCCATGGGTTCGCAGAGGGTCAGACACGACTAAAGTGACTAAGCACACACACCTAAACTAAAAATTTTCTTAAGTTGATAATATCATATTAATTTAAATGGTTATCCTTGTACCCAAACCTAAATTAATATTCATCACAAACTGAAAAACACTCATTGGTCAAGCACCTGAGAATCATGATCCCTCACATTCTCTCTCACTTCTTTCTCTTTTCCAACATCTAAAGGCAAAAGAGTCTCACACTCTTCCATTACACTCCTACCTAAAAACCCTGAGCAGCAGCCAGGTCCCACCCCCTTCCGTGGGGATCCACCACTGAATTAACTGACTACCTGTTCAGAATACAGAAGGGTGTAACTAAGCTTTCTTTCAATATTTTTACCTGTGTTTTCACGTGTGACGGAGAGGAGTAGGGAAAAGGAGTTCTAAACGGAGGCACAAAAGAGCCAAACAACCTTCAGCCCTCTAAGGCAGCTGCGGCACAATACGAAGCCATGTACCTGAAGTGGAAGGGTTGTAAGCCCAGCTCTGCCACTTAACATTTCTTAGTGAGTGAATTCTTTCGCTTAGCAACTCACCCTGCCATGTCCAGCCTAGCAGACTCCTTGATAATGCTCTCAAACACCTCCACTAAACAGCCATGTATTTGTGGATATGTTCAATGGATCATTATTTCTACTTACCTTTGGATAGGGTGGCTCAGACGGTAAAGCGTCTGTCTACAATGCGGGAGACCCGGGTTCGATCCCTGGATTGGGAAGATCCCCTGGAGAAGGAAATGGCAATCCACTCCAGGACTATTGCCTGGAAAATCCCATGGACAGAGGAGCCTGGTAGGCTACAGTCCATGGGGTTGCAAAGAGTCGGACACGACTGAGCGACTTCATCATTTAATAGGTTCATATAAGAGCCTATCACCAAGGAAATAATTGTCGTGGATATCAAGAGCAAAACACAAACTGGGAACAGTGTTTTATCAGTAATATTCAGAAAATCAATAATGAATAATAACACTCACTAAAAGTACCTCATTAGCCATTCACGAATTTATTATTTTTAATTCTCTGAAAATGTTATCAGTTCATACAGAGAACATGGTCTTTTATGTATTGTTACCAATCTATTTCAATGACTACAGATCATGCTAATTAAATATTTGACCAACAAACTGGTATATTCTAATAGGATTAGACACCATTTAATTTTAATTACATTTCACTAGTAACTGTAAAAAAGGCTATACAAATTTCTATAACTTACCAAAAATTAAATTATACAAAGTTCTGGGCTTCCCTGGTGGCTTAGATGGTAAAGAATCCGCCTGCAATGTGGGAGACCTGGGTTCGATCCCTGGGTTGGGAAGATCACCTAGAGGAGTGCATGGCAACCCACTCCAGGATTCTCACCTGGAGAATCCCATGGACAGAGGAGCCTGGCGGGCTACAGTCCAAGGGGTCACAAAGAGTCGGACACGACTGAGCAACTAAGCACAGCATAGCACATACAGTGTTTTACTGCTTCCACCACAAAGTTTTATCTAAGAGCTGAAAGCAGTATTAACTTTTACCAAGCAAAAGAATCTGCCTATAATGGAGAGGAGACTCAGGTTTGATCCCTGTGTCAGGAAGATCCTGGGGAGAAATCTACTCCAGTTTTCCTGCCTGGGAAATGCTATGAACAGGAGTCTGGCAGGCTACAGTTCATGAGGTCACAAAAAGTCAGACATGACTGAATGACTGAATAACAACTCCTCCTTAAATACATTTAATAAACAGTATTAATGTATTATTAAAATTATTTCCACTGAAGAATACATATCAGTATTTTCCCAACTGATCAGCATAATTATATTCTAAGTGCTATTCTAAATTACTGGATAAACTAGAAAGAAAACTAAAAGTTAATTATAGTATCTTGAAATATCTGGGATCAAACCAAATGTTAGAGAACTCAAGTAAAACAACAAAATGAAACATATTCTTTGGAGATACAGAATAAAAAAATAAGACTTCTGGAATTCTTATTAACACTAAGACAATAAACTAAATTCTGAAACAATTCCTAGAAGTGTTAATACCAGAAATGACTCTTCTCCCAAAAGATAAATTTATGCAAAATAAGTATGTCTTAAAAGCCAACTCAAACAGTGCTAAAGTGAAAATAAAAGACATCTGAAGATAACTTTACTGTCTCAAAATTTTATTAAAGCACTAGGAGAAAATTTAAGGTTAAAGTATAAACATGAATCCAAGTAAATATGAAGATAAAAATAAGAGGAAAAAAACTGATGAAACACTACTGGAACAGAAGGGGGAAGAGGATTCTTACTAACCAAAGATGAAAATAACAGGAAAAAAAAAAAGATAAGTAACTCATGTGCAAAAAACATTTTTGGAATCTCATTGAAAATTAATCATATAGAGCAATTACTATAAATACGAGGTCCCATCCACTGTACTAAAGCATGAAGAGCTTATATCACATTTTTCCATGCACACTCAATGAAGACTTTTCCTTCACTATAAATCAACAAAAGGTTTTTGTTGGTGTAATTTACTATGCCTATTCACAGCCCTAGGGATATTTTTGTACCCAATCTCAAATTGGAAATGGGATGCTATCTGTCCTCAAAATGTTGAGTTATTGGCAGAAACATAGCTCCATGTCTAATAAGAACTTTTATGCTCCACTACATGTCTTTTAAGTGGTATTCTTGTTTAGATGTAACAGAGATCTGTATATTTTAAAATATAAATAAGAACTTATGGGATACATTGCTCATTGATATAACACATCTGAACCACCATTACCCATATCACTCCTAGCACTGAAGAGGAAAATGCAGATACTGCTCCACCACTTGGCCACTTCCTGCTAGCTACTTCTGCCCAAACTCCTCGTAGGAGCCCAAAGGGAAATCTATTACCATTGCTGCAAAAGCTCATGATTTGTAGACCACTGATAAATGTACTGAGGAGGACTAATACAACAGAGGCAACTGCAACACTTATTGTCAGCCACACAATGGGGACTGCCTACACAGGCAGAAAACTAAGGCCCAACATCCCTGCTCCCTAGTGTACTGACTGCCCTGTATAATCCTTGGGGCTGCAAATATAATGGGATTTCACTCCCATGATTAGGTTAACTTTAAGAAAGTTAACTTATGAGGAGGAATTATCCAAGTGAGCTTGAACTAACCACATAAACCCTTTAAATTTGGGTCTAGAAATGAGAGACAATTTTTAATGGATCTCTACTGCCTATAATCGCAAGAGCTGCCTACTCCACCAGCTTTTTAGGGACTTCGGTAACCTAGCCCCAAACCAATACAAAAAAAAAAGAAAAAAATTATATTATCGCAGGTCAAATAGTAATGCTTTATCAGAAAGTTAAATATAAGTTTAACTACTTAAGACTCCAAACCTAGCATATTATTAATAATTCTGTTAGGCACTATTGCTCAGTACTCCTAAAATTCAAGTTTGTATCACATACTTCATTTTGTAAAGACTCCATTCTAGAGAACTACCTAGACTGTGTTTAGCATGCAAGCTACAGTCCAGCTGATCAATACCAGCAGTTAAGTGCTAGACCACCAGGACAAATTAAGACTGAGGATATTCAATGTACCGTTTCTGCTCTAAGTTTTCACTAGTTCAATGCAACTGATTTCCTTGTTTTGTAAGGTATCACCTAAAGATTCTAAGCTCTGTACCACATGGAAGGTATTTACTTAGCACTTATGAATGCCATTTCTTAATAGTCACTTTGCCAAAGAGTATATATTCTGAGATGAGAGACAAATTAGGCAAAAAGCCCCTGCTCATTACTGCTCTTCAGCTCCCAAGGAACACCTAAATGCCTAGGGGATTTAGTCCTCATACTGTTATCAGGCAATACTGCATGAAGACCTAAAATCAATAGGCTGGTGTGGGAGAACTTTCTCAGATGTTGTGAGGATTGAAAGTTGGGTTAGCACTTAAAAGATCCTGAGAGTAAGTGATGCCTTAAATTTCGTGTTCCTGGTGCCTCCTTTCTTCACATATACTCCTGGCCCGGAGCTCAGCCAGGAATACTGCTAAACATCCTACAGTGCAGAGCAGAGTTTCCCACAACAAAGACTACGCTGGCCCAAAATGTTAATAGTGCTAAAGTTAAGAAATCTTGGTATAAAAGGAAGAATGCTAAATTAGAATCCCACCTTTATACTTTATCACCTAAATGACTTTCAGCAAATTATGTAACTTCTCGAAGTTTCCTCATGTATAAAATGGATAACATGCTCATGTTGAAGGATTTAGGAGGATAAATTGAAATAGAAACATTTAGACACTTTACAAATGTTTAGTTTCCATTCTTCAGAGTGAGTACAAAAATCTTCTCTATCAGACTGGAGCCCTGGACCTCTCAAAGATTACTTCAAAATATGAATGACACATGGTACAGTAACTGATTTATTTTCTGAATCTCCAATCAAAGTCTAAGCAACTTGAAGGCAGTTCAGTTCAGTCGCTCAGTTGTGTCCGATTCTCTGTGACCCCGTGGACCCCAGAGTTCTTACTTATTGGACCTAGTATACTCAGCCTCTACAACAAAGTAAGCACTGAGTAATCATCTTTTAAATGGCCAAATGGGCAAATAAGCTCTAAGCTATCTACCCAACATAATAAAACAGTCATCGTGTTGCACAGTGGAAAATTACCAAAGAATGTAAAAAACATAACTCATGTCATGAAGGAGTTTTGAAATAGGAAGAGATATCTAACAACAAAACAAAATATGTAGAGAGATTTAACAACAGGTACTCAAAAAAGCACCTGGGTAAAATTCACATGAACAGCTGAAGTCACAAACGAGTATTAGTGGGATGCATGAAAGATTAGAATTAAACAGATTTAATCAGGGAAAGGCCTGTGTTTAATTAGTATAATCCTTCAGAGTACCTGCTGCTAGTATCTTCCAAAAGGCAATGGTGCAATACACTTAAAATAACATCAAAGCGACAAGTGATATCATTTGTCATTTTAGCAGTACTCAGCCAAATTTCATAATTCAGATGATGGTAGTGTATTTTAACAGGTTCAAACGTCAGTTTAAGCAATTTTTAAAAACACATTAGATTTTAATAGAAGTTTACCAAATTCCTGACATCCACAATCCATTTTAACTATTTTAAATGCTCTGAGACAGAATAAGACCAAAAAGGATGATGCTCAACTGTCTGAATATGCTGCTGAGAAAGCTGAGCTCAAGCATACCCAAAGTGTGTTAGAAGCAACTTTTAAAATGCACAAATGCAACAATTTTTTTAAACCAACAATTTTAGAAAAATAGTAGTTCCTATCTAAAGTTTATACAAATATAAGACACTGAGTTTGCAAATGTCAGCAGTTTTAAGATCCCTTTCTAAAGTAATAGTCTCCTTCTGTTTTGCTTGGTATCTTAATTTGCCTTTAGTTTCAAAACTAAGTTTGCCAACACTATTCCTCTCAAAACCTCAGGAATTCCATTACTAGTTTTAAACTAAATTAAAGGAAAATAGATCCATTCAACCCATGGCAGAAGTATGCACAAAGTGTTTGTTGATGCTCATAAATAGACTGAGAAATTTAGACATGTCTGAAGGACAACGGCTCTATAGTCAACTTTGGTTTGCTCCACCATGGAATCAAATAGGAAGAGAATTATTGCTACCACTTCAAGTGAGACCCGCACAGATACCTTTAAACCAACTGAGATACACTACACAGAACATTCTCTTTAGATCAGAGCCTTAGCGTACATTTCCACTTCAGGGAAGAATGGTTAGAGTACTCTTTAAAAAGGTACACATGGAGCCAAGGTGTGACCAGAATCTCCCCCAAAACAATGCTAAAAATGCCCTCAACACTGCCCCCCTCACCTCAAAAAAAGAACTATAAAAACCTGACAAAAAGATGGTTCTCCATCTTACCACTGGAAACCTTTTCCATTTTATATCGCTAGTCTCAGATTCTATAAATCTTCCTGACAATTACAGGTATTTTCATACTCAGCCCTCTCGGGGATCTTCAGATTGTGATTCATCTCAACGCACCTGAATCCCAGATATCAAGATCCTGTGAAAGGGACTAGTAAAAGAAGAAAGTACTTGAAAGAAAGGGAAAGAAAACCCCATTTCCTGGCTCCTTCTCTTACCCTGTCCCAGTACTGCAGAGTAGAAACAAATGGAAGGAATAAAAGCACCTTAAGTTCATTCTATTGCTGTTTCTCTTTTTTTTAAGCCCGAACTCATTCATTCCTCCCCAAGCATCACCCTATCTAATTCCTACTCTTCTGTCCCAGGTTATGGGACTCACAAAGGCCTAGATTTTGGGTAGACTTAGTTCCCTAAGAGAGGACAGCAATTGAATGAATGAATCTCCAGTGTTATAAAGGGTGATTCCAGTATATTGTGATATAACAGATTACAAACATTTTTTATTACTAGACCTAATAAGCTAAACACCCGTTTTTATGATTTACTGGGGGTAGGGGTGTGATGTGGAGGCTCCTAATCCCAAATTCCCTATTTTTTTTAAGTCCCCATTTCCTCCACCCCCAGCTTCTAGCCAGTCTTTTTTAAACAATTCATTTACAAGATAGAGGCTACCTATATAAAAGTCAGTGATTGCCAATAATTTACACCAATACACTTTTCACAAATGAAATAAGTGAAAGCTAGCAGTTTGTGAAACGTAAGTGTACTATGCTTCAGTTAGTTGCTCAGACATGTCCGACTCTTTGCAACCCCACAGACGGCAGCAGGCCAGGCTCCCCTGTCCATTGCCAACTCCCAGAGTTTACTCAAATTCATGTCCATTGAGTCGGTGATGCCATCCAACCATCTCATCCTGTGTCATCCCCTTCTCCTCCAGCCCTCAATCTTTCCCAGCATCAGGGTCTTTTCCAATGAGTCAGTTCTTCCCATCAGGTGGCCAAAGTATTGGAGTCTCAGCTTCAGCATCAGTCCTTCCAATAAATATTCAGGGCTGATTTCCTTTACAATGGACTGGTTGGATCTCCTTGCAGACCAAGGGACTCTCAACAGTCATCTCCAACACCACAGTTCAAAAGCACAGTTCAATTCTTCTGTGCTGAGCTTTCTTTACAGTCCAACTCTTACATCCATACATGACTACTGGAAAAACCATAGCCTTAACGAGACGGGCCTTTGTTGACAAAGTAACGTCTCTACTTTTTAATATGCTGTCTAGGTTGGTCAAAACTTTTCTTCCAAGGAGCAAGCATCCTTTAATTTCATGGCTGCAGTCACCATCTGCAGTGATTTTGGAGCCTTCCAAAAATAAAGTCTATCACTGTTTTCACCTTTTCCCCATCTATTTGCCATGAAGTGATGAGACCAGATGCCATGATCTTAGTTTTCTGAATGTTGATTTTTAAGCCCACTTTTCCACTTTCCTCTTTTACTCTCTTCAAGAGGTTCTTTAGTTCTTCTTTGCTTTCAGCCATAAGGGTGGAGTCATCTGCATACCTGTGGTTATTGATATTTCTCCCAGCAATCTTGATTCCAGCTTGTGCTTCATCCAGCCCAGCGTTTCTCATGAGGTACCCTGCATACAAGTTAAATAAGCAGGGTGACAATATACAACCTTGACATACTCCTTTCCCTATTTGGAACCGGTCTGTTGTTCCATGTCCAGTTCTAACTGTTGCTTCCTGACCTGCATACAGATTTCTCAAGAAGCAGGTCAGTTGGTCTGGTATTCCCATCTCTTGAAGAATCTTCCACAGTTTGTTGTGATCCACATAGTCAAAGTCTTTGGCATAGTCAATAAAGCAGAAGTAGGTATTTTCCTGAAACTCTCTTGCTTTTTTGATGATCCAATGGATGTTGGAAATTTGATCTCTGGTCCTCTGCCTTTTCTAAAACCAGCTTGAACATCAGGAAGTTCACGGTTCACATATTGCTGAAGCCTGGCTTGGAGAATTTTGAGCATTACTTTACTAGCGTGTGAGATGAGTGCAATTGTGTGGTAGTTTGAGCATTCTTTGGCATTGCCTTTCTTTGGGATTGGAATGAAAACTGACCTTTTCCAGTCCTGTGGCCACTGCTGAGTTTTCCAGATTTGCTGGCATATTGAGTGCAGCACTTTCATTGCATCATCTTTTAGGATTTGAAATAGCTCAACTGGAATTCCATCACCTCCACTAGCTCTGTTCGTAGTGATGCTTCCTAAGGCCCACTTGACTTCACATTCCAGGATGTCTGGCTCTAGGTAAGTAATCACTCCATCGTTGTTATCTGGGTCTCGTAGATCTTTTTTTGTATAGTTCTTCTGTGTATTCTTGCCACATCTTAATATCTTCTGCTTCTGTTAGATCCATACCATTTCTCTCCTTTATTGTGCCCATCTTTGCATGAAATGTTCCCTTGGTATCTCTAATTTTCCTGAAGAGATCTCTAGTCTTTCCCACTCTATTGTTTTCCTCTATTTCTTTACATTGATTACTGAGGAAGACTTTCTTATCTCTCCTTGCTATTCTTTGGAACTCTGCATTCAAATGGGTATGCTATGCTATGCTAAGTCACTTCAGTTGTGTCCGACTCAGTGCAACCCCAAAGACGGCAGCCCACCAGGCTCCCCGTCCCTGGGATTCTCCAGGCAAGAACACTGAAGTGGGTTGCCACTTCCTTCTCCAGTGCATGAAGTGAAAAGTGAAAGTGAAGTTGCTCAGTTGTGTCCCACTCCTAGCGACCCCATGGACTGCAGCCTACCAGGCTCCTCCGTCCATGGGATTTTCCAGGCAAGAGTACTGGAGTGGGGTGCCATTGCCTTCTCCGTCAAATGGGTATATCTTTCCTTTTCTCCTTTGCCTTTCACTTCTCTTCTATTCAGAGCTATTTGTAAGGTCTCCTCAGACAACCATTTTGCCTTTTTGTATTTCTTTTCCTTGGGGATAGTCTTGATCCCTGCCTCCTGTACAATGTCACAAACATCCATCCACAGTTCTTCAGGCAGTCTATCAGAACTAATCCCTTGAATCTATTTCTCACTTCCACTGTACAACTGTAAGGGATTTGATTTAGGTCATACCTGAATGGTCTGGTGGTTTTCCCTACTTTCTTCAATTTCAGTCTGAATTTGGCAACAAGGAGTTCCCGGTCTTGTTTTTGCTGACTGTATAGAACTTCTCCATCTTTGGCTGCAGAGAATATAATCAATCTGATTTCGGTACTGACCATCTGGTGATGTCCACGCATAGAGTCTTCTCATGTTGTTGGAAGAGGGTGTTTGCTATGACCAGTACATTCTCCTGGCAAAACGCTTACTAGCCTTTGCCCTGCTTCATTGTGTACTCCAACGCCATATTTGCCTGTTACTCCAGGTATTTCTTGACTCCCTACTTTTGCATTCCAGTCCCCTAGAATGAAAAGGACATCTTTTTTGGGTGTTAGTTCTAGAAGGTCTTATAGGTCTTCATAGAACTGTTCAATTTCAACTTCTTCAGCATTACTGGTCAGGGCATAGACTTGGATTATTGTGACACTGAATGGTCTGCCTTGGAAATGAACCGAGATCATTCTGTCGTTTTTGAGATTGCATCCAAATACTGCATTTCGGACTCTTCTGTTGACTATGACGGCTACTTACGATGCTTACAACCAGGTAATTAATAAAAAGAAAGAAAATAAATCTGGTTATAAAGAGCACAGCAACAACTAGTGATCATACTTTTGCAAAGAACGTATGATAATACCAATATTCTAACTTCAGAGATCAATTTACCATGAAGAATAATTTGGCAATACCTATCAAAGTTTTAATGCACAGATTTATTTGGCAAACAAATTTTACTTCTAAAATTTAAAATACCGATTTATTTATACAGGTGTGATATATGTATACAATACTCTGCTGTACTCTTTATAAAAGCAAAAGAACCTATATGTCAACCAAAAAGGGAATGTACAGTATATTCAAAACAATGAATACCATGCAACCAATAAAAAGAGCAGATATGGCTGTAAATGTAGGAAGAAACTTGCTACAAGCAGTAGTTGCCTCGGGTGGGGGGGACCTAGTAGTCAGGAAGGTAGGAAATGAGGCCTGCTTTCACAGTAAACCCTTCTGCAGCTTTAAGTTTTAAATCATGCACATATATTGCCTTTTATTAAAAATGAGTAAGTTGAGCCTCTCTGGTGGTTCAGTGATTAAGAATCCACCTGCCAGCTCAGGGGACACGGGTTCAGTCCCTGCTCCAGGAAGATCCCACATCACAAGGCAGCTAAGCCGATGTGCTGCAACTACTGAAGCCCATGAGCCCAGAGTCCGTGCTCTGCAACGAGAAGCCCAGGCGATGAGAAATCTTCACACTTCAACTTGAGAGTAGCCCCTCGAAGACCCAGCACAGCCAAAAATAAAATAAATAAGTGAGTTAAAATTTTATTAAAGAATTCAGACAATTCTCTCTGATCCTCTGATGCATAAACACTTGGACTTTCCTCATCTGTTGTTGTTGTTTCGTTACTAAGTCACGTCCCATTCTTTGCAACCCCAGGAACTGCAGTACACCAGGCTCCCCTGTCCTTCACTATCTCCCGGAGTTTGCTCAAATTCATGTCCATTTAATCAAAAATGTTATCTAACCATCTATTTCTCTGCCACCCTCTGCACCTCCTGCCTTCAATCTTTCCCAGCATCAGGGTCTTTTCCAATGAGTCTGCTCTACGAATCAGGTGGCCAAAGTAGGAGCTTCAGCTTCAGCATCAGTCCTTCCAATGAATATTCAGGGTTGATTTCTTTTAGGATTGACTGGTTTGATCTCCTTACTGTTCAAGGGATTCTCAAGTGTCTTCTCCAGCACCACAGTTCAAAAGCGTCAATTCTTCAGTGCTCAGCCTTCCTTATGGCCCAACTCTTACATCCATAAAAGACTACTGTAAAAACAAAAGCTTTGACTAGACAGACCTTTGTTGGCAAAGTGATGTCTCTGCTTTTTAATTCACTGTCTAGGTTTGTCATAGCTTTTCTTCCAAGGAGCAAGTGTTTTTTAATTTCATGGCTGCAGTCAACATTTGCAGTAATTTTGGAGCCCAAGAAAATAAAATCTGACACTGTTTCCACTTTTTTCCCCATCTATCTGCCATGAAAGAATGGGACTGGATGCCATGACTTTAGTTTTTTGAATACTGAGTTATAAGTCAGATCTTCCACTCTCCTTTCACCCTTATCAAGAGACTCTCTAGTTCCTCTTCATTTTCTGCCATTAGAGTGGTATCACCTGCATATCTGAGGTTATTGATATTTCTCCGGGCAATCTTGATTCCAGCTTGTGAGTCATCCATCCCAGCACTCCACATGGTGTACTCTGCCTAAAAGTTAAATAAGCTTATTATATAAGCTATACAATATACAGCCTTGACATACTCCCTTGCCAATTCTGAACCATCTGTAGGCAACGTTAATTAGGACAGAGACTCTGGGCTAGTTACTAGTGAAGTGAAAGTCACTCAGTCGTGTCCGACTCTTTGTGACCCCATGGACTATACAGCCCATGGAATTCTCCAGGTCAGAATACTGGAGTGGGTAGCCTTTCCCTTCTCCAGGGGATCTTCCCAACACAGGGATCGAAGCCAGGTCTCCCACATTGCAGGCAGATTCTCTACCAGCTGAGCCACAAGGGAAGCCCAAGGGCTAGTTACTAGAGGCTACCAACAGCCAATACACAAGGGTCGAGAGCTCATTTCCTCTTTAATAAGAATGGGTACAACTATGGCAACTCTGCATCAATCAAAACAAAGTATAACAGGTAAAGAAATAGGTGAAGAATTTATCTTACCCAAGGCAACCTTTAGTACAGAAATAAAATTGGATGCAGTATAATTCATCAGCACTCTAAAACTGCTTTGCCAAAGGGGGGAAAAAACCTATCTAGTTGAAATTTCTGATTAGGGTCTAGATCTCAAATGGCTACATGCACCAGAAATATTCTGTAAACCTAAGAAGTGCCAAAATCATTAAAATCCAAAAAGGAGTGAAAAAAAGATAGAAGGGGAAGACAAAGTCATGGGCAATGTTTCAGATGTCAAAAGAACGTTTAAGATACCATTTTTCTAACACAATTTTTCTCTTTATCTCAGATTTCCAAGTAATATCGAACATAGCATTGCGTCAGTAATTAAAACTCAAGCAGTTGAAAGAAACAATTCAAATTCTTTTTCAACCTTGTTTTTAAAATGCTGTTATTTCATAGGATTTTTGGTTTTGCCACTAGATAAAGAGAACAATTAATGTAACAGCCACTAATACTAATCTGGTTCCTTTGATTCAACTTTATTATAATCTTAGCCTCCAATTATAAAACCAGAAAAATAGGGGAAAAAATGTTGAAAGGGAGTACATAACACAGTAACATTTAGAAAGAGGATTATTTATTTTTTGTTAAAAAATATCATTTAGGGGGTCTCTTATTAACAACACTATGAAATTTATGACTTGACCATCTCTTCACACAACTATATTACTGTGTACAATTTAAATTTTATAGTCTTAACAACTTGCCTTAAAAAAAATCAGGGCTTCCCTGGTGGCTTAGACGGTAAAGCACCTGCCCGTAATGCGGGAGACCTGGGTTCGATCCCTGGGTTGCAAAGATCCCCTGGAAAAAGAAATGGCGACCCACCCTAGTACTCTTGCCTGAAAAACCCCATGGAGGGAGAAGGCTGGTAGGCTACAATCTATGGGGTCGCAGAGTTGGAACGACCAAGCAACTTCACTTTCACTGGTGGCTCATTGGTGAAGAGTCCACCTGTCAATGCAGGGGACACAGAATTGATCCCTGGTCTGGGAGGATCCCACATGCAGCAGAGCAATTAAGCCCATGTGCCACAACTATTGAGCCTGTGCTCTAGAGACTGGGCACAGCAACTACTGAGTCCTTGAGCTGCAACTACTGAAGCCCAAGCACCCTAAAGCCTATGCTCCACAACCAGAGAAGCCACCACAATGAAAAGTCCATGCATCGCAACAAAAGAGAAGCCTGCTTACTGCAACTAGAGAAAAACCCATGCAGCAACAAAGATCCAGCACAACCAATAAATAAATATATTTTTAAATCAAATAATATAGCCCAAAGGTTTGCTGTCATAACCAATTATTCTTCTAAACTCTAAAATATATTATCTCAGTAAGTGAAAGATGCTAGCTGGCATATCAAAAAATTCAGTATATTCCTTTGCCAGATTCAAACATTCGGACTAATGCCAAAAAAGAAAAAAAAAATCACAAAATAGAGTTACACTTAAGAAGGGAGGAGGGAAAAGTGCCTTAGAATTAATATGTAGAGTTTACATATCTTGACATTTACAATGCTCAAAATTCTCCAAGCCAGGCTTCAGCAATACGTGAACCGTGAACTTCCTGATATTCAAGCTGGTTTTAGAAAAGGCAGAGGAACCAGAGATCAAATTGCCAACATCCGCTGGATCATGGAAAAAGCAAAAGAGTTTCAGAAAAACATCTATTTCTGCTTTATTGACTATGCCAAAGCCTTTGACTGTGTGGATAACAATAAACTGTGGAAAATTCTGAAAGAGATGGGAATACCAGACCACCTGACCTGCCTCTTGAGAAATCTGTATGCAGGTCAGGAAGCAACAGTTAGAACTGGACATGGAACAACAGACTGGTTCCAAATAGGAAAAGGATTACGTCAAGGCTGTATATTATCACCCTGCTTATTTAACTTATATGCAGAGTAC
This sequence comes from Bos javanicus, assembly GCF_032452875.1. Taxonomy (NCBI): domain Eukaryota; kingdom Metazoa; phylum Chordata; class Mammalia; order Artiodactyla; family Bovidae; genus Bos; species Bos javanicus. Next base: position 44,464,625 of record NC_083872.1, read on the forward strand.
ATCATGAGAAATGCTGGACTGGAAGAAACACAAGCTGGAATCAAGATTGCCGGGAGAAATATCAATAACCTCAGATATGCAGATGACACCACCCTTATGGCAGAAAGTGAAGAGGAACTCAAAAACCTCTTGATGAAAGTGAAAGTGCAGAGTGAAAAAGTTGGCTTAAAGCTCAACATTCAGAAAACGAAGATCATGGCATCCAGTCCCATCACTTCATGGGAAATAGATGGGGAAACAGTGGAAACAGTGTCAGACTATATTTTTTTGGGCTCCAAAATCACTGCAGATGGTGACTGCAGCCATGAAATTAAAAGATGCTTACTCCTTGGAAGGAAAGTATGACCAACCTAGATAGCATATTCAAAAGCAGAGACATTACTTTGCCAACAAAGGTTCGTCTAGTCAAGGCTATGGTTTTTCCTGTGGTCATGTATGGATGTGAGAGTTGGACTGTGAAGAAGGCTGAGCGCCAAAGAATTGATGCTTTTGAACTGTTGTGTTGGAGAAGACTCTTGAGAGTCCCTTGGACTGCAAAGAGTTCCAACCAGTCCATTCTGAAGGAGATCAGCCCTGGGATTTCTTTGGAGGGAATGATGCTGAAGCTGAAACTCCAGTACTTTGGCTACCTCATGCGAAGAGTTGACTCATTGGAAAAGACTCTGATGCTGGGAGGGATTGGGGGCAGGAGGAGAAGGGGACAAGAGAGGATGAGATGGCTGGATAGCATCACTGACTCAATGGACGTGAGTCTGAGTGAACTCTGGGAGTTGGTGATGGACAGGGAGGCCTGGCGTGCTGTGATTCATGGGGTCGAGAAGAGTCGGTCACGACTGAGCGACTGAACTGAACTGAACTGACATTTACAAAGAAAATGGAAAAGAATGTTATCAACTGATAATTTTCATCTTTGTTCTGTATTACTTTGTATTTACTAGTAAACTATTTACTATGGCTAAAGAGTGCCCAAGCACTTAATAAACAACTCAACAGTACTACTTATCATAATATTAGTTATAATCATATGAAAGTTACAAGTTAACAACTACACAAATAAACATTTAAATTCATATCAATGGTTTTCAATCCTGAGTCGAGTAACACCTAGGGTAAAACTGAAAGTTCTTTAAGCTATTTTCAAGATTTAAATAGCCTATCACATACTGTCAGAAATATATAATTTTTTATACTAATTATATATGTATATGTGTACATATATCCTTTTCTTTAAATTCTAATGGCTCTACTGATGCTCCATGAAATAATAAGTAATGATAGGGATAAAGATGAGTGTTTAGATTCCAAACTAAGAATGAAATTTAGCAGAAGAAAGAGCAAAGTTTATGTCTGCTGCCACTTCATTTTTCCCTTTTACATTCTCTTATTTCACAGATACTTCAGCAGTTACAACACTGCAAGATTTTAGTCTTGTTCTCACATACACAGAGCCAATATAAGATAAAAACAAACAATTATAAGCCTAATTTTCACGTTGGGATGCACCTTCATTTTTTAGTTAGTACAAAAGAAACATTAAGCAGAAAAATGAAAGAAGGGCCCAAGATGTGGAATAACTGTAGAAACACTACCCCAAACATACCCAAAGACCACTCAAGAATATTTAATGACTGGGTAAACAAGATGACCTGAAAAGCATCTAGCACCTGCACAGGAGGTAAAGGACATGCTATATTTGAGCTTCATGCAGCCCTAGTATGTAGTAAGCACCCTAGGTACAGACCTTCACGTTGTGAGCTTTCAAACATGCAAACGTGTGTTCACACGTCCAACAATGTAAGTTAGTTCGTGTGTCTGGCACACATGGTCGGGTGTGTGCATCCGCTACAAGTGGCTGTGCTTTTGTGTACTTCCCTGTATAACACTGTACAGAGTGCAGTAGTACCTCCTTGCCTGTTCCCTCGATGCTGGCCCCCGGACGCCAGCTGTTGTACTCTACTTTTCAAGGTACTATATTGTAAATTTTAAAATGTTTTCTTTATTTTCTATGTTTATTTTTCATGTATTATTTGTGTGAAAAAGTGTTATAAACCTATTACTGTACAGTAAGTCCCCTCCATACGAATGACTTCCATTTTGAGAGTGTGTTCGTAACTCCAATTTGTTCCTTAGTCCTACGGCTCCATCACTTAATACCTACCTGATCGAGGGAATCTTACTTAACCTTCTGAAGCCTCACTGCTTTCCTCTATAAAACAGAAATGAGGATTTCCCTGGCGGCACAGTGGTTAAGCATCCTCCTGTTAATACTGGGGACACGGGTTCAGTCCCTGGTCCAGGAAAATCCCACTTGCTGCAGAACAACTAAGCCCGTACGCCACAACTATTGAGCCTGTGTGTCACAACTACTGAAGCCTTTGTGCCCTAGCGCCTGTGCTCCGCAACGAGAGAAGCCACCACAATGAGAAGCCTGTGCACCGCAATGAATAGCAGCCCCTGCTCACCGCAACTAGAGAAAGACCACACAAAGCAATGAAGACCCAGCACAGCCAAAAATAAAATAGATAAAAATTATTTTAAAATAACAGAAATCAGAATAATAATTCAGTAGAAACTCATTTAACAGACCTCTACTTTATCAACTTAGAGAAATAAAGAACTTAAACTCCTCCATAAATCACTTCCTGATGTTCCTCACAGGCCGACTACCGGCACCTGGCAGTCCTCTAAGTCAACCGCTTTCTTACAGTGTCCTCAACCTTCTACTCACCAAATGAGCTGGATGCTTAACAAGAGCCAGCTGTTTGTTCCCAAATTCACGTAAGCCAACTGTACTTGTTATTGTAATTATGTAATTTAAGATTATGTAAACTGATGAATTATGAGCGTGAAAGGGGTTGTTTCTCTGAAAATTATGTTGAAAAGTTCAAAAAGATTCAAAGGCCAATTATTTTCTGAAGTTATTATGGATTTGGATGTATGTAAAAACAGCTTTAAAAGAATGGTGGAAAAAGCATAAAACTGTAGAAGGATTTTATGTAAAACATTAAAACTGCCTTTAAATTCTGTTTTATTAGAAAGGGATACTTCATAGATAAATGCCTCATGGGTATGGATTATTTTAAAAAGACAATCCAGAACTCGAATGAAAGATCCATCCATAAAGAAAAACCCTGACCCTATGGGGAACAAAGTGGTGAAAGAATGTCTATTCGAGTTAAAAATTAAAAATACATATCATTTTTTATGATCCCTTGCTAACCAACATGTCCAATCTCCTACTCAACAACACTTATGAGATCTTCACATGTAGCTACCTCAAAAATGTGTAGGAATACTGTGACAACTAAAATAAAGCAAAGTGTTGGCATTAATGACATTCTACTTAAAACTTCTGTTTTAAGGGTTTTGTTAGTACTCTGATGGTCTGACTGGTACTCAAAGAATATAGCAATGCTTTCTTTCAAAAGAGAAATGTAAAAGGTACATAATTTCCTCGTTATTCTGCTATTTTTGTATTTGGGTATATTTTACATACTCCACACATGATTAACCATGTAACTTCTGTGGTGGCCATCGAAAAAGTGAAGATGTCCAGTAGTCCTGAGACTGCAGGCTCCAGGGTTACACTGTAAGGATACTATTATGGTAATCCGAGGAATGTATTAATGTATCGGCGTGACCCAGCACCTAAGGCTGACAAGCAAGCAGGTAAAGTGAATGAGGTGCTGGTGTGGTGCCAGTGGAGGGAGCAGTGCTCTGTGAAGAGTTAACAGACAGATGGAAAGGGCAAAGATTCAGACTGAAGAGACCAGCCAGATCATGGCAGAGGCCAGAGGAAGCAAAGCAGAAACTGGTAATCATTCTGTAGGTAACAAACCTATAAACTGAAGAGGTTACAGGCAGAGTAAAGAGAAGGAGCTGGTGACTCAACCTCCTGCACAGAACTGTTGAACACTGGCACAGATACTAAAAAGCTTTTCCAAATTACTTAAAACGAAAATCACATTTTTACAAGTTCATGGCATTTTGATGTTACAATCAATTGTACTCTTCATAGAAAAACTGTTACATAAAGAAATGCACTCTAAAATTAGAACAAAGAAGTACCTTTTTCACCTTAAGGGGTAAAAGTTAACCCTAGTATCCAATCTAACAAAGATATAGTGAAACAGTACTAGTATTACCATGCTTTTGAAAAGCAATTTGACCAAATTCTCAGGATTAATAAACCCTCATATCCTGTGGCACCATATCACATATCTGGGAATCTGCTGTAAGAAAATGACTAAAAACATGAAGAAAAATACATGCTTTTAAGTGTTTTCTACAACATTCCTTATAACAGCAAAAATTATATATGATGATGACACAGAAATAATGTTAAATTTAAAAAAATCATTAGAAGGGAATTCTCTGGCAATCCAGTGGTTAAGACTTTACGTTTCCACCGCACAGGGCATGGGTTCGTTCCTGGGAACTAATATACCACATGCTACACAGCACAGCCAAAAAATGTTTAAAAAGCAAACAAAATTGAGCATACACTATAAATATGTAAAACATCATATAAAATGGGGTATTAAAAAAATCAGAATGATGACTGTATTAGGGTGGTAGATTCAAAATCTGTTTTTCCTACCATCTAACCACCTTTCAGAAAAGTTAATTTTACATTGAGAATTAAAACAAATTGTATTTTTAAAGCATGCATTTCAAAAGGTTACACACTATACTTTCACTCATACAACGTTCTCAAAATGACAAAACGAGGGATGAGGGGATGGGCTGTGAACACAAAGAGGTAGCACTAGGGAGTTCTGTGGTGACGGAACAGTTTTGTATCGTGACTGCAGTGGTGGTTAAATATAGAGATGGGCTAGCACTGTGCAGAACTACACACACACAAAGAAACGTAGATCGTATCTGTACATGGTCTGTATTCTAGTTAACAGTACTTGTGCTTAGTCGCTCAGTCATGTCTGACTCTTTGCAACCCACTGGACTGTTTGTAGCCCACCAGGCTCCTCTGTCTGTGGGATTCTCCAGGCAAGAATACTGGAGTGGTTGCCACTTCCTTCTCCAGGGGATCTTCCCAACCCAAGGATCAAACCCATGTCTTCTGTGTCCCTTGCATTACAGGTGGATTCTTTACCTCCTGAGCCATCAGGGAAAGTCTATGTTATCAGTAATGTTAACATATGGTTAACATTACATATGGGAAACTCTAGTTAACCGTAATGTCTCAATATCAATTTCCTCATATTCCTATTGTATGACAATTATCCAAGATGTCAATATTGGGGAAACTGAGTGAAGAGTACTATTCAGGGCCCCACTATTTCTGCAACTTTCTGTAAGGCTCTACCTCAAAATAAAGAGTTTTTTAAAAAAATACATGCATTTGCTTGTGTAACATTAAAGTTTGTCTGAGTGAGGGGGAGACAAGGGAATGTCAAAGAACCATGTAATACATTGACATAACTTCCAAGACACTACTTCTAGTAACTATTCATAAAACCCCATAGGAGGCAAATAGCAGTCTTTATAGCATCTGTAATTTACTTAGGTTAGGCTTTAATAAAAGACTTCAACTGAAATTAAAGTTATCAATTTTCAGAACACACTTACTGGGTAGTTTTCAGTCTCAAATTCTATACTAACACAATCCATTAAGGGTCTCAAGAATTTTCTCTCTGGCCAGGAAAATTTCAGCCGATATAAATAAGATTTTCTTAGAAATATTCAATTTAAATATATAAATGACTAACACAGACAAAGGGATATAATAGTTCATCACCTCTGAATTGTGCTCCATGACAACAACTGCATCTATCTAGATTCACCATTTTCACCTCAATACCCAGCATGGTTCTTGATACCTAGTAGGGTCCCAATAATTGAAGCCAAGGGGTGAACTTGTGTCCTAATCAAGGTTCTATGCCCAAGTCCCTTCGGCTTTAACCAAGAATGGAAGGTGGAAAGTCAGAGGTAAAACGGGAGAAAAGGTGAATGTGGATAGGGCCCAGCATCCACCAATTAACCAGGTCAAGAGATTACTTAACCAATACTACATTCTAGTAATATACTACATTCCTCCAATCACCCAAATCTTAAAGATTTGCTTAACAATTAAAAAAAGAATTGAACTGATATCAGAAAATCTGCCTCACTTATCTTTATCATCTAATGCCTTCAAGAAAGCCAAATGCGGGGGAATTTCCTAGCAGTCCAAATGGTTTAGGACTCCACACTCTCATTGCTGAGGGCCATGGTTCAATCCCTAGTCAGGGAACTAAGATCCCACAAGCCATGTGGTGCAGCCAAGAAAAAGAAAGCTCCAAATTTTCTTCATTAATGGCAAATCCATTTACTTTTTAATCTAAAAAAAAAAAAAATCTTACCTAGAGTTATGCAAAGCTTCAGAAAAACCTTCCACACAAGCTTTAAGCTCTAAGCAACTACATATGTATTATTAACTACTTACAGGAGAAGGGGATGCCAGAGGATAGATAGTTAAATAGCATCACTGACTCAATGGACATGAATTTGAGCAAACTCTGGGAAACAGTGGAAGACAGAGGACCCTGATGTGCTGCAGTCCATGGGGTAGCGAAGAGTCAGACACAGCTTAGTGACTGAGCAACAACATACATACACATTATCCATCTGCCTACACTTATATATATATAAGTATAAAATGTGAACAAATACAATTACTTTAGAACTATTACCATGTAAGACCCTTACGTCAGACAGCAACTCCTGTCTGTATGTTATTTATTCACTCAACCATCCCAGGTACTGACAACACAGGAGACAAGACACAGACCATGCCCTAAGTTAACAGTCAATCTACCAACTTAGAAGGCAACTGTAGCTAGTTTAAAAAAATAATCTTAAGAAAACTTTAAGGGTTTGAATTCCAATGCTGCCTCTTATTAGCTATGTTTCCGAGTCTTAGTTTCCAGAACTATAAAATATGTACTACTGCCATAAAGATTAAAATAAGGTCATAAAATACAGGCATACCTAAGAGATACTGCAAGTTCAGTTCCAGACCACAACAATAAAGTGAGTATCACAATAAAACGAGTCACACAAATTTTTCTCATTGCCCAGTGCATATAAAAGTTATGTTTTATGTGATCCTGTAGTCTATTAAGTGTACAACAGCATATCTAAAAGAAATGTGCATACCTTAATTTAAAAATACTTTAAACCAACTATATTTCAATAAAAAGTTGTCTTAAAAACTTTATTGCTAAAAAGTGCTATCAACTGAGCCTTCAGCAAGCCACAGCAGTAAACATCAGAGATCACTGATTACACATCACCATAACAAATATAATAAGAATAATGAAAAAGTTTGAAATATTGTGAGAATTACCAAAATGTAACAAAAAAGACATGAAGCTAGCAAATGCTATTGGAGAAATAGTACCAATAGACTTGCTCAACACAGGGTTACCACAAACCTTTGATTTGTAAAAAATGTAATAGAGCCAAGTACAATAAAAGCAATTTTTTTAAAGAGCAATAAAACAAGGTATATATAAAAATGCCTGGCAAACTAGAAATCTTTCATACCAATGAAAGATATATTATTACTGTACTTACCTTTTTTTTTATTTTGGTGAGGACCATTTTTTAAATCTTTATTGAATTTGTTACAATATTGCTTCTGTTTTATGTTTTGGTGTTTTGGCCTCAAGGCATGTGAGATCTTAGCTCCCTGACCAGGGATCGAACCTACACCCCCTGTATTGCACTGGGTTGCCAGGGAAGTCCCACTGTACTTATCTTTTCAAGAAGAACAAAACACTAGGACCTCCCTGCAGATTGCTTATTAAATGTAAGGAGAAAAATAGTAACTACACAGTGAATAAACCAGTCAACACTCTGACCAAAAGTAAAATCACTAATGAGGGGCAAATGGACTTAATGTATATCCAGATGTAATATTCTGAGAGGGGCACATACCTTTTGTAGTAGTCTGACTGATGATAAATTAATAACCTGAAACCATGAGACAAATCCAAGTTGAACATTTTTCTATAAAACCACTTATCTATATTCTTTAATTGCATAAAAGACAAAGACAAGCTCATTTTGCAGGAGACTAAAAAGAAATGACAACTAAATACAAGATATGATCAAATCTACAGGACTGGAATTTAACAGACTAAAGTATTTACCAATATGGAGACTAAAGTATTTACCAATATGGAGACTAAAGTATTTGCCAATGTTAAATTCTTGGAATTTGATAATGGTACTGTGATTACCTAAAAGAATATCCTTATTCTTAGGAAATACACACTGAGCTATTAAGAAGTAAAAAGGTATGCAACAAACTCTTCAGTGCTTCACAAAAACAAATAATAATGTGTCTTTATGCCATAAATCAAATATGGCAAAATGTTTAAAAATGGATAAACATGGGTAAAGGATATATGAGTCTACTATATCATTCTTGCAACTTTACTGTAAGTTAGAAATCATTTCAAATTAAAAAGTTTAAGAACACGGGATACTAATCTCCAGGGGCTTACTTATAAGCTCTAAGCTATACATTAATCCTACTTTTTAAAAATCACTCTGCAAAATTAATACAGAGAACGTTCTAAGGAACTTCACAGTCAGAACACAAAACGAGTTAGGAAACCACAGCACTACGAGCAAGAGCAAGCAGGACAACAGACTCACATTCGCAGACTTCAAACACTGGGGTTATCACACACAGTAAAAAATAAGCATATGAAGTAGATGTTCAAGAAATAAAGTACCTGAGAACATGACTAAAAAAAGAATAACTATTTTTTTAAAAAAAGAATAATCTTTAAAAGGAACTGAATACAACTTCTAGAAATGACCAAAAAAGATAGTAAATGAAATTTTCAAAAACTCAATAAACATGATAACACAGATGAAGACATTATGCTGAGTGAAATAAACTAGACAAAATGACAAACACTGTATGAGCCACTTATATGATCATACAGAATAAATTCACAGAAGTAAAATAGTTGTTGCCAGGGGCTCAGTGAAGGGGGAATAGGGGCTTACTGTTGAATGGGTACAAATTTCATGATGATGAAAAAAGTCCTGGAGATGGACAGTGGTGATAGCTGCACAATAAGGTGAATATATTCAATGTCATGACCTGTATGCTTTAAAATGGTAAATTCTATTTATGTGTATTTTACCACAATTTTTAAAAAAGATATAATTGATAAAATAAAGTGAAAAAAACTAAATGAAACAGGTGAACAAAACTGAGGTGAGAATTAGCTAACTGGAAGAAAAGGCACTAATTGTTGAGAACACAATACAAACAGATACAGAAATAGAAAATATAAAAGACCAATTAAAAGGCCCAATGGGTAGAGTAAAAAGATCTAACATACTTCAAAACACAAGTTCCAGACATGAAATAAAGAAGATAAAATTTGAGGAGAAAATAGCCAACAGATCTCCAAAATTGACATCAATCTTTAGATTCCAAAGCCTACTGAATACCAAACATGATAAACAGAAGAAACCATCTTTCAGACATATCAAAATAAAAGTGCAGAACACCAAGGGTAAAAAAAAAAAACAATGTCAAAACTAGCTCTCATGAAACAACAGAGACAGTCATCCCTCAGTTTTCCAAAGGGGAATGTATGGTTCCAAGACCCCAGAGGACACCCTCCAAAGTTCAAGTCCCTTCTACAAGACAGTGCAGTATTTGCATATAACCCAGGTATGTCCTCGGAGAAGGCACTGGCACCCCACTCCAGTACTCTTGCCTGGAAAATCCCATGGACGGAGGAGCCTGGTGGGCTGCAGTCCATGGGGTTGCTAAGAGTCAGAGACGACTGAGCGACTTCACTTTCACTTTTCACTTTCACGCACTGGAGAAGGAAATGGCAACCCACTCCAGTGTTTTTGCCTGGAGAATGTGGGCTGCTGTCTATGGGGTCGCACAGAGTTGGACATGACTGAAGCGACTTAGCAGCAGCAGCAGGTATGTCCTCAGGTATACTCCAGATTACTCAAAACACCTAATACAATGGAAATGCTATATAAACAGTTGCCAACATGCAACAAATTCAAGTTCTGCTTTTTAAACTTCCCATAATTTTTCAAATATTTCAGTTCATGGGTGGTTAAATCCAACAAGGCAAAACCTGCAGATATGGAAGGCCAACTGTATCTTTAAAGCAATGGCAAATCACATGGATTACTGATTTTTCAAAAAAAATAAAAGCTAGAAGAGAATGGAGCAAGATCTATATTAAAAATAATAATAATTGCTAGCATTGAATGCACACACAGGAAAGTCACCTTCGGGAATAAGACTTTCAAACAAATAAAAAGTTTTTCAGATAACATACCCTGTAAAGGATGTTCAGGGAGAGAGAAAATGATCTCAGATCCCAACAGGAAGTTCAAGACACAAATGAAAATGAGCAAAGACATTTGTATGTATGTATGTATGTATGTATGTATGTATGTATGTATGTGTATGTGTGTATTACACAGGGAAATCAAAGCAACAGTGCTTAAAACAAAAAGAATGTATAATTTGTTGGAATTCAGGGAGAACTAAAATAAAGGGAAACTACAAACTTCCAAAGATGAAGAAAGAGGAAAATGGATTTTTAAAAAATACATTAACCAAAATTAAAAAGAAAAGCAAGGGAATGATTAACACAAAATTCGGATCATGGTGATTGAGGAAGCATGTCAGAGAACACAAGTGGTGATAAGTACAGAGGGGCTTCAAAGAGGCAGTGTTCTACTGTTTAAGCCAGTTATTTAAGCTGTACATGTATTATCCTATATGCTTCTGTAATAAAAGTAAATTTTAAAAATCAACACACAAAAAAAAAACAAGGCTAGCAATCATTCCCTAAAAACCTAGAATATGCCCCAGAGTTTGGTATTCAAAACTGAAACAATAAAAAGACTCATTATCTTCTTTAAGAACTATTTGTGGAGTGCCTATAACTGAGCTGAGAGGTGGCATGAAGATTACTAACCTCTCTTCTTTCTCTTGTCTTCCTAACCCTAGAGAGCAGCACTGTCTAATATAGTAGTCACAAGTAGCTGTTCACATTTAAACTCATTAAAATTAAATAAAATTTAAAAATCACTTCATCTGTAACACTAGACACACTTTAAGTGCTCAGTGGCCCATATGAGGGCCACTATATTAAATAGTACAGATATTTACTGTAAGTTCTATTAGACAGTTGCAGTAAGTTCTATTAGACAATGCTGCTATATTTTTTATAACATTAGAAATACACTGATGACTGAGCAATGTTCAATTTTTCAGATGTTCTTACTTTTATAATTATTCAATTTCCTTTCAAAGTCATGTTATTTCTATGAAACTACAGCTCCTCAGCAGTTTAAAATAGTTTGCTCTTTGTTGAGAAAAATACAGAAAGTGTGAAGACCTTTTCACTATCTCTCATGTTCCACCAAAACCATCAGAACACAAGATTTTTGTTTTCAAGAGCCAAAATTAAATAGTCAAGCATAGTGCTACTAAATTGTAATACAAGCTATGTCAAAACGAATACAAAAATCCACAAGATGAACATATGACCTTTCTTGGGGGCACCAATTTTAGCTGGCAGCACTTTAAAACACTGTTTACATACATATAAAATAGCAATGCAAAATTCATAAGAATTTTTAAAATTAAATGCTACAGACATCATGAAATTTTCACTCTGGGCACTCTGGGCTACAGCTCCAGACTTCTGAGCATACCATTCATTTCTGCCATTAGAAGCACTTTAGAGGAAAATTGCAAGCATTATTAAATAAATGAATATACGTGATTTTTTTTTCATTAACCAGAATCAAAGATACATAACAAAACTATAAAACAATAGCATCCTTAATATCTAAAGGAGCAAACATCCAATTTTCTTTAAAATTAAAATACAGAGGTCCTAAGCTATTTCAGCTTAACCTGAACATTTTGCTTTAGGCATTCTAACACAAATTAAGTATTTCTACAGCACTCCCAATTTTTTAAATTACCTAACCAAAAACACTCAACGGAAACAAATGCTAAGCCTTAATTTAACAAGCTAGGTTTGCAACTTAAGTTTTCTCCTAAACTCTAAGTGAACCAGGGGGTCAATAAGCTTCTCATCTAAACAACTGAATGCAATTTCAATAACCGCTTATGCTAATAATTGTTTTGTGTCCCCAGGAGGACTTCTGAGGCTCCACTTACATAACCAATTATGCAAAGCACTGAATTATTCTCTTTCTCTAGAAAGCATTTTGAATACTGATATGCATACAAGGTTTACTTGCTACATTAAATAAAGTCTTACTTGCTACATTAAATAAAGCTTTTCTAACTCTAGCTTCAACAATTCTACAGAAGAGGTGAAAAGGAAAGCCAGTTTCTACTACTTCACTATGTCAAAGGCGAGTGACTTATTTATCTTCTTGGCTAATCAACAGAGGAATGACTGACACCAGCACCCCCAGGCAGCCCCCACAGTTCACCAGTTTCCTCCTGGGACTCTGGTTGAGAAACATAGCTTTAAACAAATAATTTGGAGCAAGTTGTTTGAACTCAACTGAAAACAAATTTGAATTGCTCCTTGAAATATGCTGTAGGTATTCATGTAAAACTTGACAAATTCAAATTCAATGAGGTGAGAATCACAATACAGCCCCTATAGGGTAATCGAAGGGTAGAATGTAAGCCAAACCTTGAATATGCATAAATATGTTGAATGAGTACTCTTCCCTAATCTCCTGGTTTTGTTTAACCAAGATTTTAGATTTCACAGAGCCATAATCTTAAAAAAAAATAAAGGGGGGGTGGGGGGGGTGGGGGGGGGGTGGGGCTGGTAACTTTTATTCTGCCAAAGACATTTAAAAAGAAAATAACTACCAATTATTATCTCCATTATTTCATTTAAAAAATTAATATGCTGATACCAAAAATGGTAAAAGATAATTTTAGAAAAACATATTATCTTCTAAATTCAATAAATGTAGCTTTATGAGAAGTTCATTCATTCTCATTTCACTTCAGACAAGTGACAACTCTGTCGTGGACTGACACCACTCCACAGTCCAGCACTTGGGAACCACAGGTCTAAGCAGTTAACCTCCATTTGGAAAAAGAGAGCAACAGTAGGACATGCCCAAACCAAATATTAACCTATTCAATAATGAGGAAATCGAGGCGTTCTCCACTGGAGGGGTTTAGAGGCTCTCCCAAGATCACAGACCAAGAATTCTGACATCAGTTCAATTCAGTTCAGTCGCTCAGTCGTGTCCGACTCTTTGCGACCCCATGGACTGCAGCATGCCAGGCCTCCCTGTCCATCACCAACTCCCGGAGTTTACGCAAACTCATGCCATAGGTCTGTCTTATATTGACATAGGTCTGTCTTATTCCAGAGTCAGAGTTCCTAATCACTATGCTAAATTTCCTCTAATATTCTTCCAGTGGTTTAAAAAAAAAAAAAAAAAATCCATCCTAATCCAGTCACCTTTGTGACCAGTGACAACCAAGGAATTTCCAAGACAGCTGGCAGGAGTGAGAGGTGTACTCCCTGGCCATCGCTCAGACTGAAGCTAAATGGAACTCCTGACCTTTGCCTTATTAATACCAGGTTCACTGCAACGAAGCTAACCAGCCCAGACAAAGCACACACAAACCCCACTGCCTCCAACAACACTGACACAGGACTCGGGATGTTCCCAAGTGCCTGTGACAAGAGTGAAAAACATACGCCTAAAAAACAAAAGGCATATATTAATTCTCAAGAAGGAAATAAACACTTCCATAATAATTTAAAAATATTCAACTTGCCCTCAAAAAGTTACAACTCTAAGCCCCATTCTGCAAATAACTACCATTTTTTTACACACTGATATACAGGTTCCCTTAAATATTTAAACAGGAAACCACATGAAATTCTATAAATCTATATAGTTCTTAAATACTTTCAAAATTAAAATGTATAGTTTTTAATATATGTATCATTATATGGTAAGTGTCTTATCATTCTCTCTAAAATAATCCAAACGTTAGAGACAAAACTACTCACGTTAATCAAAAGTCCTTATAAAAGGGAGTTGGAAGAAAAATATGCAATTAAATACCATTTTCTATGAAAGGCACTTTGTCTTTGAATAATCAGAAATTCTTGATATTGAAACCAAAATTGAAAGTCATACATATAAAGAGAATACAATGACAGAGAATTTTCCAAATCCTCACATATCACTTGCCAACAAATGTCCAAAAGAAACGACCTAAAGTAACCAAAGACTAACACTGAACCAAATGAGTCTGAAACAGTCCCTCCTCCCTGAGATAGAGTAATGATAGCACAGTATTCTTGGTAGTACAGCAAGAAAGTTGTTTCCCGATCAGATTTTCAATGATCAGATTCTTTCTATGCCATTTGAGTCTACAATGCGAGGGAGCAGTACACAGACTACCAAAATTTTTACTCACTGAATAAAACTATGTATTTAGTGTCTTTTCCTTCTGTTTTAAACAGATGCCATCTAAAATAAAGGGTTCTTCTTTTTTTTTTCTGTCTAGACTCTCCCTTGACTCTTTCATCTTCTTAAAGATTCAACGAATACATCTTATTTATATTATTCTCTACACCAATGTTTAATATATGCCTGGCACTGACCTCTCTCATGAACTCCACACCCATATTTTCAAAAAATTCTATTTTCAGTGTTTGTTAAGTATATAAAAAACTCACTATATTAAAAAACTGATCCCATTATGCACCTCCTTGCCCATACTTTTAGTAATAATACCACCAGCGCCGTCACCTACAATTAAGTCACCTACAATTAAAATGAGTGAATCTTCAACCTCCACTTCCTCCAAATCTTTCCCAACAATCCCTCCTCCCGCCCACCTACCTAAATCATGATACCACCACTGCCTTTTCCTATTATTTATATTCTCTTGAAAACCGGCTTTCTACAACAAATCATTCTACATGCTACACTATTAAACCTTGGTAGTTTCTCATTACCTCCCCAATACTCCAAAATACAGCATTTAAACATGTTCTACAGTCTAGCCCCAATTTATGTTTCAAACCTCATCTCTTATTCCTCAAAATGAACCCTATATTCTGGGTAATCTGGTCCACTTACTTTCCTCTGAGTACATAATGAACTTTCCCACCTCCATACTTGTGCTCACATCATTCCCTTTATTTAAAAAGCCTTCTTCATCCACCTACTTCCAGCCCCTAAATTTTTGTCTTAGAAAAGTCTTACCCTCTGTAATGTTGAACTCAGGCTGCTGGTTTATTGGGATTAGCATGTTGTAGCAAAAACACACAAGTTTTGGCACGAGACAGACTTGTATTCAAACTAGGGCTCAGTTACCTGCTACTACAGAGTCCAGATAAGTCACTTAAGTATCAGTGACCTCATTATTAAGAAATACGCTCAGATATTGTTGTGAAGCTTAGAAAAGGTATGTAAAGCAACTAGCATAGAGCCTGCTATGCATGAAATGCTCAATAAATAATAGCTTCAGAGCTAACTTTAAAAGTATTACTACCACCTTCCATTTTACTTTAGATAAAAATGAACCCATTTTCCTTTCGTACAACTCCAAATTTAGGTCAAACCACTCACATAGGAAGTATTTATTTTTATATGCTGTAAAGTATTATACAAATATCGGACATCTCCTAGATTTCAAATTCCTGAAGACCCAAGACTTAATGTTTGCATCCTCTAATGCCTAGCAGTGGTTTTCATGAAGCACAAAGCACTCACCTCCAGTTAGAAAAAAAAATTTAATATGCCTAAATATTTAATACGCTCTTCATGACTTCTGACACACCTTAGAAAATTACTGCCAAAACATGAAGCTTAGTTGTTATGGCTGTATCTTTTCTTGCTCCTACATGGTTGCCTAACAAAGTTTGATGCCTAACATGGCAATATCTGTTGAACTGACTTGAATAATATAATTTCCAATGCAAATGTTCAGTATCTGCTTAACAAATGTGAGCATAATTAAATTTACTTTGGGCATCTGATTTTTCCTTTTTCTATTCTTACAATTCTTGAAATCTTTCCCTTCAAAACACACTATCACACCTTCAGTACGAATTCATAACCGTATCTAACCTGACTCCTTTTCCAGATCCTCTCAATTTCAATATCCCAAGCACCTCAAATAGCTAAGAATCTACAGTTTCTATCTAAATCTAAAAGTTGGGCAACTAGTCTTCACTCCACAATCTTTTGCAGGGACTTTAAAAATCATCCACCCTTTACCTGTAGAAGATCAACAATGGTGAAATAAATTTTCTTGTGCATAAGACAGCTCCCTGAATCGTCACTTAAGTCTAATTTTCCCTAATTCATGAGATTACTCCCTTCCCGTGGTGGAAGGAGAAGGGAATAAGTACTCCCAAAAAACTAGAGCATAAGTCCTAATACAAGCAAAAGATGAGAAGTACAGGAAAGTGTCACTGGTTTCACAAAGGTGGCATGCATATACTTCACAATGCAGAAGTAATGGTTATCTAATGGCAGTCAAAATCAACAGTAACTGTATTCCTTTATGATCATAAATTTAAAATCTCTAGTACATGTGGGAAATCCTATTTCCTACAAAGCTTTCAGGAGTAGTTTATTACCTAAAACCTGTTCGCTAAAAACAACTACCTACATCACTTTCTCCTCTACGAAAGACTCAATTTATCTGAAGTAAACACCTAATACTATAAAACAATAGCAAAAAACAAAACAAAACAACAACAAAAACACCTCTGGCCACCTGTGTGAACCTCTGCATTGCAAAAACAGCTGTAACAGTCTAAGGAATCTCCTTGGAGTTACAGGGCACAATTTTTCTTTAAAAGTTAAGAAAAATGGCAATTCCAAACATGAAGGTAAACAAGCTTTGAGAAAGGGAGGGTATAATAACTCTCCAGCCCTACGCAGTCAATTCTTACAACAACCGCAGACTGAACTCACCAAACCACTGTGACTTCAGATAGCCACAGAAATTAGGAGTGCAGATTAGAGAGTAGCATCATCTCCTAACGTCGGCGGAGAAAATAAGGGAACTTACCTGAACTCCTGATTTTCCTCAAGCAAGTTTGTTGTTTTAAGAAGTGACTTCAACAACAGCTTGAGTAAGCTTCCCAGTGAGTAAAGATCATGGGAGGCATGCTGGTGCCACACTGCCCTACGCCTCCAACAGCGGTCCCAAGCGCAGTCCAAACCGATCCTGAGCAACCCCTACACCAGTCTAGACGGAAAGCCTTGCAGAAGATCTCTGGCGTCTACACACGCATCGCCCCGCCCTGGGACAGAAGAGACGACACTCCTGGGACCCCAGCTAATTACCGAGCCGGACGACAGACCTAGAGGTCGCCAAAGTCAGGAACTACAGCCCACGATTGAGTCTGACGTCCAGATTCCCAGCCCCGGGTCGGACACAGAAAAACCAAATCCCAGAGACAGCGCGAGGATATAGGGGAGCAGAAATGAGGGGGCTGGATGGACCGAGGCCCAGCCCATTCTTAACTCTCCAAACAGCAACAACAGCTCCGGGAACCCACTCCCTGGCTCCGCCCCGCCCACCCCACGGCCCCCACCGCCCGCTCCTTCCAGTCCCCCGGGCTCGGCGAAAACCGCGGCGGTCGACAACCCCCTTTCTCGAACCCCGACAGCCCAGCCCGCAGCCTGGAGCCCAGAGCTGGTAGCGGGGGCCCGAGAGCGCCAACCCCGACGCGGCCCGCGGCCGTCGCAGTTCACTCCCCCGGCCACTCACCGGCTGCCCGGGAGGTGAGAGGGGCCAGGGCGCGGGTCGACCGGCGCTAAACCCCGGGCTCCCACACGGGTAGGCGCCCCTCCTCAGAGCCGACCAAACCTCAGCGGCTGTGCCTACAAGGCCTCTCTACGGCCCGAACCCTAGAAAAGCACTTCCGGGGGAGCGGGGGAGGGAAGGGTTTTGGCACCGGAACTGCTCGCGGGCTGGAGCTGCCAGGGCCTCCCAAGCGGGGCGGGGCGGGGCCTCTGCCGCTGGCGCCCGCAAAGCCGCCCCCGGGCTCCTTGCTAACCCTTTCTGCCCCGCGGCTCCGCCTTTCCCCAAACTCCGGGTGAACCGTTTACAGCTCTTGGACGTGTTCTACTCAGGCCACCTAATTTTACAGAGGAGAAAACTGAGGCTCAGAAGATTAGGTGCAAGGTCCAGCGCCTTCACCCGCCTTCCGACCCTCTCCAGTATTCTTAGCACTGCAGTTTGCCTCCTTTAAAAATAATAATAGTTAACATTTATTGACCGCCTGTTGCGTGATAGACACTGTATTAAGCGTTTTGGCGCTTAGCTCAGTTAATCGTAATCAAATCCCTTGAGGTTGGTGCTATCCTTTATTTCTGGCAGAGGAGGAAACCGGTCAAAAGAGACCAAACCCGATACCGCAAACATTAGTTCTTGATTTTAACTCATGTTGTGTGTATAAATTTCACCCATCCCTAACACGAGTTTTAAGTTCTTTGAGGACAGGAATCAAATTATATTCCTTTATTCCATCACTTGAGGCCAAGAACTGGGAAACTGGAAGCTTACTGCCTGGGTCCTATTATTTTATACTTTTATTTTTTCATCCCGGGCAAGTTGCTTTACCTCTCTAGGCCTGTTTTCCTCCTTTGTGATATGTTTAATATAGTTGCTGTGTATGTGTGTTTGCATGTGCACACACGCACACATACATGTATAATCATCTCTGAATTGTTAGAGGAACTCAAAATGAAAGTGCTATGTGCTAAGTTGCTTCAGTTGTGTCCGACTCTCTGCAACGCTATGGACGGTAGCCCACCAGGCTCCTCTGTCCATGGCATTCTTCAGGCAAGAATACTGGAGTGGGTTGCCATGCCCTCTTCTAGGGGATCTTGCCAACCCAGGGATGGAACCGGTGTCTCCTGCATTGGCAGCCAGATTCTTTACCACTAGCACCACCTGGTCTGGATAAAAATCAACCATTCTCATACCTTGTCACTAATAGGAACAATTTTTCCTCCAGTGGAATGACTCTAGAAGGAGGTAATTTGGATAACTACAGATTACTCATAGGTGATTGAAAAGGTTAGTGAAGGAAATAAGGAAATAAAAGAGTAGAGGGCTTCCCAAGAGGACCGGTGGTAAAGAATCCGCCTGCAATGCCAGAGACATGGGTTTAATCCCTGGATCAGGAAGATCCCCTGGAGAAGGAAGTAGCAACCCACTTCAGTATTCTTGCCTGGCAAATACCATGGGCAGAGGAGCCTGGCAGGCTGCAGTCCATAGGTCACGGAAGAGTTGGTGGTGGCTTAGGGACTAAACAACAGGTTTTTGCAATGGGAAAAATGAAGGTAGGTGAGCCAGACAATGTCCTGGGGCCAGCCTGGGTACTTGTGACACTGAGCTGAGACAGTTCGAGGACCCAGAGTCAGAGGACAGGCAGGAGAAGGAGGCGGAAAAGAGAAGGATTCCTCAGCCACAAAATCAGAAAGGCACCAAACATCTGAGGTAGTTTCTGTATTTGAGGCTAGATTCTGGGTCAGGGGCTGGCAGGGAGTGCTTAGCATGCATACTATCTGCCAAACAAATTTACAAGCATCTCTTAAAACTGTGGGGGAGGAAGAGGAAGATTTTTTAAATTTTCTACTAAGAAAGTCAGGGGAAATGAAAATAGTTCACAACTTGTTATTACGAATTGAAAGATGCAAACACTGCCTTTGCTTTTGGCTTTTTTTTTTTTTTAACAGCGCTGCCTTATTTTATTTCTGTGATCACAGAAATGTTTGTAAATACTTCTCTAATGGCCAAATTTATCAGCCTTTCGTGCCTTGGAGTGTGAAGAAGTGAAAAACAGAGCCTGGGCTGGCAGGACTCACTGCTTTCCACCGAGGGCTTAGAGGGATAGCGAGAGGAACCCTGAATCGCAGACATTGTCAGGCTCCCTGCAGGATGCAGTGGCACCACAGGTTTGTCATTGAATCTGGTCATCTAACTAGTAAATGGTGCAGCCCGGATTTGAATGTGAGTCTTTCTCCTCAGCTGCTTTTCACCACTATGCCAGAGGTTCTCAGTCTTGTGAATGCGTCAGAAATCTCCGAATGGTCATGTCAAAACACAGAGGGCTGGACCTCACCCCCAGAATTTCACTTAACCATGCTAGTGCTTCTCTGAAGTGTAGTCCCTGGACTCCTATCATCAACATCATCTTTGAACTTGTTACAAATGCAAATTATTAGGCCTCACTCCAGACCTTGTAACTGGTGTGGGGCCCAGCCGTCTGTGTTCTGACAGGCCTTCTCAGTGGTTCTGATATATTCTCAAGCTTTAGAACCTCTGTACTCTACTACCTTGTCTTCCACAAATCCCCACCCGCACCTTTTTTTTCTAATTATCCCCAACAGAAATAACTCTACTGAAGCAAAAGTTCTTCCCAGTAAATTAAGTGATTTATGTATTTATGTTTTGCTTTCAGTAGGAGAGGAGGCTAGAAAAAAAATTAATAGGATTCTTTTTTGATTACTGTCAATTTGTACTGAAATTTAACCAGATACTACTGGGTTGGAGGTGGAACTAATCTCATTTGCAAACTACTCTGTGCAAGGGCTTAACCTGCATTTTCTAAATTGATCTTCACTACCCCACTATGAGGTTTTATGGCCTTAATTGTACAGAAGAGAAAAACTGAGGCTTAGATGAAGTAATTGACTTAAAGGCCACATTCTTATTAAGGGGGAGAAATCAGCGTTGTTCAAACAAAGATCCCTCTAATTCCAAAACTCATGATCTCTCTACTTCGTGGCAGGAGCTTGTGGAACCAAATTCCACTGTGGGCTTCACCACCCCAACTATGCAACATTGAGTAAGCGATTTAATCTCTATTTCAATTTCTCCATCTCTAAATAATGTTATCATAAATCTGCCCCTCCCACACTGGAATGTTAGAACAAATGAGGAAATAAAAGCATAAGTGCTCTGAACTTTTTTGAAGAAAAGCAATAAAAAGACAAGTTATTATAGTGCTAATATGTTTAGCCAAGTGTTGCTATGTGAGCCTGAGCACTGACTCTTTCCTGGTTATCTCCCGATTCGTACATAAGAAGTTCAAAGATTGTAGCTGATGCCACAGAAAAAGCATTGACTTCATTTATCAGTATCTACTGGAGGTTAAAGAGGATAACAAAGGCGTATACGTATCTCTCTTAAAAATTACAAGAAATCTCAGGTTCATAGGCTCCAGGTTGTTGTCACATTGCTGGCCCATCCTCATCTTAGACATCTTTTCTCCAAACCCTTTTCTTTTCCACATTACAAGCATCCCTCCACCCTCCTGCCTCCGCCCCCTAGGCAAAGACTTAAAATTCCTCCCACTTTATTATGTAGAAGGATTTAGCTCTCAATCCTCCTCTCAGACCAGACTCTAGGCCTATCTTTGTTGACAGAGTTGCCAACTTGCACAATTCCAGGAGGTACCATTCACAAAGAATACAACCTAAATGGTGCTCAAGGGGGTGCCAATTGCACAGGGCACAATAGGAATGGTCCCCCTGGAACTGTGCAAGGCTGTCGCCCTGTCTATGCATAGCTCCCACCCCAAAAACCCATTAAGGTGTTTTGTTAAACAAAAGAGCCATCTACTTGGGTGTCCACCAGTTTGCCAACTTTTGAAATAATGGGGTTCTTTGTGGTTTTTGTTTGTTTTAAGTAGGCATGATCAAATACTTAAATCACCAGGCTTAAGTCCTGGGTTCCACACTCTGCTATGCCATTTTTCACTCTGTTCTGTGACATTATTGCCTACCGCTCCACTAGACTTGTGAGTTTCATGAAGGCTTTGTCATATTTCATCTTCTTTACCTTTTATTCATGTCTTGGCACAAGTGCTTTAAAAACCGGTTTGAATAACAGCACAGCGTACTCATATCTATGTACTAGTATATTTGGCAGAGATTTGACAAATGGCCTCAACTGTGTTGTTTGACCCACAGAGTTCTGTACCAAGAAACAAATTGAGTCAAAAATCTTAAATTGAGTAATGTCATGTAAAATAACAATCCCAATTTCTGGCGTCTCTTAAAAATTTAGACACTATGGCAAACTGGGCATGCATCCCACAAAGTGTCAATGCCTTTAGCTCATGTGCAGCTCTTTATTCAGTAGTACAATGAGTTGGCTTCACTCACACATGAAATCTTCATGGCACACACTGAGGTTGGAGCCACTGGTGCGTGGAATCATATGGGAATCTTAGAGAAACAAAAATAGAATTCTGCCTTATATAATATGTATTTTGAGGTAATTTTAAATTGTTTTTCTGGGGTAGAAAATTGTGGGGTACCATGTTGTACCATTTCTAAACTAGCCAAGCAAGCGCAGGCATCAGATTATAAATATGATTACCACCAACATTTTACAGGCATTGTAGCTGATGTTATTTGTCAAGTGCCTTGGAAACAGAAATGACAAATAATAACAAATACTTGAATAAACTTCGTGATAAACTAACTTAATGGGTTGTGATTTTTTTTCCTGGATGAAGAAACAAAAGCACAGCTAGTTCAGGTAACATGCAAGTAATGGAGCCATGATTAGAACCCAGGCAGTCTGTCTCCAGAGACATGGTCTTAACCACTAAATTAACATTTATTGAGCCTTTCCCATGTGCTATGGCCATGACTGCCTCCCAACTGAAAGAGACTACTAGATTTATTGAAGAGTCCATGTATCTCTTCCAGGCCTTTTATAGGGTGCTATATTAAACCCACACAGATCCTTCTCATCTCTCTCCCCCTTTTATCCCAAGTCATACTGACACGTTTATAATCTTCAGTTTTGAAGTGTACAAACTGCAGATGTCCAAGATTTCCTTTAATTCCAATATAATTCTTACACAGTTTGTTTTTATTGCAAATTAGTCCTATGCATGTGGTGAAAAATAGGCATCTTTTAAAGACAATGGAAGCAATTTGAAGCGATATAATATTGACACTGGAAACCAGTATCTGTAGTCAAATTATGCTTGTGTAGAGAAATGGGAGATAGCAAGGTTGAATTTGAGCAAAAAAGTCACATTGACACAAATGCAATAAAAGCTTAAAAATAGAGGAATGGTCATCAACATTCTTCATCAACATTCAAATATGTCTTCAGCATTTTACATTTAATTTGTAATTAAAAATGGAGAAAAAATTTGGAACTTACATTTTCCTTTAAAAGGTGTAAAAAATTAAGGTATTGTCCAAAATGAGTTGTTTAGCAAGTTTCAGCAAGTTGCATACTACTTTCACACTTCCTTATGAAGATGGATGTAACCCATCTTACTCTGCCTCAGTTTCTCCATCTACAAAAATGCATGATAAGTGCGTCTTTATATTGTAGAGATGTGAGACATAGCTAATAAATGATTATAAAGCACAGCTCTTTGAAGTATAAAGCACTGCATAATTACTAAATACTATAATAATCATCCTCATAATCATAGTAATTTTCAGCCAACACATCAACCAGACCCAGATGCCTTTAGTCACCTCCCAATTAGACAAAAGTGTATATGCCAGCTATGAAATAAAGAAAAAACTTTAAACCACAAACTAGTTCCACTCCCTCCCTCTTTCCTATATGGAATCTGAAGTCAGAAGGCCAGAGACATAGCTCAGTTCCATCACTTGCTAGCTGTGTGACCTTGCTTGTACAACGTTGAGTTAAATCTCCCCAGCCTCTATTTCTTCAACTGTAAAATGACAATAATACCCACTTCACAGGGTTTGCTGTGAGAGTTCAACAAATTAATACATGGAGCGACTTCCCTGGAGTCCAGTGGTTAAGAATTTGCCTTGCAATGCAGCAGACACAGGTTCAAACCCTGGTCAGGGAACATGCCCCAGACAACTAAGTCCACGGGCCATAACTAGAAAGCCCAGTGCTCCCATGAGGATCCTGTGTGCCATGATTAGGACCCTGTGCTTAGTCGCTCAGTCTTGTCCAACTCTTTGAAACCCTTTGGATTGTAGTCCTCCAGACCAGTCTGTCCATGGGATTCTCCAGGCAAGAATACTGGAGTTGGTTGCCATGTCCTCTTCCAGGGGATCTTCCCAACCCAGGGACCAAACCCAAGTCTTCTGTGTCTCCTGCAGTGCAGGAGGATTCTTTACCTGCTGAGCCATCAGGAAAGCCAAATTATAAGACTTAGCAAATCCAAATAAAATTTTAAAATATTAAAAAAAAAAAATACACGCAGAGCTCTGTACCAGTGCCTGGCAGACTGAAAGAGCTCAATGGATGTTAGTGGTGATGCTTATTAGCAGTAACATAGGGGAAAAAAACTAATAGTGAGTAGCTGTCTAACCATGTTATTGGATGAAAGAGAAAGAAAAATCAATGCAATTTGAAGGATGATTTCAGTGGCCCTCTATATTACATTCACATGTATCAAATATAAGCACTTTAATATGAAATTTTGATAGAAAAAAAGGATGAGGTATTTTACTCTACTGGCATGTTAGTTTTTAACGACTGTGCATGAAATAAAATGACTATAGGTGATTAGGGGAAAAAATAGAATAAAATGGAAAAATAAAATGCTCCCCATTCCTCAGCCCACTTCTCAGGTGTAACCACTGTCAATGATTTGGCATGCTCCTTTCCAGACCTTTTTAAATGCATTTACATTTATATTAGCAGAATTACCCAAGAGGCAGATGAAGTATGTACTTAAGGCACCAGCAAACCAGAACCCCAGAAAAATTTTTCGTAAAGAATTTGCTATTTTTACAAATGCATAGATATAAAATAATTGCACCTTGTTGGGACTTCCTCACACTTATTTAACTTTAAGATGGTTTTAATCTTAAAGTAAATAATAGGATATTATTTCATATGCATTATAATCTCTTCAGTGCTTAGGACTTTTCTTAAGATCTTAATCCAAGCTTGCTTTATAATTAAGACCATAAATATAATCATATTGTGGTACTTATATAGTGACAATATAAATAAGAAAGAACTTTCATCGTCTATGTCATTTTACTCGAAGAACTATCTCTGTATAAAGGTCCTATTAGAACAATTTGAGTTTCAAAAGCTTCCTTTCTTGGTAAAGCAAATTTCATTTTCCATCACATTTTCAAGCCAATGTAATGCAATCCTTTTTTAATCTCCACAGAGTGTATGATGGATTGAAATCCTGCCGACCTGGAGTTTTCTAAATGGTGACTGTGGAGAGATGCCAAGGAAACTGAATGATGCCAAATGCAGAATCCTCAAGTTGCTCTCTAAACCAACAGAAATTCATTTGGGAGCTGGATTTCACTGAAGCAGGAAGTATTTCACCTACAAAGATAGTGCATGTGTGGAGATTATATTTGGGATCAGGAAATAAAGAAGAAAAGTAAAGCTACATTGTATTTCACTAGACGGTCAGAGGAGAACATTGCCTGAAGAGAAGACGGATGACCTTCTGTGAGGGAAGAAAGAATGCTTCAGCAATGGTTTATAACTACATGTATTTAAAACGTTTCCCTTAGAGTAAATTAACTGTGGAATAAGCTTAATGCATTTTGAAGATACAAGTTCAGTTCAGTTCAGTCGATCAGTGGAGTCCAACTCTTTGCGACCCCATGAATCACAGCACGCCAGGCCTCCCTGTCCGTCACCAGCTCCCGGAGTTCACTCAGATTCACGTCCATCGAATCAGTGGTGCCATCCAGCCATCTCATCCTCTGTCGTCCCCTTTTCCTCCTGCCCCCAATCCCTCCCAGCATCAGGGTCTTTTCCAATGAGTCAACTCTTCGCATGAGGTGGCCAAAGTACTGGAGTTTCAGCTTCAGCATCATTCCCTCCAAAGAAATCCCAGGGCTGATCTCCTTCAGAATGGACTGGCTGGATCTCTTTGCAGTCCAAAGGACTCTCAAGAGTCTTCTCCAACACCACAGTTCAAAAGCATCAATTCTTCAGCACACAGCTTTCTTCACAGTCCAACTCTCACATCCATACATGACCACTGGAAAAACCATAGCTTTGACTAGACGGACCTTTGTTGGCAAAGTAATGTCTCTGCTTTTGAATATGCTATCTAGAGTGGTCATAACTTTGCTTCCAAGGAGTAAGCATCTTTTAATTTCATGGCTGCAATCACCATCTGCAGTGATTTTGGAGCCCAGAAAAAATAAAGTCTGACACTGTTTCCACTGTTTCCCCATCTATTTCCCATGAAGTGATGGGACCGGATGCCATGATCTTCGTTTTCTGAATGTTGAGCTTTAAGCCAACTTTTTCACTCTCCTCTTTCACCTTCATCAGGAGGCTTTTTAGTTCCTCTTCACTTTCTGCCATAAGGGTGGTGTCATCTGCATATCTGAGGTTATAAACATAGATGTAAAAAGATTCAGAGTTATTTCAAATTTTAAAATGTGTGTGTGTGTGTGTGTGTGTGTGTGTGTATGTATGTGTGTGAGTCACTCAGTCGTGTCTGACTCTTTGCGACCCCATGGACTGTAGCCTGCCAGACTCCTTTGTCCATGGGATTCTCCAGGCAAGACTACTGGAGTGGGTTGCCATTTCCTTCTCCAGTATATGTATATATTTGTATACATATTAATGTATATATGTATGCATATATTTGAAATAACCTTGGGTCTAACCTATTGCAAATATTTATTACACATTTATAGTGAACAAGACACAAGGATGTCAGGGAATACCAAGAACTCTAAGTCCCAGAATCTGTACTCTAAGAATCAAAATGCCAGTTGGGGAGATAAATTAGAGACACGATAATGCCAAGCATCCTGTGGTAAATGCTGAATAAATAATAGAGCCCTAATCTCTAAAACCTCTTCCATCATTAATGTTCTTGGGACCAAGTAAGAGGTGGAACTTGAATAGTATCTTAAAGGACTTGTAGAAATTATAGGGTAAGGAAGGAAATAAAAAGGATTTCAGCTTTCAGAAACACATGGAGGTAGGAAAATACAGAGCGCATCCAGAGACCTTGAGCAGATCCTTTTAACTGAAACAAAGATGCTGGATAAGGAGCTTGGGCCTGTAGTCTGAAGGGTCTGACTACTAAATTAAGACATTTGAATATTATCTTTGTAGGTAGTAAAGAATCAAAGCTGCAATTCCACTTCTAAGAATAGACCTACAGAAAATGAAAACAGGAATCCAACATGTTAAATGTACTCCCATGTTTATCAGAGTATTACTCACAATAGCCAAGACATGAAAACCCACCCAAATACCCATAGAAGTATGAATGGATTTTTTAAAAATGATGTCACACCTATTGGCTTCCCTGGTGGCTCAGACAGTAAAGAATCTGCCTGCAATGCAAGAGACCTGTGTTCAGTCCCTGGGTCAGGAAGATCCCCTGGTGAACTGGTGAAGGGAGATAGTAACCCACTCCGATATTCTTGCCTGGAGAATGCCATGGACAGAGGAGCCTGGTGGGCTACAGTTCACAGGGTCACAAAGAGTTGGACACAACTGAGCCACTAATACTTCACTTTTCATTTCACAAATGCCCACTGATGGATGAATATGTTAAAAAAAGATGAGGTACATATACATAATAGGATATTATTCAGCCAAGAGAAAGGAGTATATCCTTCTATTTGCAATAACACGGACAAACCTTGAGCACATTATGCTAAGTGAGATAAGTACGGTATCACTTATAAATGGAATCTTAAAAAGTTAAACCTGTAAAAAAAACAGACTGAAATCATGTGTACCAGGAGCCAGGGCAGCGGGGGTAGGGGGTTTGGGGGATGGATAAGAGTCGTGGTGTTTAAAGGTACAAATTTGCAATGAGTAGTGAATGAGCCGCTGAGATCTAACACACAGAATAATGAATACAGACAATAACATTGCAATATAATTAGGTAATGTGATAAACACCACTACATCAGCAATCATATTACAATATATAAATGGATCAAAGTAACATGCTGTACATCTTAAACTTACACACATCAAATATATTCAATTAAAAAAAAAAGTCAAACCAGAACTTCCCTGGCAGTCCAATGATTAAGAATCACGCTTCCATTGAAGAGGCCAAGGATTCCATCCCTGTAGGGGAATGAAGATCCTCCATGCCTTGTGGCCAAGAGGAAATTTGGAAAACACAGAAAAGCATAAAAATCAAAGTCACCTAGAAACTCACCATTCAGAAACACAGTATACTTTTCATGGATAAACCAACAGCAGTTTTTCTGGTATATATATTTGTGTGTGTATGTGTGTGTGTGTGTGTGTGTGTGTGTAAACTGAGAGTATGCTTAATTCATTAACATTATCCTGCAAATATTTTCTTATTAAAAATTGTAACTACACTATATTTCATCATATAAATATAATATATTATACTTACCCAATTTTTCATTTTCATCCAGGTACAAATAACTAAAGTTAATCCAAGGTTAATCTAAGCAGTATGTTGAATAGATTGGAAGAAGGATGAATTGTGAGCAGGAGTAACAGTCAGGAAGCTTTGGTTGAGGACTGCCTATTCAAAAAAGGCATGTTCACAAACTAGAATCGTTTATAACTATCATATTACAACATAACTCTTATTTCAAAGAACGATGCTGCTCCATGTGTATTATTTCAGGATAAACTCCCAGATATATTTTCTCTTCTCACAGTTTCTTAGATTTGGAGTGCTCCAGAACTCAGTCCTTTCTCTTCTCCTCCATTTCCATCTCTTCCCTTGATGATCTCATCCAGTCCCAAAGATTTAAATACTGTCTACATGCTAATCACCTGTGGAAAGAAAGGGTATTCTATATACAGAAGTAGATACAAGTTTTATGAAAACGAATCCGAAACTCTAAGTAAAAAATAGCTCCTCCACTCCAATGCTATCCACTTGGAGAAATTACAAATACAAAATGCTGGTATTCTGCTCTGAGAGGGGTCCTTAGAAGTCAAGGGCCTTGAAACCGGTGGATGCAACAGCTTAATCAAGGGCCTGGAGACAGAAGCAGAAGCATATGATGAAGGAATCAGTAAGGGGGCATCACTTTTCAAAGTCAAGGCATGGGATGGTAGGAAAATTCCCCCATCAATTTAGGCAATTTGCTCTTTGACCTTTATTCATTTCAATGTTTGTTGAATAACAACCTGAAACCGTTATTTGATTTGGAGTCCTAAAAATGATAACATAACTCATTGTGAAAGGCAGAAAGTTTCTGTGGGTTAATGACCAGAATAATGCTCCTGAGACAGAAAGCAAATGTACTTGGTTCTTCATTTCCAATACCTTCTCCATGTCAAAGTTTCTCTCATTGTTCCTATTCCAAGCTCTACAACAAGTTTCTTCAATCTTGGCACTAATGATACTTACATATGTGTGTGCTCAGTCTTGTCCGACTCTCTATGACCCCATGGACTGTAGCCTGCCAGGCTTCTCTGCCCTTGGGATTTCCCACAAGAACACTAGAGTGGGTTACCATTTCCTCCTCCAGGGGATCTTCCAGACCCAGGGATTGAACTGTGTCTCTGGAGTCTCCTGCATTGCAGGAGAATTCTGCTTTTCACCAAATAACACACTCAGCTAAAATCTGCAAAGAATTTTTTTCTTTCCATATTGAAAAAGTCTGGCTACTTTCATATGACTGTGGTTTGCCCCCCATTATTTGTGAATACAAACATGTGAAAATATTTATACATCTCTCCAATCTATAGAAAACCATTTTGGGGTCTTGAAAACAGTCTCTTTACAGATGGAGAGAATCTGAGAGAAATGCCCTCAGTGTACTGGCTAAAAACTGCAATGTCTGCCCAGCACTGTGCCTCCTCTCATAACAGGGGATGCTCTGCTGAATGAGCCCTTGTATGTCAAGATTCAAAACGTTCTTGTTTGCTCCGGTGGAACAAAGCTCTCACAGACAGTGGGATCTGCAGGGTAGCCACCAAGTGTGTTAAACCAATGTTCCCTCCACCACATTGCCGAGTAGTTTATCGTAATGGCAGTTCTCACCTTCATGTATAGAGGCCGGTGTTCGAGTTGCCGTCCTGCACAGAGCTCCCACTGACTTCAAAGGAAATGACATAGAACAGAAACCCATGGTGTAAGGAGAAACAAGCAGCATCTGATCAGAATCAGGCCATATTTTTTTTTCATTCTCTCTGTATAAATGGCTAAATTTATATACAGAATATCTAAAGGCCACTTTTTACTTCAGCAGTTATGGATTGTCAGATGTACATACATTTATTGGAAAGCTTGACACTGAGCTGTTTTTCATGTAGGAGGAGAAGGGAGGGAGCTGTGTTATAGAGAAATCCATTCCAATCCTACAAGTTTTTTGGGGGGTGCTGTCTACAAGAACCCCAAGAGACCAAAGTGATTGGGGCTTGTTTAGTGACTTGTTTTACTTAAAGCTTGCCTTGAGGCAAACCCTAAAAAAAAAAAAAAAAAAAAAGGAGAAGAAAAGAGGAGGAGAGGGAGAAGAAGGAAGGAGAGGTAGAGAAAAAAGAAAATATAAATTTATATTTAGTAAATAGGGGAGGTCTCTTTCTAAGCTTAGAAAAAAGAGGAAGAGTAAAAAGATTAGTAAATTTAACTACAAAAAACGAAAAATTCTACATGTTAAAAATCAAAATAAGATTTAAATGGCAAATAAAATGCTGGGGAAAATATTGGTGACAACTGTGATGAGGAAAGGATTAATACTGTTAATATTAGAATTTTCTACAGATTACATAAAAATATAAGTAAGTTCCAAATGGAACTTGGAAATGTTTAACATATTTCTAAAAATGTGTAACAAAAATGTGTAACATTTCTTAAAATGTAAAGTTTCTGAAAATCTTTAACAAAAATAAAGTGTAGGTGAATATCTGATCCCTGGAAGTTAAAAATAACTAACAAAAGATAAAAATATTAGGCCATATGAAAATTTTCAATTCTGTAAATGTGAAAAAAAGAAAATTTAAACCAATCAATTAACTGGGAAGATCTTGCAGTAAACAGGCTCTTATTCTGAATCTATAAAGAACTCAAGAAAGTTGCTTTTTAAAAAAACATTAAAATTCTCAGAGAAAAAAACAAAAGATGCATACAAGTCACAGAAATATAAATTAAGATGACTAATAAGTATCTGAAAAATGTTCACTGTTACTGCTGCTGCTGCTGCTAAGTTGCTTCAGTCATGTTCGACTCTGTGTGACCCCATAGACGGCAGCCCACCAGGCTCCCCGTCCCTGGGATTCTCCAGGCAAGAACACTGGAGTGGGAGTAACCAATAAAAGTTATGAAATAAAAACATTCTTACCTCAGATTGGCAAAT
Organism: Bos javanicus; assembly: GCF_032452875.1. Taxonomy (NCBI): domain Eukaryota; kingdom Metazoa; phylum Chordata; class Mammalia; order Artiodactyla; family Bovidae; genus Bos; species Bos javanicus. Next base: position 44,495,924 of record NC_083872.1, read on the forward strand.
ATAAAAAAATGGAACTCTATATCATAGCCTTTTCAAATATAAGCAATAAACAGAAAACGCAATTTTTTAAAAGTGCCTTTTAAAAATATCCATAAAGCGAATGAAATACCAAAGAATATACATAATAAAACACATGCAGAACCTCAATAAAGGAAATGAACTTCCCTTTCTTCCTGACCAGGAGAGCCATGTGAGGGCCAGGCCTACGCTAGAAGAGTGTTCTGGCAAGGTGGCAGCCTAAAGGTGTCAGGAAATTGGCTACACACAGTGACCAAGCCGATTAGTAGAATATTGAGGATGATGACAGTAATGTTTTTCACTGTGTGAGAAAATTTATACCTTCCGGTATAAATACGGAAGGAGGAAAGCTAGAATGAACTCTGTAGTATGGATGGAAATGGAACATGTCAGTATGAATTCATGGTTTTCAATACAGGTAGATACAGAAATTGGAGAAGGAAATGGCAACCCACTCCAGTGTTCTTGCCTGGAGAATCCCATGGACAGAGGAGCCTGGAAGGCCATGGTCCATAGGGTCGCAGAGAGTCAAAGACGACTAAAGCGACTAAGCACGCAAGCATACAGATACAGAAATAAACACAGATGTAAATGTATGTGTGAATATATGCATATTCCTAGCTCAGTCCAGTAAAAAACCCTAGAAAAGACACTCTTAATAACTGATCTAGTGCGTAGTTTCTATTTTTCAGCCGTGCTGCTTGTGGGATCTTAGTTGCCCAACCAGGGATTGAACCTGGGCCCTGGCGGTGAGACAACTGAGTCCTAACCACTGGATTTCCAGGGAATTCTAGGTCTTGGTTTCTAAATAACACCTTCTTCACCACCTAGACTTTAGTCTTTAGAGGGCTTGTCCATTTCCTAAGGCTTCATGATGAAACCAACATTAATATGTCAAAACTAAACCTTTCATCTCAGATGGCTCAGTAGAAAAGAATCCGCCTGCCAGTGATGGAGACCTAAGAGACACAGGTTCAATCCCTAGATCAGGAAGATCCCCTGGAGAAGGAAATGGCAACCCACTCCAGTATTCTTGCCTGGAAAATCCCATGGGTGGAGGAGCCTAGTGGGCTACAGTCCATGGGGTTGCAAAGAGTCAGACACGACTTAGTGACTGAGCATGCATTCAAACCTTTTGTCTAAGCCCCAGATGAATATATTCAAGATGCTAATTTGACAGCTGTACTTTATTGCCTCATAAGCATTTCAAACTTAAAATAATCAAAATAGAATGTTTGACTTCCCTGTGTTCTCCCTAAACCATTCTTCTCCATTTTCCCTATTTCTATAAATATATATATATATATAAATATAAATATTCACTCAGTCACTAGACTCAAATAACCAGGAGTCATCCTAATCTCCTCCTTTTCCCCTATCCTTCATACTCACTAATCCATCAACAAGTCCAAATGGTTCTACCTCCAAAGTTTATCTTGAAGTCATTCACTTGTCCCCATCTTCCCTTGTGACTATCCTAGTGTAAGGCACTATTCTCCCTCTCCTGGATTACTGCAGTGGCTTTCTAACCGGTCCCTCAACTTCCTTGGTAATCTTCTTGCATTCCATTATCAACACAGCCAGTGTGAACTCTTAAAATGTAATTGGAGCATGCCTCTCTCCTTCTTAAAACCTGTCTATTATTTTCCAACCTGTTGGAACAAATCCAAGTGCCTGGCTATGGCCAAAAAGACCCTGCATGATCTGGCCACCTCCCTAAGGCCTCCAACTCCATACCATGTACCTTATCCCACCAGTCAGAACTCTCCAGTCCAAGTGTCCTCTGCAGCCAGAGTTCCTGCAACACAACAAGCTTTTCTCCATTTCAGAAATTTTGCATTTGCTCTTCTTTCTGCTTACAATGTCCTTCTTTCAGTTTTCACATGCTTGGCTCCTTCTCATTCTTTAGTTCTTAGCTTCAATGTCAATTCCTCAAAGCAGAATTTCTTGGCCTATTCTTCCTCACTGCTGTCAACTGTTTATTTTCTTCCTAACACAAGCAGCAGTATTTTTGTTTATTTGTTTGGTTCACTGTCTATTTCTCTCACTAGAGTATAAGTTATGTGAGGGGAGTAACTTGTCTTTCCTGTTTTCTTTTGTATTTGCATACCCTACTACAGTATCCATATCTACTATCTACCATGCAGCTGATGAATTTTAAAAATATATGTAGTAATGTACTTAAGGTGTTAGGGATTTTAGGTGTTAGGGATTCAGAAGAACACAAAATTCCCTCAAATGGCTTATAATCTAAAAGAGTGATCAATAGGAAGGTAAATAAGAGACTACAATTCTGCATGATTAGTACTAAAACAAGGAAATTACAATGGAGGGAAGCCCCTAATCTGGGCTCAAGGAAGATCACAAAAGGCTTATTGGAAGATGTGACATGGTAGCAAATCCTGCAGTATAGACAAGGTTGGTTATGGAAGTAGAGTGGGAGATATAGTGTAGTGGGAGATATGAGAGATATAGTAGAGCAGAGGCAAGGAACAGCATGTGCCTGAAAATGAAGTAGATTATGACGCATTCAGGGAACTAAATGCCTTAGGGTCTTAGGGTGGAGAGTAGAGATGAGGGTGAGGAGGATGAATGGTGAGAGATGAAAACTGCAGAAGTACGCTGATATAATGGTTTGTACTTCACCTTAAGGGAATGAGATGGTCACTGGAAGATTTTCTGCAGGGAGTAACATGAGCGGTTTTGTGTTGCACAGAGGTCATTCTGACTGCAGTATATGGCAGGGATTGAAAACCAAGAGTCAGGAGGTTACGGAAACAATCTAGGTGGAAGTTGGCAGGATGATAGTGACCTACTGGAAGAAGCACTAGATGGAATCAAGATTGCCGGGAGAAATATCAATAACCTCAGATATGCAGATGACACCACCCTTATGGCAGAAAGTGAGGAAGAACTAAAGAGCCTCTTGATGAAAGTGAGAGGAGAGTGAAAAGTTGGCTTAAAATTCACCATTCAGAAAACTAAGATCATGGCATCTGGTCCCATCATTTCATGGGAAATAGATGGGGAAACAGTGGGAACAGTGTCAGACTTTATTTTTTGGGGCTCCAAAATCACTGCAGATGGGGACTGCAGCCATGAAATTAAAAGACGCTTACTCCATGGAAGGAAAGTTATGACCAACCTAGATAGCATATTCAAAAGCAGAGACATTACTTTGCCAACAAAGGTCCGTCTAGTCAAGGCTATGGTTTTTACAGTGGTCCAGTATGGATATGAGAATTGGACTGTGAAGAAAGCTGAGCGCTGAAGAATTGATGCTTTTGAACCGTGGTGTTGGAGAAGACTCTTGAGAGTCCCTTGGACTGCAAGGAGATCCAACCAGTCCATTCTAAAGGAGCTCAGTCCTGGGTGTTCATTGGAAGGACTGATGCTAAAGCTGAAACTCCAATACTTTGGCCACCTCATGCGAAGAGTTGACCCATTGGAAAAGACTCTGATGCTGGGAGGGATTGGGGGCAAGAGGAGAAGGGGACGACAGAGGATGAGATGGCTGGATGGCACCACTGATTCGGTGGACGTGAATCTGAGTGAACTCCGGGAGTTGGTGATGGACAGGGAGGCCTGGCATGCTGCAATTCATGGGGTCGCAAAGAGTCGGACACGACTGAGTGACTGAACTGAACTGAACTGAAGGACCTTTAGTTCCTTCGCAAGGGCTATAGATAATATTCTGAGCCACATCTTGTAAGCTGTCTTACAGATATTGAAACCCCCACCAGGTGTAGAAGTTAACTACATGATGACCAGGCTTTAGCCATGGCATGCTGCTGCTGCTGCTGCTAAGTCACTTCAGTCATGTCTGACTCTGTGCGACCCCATAGACGGCAGCCCACCAGGCTCCCATGTCCCTGGGATTCTCCAGGCAAGAACAATGGAGTGGGTTGCCATTTCCTTCTCCAGTGCATGAAAGTGAAAAGTGAAAGTGAAGTCACTCAGTCGTGTCTGACTCAGCGACCCCATGGACTGCAGCCTACCAGGCTCCTCCATCCATGGGGTTTTCCAGGCAAGAGTACTGGAGTAGGGTTAGCCATGGCATAAGCTTCCACAATTCCAAGGATTGGCCTCAAAGAAATGGGAACAAACTGACTTTGGAACTGAAGATTAACTGTACCTAAAACAATCAAGGTGATGCTGGTCAGATTACTGACGACCAATTTCAAGATGACTATCAGAGCCACCTGTGCTGTTTCTGCATGTAGCCCCCTCCCTCAGCCTATATAAGTTCTTGTCCACTGATTCTCAGGTGTGGGGGCTGGGGAGTCAGCTTTTGGGTAGCAAAGGCCACCAAACTGGACTCTTGAAGTTAGAATTTGGTCCCAGCCCAGGTTCAATTCCTAGTCAGACAACTGAGATCCCACAAGCCAAGTAGTGGGCCAAATAAAGAAATAAATAAAATTTGTTTTCTATTGCATATCATACATAAAAAAATAAACTTAAGAGGAATTAAAATTTTAAATATGGAAAGTAAACATGACTTTTAAAAGAAAACATAAAATGATATATTTATGACCTTGGGAAAGAATTTCTTAATTAAGATATAAAAATGGGAATAATAAAAATGGTGAATAGCTTTTCAAATTTAAGAAGAAAAACTTTTAATCAACAAAAGCCATCATAAGTAAGTGGTAAGATAATCCACAAACTTCTCTTTGCAGTGGGAAAATATAAGTTTCAAAGCATATTATTATACTGTTAAACCTAGGTAAGAGGTAGGGGTCCTCCTTGCATTGCTGGTTCTAACCTTTACTCCTTCCTTCCTCCCTAAAACACTCAGTTTTGATTAATGTGGCATCTGATCTACCACTGTCTTTACTCTTTACTTATCCTTTCATCTTGAGATACTTATCTTTCCTTGAAGATTGTAGCTGGTGGTTCACCATCACTTTAGTACTATTCTTGCTGTAATTTCTGGAGATTTCAATATCCACTTACTGATGTGACCTTTCAAATAGATTAGCTTCTAAGTTTTGGGCTTACAAGTTTTGGGCTTCCTCTTTTCTAGTAAGGTTGTTTTCCATCTTAGCCCCTCACTAACATGGTCATAATATCTAGAATTGCACTATCTTATATGGTAGCTACTAGCTTCGTGCTGCTTTTAATTTTAAATTTATTAAACTTAAATAAAATTTAAATTTCATTTCCTTAGTCAGCTCATTTCCAATGACCAACAGCCACAAATGGAATATTAGACAGTGGATATGGAACATGCCCATCATCACAGGAAGTTCCATTAAACAGTGCTGCTCTAGATCTTGTCATTACCCATGCTGTAACTCCTCTGCTGCTGCTGCTGCTGCTGCTAAGTCGCTTCAGTCGTGTCCAACTCTGTGCGACTCCATAAACGGCAGCCCACCATGCTCCGTCATCCCTGGGATTCTCCAGGCAAGAACACTGGAGTGGGTTGCCATTTCCTTCTCCAATGCATGAAAGTGAAAAGTGAAAGTGAAGTCACTCAGTCGTGTCCGACTCTTGGCGACCCCATGGACTGCAGCCCATCAGGCTCCTCCGTCCATGGGATTTTCTAGGCAAGAGTACTGGAGTGGGGTGCCATTGCCTTCTCCTGCAACTCCTCTATAATGTCAGTATTAAGCATAACATTCTGACCAAGTCTTCCTACTTTTTAAGCTTATTCCTGACTCCAAAATTTTGTCAAATATACCTACACTTGTAATTCATGATTCTTCTGTCATTTTATTATCTCTAATCTACTTCCATTATTATCTGACTTACATCATCAACCATTGTGATGAAATTTCCCCTGCATACACATGTCTCTCTTGCTTTTTTTTTTCACCTTGACAAATTCTGATTAAATCTAAATTTCCACCTGTTTATCCCCTGAGTGAGTGAGTGAAGTCACTCAGTCGTGTCCGACTCTTCCAGGCTCCTCCACCCATGGGATTCTCCAGGCAAGAATACTGGAGTGGGGTGCCATTTCCTTCTCCAGGGGATCTTCCCGACCCAGGGATCAAACCCAGGTCTCCCGAATTGCAGGCAGATGCTTTACCATCTAAACTGAAGGGTTTATCACCTGGACACATCCAATTCTCCATTTAAGTCTGCACCCACACCTGTGCAGTTGATTGTGATGGGATAAAAAAGACACACAATCATCACTAACCTCAAATTGGCCTTTAATGCCACTATCAATGAATATTATTTCCTAGTGCAGTCAATCTCCCATTCCACTAGATGACTCCTACATTTTCCTAATTTTCAAACCTTTCATAACTTCTTATTATCCTCTCTCATCCGATGATATGTGTCTTACTTAGCTGAAAAATAGAAGCAATAAAAAGAGAACTTTCCTATGTTCCCATCATCATATCTCCTCATTGGCCTGCACTTGTGCCCGTACGCTTTGCCTTCTCACCTATTACTCTCACTGGACTGTCTATACTTCTAAAGAAGACCAGTGCTCTAGAGCCCATCCCCTTTAGCCAGAGCCTCAGTACAGTAATCCTCTGCTTTCTTTCTGGCATTGTTAGTTTTTCCCTCTCTACTGGATCTTTCCTTTTTTAAGAAATTACCTATTTGGCTATGCCAGTTGAAGCACTCAGGATCTTGGATCTTTCCTGCAGCACGCATTTGTGGTGTGTGGCATCTTTAGTTGCAGCATGTGAACTCTTAGCGGAAGCATGTTGGATCTAGTTCCCTGACCAGGTATAGAATCTGGGCCCCCTGCATTGACAATGTGGGGTCTTAGCCACTGGACTACAAGGGAAGTCCCTCCTTTTACTTTTTTGACTGTGCCACACAACTTGTGGGATTGAACCTATACCCCAGCGGTGGAAGTGCAGTCCTAACCCCTGGGCCTCCTGGATCCTTCCTATCATTATGAAACCATGGTTTTATTTCTCCCATCTTAAAACAATTTTTAAGAAACTACCATTGACCTCACTTTTCCCTTCAGTTATTCCTCTGTTTCCTTCCTTCTCCTTTTAGCCAAAGTCCTTGAGATGGCTATAGGCAGTAGTCTGCTTGTAGCCATTATCTCTTATCTCTAACCTCTCTCCTCTCACTCTCTTGAATCCACATCGGTCAGGTTTTTGCCCCACCATGTCATTAATTCTCTTGTCAAGATGATCGAAGATTGCCACACGGCTAAATCTAATCGTCAATATCAGTCCTCACCTTGCTTACCTACTAGCAACACGAGACATAGTTAATCCCTCCTAACTTCTTGAGACAATTTCTTTACTTGACTTCCAATCTGGTTTTCTCTCTCCCTCACTGTTTGCTCCTTCTCAGTCTCCTTTGTTGGTTTTTCCTTATTTTTCCAACCTCTGAACACTGAAAAATCTCAGTCTTTGGATTTCTTCTCTTCAATGTACTCATTTTGCAGTAGATTGAATTATGGTTTACAACTATTTTCTTTCTATGAGAACTGTACATCTCTACCCTTTTATTTTGTCTTGAAATGCCTCTTCCGTGCACAATATACATCTTTGCCCCATGCAGGGCTGGGCCATGCGACTTTCTTTGGGTAATGGAATGGAATGGAATCAAGTGATAGATGCCACATGCAAAGAGAAGCTTCAAATTGAATTTCATTGTTTAGCCCCCTCTCATGGCCTGAAGGCAATGGCACCCCACTCCAGTACTCTTGCCTGGAAAATCCATGGACGGAGGAGCCTGGTGGGCTGCAGTCCATAGGGTCGCAAAGAGTCAGACACGACTGAGCGACTTCACTTTCACTTTTCACTTTCATGCATTGGAGAAGGAAATGGCAACCCACTCCAGTGTTCTTGACTGGAGAATCCCAGGGACGGGGGAGCCTGGTGGGCTGCCGTCTATGGGGTCGCACAGAGTCAGACACAACTGACGCAACTTAGCAGCAGCAGCAGCATGGCGTGTCCTGAACAGTGGCTGTTTATTCAGTTTAGGCCCAAAATTAGAATAGACTTGGAAAAAACACATAGCTGGCCCACAGCCTCGAGCAGAAAAGTAATCAACCTGTTACCCATATGTCACAAGAGCAAGAAATAAATGTTTGTTGCTGTAATCCACTAGATTTTGGAGTTTTTTATTACATCAAAAATGGTGACTAATAAAACTCCCTTTAAATTCTACTGAATGCCAAGCTCACACATCCAGTTGCCAGAATATCTAAAAGGCAACTCAAATTCAATAGTCCAAAAATGAGCTCCTGACCTTCTCTACCAAATCTGGTCTTGAAGTTTTATCACTTTCAACTTGTGGAAACTCTAACCATCAGGACAAAAAAAAAACAAAACCTAAAGTCACTCCTAATTTCTCACTTTTGCTTATATTCCATGCCTAATTTATCAACAAATCACTTTAGTTATCCTTGAAATAAATTCAGATTCTGCAAACTTTACTAGTACCACCTTAGCCCAAGCCATTATCATTTTTGCCAATTTATTGTTATAATTATACTAATCCCCACCAAGGGCTTGGTTATTTTTGCCTTCTCCATCCAAAGTTTCAGTTACTAAGCATATTAAAGTTCTTCTAGCATAAGAAACGGAGGAGGCAACGGCAACCCACTCCAGTACTCTTGCCTGGAAAATCCCATGGACAGAGGAGCCTGGTAGCCTGCAGTCCATGGGGTCGCTAAGAGTCGGACACAAATGAGCAACTTCACTTTCACTCTTCACTTTCATGCATTGGAGAAGGAAATGGCAACCCACTCCAGTGTTCTTGCCTGGAGAATCCCAGGGATGGCGGAGCCTGGTGGGCTGCCGTCTATGGGGTCGCACAGAGTCGGACACGACTGAAGCGACTTAGCAGCAGCAGCATAAGAAAACAAAAATTAATCAATACCTAACAAATGCTATTCAACCTCAACTAGGTCATAGTTACTCATTCATTATCTACCAATTTTCTCTAATCACTCTTTTACCACCTCAGTATCACCTTAGCACAAGCCACCGTTATCTCTCACCATTATGTTTCACCTGGATTATTTTGAAAGTCACTCAGTTTACTCCTGCCCTTGTCCCCAGAATGGGCCTTTTAAAATAGTAAGTCAGATTGCATTTCTCTTTTGCTCACATCTTTCCTTTTCTCAAATGGCTTCCCACTTCACCAAGAATAAAAAAGTCAAGTCCTTATAATAGTCTACAAACATCCTTTACATTCTGCACATATACCTTCTCCATCTTACTGTTCAAATCTCATGTCTAGAAGATCAGTATGGGGGTTCCTTAAAAAACTAAAACTAGGACTACTGTATGATCCAGCAATCCCACTGCTGGGCATATTCCCAGAGAAAATCATAATTCAAAAAGACACATGTACCCCAATGTTCATTGCAGCACTATTTACAACAGCCAGAACGTGGAAGCAACCTAAATGTCCATTGACGGAGGAATGGATAAAGAAGAATTAGTGCATATATACAATGGAATATTAGCCATTAAAAAGATCAAAATAGTTTACAGCCATACCACCCTGAACGTGTTGAATCTCATCTAATCTCAGAAGCTAAGCAGAGTCAGGCCTGGTTAATACTTGGATGGCAAAAAAAAGATCAAAATACTGCCAATTTGCGGTAACATGGATAAATCCAGAGACTGCCATACTGAGTGAAGTAAGTCAGACACAGAAAGAGAAATATCATATAATATTGCTTATAAGTGGAATTTCTATTTAAAAAAGGTAAGATGAACTTATTTACAGAACAGAAGTAGAGTCAGAGATGTAGAAAATAAACTTATGGTTTCCAGGAGACAAGGGAGGAGGGATAAATTGGCAGTTTGGGATTGACATATCCACATTACTATATACATAAAATAGATAACTAATAAGAACCTATCCTCCCAGTACTCTGTAATGGTCTATATGGGAAAAGAATCTTTAAAAAAAAAGAGTGGGTACTTCCCTGGTTGCCCAGTGGCTAAGACTTCATTTTCCCAATGCAAGATGCTGAGGTTCGATCCCTGGTCAGGAAACTAGATTCCCACATGCAGCAACTAAAGATCCAGCATTCCTTAACTAAGACCCGGTGCAGCCAAATAAATCAATATTTTTTAAAAAACAGGGGATATATGTATATGTATAACTGATTCCCTTGGCCATACACCTGAAACTAACACAATATTATAAGTCAATTATACTCCAATAGAAATTTTTTTAAACTGTGTTCTTACCAAAAACATTCCCTCTAAAAACAAAAATCCAAGTCTCATGTCTTATGACTCAGTTTCCTCATTCAGCTTTAGTCACACTGGACCCTTTGCTGTTCTCTGAACATACCACTTATGTTCCACCTGCAGGGACTTTGCATTTCTTATTCTAAGATGCTCTTCCCCCAAACTTCTCTGTGGCTTGTTTCCTGACCTCCTTCAGAGTTATACTCAACAGTTGCCTTCCTGGGACTTTCCTGGTGGTCCAGTGGTTAGGAAGGGGATGCAGGTTAAACTCCTGGTCAGGGAACCAAGATCCCACATGCCTTGGGGCAGCTAAGCCTGGGTGTTGCAACTACTGACCCTGTGAGCAGCAAACGAAGAGCACGGCCTGGGGCAACTCAGATCCAACCTGACACAGCCAAATTTTTTAAAAAAGTTATCTCCCTTGATCACTTGATTTTATTTCTTGGCTGCACCATGCAGCTTGCAGAATCTTAGTTTCTCTGAAGTGGAAATGCTAAGTCCCACAACCATCAGGGAATCCCCTTGACCAGTTTTAAGTTTCAGCCTTCCCTCAGAATTCCCTAACCCCCTTCCCTGCTTTATTTCTCACTATTGCACTGATCATGGAGTACATAAATTTTAATACATCTTCAGTTTTGTTTATTTATTATGCTTATTGTTTTTCTCCTTATATAGGAATGCCAACTTCATGATCTAAGAGGAGTTTTTTGATCTGTATTGTTCACTGTTGTATCCTTTGAGCATAGTGAGTGCTCAAAAAATATTTGTTGAGAGAATCAGTATAACTAACAAACCATAATATACAGAATATGTAAAGTGCTACTACATCTCAAAAGAAATACAAAAAATACCTGAAAAACTAGCCAAGGATATGACTAATGACTTCACAGAAGAAACACATAACCGATAAACCTAACAAAGGATTTTACCTCACTAGTAATCAGTGAATTAAGCAGAATGAACGCTTTCTTTTTCTTTTTGTGGCTGTACCTTGCAGCATGTGGAATCTTAGCTCCCAGACCAGGGATTGAACCTGTGCCCTCTGCATCCCTGCATTGGAAGTGCAGAGTCTTAACCACTGACCCACCAAGGAAGTCCCAGAGCTCTCTTTTCATAGTCATCAGATTTGCAAAAATTTTGAAGTCTACCAACCCTTTGCAAGGAGTAGAGCAACAGTACATCTCACACACTGCAGGAACAACTTTGGATATTTGAAATAATCTAGTAAATACTAAATACAGACTTGCCCTTCACCCCACAATCCCAGTCCTGGATCTAAACCCAAGAAATAAGTGCTAACATGTATTTTTACAAGAGACATGAAAGGGAATGTTCATGTCAGCATTATTAATAATAGCCCCAAACTAGAAACTCAATTGTCCATTTATTGTAGAATAAATATATACATTTGGTGCCTTCATACAATGGAATGTTTTACAACAATGAAAATGAGTGAACTATAGCCAGACAACAATATGAAAACTATGTGAAATAACCAAACAAAAAGTCAAAGTGTAAGGGATCTTGGATGGTATAGTTCCCTGTGATACAGCACAGAGTAGGGAAAGGGTGGGAGATGGTTCTGAAAGCAAGCAGGAAATTAACAGGCACCCGTACAAAGTTGGGTTTGAGTGCAGCTCTTCTTGGTGAGACAGAAGGGCATGTAGTTCAGCCCATTTCCAGGCAATCCAGAATGAGTTCCTGGAATCATTTTTGGTTTATCCAGTTTGTCATTCTAGTGTACCTCTCCCTGTTCACTCTTAACCCCCTCTATTCACCACCTCCCCATCAGTCACTCCTTCATTTATCAGATAGTACATTAGGTATTAGCTATAGAAAATGGAAGGAAGTATAAGATGTAAACTCTGTCCCCCCAGGAGTTTAGAATCTAGGGTTTATTTTTTTTCAAATAATTAATTAATTAGGCTGCATCAGGTCTTAGGTGTGACATGAAGGATCTTTAGTCGTAGTGTATGAACTCTTGATTGCAACATACAGAAACTAGTTCTTTGACCAGGGATCAAACTCAGGCCTCCTGCATTAGGAGCATGGAGTCTTAGCTACTGGATGACCAGGCAAGACCCTACTTGTTTTTTTTTTCCTGGCCACACCTCGTGTCTTGCGGGATCTTAGTTCCCTGACCCACACCCTTGGCAGTGAAAATGAGGACTCCTAAACAATGGATCATCAGGGAATACCAAAGAATCTAGTTTTCAAGATAATTCTTATTGATGCTGAAGTGTGACATTCATTTGCTCATTTAAAAAAATGTTATCATAAGGTAATCTACTAAGTATCTTGGGAACTTAGGCTGGAAAGAGATTGCTTCTGACTGAGTGAGACAGGGAGGTTTCCAGGAGAAAGTTGAATTTCAAATATATTTTAGAAAATGGCTAAGGTTCCTGAGAGCACACATGGGGAAAAGCTCATGAATAATACTAATTCATGATGATAGAGATGGAGTAGGAAATGGCAGCCCTCTCCAGTATTATCTGGGAAATCTCATGGACAGAGGAGCCTGGCTACAGTCCATGGGGTCACAAAGAGTTGGACACAACTGAATGATTGAGCACATGATGGCAGAGAACACAAGCGAGGTTCAGAAGAGGGTATCGAGCAAAGGTGGGTTGAAAGACAGGACAGAGGAGTAGGTGCAAAAGAGCAGGAAGAGAAGGTAAAAAGGAAGGTTGAAATTGTGAATGGAAGAATGTGAAAGGGGTGCTAAGGAGTTTTAACTTCAATGAATAGGTTCTGATACAGAAATAACTTGGTCAAAATGCTATGGAAAAAGAAACTGGCAATAGTAATGCAGATTAGCTTGGAAAAGTGTGTCTGGAAGCAAATATGTTTATTACAAAAAAGAGATTGTGTTAACTACTTCATGGGAGTTCCCTGGTGGTCCAGTAGTTAGGACTCAGAGCTTTCTCTGGTGAGGGTGCCCGTTCCATCCCTAGTCAGGGAACTAAGATCTTGCAAGTTGCACAGCACAGCCAAAAAAACAAAAACAAAAACCCCATACTTCCTATGCATCATTTCATTTAATCCTTACAATAACTCTGTGAGACCATCTTATGATCTTAATTTTTTTAGGATAGAAAACTGAAGTTCAGAGGCAATATACCATTCATTCATTCAGCAGAGAGATGATAGAGTCATTCAGTAGGCAGATGGTATGTCATTCCTCAGATTCAGGTCTCTTTTACTCCAAATACTGTACTTTAACTCTCTCCTACATGGTCTCTATTATAATACTGCCAATTAGATCCTATCCATCTCCAAGGAAGAGATAGTGTATATCTGATCTAGGGTGGTACCAGAAAGGAGTATTACTTCAGAAAGGTCAAAAGCAAATACTGAAAAAAGTGATTTTCCAACCAGAGGAAAGTACTGACGCATGGATATGGTAGACAACTCTAAGGTGGCCTCCCAATGATCTCTGCTTCCAGGTATTCATGTCCTGTGTAATATCCTCCTGTTGAGAATGGGCTGGATTTAGTGACTCATTTCTTTTTCTTTTTTTCCTTTAATAGATAACCTTTATTGTTTGCATATCATATAGCCTAGATCATCCCTCATTACATTAAAAAATGTAGAAAACACTGATGAGAAATGCTGGGCTGGATGAAGCACAAGCTGTAATCAAGATTTCCAGGAGAAATATCAATAACCTTAGATATGCAGATGACACCACCCTTATGGCAGAAAGTGAGGAAGAACTAAAGAGCCTCTTGATGAAAGTGAAAGAGGAGAGTGAAAAAGTTGGCTTAAAGCTCAACATTCAGAAAACTAAGATCATGGCATCCTGTCCCATCACTTCATGGCAAATAGATGAGGAAACAGTGGAAACAGTGGCTGACTTTATTTTTTGGGGGGTCCAAAATCACTGCAGATGGTGATTACAGCCATGAAATTAAGATGATTACTCCTTGGAAGGAAAGCTATGATCAACCTAGACAGCATATTAAAAAGCAGAGACATTACTTTGTCAACAAAGGTCCATCTAGTCAAGGCTATGGTTTTTCCAGTGGTCATGTATGGATGTGAGAGTTGGACTGTGAAGAAAGCTGAATGCTGAAGAATTGATGCTTTTGAACTGTGGTGTTGGAGAGGACTCTTGAGAGTCCCTTGGACTGCAAAGAGATCCAACCAGTCTATCCCAAAAGAGATCAGTCCTGGGTGTTCATTGGAAGGATTGATGCTAAAGCTGAAACTCCAATACTTTGGCCACCTGATGTGAAAAGCTGATTCATTGGAAAAGACCCTGATGCTGGGAGGGATTGGGGGCAGGAGGAGAGGTGGATGACAGAGGATGAGATGGCTGGATGGCATCACCCACTCAATGGCCATGAGTCTGGGTAAACTCCAGGAGATGGTGATGGACAGGGAAGCCTGGTGTGCTGCGGTTCATGGGGTCACAAAGAGTCAGACATGACTGAGCAATTGAAGTGAAGTGAAGTCACTCAGTCATGTCCGACTCTTTATGACCCCATGTACTGTAGCCTACCAGGCTCTTCCATCCATGGAATTTTCCAGGCAAGAATACTGGAGTGGGTTGCCATTTCCTTCTCCAGAGGATCTCCCCAACCCAGGGATTGAACCCGAGTCTCCTGCATTGCAGGCAGAAGCTTTACCATCTGAGCTACCAGGGAACTGAACATTAAAAAATAGTTGAAAAAAATTTGTCCAAATAGAGCTGCACTTCTGTCATTTTTTGCCTTGAGAGTTACAGGGACAGTTGAAATAGATGATTTCAGCCAAAGCACATTTTAACATTGTCTTAAGTTGTTTATGGGCTTCCTTGGTGGCTCAGAGGTTAAAGCGTTTGCCTCCAATGCAGGAGACCTGGGTTCGATCCCTGGGTCAGGAAGATCCCCTGGAGAAGGAAATGGTAACCCCCTCCAGTATTCTTGCCTGGAGAATCCCATGGACAGAGGAGCCTGGCAGGCTACAGTCCACAGGGTCGCAAAGAGTCGGACACGACTGAGCGACTTCACTTCACTTAAGTTGTTTATATCATTATCTCACTGTGTAGTGACTCATTTCTAATGAATAGAGAATATAGAAGTGATGGGCTGACACCTCCAAGATTAGCTTATAAAAGAGACTATGGTTTCTGTCTGGGAGCTCACTCATACTTTCTTTTGGATCTTTAGCTGTGGGGTCATGAGCATCACTACTGAGAAATCCACATGACAAGGAACTGATATCTCTGGTCAACAGCTAGCAAGGACCAAGGCTTACTAATAGCCTAATAACCTTAGAATGGTCAACGCTGAGTTCAGCAGCTTCTCATGTAGTTGTAAGAGGATCAGCTTCATTGATCCTCTCAGTCGGTCATTGTCATCTTGTGATGGCCAGCCACTCTGCTCCTCATCTTCAAAGCTCTTGTCTTCTTTGCACAACTTCTTGAACTACCACTGCACTGTATGTTCATTAGCAGCTCCTGGCCAAATGTGTCATTGATGTCGCAAGTTGTCTCCACTGCTTTACAACCCATTTTGAACTCAAATAAGAAAATCACTCGAATCTGCTTTTTGTCTAACATCACTTCCCTAGTCTAAAGTAAATATAAAATAAACAGCAAATAATAAGTCACTAGCAAAAAACATAGAGCAAGAAATGTGTATTAAAATGATGTGTAACAAAACTGCATTTATTTAAGGAAGTATCCCAATATCAAACAGAAAAGCTCAAGAATGTAAAACCACAATTACTTTTGCACCAACCTAATAATTGATATGGAATCCTAAAATACTGTAGAGAAATAAAAACAGATTGTGCAGGAGGGAGAAACAGAATGGCATTAGACTTCTCACAGCAATACTGGAAGTTGGAACATAATGAATGAGTGACTTCAAAATTGTCAGCAAAGTAAATTTCCAGTCTAGAATTCTGCACAGACTGCCAAGCGTATATAAGGGTAGAATAAAAACATTTCAGATATACAAGACCTCAGAAAATATACCTCCAGGAACCCTTTTTCAGGAAGCTATTGGAGAAAGTATTCCACCAAAACAAATGATAGAAAGCAGTAAACAGGGATAGGTGGAAAGCAGGAAAAGGAAGATGGTACACAGGAGAGAGGGGAAGGAAGTTACCAGAAGTCCCAGGTGGCCAGCTGAGCAACAGGCCTGGAAAGCAGCCTGTCAGAGATTGGAACAGGAGGATGGGAGCCTCGGATGGGCTATTTGTTTATTTCTTTTTTTCGCCAAGTTGCTCACCTTGTGGGATCTTAGTTCCCCAACCAGGGATTGAATCCATGTCCCCGACAGTGGAAGTACAGTTAATAACTACTAGACTGCCAGGGAATTCCTGGAAAAGATTATTTGTAAGGGGGCTGTGGGTGGGGAAACCCTGAGACTAATCAATCACCTGATGTATTTAAAGACATAGGAATTTTACAGGTCTGGGGAGAGGAAGAGATTAAATAGCAAAGAGAAAAAATAAGGTAATTTTTATTGTAGTTATTATTATATACAAGTGTGATTAAAATACACTATATGTCTCAGCAGTGAACAGTGTTTACATGACCATAACAATATAAACATAAACATTGAAACAATCAAAGCTCCAATATTGGGAGGATAGAGGTACAGAGAAATATGAGTTTTCTTTTATGCTGGTTGAGTTTAAGTTATACCTGATGGGATTCCAGGTGTAAATGTCAAAAAGCTACAGAATGTCAAGGTAGAGATACACATTTTTTCTTTTTTTAGCAATGTGCTTAAACTGTGAACATGGGTAAGATTAATAAAGTAGACAGTATAGAGACCAAATCAAAGACCAAGAATAGAACTATGATCCTCTTTATGTCTAGATGTAAACAAGCAGTTAGAGGGAGAGGTACTTGAAATACAAAACTTTATGGAAGAAAGAGGAAAAGATATTATTTAAAAAGGTTTAATAATATAAAATATATCTGTAAGTTCAAGGAAGATGAACAAAATCTCTTCTTTTGGTTTTACTTTTTATTCTTTATTTTTAAAATATGGGTGAAAAAAAAATACAAGTTAAAATTAGCCAGCTGGACTCAGTTTGCTGCTGAGCTGGACTGTTTAGAGGATCTCAATTTATCAGTCAGGAAACAGTGGAACACATGCCTTCTTCTCTTCATCCAGCCTGAAGAGAGTACTGACCTTGGCCACACCAGTGTCATAGAGCTTCTTCATAGGCTGTTTAATCTGGTGCTTGTTGACCTTGATATCCACAATGAACACAAATGTGTTGTCCTCTATCTTCATGGCTGACTCAGTGGTCAGAGTTACCTTGATGATGGCATAGTGACCAAGCTTGTTTTTCCTAGCTCACCTGAGGATATTTGGGGTGCTTTCTGAGTTGCAGTGTTTTAGGCCATTGGAAGGTGGATGACATTCCTTTTTTCTCTTTTATTGTGGCTGTGGATGCCTTTCATCACTGCCTTCCTTGCCTTCAAAGTCTTTGCTTTCATCTTCATGAAAAGCCAAAGGCTCTTGGTTTTCTTGGTAAGGAAGTCAGTAGTGACCTCTACAGAAGAGGAAAGGGAAGGGAAGAAGAATTAGGGAATGGGGTAAAAGGCAGCAATATGAGAGTCTTAAAAGCTTCTTGGTATTACATGGGGCCAAAGTATCACTCCATGGACTGATTATTTACCGCTTGCAATGAAAAACAAATGTAACTTAACAGCGGGAAGATCTGGCTGTTGCCTCCTTAACTCAGTGATTAACGTTAGCATCACTAAAAGTGAGAAAGTCGGAAGTTATATGCATCGAGACTTCCCTGGTGGTCCACTGATTAAGAATCCACCTTCCAATGCAGGGGATGTGGGGTAAATCCCTGGTTGGGAAACTAATATCTTACATGCTTTGGGGCAACTAAGCCCATGCACTGCACCTATTGAGCCTGTGTGCTCTGGAGCCTGATGTAGCCATAAATAATAAAGAAAAAGAAAAAAGTTATGTGCCTAAGATGTGATGCAATATAAAGCACATAGCACCAACTACCAATATTCCCAACAAAAATGTTTAAGTTGAATTGAAATCAGCCTTTATATCTCATCTCCAGATTTCAGAAAATACAGGGGTAGATGAATCCCTGCTGCTGCTGCTGCTAAGTCGCTTCAGTCGTGTCCGACTCTGTGCGACTCCATAAACGGCAGCCCACCAGGCTCCCTCGTCCCTGGGATTCTCCAGGCAAGAACACTGGAGTGGGTTGCCATTTCCTTCTCCAATGCAGAAAAGTGAAAAGTGAAAGTCAAGTCGCTCAGTTGTATCCGACTCTTCGAGACCCCATGGACTGCGGCCTACCTGGCTCCCCCACCCATGGGATTTTCCAGGCAAGAGTACTGGAGTGGGGTGCCATTGCCTTCTCCGAGATGCATCCCTAGTGACACTAAAAAATAAACAATTAGACAAACCCAGAAAGTGGAACATTCAATAGGGACAATGGGCCCAGTCTCTTCAACAACTCAGTGACATAAAAAGAGGGTGGAAAGCACTGTTGAAATCAAAAGAGGAGCCATATAGCAGCCAAGGCAATGCATGGTCTTTAATTGAACTCTATTTTAAAAAGCTAGCATTAAAAAAGAAAAAAAAAAGCTAGTATTAAAATACATTTTTTAGACCACTGGGAAAATTTAAACATGGTCTGTTACATAAAATGAAGGCATTACTATTAATTTTGCTAATTATGATAATGACATTTTAAATAGGTGCGTTTGAAACTCCAGTACTTTGGCCACCTCATGCGAAGAGTTGACTCATTGGAAAAGACTCTGATGCTGGGAGGGATTGGGGGCAGGAGGAGAAGGGGATGACAGAGGATGAGATGGCTGGATGGCATCACTGACTCCATGGACGTGAGTCTGAGTGAACTCCGGCAGTTGGTGATGGACAGGGAGGCCTGGCGTACTGCGATTCATGGGGTCGCAAAGAGTCGGACATGACTGAGCAACTGAACTGAACTGAACTGAAAGTATTTAGGGGTAAAATGTCAAGATGTCTATAATTTGATTTAATACTTCAGGAAAAGAAAGATGAAGAAAATATGTCAACTATTAAGACTAGTTGCAAGAATGTAGATATCTATTTTGGTACTCTATTATGGTACTCTACCTTTCCGTATATTTGAAAATTATAATAAATTTTAAAACACAGTTAGTGGTAAAAAGGAAGAAGTAGCTTGAATCTATAACTGGGTCAAGGTTGCCTTTACTGTTGAAATGCTTGCAAGCTGAAAGGCAGAAGGCAATACACAGAGCGAGGAACTGATGGAGCAAAGCCAGACAAGTGAGACAGGATGGAATGAAAGTACACTTGAAGAGTTTAGACCCAGAAAGAAGTATCAGCACCTAGTCTTCTGAGACAAGAGGGACAAAAAATAATGAACGAAGAGATAAGAACATTCTCAAGAGGAAATAGCCAAACTGGGGAATGGCTTTCCACTGGAGGAAGGCTAAAGGTAGACTAAGAATAATGAATGTAGATTTGGGAATTTGAAGAAATACAACCAGTCAGCACGTCTTTATGATTTCCTTCAGGTGTGCTTATCAACCTGGAAATGGAAGAAAAACCAGAGAATGCTAGATCTTTCCTAAAGTGGGGGAAGGAATGGTGACAGTCCTACAAATCAAATAGGTGAGAGTAGGTGTTCCTAGGTTTTTAATAAGCCCATAGATAACTAGCCACTCATAGCAAATGCCCTGTGTGGAGCTTTGAGTAAGACAGGAAAGATGTTAATAGACTAGAACTAGAAAGAATGAACAGAGAAGGCAACGGCAGCCCACTCCAGTACTCTTGCCTGGAAAATCCCATGGACAGAGGAGCCTGGTAGGCTGCAGTCCATGGGGTTGCTAAGAGTCGGACACAACTGAGCGACTTCAGTTTCACTTTTCACTTTTCTGCGTTGGAGAAGGAAATGGCAACCCACTCCAGTGTTCTTGCCTGGAGAATCCCAGGGACGGGGGAGCCTGGTGGGCTGCCGTCTACGGGGTCGCACAGAGTCGGACACAACTGAAGTGACTTAGCAGCAGCAGCAGTAGCAGCAGAAAGAATGAAAAGGCTAGGAAGTCAAGTCTGTTTTGAGTGAAGGTGTGGGACAAGTAAAGTGAATGACAAGTTGTAGTCATGACAGAAAGCACGGAGGGTAAATGTTTGGAGAAGATAAAATTCCAAGTGGTGTTGAGGTTCCAGGTGTGGTCATACAGATTATGACTGAAGTAGAAACTAGTCAGTCAAGTTATTAGAGGAAAATGCACTTGAATGTGCTTCTCAAGTGGCTCAGTGGCAAAGACTCCACCTGCCAATCCGCCTGCTTAGCCAGGGGCTGCAGGTTCGATCTCTTGTGTCTGGAAGGTCCCTTGGAGGAAGAAATGGCAACCCACTCCAGTATTCTTGCTGGGAAATTCCATGGACAGAGGAGCCTGGTGGGCTTCAGTCCATGGGGTCATGACTGAACATGCATGCACACACTGGGATATAGTAAGGCAGCCTCTAAGACTGCTCCCCCAAAATCCCCACCTCCTGTTATTCATACCCCGTGTAACCCTTCCCCTTGAGCATAGATTGGACTTAGTGATTTACTTTTAACAAATAAAATAAGGCAAAAATAATGGACTGTCATTCCTGAGATTATGGAAAGACTCTGGCTTCCATCTCACGTCTCCTTTCTTACTTTTTCGCTCGTTTGCTCTATGAAGCCATATTGTGAGTTGCCCAGTCGAGAGATCAACCAGACAAGGAACAACCCATGAGGACACGAGGCCCACCATCAATCACACAAGTGAGTTTGGAGTACTCCTCCCCAGCTGACACCTCAACTGCAGTCCTGTGAGAAACCCTGAGCTAGAAGATCCAGAGAAGTCTTGCCCAGATTCCTGATGCACAGAAATTGTGAGATGGTGAATGTCTGTTATTTTAAGCCAGTAAGTCAGGTTGATTTTAGACGTAGTCACAGATAACTAATACAATGGATATTGATGACTTAAGAATAGCAGGAGACAAGTTAGAAAGGAAAACCGTGAGCCAGGAGCAGCAGTCATCATAATGATTTAAAGCAGAGCTTCTCCAACTCAAATGTGCACTCAAATCATTTGTAAGGGTCTTGTTAAAATTCAGATTCTGATTCAGTGGTTCTGGTGCCTGAGGGGCCATAGTTCCAACAAGTTCACAGGTGACATTAATGCTGTGGGTCCTTTGAGAAGTAGGGATCTAAAAGATTAATGGAGGAGGGCTGCTGCTGCTGCTAAGTCACTTCAGTTGTGTCCAACTCTGTGCGACCCCAGAGACGGCAGCCCACCCGGCTCCCCCGTCCCTGGGATTCTCCAGGCAAGAACACTGGAGTGGGTATGGAGGAGAGCAGGAGGGATAAAAGGTGAACTAGGAGAATCCAAATCAATATGCTTGTGGAAGGGGTCAAATTGTTCAATAAAACAAGGGAGCAGGCTAAGGCATACATAAGCTAGGGCCTAAGATGTAGCCAGAGAAAAACACAGAAGGATCAAATGAGATTAACCTGCAAGAAAATGTAAAGCATTAAGTATTGCCTAAGACTGGCTTTTATAGGTTCCCCATGGTATAATATTTGGCTAGGTCTCTCCCCATTTGGGAATAGTATTCATTCTCTCTCTCTCACACATACACACAAATTGGTCTTTTTTTTTTTTTTTTTAATGTGGATCATTTTTAAAGTCTCTATTGAATTTGTTACAATATTGGTTCTGTTTTTTGTTTGATTTGTTTCTTTGGCCACAAGGCATATGGGATCTTAGCTCCCCAACCAGGGATCAATCCAGCACCCTCTGCATTGGATGGCGAAGTCTTAACGACTGGACCACCAGGGAAGTCACCAGATTGCTCTTAATATCTATCTACACCCAAGTAATACAACTTGACTTAAGAAGGTCATTGGGGTAGATGGAGAAAATCTCATTTGTTCACTCTTTCCTTCATTTATTAAGCAGCTCTACACTGAATAATTAAGTGCTAGGCATTGAGACTGAACTGAACTGAAGGCATTGAGAAAACAGAAGTGGACAGGGACTCTGTCACTGTCTCAACTATTGAAACAGCAAGGGAGACAGGTACATCAAGAACTAGTAGAATACAAGCGATTGGTGCTATAATAGGTATAAAAGTTATGGTTACCTGGTTGGGTGAGTGACTCATTTTTCCCAAGGACCCAGGGGTAGAAGAAGTTTCACAGAATAGGTAAAGTGTGAGCTAGACCTTTAGAGGAGTAGACACTGTTAAAGGGAATCAGGGAACTCTAAGCAGATCAATTTATAAATAAATCTCTCTGAGACCCCTTTCCTTGTACCAAAAACTTATGCTCTCACAGCAACAGACTTCTGGTCTTTGTTTCCTTCGTGGGAAGAGAACTTGCAAACTGAGCAACATAAATATCACCCCACTTGGCTGCTACCAATCATTTCTCATTGTAAATGATTAAATTGATTTTCTGATACAAACCAGACTCACATGAATTTGGGATGCATGACCCAGTTTTTCTTAGGTCCCAGCCAACCCAGGATAAGCCAAGATTGAGGATCCAGATTCACAAAGACAAAAAAAACCAGAGAATCTAGAAGAACAACATCTCTGACCATCAACCCACTAGGATTCAATTAGCAATCACATTGTTTAATGAAAGATACGGTAAATACTGTAAGATTTAGGGTCAGGGGAAGAACCCTGGATGAGAACTAGGAAGAGACCTA
Organism: Bos javanicus; assembly: GCF_032452875.1. NCBI lineage: Eukaryota > Metazoa > Chordata > Mammalia > Artiodactyla > Bovidae > Bos > Bos javanicus. The sequence goes on from NC_083872.1 coordinate 44,518,775, forward strand.
AGGAACACATTTGAAAAGATACTGAAGTTCAGATGCTTCAGAAATTTGTGTGCATTAATAGTGGGCTTTCAAAACTATGCTTTTAAGCGATAAATACCAATAAAGAGAAGAGAACTCGGTGAACTGTTCCTGGAGCCTCTTGGAAACTGTGCTTAAGGTCAGTTTGACATCACAGACTAATGTTCTGCTTGATCAAGTCTGACCAGTTTTTCTCTTGGTTAGGAGGGCAGTTCTTTTGCTGCTCTGTAACTTCCCAGTGGCTTTGAGCTGCTATGGCAGCAATACCTGACGTGACCATGGCCCAAGCGTGCATGTGCATCTGTGAGCACACTAAGCCCCATGGGCTGTGGGCTGTCTGTCCTGACCCCATTCTGACTTGAATTGACTCAACCACTAACATCCCAACATAGAACTCTCACTGTGTCCTTAGCCCAACCTGTTGTACTGAGGTCTCTGTTTTTTTAAACCATCTAATTCCTCTTGTCTCCTTTTAATTTATTTTTTAAAATTTTTATCTATTTTTTTGGGCCATGTCACATGGCTTTAAGGATCCTAGTTCTCCAACCAATGACTGAACCCACATCCTCAGCAGTGTAGAGTACTAACCACTGGGCAACTAAGGAACTCCCTGTACTGAGGTCTTGGGTTTTTAAGTTCCACATCTAGTTTTTTCTTCATAGGATAAAAATCCTATGTGAGTGCCCCCAGCAGAAAATTCCAAGGGCATTATTTCTCCCATTAAAAATTTTATGTCATAGTTAAACAGAAAATCTAATTCACATACAATACCAAATATTTTATTACTGTCTAGTCTTTGTCAGTGTGAACATGTATATTTTTACAGAGACAAAAGCAGGGTATAAAAGTTTATTTCACATTTCCCACCTTTAGATACACCTCCTGCCTCAGTACAGACCAGATTCTTATCATTTACAGGAGGTACAGAGTATTCCAGTGTGTTGATACAGCAGGATTTGCTTAGCCCTGCCATTTATTGTTGGGTTTTGGTTTGTTTCCAGGTTTTTAATATCATGAGTAAAGCTATTATGTACATCCTTGTCCAAATTGCCCCTCCTTTTTTCTATTAGGTTAAGCTTATAACACAGTTCCCCAAGGAAGGATTAATGAGTCAATTGGCGAAGAATGAGGAATCACTGAAAGATTATTAACAGTGAAAGGGTATGATAAGATTTTCATCTTTAAAATATCTGCCCAGCAAGGGTAATACCTACTACAGGGTGACTGTGAATATTAAGAAGAAGTCAAGAAGCTGAAAGACCAGTAAAGAAGCTCTTCAGGTATAGATTATTATACTCAGAATTTGGAATTTAGAATTATTATACTCAGAAGTCTATCTGTCAAAATCTAATCACAGTTAATTGAAAATTATTGATTAATTCCACACTCCAAGTACTTTTCTTGGGTTCTTACTCTATCTTTGCCTGCTAAGGATGAGGCAGTGCCATGAAAAGCAATGAACTCCAACAAATAAATATTCAAACAGACTTATTCTTTATTCTGTGGGTAAATAACCTTCTTTAGGAGCCCAGGCCTACCTCAAAAGAATGGTGGTGGCCCACTCTGAAGCCTGACACCTTCTACAACATGACAAAGAGAAAGGAGACATTATCTAGTCTAGACATGGGCTTAAGGGACAGCTCCTCACATTTCTTGTCTCTCTTTTCATTTTCTCCATTGTAATCCTCTCTTTATATTTAAGTCCTATTTTTGTGTCTCTCTTTGTTCTTAAATGCTCAAAATTTCCTGATTTCATCATCTCTTGGCTCTATTTTCTCATCTGGAAAATGAGGAGGTGATCTTGACTGTCTTGTCGGGCACTTGGAGCTCTGACCTCAGGGGTTCTATGGTTCTGTCCACTCTCTAGTTGGCAAGGCCCAGTGTCTTGTTGCTTCAATTTCCCCACTGGCTCTTTAAGAAACTCTTTGTCAGACTATGGCATCCAAATCACTTTAAAACAGGCTAAAAATGCAGATTCCTGGGCTCTAGGCCTACAGAATCAGAACCTCAGGGGTGGGACTTCTCTGGGGGGCCAGTATTTAACAATCTGCCTTGCAATGCAAGGGAAAAGAGTTTGATCCCTGGTCAGGGAACGAAGATTCCAAGTGCCACAGCTAAGAACAAAGATTCCAAGTGCCACAGCTAAGATTCTAAGTGCGGCCAAATAAATAAGTAAGCAAGTAAATATTTTTTAAAAAAGAATCTCAGAAGTAAAGCCTGGGAAAGCAGCTTTTATTTTGTAAAAGACAAACATTTATTCAATACAAATAGTCACTGAGTTAGAACGCCTCCCTCTGCAATTCCCTTCACCTCTCACCTTTCCAGTCATTATCTCTTATTTTTCAAGGTTCTGCCTCTATAACAGGTCAAACAGTCATATCAGAGTCATTTCAAAAACAGCAGGTTCAAATGATGGGATTGGCAGGCATGAGACACACAAAGAAGGTCTTTTCAATCTCACGGAATCTCAGTCCTATCTGGTCTGCAGTTGCCTACCCTACAGTCATTAAGTGAAGTGAAGTCGCTCAGTTGTGTCCGACTCTTCGAGACCCCATGGACTGCAGCCTACCAGGCTCCTCCGTCCATGGGATTCTCCAGGCAAGAACACTGGAGTGGGTTGCCATTGACTTCTCCAGTGCATGAAGGTGAAAAGTGAAAGTGAAGTCTCTCAGTCGTGTCCGACTCCCTGCAACCCCATGGACTGCAGCCTACCAGGCTCCTCTGTCCATGGGATTTTCCAGGCAAGAGTACTGGAGTGGGGTGCCATTGCCTTCTCCGACAGTCATTAAGGTTGACACTAAATGTGACATTACAAGACTGTCATGGGTTGAATTGTGTCCCTCTCAACCCTAAATTTATATCTTGAAGCCCTAACACTCCAGGACCTCAAACTGTGAACTTACTTAAAAATAAGGTCTTTATAGATGTGGTTGGTTAAAAGGAGGTCATATCAAAGTAAGGTGGGTTTCCAACACTATATTGCTGGTGTCTTTATAAAAAAGGGAAATTTAGAAAACAGACAAAGCACACAGAGAAAACAACCACGTGAGATCAGGGCAATGTACCTATAAGTCAGGGAAAGCCAATGATTGCCACCAAATGCTAGGAGAGAAGAAGGAGACAGAAGGGGACATTCTCTCTCCCTGCCAATATCTTGATCTCATTCTTCTAGCTTCCAGAACTGTAAGACAATAGATTTCTGTTGTTGAGGCATTCGTTTGTGGTATGTTATTATGGTGTGTGTGTACTCAATCACTTTGTTCGTGTCCAACTCTTTGTGACCGTAGGACCATAGCCCACTAGGATCCTCTGTCCATGGGGTTCTCCAAGCAAGAATACTGAAGTGGGCTGTCGTGCGTTCCTTCACTGTATCTTCCCGACCCAGGGATTGAACCTACATCTCCTGCATCACAGGCAGATTCTTTACCACTGAGCCATGGGAGAAGCCCATTTTATCACGGTAGCCCCTAGGAAATGAATGCAGAGACTGGTTATGTTCCTGGCTTAGTCATAGGAACCAGGCTATCACTTTAGCTATTCTGGGCTAGGACATGCTATCTCATCAGAAAGACAGGAATTCGACTGTATGCAATAGAAAGTGAGTGTTGAATGAGGTGTGTGTGACCTGTGAAGTACTGACTGTTAGTAAAGTTGTTGTTTACCAAGTGGCTAATAGGGAAGTGCTTTGGGAAAATCATAAAGGAATTCCTTGGTAACCAAGACTTATTCTTATTTTTTACCACCAGGTCATAGGTGTCTTAAGTTATCCAAAATATGCTGTTAGCATAGATGAATTCCCTGTGCTCCTGTTCAAAGCCAGTACATACCAGACTGCATCCCCTCTCATCTAGTCAAGGACATCAATCTAGCATTTTTCCCTTTCTCTTCGAAAGTCCTCAATTTTCTCCTCCCATCAACATGCTATTATTTCTCCCAGCTTAAAAAACAAAACAAAAACAACTTTATTTAACCCTACTCCCTCTGTGAACTACCCCTCACAACTTTCCTCCCCTTTGCAGCAAAACTTCATGAAGGAGTTGCTATAATCCCTGTCTCTAGTTCCTCTCTTACCATTTTTAATTTTTAATAAACTTTATTTTAGACATTCAGAAGTGTGCAGAAAATCCTAAGCGCTCAGTTAATTTTCACCAAGTGAACAATCCTGGTAACCAGCACCAGATCAAGAATTAGAAGATCATAAGCACCAATGACTTCCCTGGTGGTCCAAGGCAGGAGGCATGGGTTTGATCCTCGGTTGGGGAATTAAGATCCCATGTGCCAGATGGTGCAGCCAAAAGACATTTTTTAAAAAGGAAGATGGTCATCAGCACCCCTGAAGCTCACCTCCTGATCCTTCCCAGTCACCAACCCCAAGTAACCACTATTCTTACTTCTAGCATCCTAGACTGATTTTCCCATTCTTGAACTTTATACAAATGATGTTATACTCCTTTGTATCTGGCTTCTTTCCCCTCTACATTTTATTTGTGAAATTAGTCCATGGTGTTATGAATAGCAATAGTCCACTCATTCTGACTGCTGTAGACCAGAGATTTGCAAACATCTTCTGTAAAGGACAAGATAGTAAATATTTGAGGCTTTGTGGATATAGGGCTTTAGCACAACTACTCAACTCTGCTGCTGCAGCCCACTGAAGCAGCCATGGATATTATGTAAACAAATGGTTGTGTCTCTGTCTCAGTGCAACTTGATTAAAAAAAAAAAAAAAGAAAAACCCTGTGCTGGATTTGACTCTCAGGTTGTAGCCTGCAGACCCCTTCTTAGTCTATAATATTCCCTTGGATGACTATGCTGTAATTTATGTACTCATTCTAATCTTGATGGATGTTTGTGGTAATTCCAAGTTTTGGTTATCCTATTTCATACTTCCTCTCTTCTTGTGCTTTTATTTTTAATTTTTTATGCTTTTATTTTTTAATTAAAATATTTATTATTTATTTATTTATTTGGTTGCACCAGATCTTAGTTGCTGCACATCAGATCTTTTAGTTGTGGCATCTGAACTCTTAGTTGTGGCCTGTAGGATCTGGTTTCACTGATCAGGGATCGAACCCTGGCACCCTGCATTGGGAACTCAGAGTCTTAGCCACTGAAAGAAGTGGCTGTTCTTGAGATTTTAAATCAACTTTATCGAGGTATAATTTATACATAATAAAATGCACCCATTTATTTGTACACATATTCCAATCCAGATTTTTCTCATCACTCCAGTAAAACGTTTGTTAGCAAAATCACCAATGATCTCCATATTGGTAAATCCAGTGATCATTCCCAGTCCTCATCTTACTTGACTTTTCAACAGCATTTGACACAGTTGATGTCAGCTATGACATACATACTTCATGTCATGACAACTCCATGACATACTTTCTTCACTTGATTTCCAGAATTTCGCGTTTAGGTTACCCTCCTACCTCTTGGTTATTCCATCTTGCTCTCCTTTTTTGAACCCTCTTTTTCTCCCAATCCCTTAATGTTGGAGTATTAAGCTTAAAGGCCTACTCCTTGGACCTCTTCTCTATACATATCATTTCCTTTGTGATCTAATCCAGCCTTTGACTTTAAATATGTCTGTGGATTAGCAACTCCACATCTATTTCCATTTATCTCCAGCATTTTTCCTGTGACCTCCACAATTATATATCCAACAACCTGCCCCATATGCAGTCTTCTCCATCTTAATGGTTGCAGTCATCTGACTTGTCTTTTTCTTTCTTTCTTACATACCACATCTTCAGTTCAGTTCAGTTGCTCAGTCCTGTCCGACTCTTTGCGACCCCATGAATCACAGCACACCAGGCCTCCTTGTCCATCACCAACTCCCAGAGTTCACCCAGACTCACGTCCATCAACTCAGTGATGCCATCCAGCCATCTCATCCTCTGTCGTCCCCTTCTCCTCCTGCCCCTAATCCCCCCGCCAGCATCAGAGTCTTTTCCAATGAGTCAACTCTTCACATGAGGTGGCCAAAGTACTGGAGTTTCAGTTTTAGCATCATTCCTTCCAAAGAAATCCCAGGGCTGATCTCCTTCAGAATGGACTGGTTGGATCTCCTTGCAGTCCAAGGGACTCTCAAGAGTCTTCTCCAACACCACAGTTCAAAAGCATCAATTCTTCGGTGCTCAGCCTTCTTCACAGTCCAACTCTCACATCCATACATGACCACAGGAAAAACCATAGCCTTGACTAGACGAACCTTTGTTGGCAAAGTAATGTCTCTGCTTTTGAATATGCTATCTAGGTTGGTCATAACTTTCCTTCCAAGGAGTAAGCGTCTTTTAATTTCATGGCTGCAGTCACCGTCTGCAGTGATTTTGGAGCCCAGAAAAATAAAGTCTGACACTGTTTCCACTGTTTCCCCATCTATTTCCCATGAAGTGATGGGACCGGATGCCATGATCTTCATTGTCTGAATGTTGAGCTTTAAGCCAACTTTTTCATTCTACCACATCTAATCCATAGCAATTCCAACTGTCTCTACCCTTAAATTCTACCCCAAATATTACTATTTCTCACCACCTCCACTCTTACAATCTGGTCCCTGCCAGCATCCTTTCTTCTTGATAACTGAATTGCATTCTACCTGGTTTTCCAATTTCTACTCTTACAATCAACTTGCAACATAGCAGTCAAAGTGATCTGGTTATAACATAAGAGAGAGCATGTCACTTCTTTGCTCAAAACTCTTCTAATAGAGTTCCATCTCATTCAGAGTAAAATCCTACAGTGTAAAAGTATCCTGACAGTGGCCTACACACCGTCACATGATCAGGTCCTTGTTACTTTTCTCCATCTTCCACAGTCCATCCCCCCTGCTCCACACCACCCCTCACCAACTGCTCTACCATCCTAGCTTCCTACTATTCTTCAAACATACTGGGCACACTCCTGCTTTGCTGTTCCCTTTGCCTGCTATGCTCTTTCCCCAGATGTCCATAAGGCTACTCCTTTCAAGTCCTTCAAGTCTGCTCAAATGTTACCTTCTTAAGATGGTCTACCTTAACCATTCTATTTAAGATTGCAACCATCCCTCTGCACTTTCAATCCTTCTTATTCTGCTCTTCTTTCTTTTTCTATAACACTGAAAGCCTCTTCATCCACACCATATTATTTACTTATTAATAAATAAGTCTACTGCTATTCATCTATCTCCCCACACTAGAGTACAAGTCCCATGCAGGCATGAATCTTTGTTTTGCTCACTGATGTATTTCAATCTCCAAGAACAGTGCTTATCACACAGTAGGTATTCGATAAATATTTGCTGAATGAATGAATGAAAGATTAAGAAAATGGGTATTTATATTTCTTTCAAAAAAACATTAGTCTTGTTTTTTGGTGCAAATTCTCATCCTGGATTGAAAGCTAAAGGACTCATCTGTCAAGTTCCCAGAGAGTGGTTTGGCAATTATATCAACTACAAGCAGGTCCTCTTAGGTCGATAGACACCTGAGGCTATTTATTTTATTGGTGAAAGCTTGGTGTGAGAGCATTTTTGGTCCAGTTCACGAAAACAGCAGTGTTCTAACCAGCAGCTCCAATAAATCTTACACATTCTTGAGCCCATAAGTCCTGGCCTCCTGCCTCTCTACACATCCATTCATCCAACTAAGAAGAACCTCTTGTTGGAGCACACAGGGGCATTTGATTAGTATGAGCTATGGGAAGGAGCACAATCTTCTTTCCTTTCTGCCCTGGGGATAAGACTTTAGAGCAACCAACTTTTTACTCAGGACACACAGACTGTGATGAGAAAGACTTTATGCCTCTCTCCACATATACCAGATGGTTTATGGCCCACTGTCCAGAAACAGATAAAGTTAACACACAGAGCCCTTCACTGATATCATCTTATTCCAAGGCAAGTTGTGTTTACTTCTGGGACTGGCAGTTACTACATGGCCATCAGAGTCTATATAGAAATAGTAGGCTGAGAGATGGTTCATTCAAAATGATGTGTTTCCTAAAATAATTTTCTGATTCCAATCTTCCTATGCCTCTTGCTCATCATTTGCCCCAATAAATACACTAGCAGTTTCTTATAGCTGAGACTATGGCTTATCAATTTGGCTACAAAGTATAGTAGTTAAGGGCGTGACCTCTGAAACCAGTCTGTGTGGGTCAAGTCCTAGCATTAGTACCAGCTGTATGGGCCTGGGAAACTTATTTAACCTCTTTGTGCTTTTATTTTCTGGACTATTAAATACTAATACAGCCTGAAATTGTTGTAAGGATAAAATGTGTTGAAATATGCAAATCACTTAGTACAATACCAGATACATAGGAAGTATAATTGACATACATATATGTGTGTGTGTAATACACATAAAATATATCTATAAATATATGTATAATATAAATATATATTTTTAAATGTGTATATATGTATATGTACATATACATGTGTGTATAATAATTTATAATTTAGAAGCACTTTGTGACTTGGCAAGGTGACAGAAATTATCCTAGATTGTCTTTCAGTGTAACTTTTGCATTGGAATCAAGAATGAACCAGCTGTTTGGTAAAAAGACTCTAACAAAACTGTAAGGAGAAAAATCAGTGACTCTGTGTGTACACTTCGAGAACACATTTTTGCCTTCCAGCAGGACGGGGCCAGTCCCATGAAACAAGCTCTCCAGCAGACATTCTGGAAGAGAGACCTCAGGGAACTGGGGATTTTGTGTGACATCACCAAGGAGTGAAGGAGGAGAAGCAGTGGCAAAGTTTGGGACACATTTTTAATTTGCACCCCCATCCTCCAAAATGAATATTAAATCTTCACGATCATCATATTCATTCTTGAGTACTGTAAGCTTAGTGTTTACTCCCATCCATATGTTGAAGGCCTAAGCTCCCAGTTTGATTATACTTGGAGATAGGGCTTTTAGGAGATAATTAAGGTTAAATGAGGTCATAGGTTGGGGTCCTAATCTGACAGAATTGGTGGTCTTATAAGAAGAGGGCTTCCCAGGTGGCTCAGTGGTAAAGAATCCACCTGCCAATGCAGGAAATGCAAGTTCCATCCCTGGGTTGGGAAGATTCTCCAGGGAAGATCCCCTGGAGAAGGAAATGACAACCCACTCCAGTATTCTTGCCTGGGAAATCCCATGGACAGAGGATCCTGGCGGGGTCACATGGGGTCCATGGGGTCACAAAGAGTCAGACACGACTTAGTAACTAAACAAGAACAACATACTGAGAGGGACAGAGGAGCTTCCCTGCTGGCTCAGTGGTAAAGACTCCACCTGCCAATGCAGGGGACACAGGTCTGATCCCTGATCGGGGAGAATCCTACATGCCATGGAGCAACTAAGCGCGTGCACAATGACTGAGCCTGTGCTCTAGATCTTTTGCTTTGCAACAAGAGAAGCCACCTCAGTGAGGATCCCGGGCACCACACCTGGGGGTAGCCCTCAGTCACTACAGCTAGGGAAAAGCCTGTGCAGCAACGAAGACCCAGCACAGCCGAAGATAAATACAATTTTAAAAGAAAAAAAGAAGGATAGAGATCTCTCTCTTTCTCTCTGTGCACCCACCAAGGAAAGTGTTTGTGAGAACACAGCAAAGGAAGTGGTCCTATGCAAGCCAGGAAGAGAGCCCTCATTAGGAATTTAATAGGTCCACACCTTGGTCTTGGATTTCCCAGTCTCCAGAATTGTGAGAAATAAATTTTTGATGTTGAGGTCACATAGTCTACAGCTTTTTGTCATGGCAGCCTGAGCAGACTAAGACAGGTTGAAATAGGAAGCATGCCCAAATGGTCTCTGATGATGGAGGTTCAGTGCTGGGACTCCTGGAACAGCATGAGGAGCCCCCTGTCACCTGGGCAGCCATTCTTGGTCACAGAGCTTCCCAGACAGGGATGATCTATAGGCTCATGAAGAAATAAAACAAAGGCTCAGCACGGATTGGATTATTGCCTACTCTTTAGCTAGTATTTACATTTCCTGGTTGAGTCCGTTTGTCACTGTCCAATACACAGTGTCCTTCCTAGGCAGTTGGACACCAAGCTCTTTTTGGCCTCCTTCTGGCTAGCCCATTCTCATGGGACTTTGGCTCCAACCAAGTGTAGCCGGAGTAGTAGGGTTTGTTTCACCTGGCAAGAAATAGAACAGCTTTATGCAGAACAAACCTTAAATGGCCTATTTCTCAGAAAGGGGCTGTGGGCTTAAAAGGCACTTAAGAGATTCAAGGGTCTCTTCTTAGTATAGAGCATAGACCTTTCTATAACAGAGCTTGAACACCCCATCCTATAATACTTGTACCGGTTTTCTGGGACTGCTGTAAAAAGCAGCATAAACTGAGTGGCTTTAAACCAACATGAATTTATTCTCAACATGAATCAGCCATAGGTATAGATATGTCCCCTCCGTCTTGAACCTCCTTCCCATCTCCCTCCCCATCCCACCCCCCTCTAGGTTGATACAGAGCCCCTGTTTGAGTTTCCTCATGTCAAGGTGTGACAGAGAACAACAAAATTCTGTAAAGCAATTATCCTTCAATTAAAAAACAAATAAATTAGAAAAAACATTTATTCTCTCACCGTTCTGGAGGCCAGAAGTCTGAAATCAAGGTGTCAGCAGGGCCACACTCCCTTTGAAGGATCTCAGGAAGAATTTCTTTGTTTCTCCAACCTTTTGGTGGTCTCAGGCATTCCTTGACCTGTGGCAGGGTAACTCTAGTCTCTGCCCATCTTCATCTCAACATGGACTTCTCTGTGTGCATTTCTTTTGTCCTCTTGTATTCTCATGAAAACCCCGGTCACCACTATTATCTAGCACAAAAACCTCATCTTAACTAATTATATCTTCAAAGATCCTATTTCCATATAAGGACATGTTCTGAAGTTCTGGGTAGGTGTGATTTTTTTTTGGAGGGGGGAGCTATTCAATCCACTATGTTGCTTTAGCTAAGATTCTTTAGTTGCAAATTACAAAAAAAACAAAAACAAAAACGCTTGAGCCGTATTATGTAAAAAAAAAAAAAAAGATTTTATCTGTAGGACACAGGAGTGTTTTACAGAAACAGTAAAATAGTCAGGCCGCAGGAGGAAGATCCCAGAGCTGTACAGCTATCAGAAGTATTAACCTCTCTCTTCTCATTGCAGTTTCTCCCTTCCTATAAGCCTTATTCTCTCTCTAGGCAAGCTTTCTCTACATCTCCATACTCTCAGCAGGCAGCCTATGGCCAACCTAGTATGCCCGAGTTGACATTTCTGTTCAGATGACCATTTCTAATTGGATAATCTTGGTTCCAATTCTAAATTCTCAGAAGAGAGAATCTAATGGGTCCATCTAGGATTCAGTGTTCAATCCTGATCCGATCAATTGTAGGTAGTGGGTGGAGTGATGTGACAAATCCAACATGGGGAGTGGAATCATCCTGCTGGATGGTTAGGTGATGCTTGCAAACTGTGGTGCTAGAGACGACTCTTGAGAGTCCCTTGGACAGCAGGGAAAGCAAACCAGTCAATCCTAAAGGAAATCAGTCCTGAATATTCATTGGACGGACTGATGCTGAACTGAAGCTCCAATACTTTGGCCCCCTGATGCAAAGAGCCGATTCACTGGAAAAGACCCTGAAATGCTGGGAAAGTTTGAGGGCGGGAAAAGAAGTGGGCAAGAGAGGGTGAGATGGTTGGATGGCACCATCGACTGAATGGACATGAGTTTGAGCAAACTCCAAGAGATAGTGAAGGACAGGAAAGCCTGGCATGTTGCAGTCCATGGGGTAACAAAGAGTTGGACATGACTGAGTGATTGAACAATGACAAAGAGAAAGAAAAGTCTGTGAGCTGGGTAGAAAGCACAGAAAAAGTCTGTACTTATGCTTCATAGCATTTAACAGCATACAAAGTGTTTTCATGTATACTCAAAGTCCGATTCGTGCAAGTTCATCTGAAATAGGCATAACTGGCATTCTGCCCATTTTACAGATGTAGAAACTGACACAGAGAGATGAGATGACTAGCACATAGAGATGGTCAGTGTCAAAGACCAGACACAACATTATGTTGTCTGACTCCTGGCCTGGTCACCACACAAGACAGAAATGTAACTGACTTTGTAGTTTTTATTGCAACCAAATACCACTTATGCATAGTTATTACCCAAAATGTACTTTCGGAAGTAAAAATGTAATAGTCTGATGTTCACAGCCATTCTACCCTTGCTTTATTCATCCGAAGTTTTTCCCACTTCTCATTTTCCTTCTTCTTTTCCAGTCCACAGTCTCTTCACAATTCTAACCCTCTCCACATTATTATTCTCAGAAAGTTGTCACTAGGATTTATATACTAAAAGAAAAATGGAAATCATCTTTCTTTTAGCATTTGAACTCAAATCCCTCCTTTGCATTTTAGAATTTCCTTCTTACTGGCATCCAATCAATTCACAGTGTTTGGGGAAATGGGGCTGTTATGGGGTGTAACATTTACAAAGGTGTAAACCTTTGAAATCCTTTTATTTATCTGATATTTTCTCTGAGGCTTGCTTTCCACAGTCACTGGTTCAAGCTCCCTCTTCTCATTTTCTCACTCATTGGATTCCCCAATCCGACAGCCTCTTAGTGAGTGGTTTTGCTTACTGTTCACTCTTAATTACCTTGTTTAATCCCCTAGAACTTTCTATTTCTGTTTTATATTCACCTTCTTTCCATTACCTCAGGAAAAAAAATCATTCCTGCTCTCCTTAGAGGTAAGAGTTTTCTCTCCTAAAGCTTCCTAAGGCCATTAACCTCACTGAAGTTCTTCTTTCTAACAATTAAACATTTTTTTTCCCCCAACAACTTTGTTTTCTTTAGTTTGCATTTTTAGCTTCTTATTTTTTTTCCCTCGGAGAAAATAAATAAATAAGCCAACAACCCAAGCCTTTGACAGGTCTTGCTGCCCTTTCAGTCTTTGTCATACATACATACTTAAGAAATCAGACTTCTTAAATAATCAGTGTTTGCCCACTATCTTCATCTTGCCCTCCTCATCCCTTCCCTTTTTTCGGTCTGATATCCCTTTCCACCACTTTGTTGAAACTTCATTTCTCTTTTGTTGAATGTCCTCCATTCCTCTCCTCACTGACCATGTTTTCATTTAAATAGTCAAACATAATAGCTGCTTTAACATTCTTGTCTGTGAATTCTATGCATCTCTATCATTCCTGGGTCTGTTTCTTTTGAGCAATTTTTCTCCTGGTTATAGGTCACATATTTCTGCTTCTTGGCATGTTTAGTAATATCTTACTGGATATTGTGCATTTTACACTGTTGAGTGTCTAGATTTTGTTGCTTTTCCTTAAAGATTTGTGTTTTATTCTGACAGGTAGTAAAGGGTACTTGATCCTTTGGGGGCTTGCTTTTAAGCCTTTTTAGGGCAGATATAAAGTAGTCTTTCTTCCAGGACTAGTTTACTAAGACTCCTAAAGCATGGCCTTTCTCTAGTCACTATTGAATGTTCCTAGTGATCATCAAGAACACTCCTCTCTGGCTAGTCAGAACTTGAGCAGTTTTCCTTGTGTAAGCTCAGAAACTGTTCAGCTCACAGCTCCTAAACCTCTTTACCAAACTATGGAGTTTCACTGTATTCAGCAAAGATTCAAAATGAGCCTAAACAGATTTCTGGAACTTTCTTTCTAGGTAGCTTCCTCCTCCCTGCAACTCTGCCCTACAGCTTCTATCAGCTTTAGGTATCCTGAACTCCGACCTTTGCCTCCTCAATTCAAGACAATCATTGTGGTTTATATGGGTTCCCTACTCGATGGCTAGGCATGTGTCTCAGGGCAGAAAGTCAGGGCCATCTTGCTGCTGCTGCTGCGTCGCTTCAGTCGTGTCCAACTCTGTGCGACCCCATAGACAGCAGCCCACCAGGCTCTCCTGTCTCTGGGATTCTCCGGGCAAGAACACTGGAGTGGGTTGCCATTTCCTTCTCCAATGCATGGAAGTGGGAAGTGAAAATTGAAAGTGAAGTCGCTCAATCGTGTCCGACTCAGCGACCCCATGGACTGCAGCCCACCAGGCTCCTCCATCCATGGGATTTTCCAGGCAAGAGTACTGGAGTCGGGTGCCATTGCCTTCTCTGAGGGCCATCTTAGGGCCATCTTTTCTCAGGGGTCACAGTCCCACAATGCCTGTTGTACAAAGTCTGAGAACAAGTTGTTTCATATATTTTTTTCCATTTTCCAGCTGTTCAAGATTAATTCCAGTTTCAATGATTTCATTTGGTCAGAAGTTGAAGTGTCTGAAATTGCTCTTTTGAAGAACACCAGTGATTGCTTCTAAGTAATTCCAACATCTTTTCCTTATTCCTCTTGTTCCTGGGGCAATATTTAAGTCACTGTCTTCTTAAAATTCTCCTCCCTTAAACCATCCTATCTCCTTTATCATTCCTTCCCTATTTCTCTTCTCCAGAGGGCCTTGTGATTAGGCAAACACAATTATAAAATAGATCATAGATCAAACTGGCAATTTCCAGTTTGATCAGGGAACATGGCTGCAGGAGCCTAGGCAGTTGATCTCTAGGCAAATTCCCACAGGGAGCATTTAATAAACATTTGCTGATTGATTTGGGGTCTACTGTACCCTTATCCATTAGTAGGACAGTTAAGAGTTGACTGTGTTTCACATGTACATATTTCAGTATGAGTGCTATTATTTACCAATGTCTTTTGGGGGAGTTTTGAAAGTTTTTCTAGTCTCAAGAAAATATGGTTGCGTAATTTGAAATTCAAATTCAAATGATCAAGAATGTAATCTTTGCTAGATTTATCATGTCCTGTTTCTGTTTTGTTTTTCTTGATGGGTCTATTTCAACTTGTGCAACTCTGTCGGTCCTTTCCAGAGCAGACTCAGTTTTTCCTTCTGAGAAAATACTTGTTTCTGTTCTGCGTAGTTTAGCAGTATGCTAACATTTTGGTTAACACTTTGTTTCTTATCTTGGATAAAATTATTGTAGGTTAATATACTCAATTATGTCTTTCATTTATCCTGGTTAATGATTCCAGACCCCTACAGGTAGAGGTATTTATGAATTCAAGATGATTATGCTGCCACTGACATTGAAGCCTCATTTCCCCCCTTAAGGCTATTTTTATTAATTATATATAACTCCTACACATGTTCAATAGAAGACAATTTAACTGCATCAAAAAGTTGTCTGTGATTAACAGAATGATGCTTAAAAAATAATATAGTATCCACATCTGTCAAAAGAAAATAATTTGGATATTGCAATCACTTGCTATAGCTTTCATTAATATTAGATGACATTAAGATAACCAAACATCAAACAAAGGATAATTATGTATCTTTCAATTATTTTTCCAACCCTCTTTAAAGGAACTTGCCAAACAGGCTTGATGCCTTGAGAAGTAATGCCACTTAAAAAAATTGTTGTCGAGTTCAAACTGACTATTTAATGTTTAAAGTCAAGGACAGTTAAATATTTACTTATCCTAGGAGTTCATTTACTGCCCTTGAGACCTTGTTTCCCCTCCTTTAAGAGTGTTTAAAAAATGGAGGGGCAGATTTTTGATAAATGTCCCTCACAGATAAGACTTTACTTAAAACAAAAAGCTTTAAAATAAAATCAGGTGCATCCTTGCCTATGTTTGAAAGAGAATTCAAACTCAAGTGGCATCCACAAATATACAATATATGTATTTCAAATATACAATAAGAAAACTGATTCTGAATAATAGAATCTTTGTCTTACCCTAGAAAACTGAAGTTGAGGAAAGGGTATATGCTTACTAAGTGGAAAGAAGGGAATACAATTCCAGAGCAGCGTGAGTGAATAAAATGGAAGTTGATCAGGGATAGAGAAATAGCAAATGCAAAGTGGTCCTTTAGGGAATTGGCTCTGGCTTCCCCAGAAAACAGTGTGTTCCTTGGTCAAGCCATTTGGAATCATGGTGCCCAGAGTGGTCCATCGAGGTGGAAGGGGAAAAGGAAGGGAGTGCTGGCTCCTGTTTTTCTTCAATCAAACTAGACCACACCAACCTCAAAATGATTGCTGCAGCTCCAATCATTACATCTCCACAGAGCAACATCCAGAAACAGAGGAAAGAAAGAGACGATAGAAACTTTCTTCTCAAGCATTTCCTTCTTTTCAAACAATTCTTTCTTGGAGGCTCCTTGTATGCATCCTTTTATACCCTATTAACCTAAAGTGGGTTGCACATCCCAACTTAGATCAATCAGTGAATGCTGCTGTGTTTAAAACAGATGACCAACAAGGTCCTACTACATAGCACAGGGAACTCTGCTCAACGTTAGGTGGCAGCTCGGATGGAAGGGCAGCATACATATACATACATGTATATGTATGGCTGAAACTCTTTGCTATCCACCTGAACTATCACAACGCTGTCAACTGACTGTTGTTCAATCACCAAGTCGTGTCCAACTCTCTGGGACCCCATGGACAGCAGCACACCAGGCTTCCCTCTTCCTCACCTTCTCCTGGAGTTTGCCCAAGCTTATGTCAATTGAATTGGTGATGCCATCCAACCATCTCATTCTCTGTCACCCTCTTCTCCTCCTGTCTTCAATCTTTCCCAGCATCAGGGTCTTTTCCAACGAGCCAGCTCTTTGCAGCAGTGGCCAAAGTACTGGAGCTTCAGTTTCAGCATCAGTCCTTCCAATAAGTATTTAGGGTTGATTTCCTTTAGGATTAACTGGTTTGATCTCCTTGCTGTCCAAGAGACACTCAAGAGTCTTCTCTAGCACCACAGTTTGAAAGCATCAATTGGAGTAATTGGCTGTACTCTCATATAAAATAAAAAGTTTAAAAAAATCAGTGGATGGAGAGATAGAGATTGTTATTATTAACGTCAATCAATCAAGATATATCCTCCATGGCTGAGTATTTTTTGCACATACTCAACTGCAGATCAAAATTGGCCTCCTTCTTGACCTTCTTGCTTCTAGCCAGTATGCTCTTTCTAACAAACATGTCGATGATGTCACTGTCATGCTTGACATTCTTCTAGGGCTTTTCCTCATCTATAGGCAAGTCCAGGTTCCATGACCATTCATATTTCTTCATGTTAACTCACCGATTTCATCTCCTCTCACTCTGCAAAGGGCACTGTGTTTCAGAAACATGGAATTAGCTGGAGTTCCCAGCGTACATCATGCCTGTTGTTACCTCCTGTGTTTTCTGTACTCTTTTGACTTTCCCCATTGTCTTCATAGCAACTACAACTTACTTTCAAATTTAGACTTAAATGCACCCTCCTCAGAAAGCCTGCCAAGACATTCCTCCTTTTCTCTCAATAGCATCACTTGTATGACATTGATAGCCTTGTGGTAATAATGTATTTCTTCCTCTACCCCCTTAATCTGACTGGAAATCCCCAGGGCTTATCTCAGCATCCAGAATGCAGAAGCCACTTGAAACATCTTATTAAATGGAAGATCCCTGTAGATGTATGTGATCAATCTCAACCAGGTCTTTATTTGTTTAATTAGTCACTTGGTGAAGCCTGACACCAGGGACTATCACGAACACTCCCCACTCTCCCAAGGCCCAAGTGTGGTCTTCACTTCCCTCATCCTCAACAGGTAAATCTCTATTTCTTAGAGTCCATATATGACATGAAGTTCAAAATTTTTAATCTTCCCTCATTTGCCTCAACCTCCATTCACAACATTTAACATTTCTCTGTTTTCACTCTCTTCATCGCTGTCACCTGAAAGGAAAATGTGTCTGTTTTGCCTAAAGATCTCATGCCTCTGACCTGCTCCTTGGACTTCTTGCTCCAGAATCTTTAATCGTCCCTTTGACACCAGCTAGCACTCCAGTCTCTAAGTCACCCATCAGACTGGTTACTCTTGCACTGCCTTATATACAGAAGACTCCTGTCCTGTGGTCAGTGTCTTCAAACCTAGTAGAGGTTGCTAGAACTGGTGGCTCAGAAACCAGATGCAATTGATAGAAAAATTCCACTTGACTCCCACAGAGTTTTTCCATTTGGAAAATTTAATTAAAAAAAAATAAGGCTTTTGGTCTTCTCTGTAAAGATCAGACAGCTGGCTGCCCTGGGCCAGCCTTTCCACGTGGCAACAATTGTCTAGGTACAGCTGCTGTGGATGGGGCATGTGATCAGTAGGTCATCATAGTCTCCTCTGACTCTCTTTGCTTACCTGCCAGGGCTTATCTGGTGGCTCAGATGGTAAAGAATCCACCTGAAATGCAGGAGAACTGGAATCGATCCCTGGGTCAGGAAGATCCCCTGGAGAAAGGAAAGGGTACCCACTCCCATATTCTTGCCTGGAGAATTCCATGGACAGGAGAGCCTGGCAGGCTACAGTTTATGGGGTTGCGGAGTCTGACATGACTGAAGTGACTTAGTACACACAGTATATCACCTGCCAGGTCCTTATAAGCATTTGAGTTTGCAGTCCCTTGCTGGAGTTTGATTTTGTCCCTGTCTTTCACCTGGAAGTTCCCTCTTGAAAGGAAGGGATTTTCCTGGTGATTTGCTAGTGATGAGATACAGCAGTGGATGCTCCATCCTCATTGTCCTTGAAGTTTCTACATCTCTCTATCCTCTCAAGAGACCACATCCAGTTTGGCTTTCTTAGCACATAAGCTCCTGGTTCTATTAGCTCCATAATGCCAGTTTTGCTGGCCATTTTATTTCCACCCACTACGTGAAAGCTTTTCCTAAAATTCCTATTATTTTCTATCCGGGTCCCCTTCATCTCCAAGGGCTCATCAAGTCATGTGACTTTTGTCATCTATCCCTTTAATGTGAAGAGCTGCCAAATATCTCTCTAACATCTCTTTCTCATATTCTTTTCACAGATCTCCAATGATCTGCTGGAAACATCCCCAGTATGTATTTTCAGCATCTCAGTTTTAATACATCTGAAACACAATTCATTATCTTGCCTTCCACCCCTCCTTCCAACTACCCAGGTGCTTAATTAACTATTGATGGAGTTTTCACGGCAATGCAGTTTGCAAATCACCCCACCCCTTTCCTTTGATATCCAAAGCATTTCTTCAGGTCCTCAAAACTTCTGGCCTCCCAATTGGCCTCCCTGCCTCCTGCCACTCATTCCTATCTCATTCCTACACCCTGGCAAAATCATCCTTCTGAAACAGTGTTGTGACTATGCCCTTCTACTGTTCTGCATTCTGTAGCTGAAAGAATGAAACATGCAGTTAGTCAAGGTTCCTGTCCACATTCTTCTCAGCAATCCAGTTATATTTAAATCTCAAAGCAATGACAGTCCATTCTCCCCACACCATGCTTTTCAGAAACTTTTAGTAGTTCGCAATCCAGTTATATTTAAATCTCAAATGACAGTCCATCCTGCCCACAACCATGCTTGGTAGATCAGAAACTTATAGTAGTTTGCCATCTTTTGAAAAAGAAAATCTAAAACATGACTTTCAACCATTCAAACTCAATTAGGTTTGAATTAAATTTAATTTAATTTAAACTCAACCTTACCTCCCAACCGCTTCCTGACACCTACCTAACGTCACCTGGACAACCTGAAATTCACCAGACAGCTTGAAGGTACCTCATGCTTTCTCCCTTTGCTGATGCAGGTCCACTGTTTGTAAGGTTCTCCCCACACCTTTCCAGGCCCATCTCATACGTCTCACTGATAATGCCACTTGTCACACACATTCTTACTTTGTATTTATGGCCAGGTCTTCTCTGATGCACTGTCTTGTATGCTCCTTGAGAGCATCTTTCATCCCAATGGAGTATTTGGCACATGGCACCATTTCAATCAACAAACATTCAGACAAGTTTTCTATAACAGCAGACACTGAGCCAGATGCTGGCATACAAATACAAGATACAGCCCCAGCCCTGATGGATTTCTCAAGTCTGATGAGCACAGTAGAGGTACACGCAAAGGAAGGAGGGATTTATTCATGGAGGGATGACTAAGAATGGGAAAGTGAGGCCTCACAGGATACGATACTTGAATTGAGCACCAAAAAAAAGAATAGTTAGAGAGGTAGGTGGGAGAAATGTTTGCAGTGAAACTTAGTTGAGTTCAGTCACGAGGTTATGTCTGACTCTTGAGATCCCATGGACTATAGCCCACCAGGCTTCTCTGTCCATGGAATTCTCCAGGCAAGAATACTGGAGTGGGTGGCCATTTCCTCCTTCAGAGGCTCTTCCTGACCCAGGGATCAAACCCTGGTCTCCTGCATTGCAGGCAGATTCTTTACTGACTGAGCTACAAGGGAAGTGAAACTTAGGTCAGCCATATTTAAAACTTATTGGCAATAATGATGCTGTTAAGGTAGCAAGGTTGAAGGGTTAGCCCAAATATATTTAGATTATGTGGGTGGTACTTAGATATAAAACAGATGAACCAGAGTTAAATGTCGCTCAAGAATGGATTCTACCAAGGGAAATACGTGGAGGAAAAACCAACTGAAGTCACTCTAATTCTTGGTTGTTGACTCCCTCCAACACATACATCACTTTGTTGATAGGTATGTATTTTAGATCAGCAGTTATTTATTATTGACACTTTAAAAAGAGGGATGCTTCTGCTACTGCTGCTAAGTCGCTTCAGTCATGTCCAACTCTGTGCGACCCCATAGACGGCCTCCTACCAGGCTCCTCTGTCCCTGGGATTCTCCAGGCAAGAACACTGGAGTGGGTTGCCATTTCCTTCTCCAATGCATGAAAGTGAGAAGTGAAAGTGAAGTCGCTTAGTCGTGTCCGACTCTTAGCGACCCCATGGACTGCAGCCTACCAGGCTCCTCCGTCCATGGGATTTTCCAGGCAAGAGTACTGGAGTGGGGTGCCATTGACTTCTCTGAAAAAGAGGGATAGAGAATTGTCAATCAAGATTTGGTGCAGATCAGAAAACAAGTAAACTGCCTTATACAAATTGCAAACAGAGTATCTATAGTCCAAAACTGACTTAGATTTTGGAAGTCTTCCATCCTCCAAATAGGACTAGAACAGCATTATCACCTGCCAAGGCTGAAGTCACTGCTACTATGGCTTCCTAATGCAAGACAATCACCAGAAACGTTTTCAGACTGACCTTTGATTTCTTCACTAGAATACACAGCTTTATTTGGCTAAGATAAACAAAAAGTCAGAAACTTTAAACATAACTGACTTTACTTGACCATCTTAACTGACATCTCTTTCTATATGAGAAAAGATTCCCCATCAGCACTTTTTAAAAGGGACATCTGGCTTCAAAGCTTTTACTATTTTTTTTTTTTCCTGTTGCAAAAATATTAAGTAAAGTATTTCTGGGGAGGCATGCAACAAAAATGCCAGCATCAAACTAAGCCCTGCTGATTTGCACTGGGACTGTTTCCACGATAACAAGTGGTTGCTGTTATTTTTACAGAGACGCCAATAAATAAACAGTCCTAGAAACACAGCACATGGACAATGATTGATAAAATGAAATAGTTCCCCTCTTTAAAGCTAGTCCTAAAACATCACAGAATTCCTAGTGGAGAACACAGTAATTGGACTTGAAAAGCAAAGAATTTAGTCACAGAAGTTTTAGCCTCCCACCCACGCAGCCTTTATACTTTAGTAGTTGGTCATCCTTTCTCATCTGCTCCAAAGCTTCGAAGGTATTCAGCCAAGATCTGATAATTCAGCCCTGATCAAACTAGGATCTAACCTTCCATCTCCCACCGAGTGTATTCTTACCATCAAAATTAAGCAATGGAAGTCGGTCACTACACATAGCCCTGAAAGGGGAGTGGACTGTCATAGGTACCTTGTGATATTGAATCCAGACCTTTTGGTGAAGCCCGCCTAGGTCATCTGATGGTGGTGGGAGGGTTGCAGGGAGGTGGGCAGGGAACATGACCCATAGTGCGTATCGAGCTGCCCTTTGAACCACATCAATAGAAATCTTTCCTTACTTGTGATAAGTGCCTCCACACACTGATAAGCACCATTTGGAAATCTTCACCACTCTGATAAACATCACAAGGCCACTGTGAGTGTTACTGCATTCTGGGTCTTTCTCTGGGATCAGAAATCACTTTGCAATAAGCCTCTCCGGCAAACTCCAGTTCCCTAGCTAGAAGACTGTAAATATGACAATCCAGAGAATTTCTTCTTCTTTTTTTCTTCTATTGCTTGCTAGATAGCAAATTAAACACACCAGAGGATTGAAAAACCTTAAAATTGTTTGTTGTTATGTTGTTTTACTGGCAGGAGAACAGCTGATTACCCAGTTGAATTCTTTGTCCCTGTTTGCTCTTTGAAGCACAGTGTACAGGTGAGGCTTAGTGGGGGCATCCTTAAGAAAGCATGGAAACTGGATACGCTCTTCTTTCACTGCTGGGGGGACTGACTGAGGCCTGGAAGGTGCCAGGACTAGAGGATCGGACTGCCTTTGGCTTCTAAGGCTGGTGTAATGGCTCTGTTCTCACAGAAGTGCTGACAGAACATGACAAATAGAAAACAGATGTGAACTGACCTTCCAAAAATGTATTTCAAGGCTTCCTAATCTTTGCTGGAAGTGAGAGTGAGAGGTGCCACCTCCAGGCAGGGATGCACATGACATTGAGAGGAGGGCTGCTGCTCCCGCCTGGGGCCCCCAGCCAGTCCCCCTCCCCTCTCTCACCCCTCCCTTCCTGCACTGACTTTCAGACATCTTTCCCCTCACAGTCTGTTTCATCTATGGCCATCTCCTGGCCCCCGCGCTGTTCCCCCACTTGTCCCCCCAACACATGAGATCTTGGCTTTTATAGATATACCACCTTTTACCAAGCACTGAGGCCACTTCACTCCCAATTTTGCTTTGAAACCATCACTGTCACTGGGTTCATTACTAGCTTTATATATTTTTGTGACACTAAGTGTTGGTTTGGAACCGCTGAGTACACTGGACTTTTGTCCACTTAGAAATCCTGGAATAGAGGGGTACAAAGACCAGCTGGGGAAACAAGTTCTCCTGTCCCTCCCTTACTGCCTTCAGGGCCCCTGGCTCTGAGGGCAAAGTACCACTCCTTGTGCACGTGATGCGGGCTTGAACCATGCATGATTCTATGGGTTTTGAATCGCTCTGCTTATGCTCTTCATGGACATCTGTCTGCGTCCTGCAGGAATCTGGGTGGGATTTCCCAAAATTTTGCCCTTCTAAGAGCTACAATACTTAGTCAAAGACCTTTATTCCTTGACAAGTTGTTGATATCTCACAAAACAGTTTATGGCAACATTGTCCCTGAGAAAGAAAGTCACGTAAATTCATTCCCAGTGACGCTGAAGAGCAATCAACTGCATCACCCTGGTTAATCCCAAGCTAGTCTGGCTTCAAAGTCTGGTCACTTCTCAGTGGCCCAAGCTAGCTCTGACCCTGGAAATCTGGGGCATTATCTGCTCAAGAAGTCAGTGCATTCTCCTACTTTTAGACATCATGAGCCAAGACATTCCTATCTTATTTCGAAGTAAACCAAATAGAAAGTTCTGGACAGAAGTGGATTGAGTTTGTGGAACTCAAACATTTGAATCTTTTTCTATTCCAGTATCACTTAAGACTAAATCATTTGTTCAATTTGTAGGACAATCAAAAATGCACTGTTTATCAGAATATACCAGACTTCCATGTTACATTGGACAGGTACAGTTCAGTTCAGGTCAGTTGCTCAGTCGTGTCCGACTCTTTGTAACCCTATGAATCACAGCACACCAGGCCTCCTTGTCCATCACCAACTCTGGGAGTTCACTCAAACTCATGTCCATTGAGTCAGTGATGCCATCCAGCCATCTCATCCTCTGTCGTCCCCTTCTTCTCCTGCCCCCAATCCCTCCCAGCATCAGAGTCTTTTCCAATGAGTCAACTCTTCGCATGAGGTGGCCAAAGTTTTGGCGTTTCAGCTTCAGCATCATTCCTTCCAATGAACACCCAGGACTGATCTCCTTTAGGATGGACTGGTTGGATCTCCTTGTAGTCCAAGGGACTCTCAAGAGTCTTCTCCAACACCACAGTTCAAAAGCATCAATTCTTCGGTGCTCAGCTTTCTTCACAGTCCAACTCACACATCCATACATGACTACTGGAAAAACCATAGCCTTGACTAGACGAACCTTTGTTGGCAAAGTAATGTCTCTGCTTTTGAATATGCTATCTAGGTTGGTCATAAATTTCCTTCCAAGGAGTAAGCGTCTTTTAATTTCATGGCTGCAATCACCATCTGCAGTGACTTTGGAGCCCCCCAAAATAAAGGATAGGTACAGTGGAGAGGAATTCCGGGATCACTTCACAAGTCAAAAAACAAAAATCTAAACAACAATGGTATTTTCTTTTTTGTGGTGGGGGAAGGGGGTTGGTTTTGCTGGGTCGTCGCTGCACGCAGGCTTTCTCTAGTTGGGGAGAGCGACTTCTCTCTAGCTGCAGTGCGAGGCCTTCTAATTGCAGTGGCTTCTCTTGTTGTGGAGTATGGGCTCTAGGTGCATGGGCTCCAGTAGTTTGACTTGTGAAGTGACTCTCTTTGGGGGACACTCATGAGAAGAACTTCATGCTCAGATGTGAATTGGATGGGAAACGAGTCCTTTGGTTGTTGTTGTTGTTTTAATTAATTTATTTGGCTGTGGGTCTTAGTTGCGGCCCTTGGGATCTTCATTGCACTGCTCGGGCTTCTCTCTAATTGCAGTATTTTGGTTTAGTTCACTGCAGCATGTGGGATCCTAGATCCCAGACCAGGGATTGAACCCGTGTTCCTTGCACTGGCAGGTGGATTCTCAACCACTGGACCACCAGGGAAGTCTCTGAGCACTACTGATTTAAATGAGATTGCATAGCAGGGATCACATCTGCATAAGGTATTAAAGAAACTGTATAGATAACTTGTTTGTTAATGTGTAGGAATAGCTGGAAAAGAAGATTGATAATGGAAAACTCCATTTACCTAACTTTATAATGCATCCCACCTCTAACAAAATGAATCAGCTTCAGTGTCACTTTCTCCTTTCATCCTTTCGTATGTCCCTATCACCCTTTTATATAACATCCCCATCATGCCCACCATCTCTAAGGGAGGCAGTCTGCAGCCCAACACCATGAGTTTGAATTCTTATCTTGCCTGATTGTGCAAGTTCGGGCTACTCACTTATCCTCTTGGTGTTTGACTTTCCTCACCTTTAAATGGGGACAACAGTGGCACCTGAGCTCTTGAGGTACGTCCATATTAACTGAGAAAATACCTCTCAAGAGCTTAGAGCCAAGCTGACTTGCAGCAAGCCCTCTGTCCATGTTAACGATTACCATTAGATGTTTACAGTAGTAGGGGAGGGACTGTTACTAGGCTGGTCACCACAGCATTCTGGCATACAGCCAGTATCTATGAATGTTTGCTGAATAAAATAAATCTCCAGTTGGACAAGCATAGCACATCCTCAGCCACCAAACCCAACCACCATCATCTCTTGTCTGGATTCTAAAATAAGCCCCTAATCAATGTTCCTGCTTCTCTCCTTTCTCCCCTGCAGTCCAGTCAGAGGGGTCTTTTCAAAAAATAAATCAGATCAGGTTGCTTGTCTGGTCTTCATGTCTGTTGGAATAACAACTAAAGACCTTGTAAGGGACACCAAGACCCTACATGGCTTGGCTCCCTATTATCCACCTAACCTCATCTTCCACTCCTTTCCCCTTGCTCCATCGGCTCCAGCCACAGTGACCTCTGGGGTCGCCTTGAACACACCAGGAATGTTTTTGCTTTAGGGAGTTTACCACAGCTGTTCCTTCTGCCTGGACCACTATTTCCAGAGACATTTGCTAACTAAATCCATCTCCTCCTCTATGCCTGGCTCTAATGCCACCTTCTCAACAAGGCCTACACAGATCACCTATTTAAAACGGCCACCTCACCACAAGAAAGAAAGAAAAAAGGAGAGGAAAGAAAAAAGAAAGAGGGCAGGAGGAAACTTTTGGAGGTGATAGATACGTTTATGATATTGAAAGCAGTGATGGTTTCATTGATCTACACATATCTCCAGACTCATCAAGTTTCATACTTAAATATGATTAGCTTTTTGTATGTCAATTATACCTCAATAAAGTAGTTCTTTCAAAAGCAAAAAAAAAAAAAAATTGCCACCTTATCCACGTGCACCCCCAACACTCCCACCCCCCTTACCTTGCCCTGATTTTTTCTAACTTAACACCTAACTTAAAGCTCTAGTTAACTTATTTATCATTACTGTGTTTAGTGTTTATTTTCTGACTTTCTCTTTTAGAATGCTAATGTCACTAGCAGAAGGACCTTTGTTTATTCGTTGATATATTCCCAAGTGCTTAGAACAGTACCACATGGCACACACAATAAATACTCTTGAATCAATGGTTCCAAATGCACACATATGTACAGCTGTGTATAGTCTTAGTTTGTAGTTACTATGGGATGGTAAGGTTAACAGCAGACCAACCCTTCCAGGTGAGAAAAGCAAAGACTTCACAGAACACCCTAGATAGACAGATTTCATCTAAACGGATTTTTTCAACAGAAGGGGCATGGTAAAAGCCCCATGTTTGTGAACTTCGACATTATCTTTGGCAGTTTGGATGCTCTGCCATCTAGTGAGGCCCCCACATCTGGTCTTGATGGAATGTCTTGGTTAGTTATCAGATATGCCCAGTCGCTCTGGGGACTAGCTTTTTAGTTTAAGTCTCACCAAAGACAAACAGTTTCACACTGGCAGTTCTACTGAAATCCTCCTCAGGCTGTCTCTGTCCTCCTGTGGCTCAAAAGAGCATTCTCCCTCATAGTTGGTCAACCTTTTTCCCTATTGATTACTAAGAACAAAGCGATCATTTCTTAAGTCATGATTACAATGCTCATTTTGACTGAGTATTTCAGTCCTATTCTAACTATTCTGTGGTACATGCAATAATTTTTGTCCTACTTATGTTGCAAATAAACTGTAACAGGAATATGTTATTGTATAGAGTTTACAGGGCATATCTGGGTTCAATATAAGAAGATATAATAAACAGGTAAAGTATAGAATGGGCTGACTCTTAATATAAAACATTTCTTAATCATTGGAGATTATTTTTATGAGATATCCAGAAAAGGCAAATCTATAGAGACACAGAGGAAATTAGCAGTTACGTGGGGCCAAACGTGGGAATGGGGAGTGACTGCGAGTAGGGAAAAGGTTTCTTTTAGGAGTGATGAAAATACTCATCACAACTCTGTTAATTTACTAAAAATCACTGAATTAGACACTAAAATAGGTGAATGTTATGGCATGGGTCTTAGTTTGCTAAGGCAAGAATACCACAGACTGGGTGGCTTAAACAATCAGATCAGATCAGTCAGATCAGTCGCTCAGTTGTGTCCGACTCTTTGAGACCCCATGAATCGAAGCACGCCAGGCCTCCCTGTCCATCACCAACTCCCGGAGTTCACTCAGACTCACGTCCATCGAGTCAGTGATGCCATCCAGCCATCTCATCCTCTGTCGTCTCCTTCTCCTCCTGCCCCCAATCCCTCCCAGCATCAGAGTCTTTTCCAATGAGTCAACTCTTCGCATGAGGTGGCCAAAGTACTGGAGTTTCAGCTTTAGCATCATTCCTTCCAAAGAAATCCCAGGGCTGATCTCCTTCAGAATGGACTGGTTGGATCTCCTTGCAGTCCAAGGGACTCTCAAGAGTCTTCTCCAACACCACAGTTCAAAAGCATCAATTCTTCGGTGCTCAGCCTGCTTCACGGTCCAACTCTCACATCCATACATGACCACAGGAAAAACCATAGCCTTGACTAGACGAACCTTTGTTGGCAAAGTAATGTCTCTGCTTTTGAATATGCTATCTAGGTTGGTCATAACTTCCCTTCTAAGGAGTAAGTGTCTTTTAATTTCATGGCTGCAGTCACCATCTGTAGTGATTTTGGAGCCAAGAAATATAAAGTCTGACACTGTTTCCACTGTTTCCCCATCTACTTCCCATGAAGTGGTGGGACCGGATGCCATGACCTTCGTTTTTTGAATGTTGAGCTTTAAGCCAACTTTTTCACTCTCCACTTTCACTTTCATCAAGAGGCTTTTGAGTTCCTCTTCACTTTCTGCCATAAGGGTGGTGTCATCTGCATATCTGAGGTTATTGAGATTTCTCCCAGCAGTCTTGATTCCAGCTTGTGTTTCTTCCAGTCCAGCGTTTCTCATGATGTACTCGGCATATAAGTTAAATAAACAGGGTGACAATATACAGCCTTGATGAACTCCTTTGCCTATTTGGAACCAGTCTGTTGTTCCATGTCCAGTTCTAACTGTTGCTTCCTGACCTGCATACAGATTTCTCAAGAGGCAAGTCAGGTGGTCTGGTATTCCCATCTCTTTCAGAATTTTCCACAGTTTATTGTGATCCACACAGTCAAAGGCTTTGGCATAGTCAATAAAGCAGAAATAGATGTTTTTCTGGAACTCTCTTGCTTTTTCCATGATCCAGCGGATGTTGGCAATTTGATCTCTGGTTCCTCTGCCTTATCTAAAACCGGCTTGAACATCAGGAAGTTCATGGTTCACGTATTGCTGAAGCCTGGCTTGGAGAATTTTGAGCATTACTTTACTAGCGTGTGAGATGATTGCAATTGTGTGGTAGTTTGAGCATTCTTTGGCATTGCCTTTCTTTGGGATTGGAATGAAAACTGACCTTTTCCAGTCCTGTGGCCACTGCTGAGTTTTCCAAATTTGCTGGCATATTGAGTGCAGCACTTTCACAGCATCATCTTTCAGGATTTGAAATAGCTCCACTGGAATTCCATCACCTCCACTAGCTTTGTTCATAGTGATGCTTTCTAAGGCCCATTTGACTTCACATTCCAGGATGTCTGGCTCTAGGTCAGTGATCACACCATCGTGATTATCTGGGTCATGAAGATCTTTTTTGTACAGTTCTTCTGTGTATTCTTGCCATCTCTTCTTAATATCTTCTGCTTCCGTTAGGTCCATACCATTTCTATCCTTTATCGACAATAGACATCTATTTTCTGATAGTTCTGGAAGCTGGAAGTCTGACAACAAGGTGTCAGCGGAGTGGATTCCTTGGCAGGGCTGTAAGGAAAGAAGCTGCTCCGAGTCTCTCTCCTTGACTTGCAGATGGCCACTTCTCCCTTTATCTTTGCACCATCTTCCCTCTATATGCCTGTATCCAACGTTCTCTTCTTATAATGACACCAGTCATTTGGGTTAGGGTCTACAGTAATACCTCATTTTAATCTAATTACACCTTTCAAGACCTTATCTCCAAATACAGTTCCATTCTGAGGTACTGGGGATTAGGACTTAACCTATGAAATTGCGGGGTGATGTAATGGGGACACAATTCATCCCATAACAACATGTAAATTATGCTTCAATAAAGCTGTTTTTAAAACATTAATATATCAATCAACCACTTACTAGGTTCTAGGTTCTGTGCCAAGTACTTTACATAAATCATTTCATTTGATCTTCTCAATAACACTATGAGGTAAGCATAATCATGCCCACCTGAATCATGAGTAAAGTAAGACACAGGTTTGATCCCTGGGTCAGGAAGATCCCCTGGAGAAGGAAATGGCAACCCACTTCAGTATTCTTGCCTGGAGAATTCCTTGAACAGAGAAGCCTGTCAGGCTACACACAGTCCATGGGGTTACAAAGAGTGGGACACAACTGAGCAACTAACACTTTCACAAAAGTAAGATACAGGGAAGTTAAACAATTTGCCTGTGGTCACAAAGCCAGTAAGCAATGGAACCATGATTCAAACCTCGTAGTCCGACTTTAGAGCCCATGATTTTAATCCTTGTGATAACAAATGTGCTGAGCAATCAGGCCCTTTAAATAGTTCCTCTGATATTGGTTTTATAATTTCAATTATGCAAGAGAACACTGAGGCTCAAGGAAATTAAGCAAACTGCCCCAATTCAGACAGTCTGTAATTGGGCTTTCTTCAAAACCCAAGCTGTTTCTAAATATTACGGTATTTCTAATTATGTGTGACTGTGGTTCTCACTGTTTCTGATAGGAGATCTCTAGAGCAAGAAAAAGCTTCCTGGCACACAACAGATGCTCAATAAATAGTTGTGGAATGAATGGAAAGATATCGAAAGGGGCTGGTCTGTGGTTTTAACATCACAGTGATGGACAAAGGAATCTGCTATGCTGGAGACCTGAGATGCCTCAAACCTGAAATTCTGGAGATCACTTGGGTTTCAGGTCAGGGGATCATCTTGCATGTGGAGTTCTTGATACAAACTCTAGAAGTTACCTTTCAGTTGAATTCCTTTGTATGGGGAAATGGTCACCCTCATAGACTCCTGGTGCAAATGCAAACCGGGAAGAATTTTTCATTGGGCAACCTGGCAATGTGTATCAAAAGTCTTATACATACACACCCTTATGTCCTGATAATTCCTCACCTAAGAATTTATGTGTTAAGAAAAAAATTGAAAACAATCTAAATATCCAATAAGAAAAGAATATGGTACCCAGGAGGCCCCAGGTGGTCCTATGGTTAGGACTCAATGCTTTCACTGCCAGGGCCTGGGTTCAATCCCTGGTCAGGAAACTAAGATCCCTGAAGCTGTGCAGTATGGCCAAAAAAGAAAAATATGGTACAGCCATAGAATGGGATAATAGTCAAGTCCATAAGCAAGGACTTTACTTTTTATTATTATTTATTTATTATTGTTCTAGATAAACTTCATGCTATATAATATTAAGAGAAAAAACCAAAATAAATAAATAAATAAAACCACTTGCAAGGCAGTTCACCAAAAAAAAAAAAAAACAACCCTCAAATGGCCAGTAAGTACATAGAAAGATATTCAATCTCACTCAGAATTTAAAGAAGTGCAATTCAAAACAATGAAATATTTTTTACCTATGATTGGCAAAGAGTTGATCAAAGGATAGGGAAACACCCTAATACACAGTTGCTGAAAGTATATAAACTTGTTGATAAACTTTGGGGAGAAATTTGGTACTATCAGTAGAATTTAAAAATACTGAAATTTAAAATTAAAACATAAAATTAATATTAAAATTTAAAAATTGGACCTAGCAATGTTACTTCCAACAATTTTACTTTGTCCTGTAGAAATACATATATATGCAAAGATGTTCATTATAGCACTAATTGTAACAGCAAAAAATTGAACATTCAAAAAGTGAAACATAGGTAGCTCTCAAAGTAAATGATTTAGAATTCTATGTGCTTATTTGCAGAGACATTTACATTAGTTTCAAGGTACAGCCAGGAGCACAAAAGTCACCTCAGATAACTCAATAGAGGGAATTTAACATAGGAATTAACTGCAAAATCAAGATTCAGTTCAGTTCAGTTCAGTCGCTCAGTCAGGTCTGACTCTTTGCAACCCCCTGGACTACAGTACGCCAGGCTTCCCTGTCCATTACCAACTCCCGAGCTTACTCAAACTCATGTCCATGGAGTCAGGGATGCCATCAAACCATCTCTTCTTCTGTTGTCCCCTTCTCCTCCTGCCTTCAATCTTTCCCAGCATCAGGGTCTTTTCAAATGAGTCAGTTCTTCACATCAGGTGGCCAAAGTATTGGAGTCTCAGCTTCAGCATCGGTCCTTCCAATGAATATTCAGGACTGATTTCCTTTAGGATGGACTGGTTGGATCTCCTTGCAGTCTAAGGGACTCTCAAGAGCCTTCTCCAACACCACAGTTCAAAAGTATCAATTCTTCAGCACTCAGTTTTCTTTATAGTCCAACTCTCACAAACATACATGACTACTGGAAAAACTATAGCTTTGAGTAGACAGACATTTGTCGGCAAAGTAACGTCTCTGCTATTTAATATGCTGTCTAGGTTGGTATCAGCTTTTCTTCCAAGGAGTAAGTGTCTTTTAATTTCATGGCTACAGTCACCATCTGCAGTGATTTTGGAGCCCAAAAAAGGAGTCTGTCACTATTTCCATTGTTTCCCCTTCTATTTGCCATGAAGTGATGGGACCAGATGCTATGATCTTAGTTTTCTGAATGCTGAGCTTTAAGCCAACTTTTTCACTCTCCTCTTTCACTTTCATCAAGAGGCTCTTTAGTGCCTCTTCACTTTCTGCCATAAGGGTTAAATCATCTGCATATTTGTGGTTATTGATATTTCTCCCAGCAGTCTTGATTCCAGTTTGTGCTTCATCCAGCCTAGTGTTTCTCATGATGTACTCTGCATATAAGTTAAATAAGCAGCGTGACAATATACAGCCTTGACATACTCTTTTTCCTATTTGGAACCAGCCTGTTGTTCCATGTCCAGTTCTAACTGTTGCTTCTTGTCTTGCATACAGATTTCTCAGGAGGCAGGTCAGGTGGTTTGGTATTCCCATCTCTTGAAGAATTTTCCAGTTTGTTGTGATCCACACAGTCAAAGGATTTGGCATAGTCAATAAAACAGAAGTAGATGGTTTTTCTGGAACTCTCTTGCTTTTTTGATGATCCAGCAGATGTTGGCAATTTGATCTCTGGTTCCTCTGCCTTTTGTAAATCCAGCTTGAACATCTGGAATTTCACAATTCACATACTGTTCAAGCCTGGCTTGGAGAATTTTGAGCATTACCTTACTAGCTTGTGAGATGAGTGCAATTGTGTGGTAGTTTGAGTATTCTTTGGCATTGCCTTTCTTTGGGATTGAAATGAAAAGTGACCTTTTCCAGTCCTGTGGCCACTGCTGAGTTTTCCAAATTTGCTGGCATATTGAGTGCAACACTTTCACAGCATCATCTTTTAGGATTTGAAATAGCTCAACTGGAATTCCATCACCTCCACTAGCTTTTTTTGTAGTGATGCTTCCTGAGGCCCACTTGACTTCACATTCCAGGGTGTCTGGCTCCAGGTGAATGATCATACCATCATGATTATCTGGGTCATGAAGAAATCTTTTTTGTATAGTTCTTCTGTGTATTCTTGCCATCTCTTCTTAATCTTCTGCTTCTGTTAGATCCATACCATTTTTGTCCTTTACTGTGCCCATCTTTGCATGAAATGTTCCCTTGGTATTTCTAATTTTCTTGAAGAGATCTCTAGTCTTTCCCATTCTATTGTTTTCCTCTATTTCTTTGCATTGATCACCAAGGAAGGCTTTCTTATCTCTCCTTGCTATTCTTTGGAACTCTGCATTCAAATGGGTAGATCTTTCCTTTTCTCCTTTGCCTTTCGCTTCTCTTCTTTTCTCAGCTATTTGTAAGGCCTTCTCAGACAACTATTTTGCCTTTTTGCATTTCTTTTTCTTTGGAATGGTCTTGATCAAATCAAGATTATCTAAGCCACTTCTCCTACTCTTTCTGCTTTTCTTTGTGTATCAACTTCAACTTCTGTCTATAGACCAACTTTCAAATTCCTCTCCATGCACATAGACACACGAGCTATAGTTCAAGCACCAGTAATGGTTGAAGATAATCCCAGGAGATAATCTGAGTCAGATAAATCCAATCATTTCTAGCCATGGGCAAGGGCCACAGGACTCACCTCTGTGAGTGGAGATTGCAGTACTCACCAGAGAAACCTACCATGGGAAAAGCCTGTCTACCCTTAACAACTTGGGAAACTAGACTGGTACTGATGCAATCTATGAAAGCAGGGAGTTCATGACGGGGTAAAGATAGGGATGGAGGATGATAACTTCACTTTTGGACATGCTCAGTAGAGATGTTCACAGATCACCCAAATATACTTAGGAAATAAATGAATGTAAAGTCTGGAGTTCAGCATGAGAATTTGGACTAGAAATCCAGGCTTAAGACAGTCAGTATTAAAAGTGTTTGAAGCTATGGGTAAATGAGAAAAAAAAAAATTGCTAGTTCAAGACAGAACCTCAGAAAATAGAAAATACAGAATAAACATAGTAAGAGGAAACACTAAGAGACTGAAGAACACTGCTGAAAGGACTGGTGAAAAGAAAGAAACAACACAGTAAAAATCATGAAAGAAAATAAAGTGGTTAATTCTACTGGACAAGATAAACTCTGAAAATCTCCCAGCTGGCTATGGCCCCAAGGTTCTGATGATGGACATCAGAGTGAAGGAAAACTCTAAATGACAGTGAGTTTAGGAGGTTAGGAAATGAATTCCTCATGATTTAATACTTTTGTAGCCACTCATGGAACAGCAAGGTGACAAGCATTGGTGAAATTAAATGGAAGGAATAAGTTCATGTGCTTTTGATTCACAATTCTTCAGCAAATCTGTACTGTACAGAGTAACCTGGACTAACTTAGTTAACTGGGGACACTTATAAAGGCCCAATCTCAGGTTTTTACTCTGAATTCACAGAACAAATCCTAGAGCTCCCTCTTGGGGTTGGCAACTCTTGTATATTCCTCATCTTGCAAATATTAAAAGGATCAGCAAACTGCGGCCCTGTGGCTGCATCTGGTCTTCTGCCTCTTTTCGTATGGCCTGTGAACTAAGGATGTTTTTTTCACATTTTTCAATGTCTGAAAAAAAAAGGACAGAATTATGTGATATAAAATTTATATGACATTCAAATTTCAATGTCATTAAACACATTTTCATTGGAAGACAGTGTTCATCTGTTTCAAAATAAATGCTTTCATGCTACAACAGCAGAGCTGAGCAGCAGTGACAGAGGGTATATAACCTGCAAAGCCTGAAATATTTACATCTAGTCTTTTTCAGAAAACATTGTGGAGCCCTGTTCTAGAAGATTGGACAGGGTGGTCCTGAACTGAACTGAACTGAACAATGTATGAATACCAATTTCCTTTCACTCCCTGTGACATTGTATATTAAAAATCTTTAAATGTTGTCATTATAATAAATGAGGACAGTCTTATATTAATCTGTATTTCTCTGAATACTACTGAGTTCACACATCTTTTCAAATGTTTGACCACCATTTGCACTTTTCCTTTTGTGAATTACTTGATATTTTTTACCCATTTTTCTATTGCATTGACTTGATTTTTTAAGATTAATTTGTGGGTAATAAATATTATATTATTATATAACATATTATATACTACATATCAATATATACTTTGTATTATATAGTATAATAATAGTATACATGTTATTGCATATATATACTACATCTATATTATTGCATATTTTCTATATATTGGTATGACACATATATATTGAAGTAATGTTTATGTATATGCACACATATAAATATTCTCTTTGAGTATTATCAGATATGTAACAGGAACTATTTTTTTTTTTGGTGAGTCACAGATTTTATTCTTTCCTTATAATTATTTTTTAACTTTTTATTTTGTATTGGGGTATGTAGCAAATTAATAATGTTGTGATAGTTTCAGGTAGACAGTGAAGGGACTTAGCCACACTCACACATGTATCTCTTCTCCTTCAAACTCCCTGCCCCTCCAGGCTGCCACTTGAGCAGAGTTCTGTAATGGGAACTATTAATCTTTGATCAGGGCAGCCTGGTGTTGGGAGTGATTAAATGCTGGGTCTTCGGAATTAGACCTGAGTCTCAGCTCAGATGTCTCAGCTCAGGTGCTTCCTTGGCAAAACACTTAATCTCCTGAAACTTAGGTTTTCTTATTTGTTAAGTAGGAAGAAAGACATGCGCTCACTAGGTTGTCTTAGCTAAGTGTGGGGCCATGAAGCATTCAGTAAATAGTAACACTTAGCATTATTAATTTTTTAAATTGAGATATAATTCACATACCATAAAGTGTACAGGTCAGTAACTTTTATTCACAAGTTTGTACAACATCACCATCATCTAATACCAGAACAGTTTCATCATCCCCGAAAGAAATCCTTTCTCCACCACTGCCCACCTCCCATACGCCTTCCCCTGGTAACCCCTAATCACTTTCTACTTCTGTGGATTTGCCTATTTTGGACATTTCATATAAGTGGGATGATACAATATGTGGCCTTTGTGCCTGACATCTTTCATTTAGCATAATGTAACAAGGTTCATCCATACTATAGAAGGTTTCAGCATTTTATTCATTTTTATTCTCAATAATAACCCATTATATTGATATACCATGTTTGATTTATTCATTCATCAGCTGATAGACATTTGGGATGTTTCCACTTTTGGCTATTATGAATCATGCTGCTATAAATAGTCAGGTTCAAGTTTTTGTGTGGACCTGTATTTACAATTCTTTTAGGTATATATCAAGGAGTGGAACTGCTAGAACACTATGTTTAATTTTCTGGAACCCCCAAACTGTTTTCCTTAGCAGCTGTACCATTTAACATTCTCATCAACAGTACATGAGAGTTTCAATTTCTTCACACCTTTGCAAACACTTGTTATTGCCTGATTTTTTATTACAGTGATTCTAGTGACTATGAACTGATACATCACTTTGGTTCTGATTTCCCTAATGATAAATGATTAATATATATTACCCCAAAAATCACACCTTTTCATGTGCTTATTGGCCATCTTTATTTCTTCTTTAGAGAAATGCCTATTCAAATATTTTTCCCAATTTTTAATTGGTGTCTTTTTCCGATATATAGTTCGCAAGTATTTTCTCCCAGAAAAGAGTTGTC
Source organism: Bos javanicus (assembly GCF_032452875.1). Lineage (NCBI taxonomy): Eukaryota > Metazoa > Chordata > Mammalia > Artiodactyla > Bovidae > Bos > Bos javanicus. The sequence goes on from NC_083872.1 coordinate 44,555,292, forward strand.
TTTTTATTTTTTTGATAGTGTCCTTTAAAGTATAAAAGTTTTTAATGATACAGTCCAATTGATCTATTTTTTTTTCTTTAGTTAGTTAAGCTTTAGGTGTCATATTCCTAAGTATTTCAATCTTTTTGATGCTATTATAAATGGAATTGTTTTCTTAATTTTATTTTCAGTTCATCACTAGTATATCAAAATATAACTGATTTTTGTATATTGATCTTGTGTCTTGCAACCTTGCTAAACTCATTTATTAGCTCTAATACTGTGTATATATGTGTATTTCTTAGGATTTTCTAGGTACGAGAACATGTTATCTGCAAATAGAGGTAGCTTTACCTCTTCCTTTCTCATCTAGATGCCTTTTCTTTCATTTTCTTACCTAACTGCCTCAGCTAGAATCTCCAGTAGTACAATGTTGAACGGATATGGTGAAAGCAAACATCATTGTTTTGTTTCTGATCTTACAGGGAAAGCATCCAGTCTTTCACAATGATGTATGATATTAACTGTGGGTTTTTCATAAATGCCCTTTATCAGGTTGAGGAAGTTTCCTTATATCCCTAGTTTGCTGAAAGTTTTTATCTTAGGAAGGTATTGTATTTTGTCAAATGCTCTTTCTGCATCTATAGAGATGATCATATGTGGCTTTTGTCTTTTATTCTATTAATACGGTGTATATATTAGTTGGCTAGGGCTGCCATAACAAATTACCATGGACTGAGTGACTTAAAAAACAGAAATTTTTCTCATACTTCTGGAGGCCAGACACCTGAGATCAAGTTGTTGACAGGGTTGGTTTCTTCTGAGGCCTTTCTCCCTCCCTGGCTTGCAGATGGCCATCTTCTCCCTGTGTCTTCCCATGGTCTTCCTAATCTCTTTTTACAAGAACCCAGTCATATTGGACTAGACCCACCCTAATGAACTCATTTTAATTTAATTGCCCCATTCAAAGACCTGATCTCCAAATACAAGTCCTAGGGGTTAAGACTTCAATATATGAACTTTGAGTTCATATACCATTCAGCCCGTAACAGTGTATTTCACAGACTGTTTTGGGGGAGGAGGGGGTTAAGGTTTTTTTCTTTCTTTAAACAGCCTGGTCCCTGATGGGGGCCTCTCCATCTCCCCTCTCCAGTTTGGCTACAGTTCTGAACATTGCTGGATTTTTTTTTTTTTTTTTACATTGCTGGATTTTGAGCAGCTCCACCTAGAACACCAAGGCTGCACCACTTGGAATCTTTGGGGGAGCTCCCTGTGCTCCATAACCCAGTTCTGATGGAATCTCCAGCTTCTGCTTTTCCCCTCACACATCCCTAGCAGCCCCTGGTCCCAACCCTTGATGAGCTGGCCTGTGCTGAGAGAGAAGACAAATGGTTGGTTCCGGGGCAGGGTGCTGTCAAACTCCGTTCCATCTTCTAGCTTTCCCATGCAGTGCCTGTGCAGGATGTACCTTTTGCGCTATTTGATGAGACAGTGGTCTACGCGTTTCTTGACTCTGATCTGCAGCTTCTGGGGAGGCCACCTCAGCCAGGGTACAGCCCCTTTGCTCACCACCTGCCCTTCCAACCCTCCCAGTCCCCAGCTTTGCTTGTCAATTCCCACCCTTCCCCTTCTGCAAAGTCTAGACCCTATCTGGCTACAGACTGGCTGCCCCAACCGGGAGTTGGGGGGACCCCCATTCACACCACATTCAGTTCCTTCCCGCCCAGTACACCCACATATCTGTGGCTGTTGCAGGGGATCGGCCCCAAGGCACCCACGTGTCTCCACTAGGTGGTTCTGGGGAGCCCCAGTCCTCCAGGGGTACACTCCAGGCTGGCCCTGTGCCTGCTCCTCAATCGCTGCCCCAACTTTGCACCCTCTGGGGCCTGCGAGACACCCAGACTGGTCCCCTGTCGGCACAGATTGATTTTTATATGCTGAGCCAACTTTGTATTCCTGGAATAAATTCCACTTGATCATGAGATCACTTAATTCTTTCTATATGTTGCTGGATTTAGTTTGCTAGTATTTTGTTGAGGATTTCTATGAGCAGCTACTAACATTATTATGGTCTTTATTCCCACCATTCAAAGTATATTTATATGTGCTATTTCACTTAATTGCATGAGGTGAGTAGTCCAGTCATATTCACACTGAAGTAAACTGAGGCTCAGGAAAGTGAAGTGATTTTCCCCTAATTGTAAATTTGCAGTAGTACATAGTACAAATTGAAACCACAACTACAGATGAGAAGAACATTAGGGAGATGAAAGAAAGGAGGATTTGGTGATAACAAAGAGAAATTTTGTATGGCTAGAAGTTTATGGGATCCGTTTGAATGGCATCCATGATCTCGATGACATAAGAATTGAGGTCATCTGCTGATGTGCACAATAAGAGTAAATAGACTTGTGGTTTCAATTCATGCATATTATTAAACTAAGTAGGGGTGACAATTCTCATTAATTTCGAGATCATGATTTGGCCAGATAAACTGGAAGGGGAATAAACCAAAAAATTGATGATAGGGCTTTGACTGTATCAGTATCAGTGTATACTGCAACTTAGATTCCTTCTTTCTTGAGAAACTTCTCTCCAAGTAAACTATCAATTCATACCCTCCCCTCTAAGCCTTAGTGGAGCTATACAGTGATGTACCATGACTCCTCAGTCAATGGATACTGAGTTCAAATTCTACCTCTGGCCCCAGTGGATTGTGTGACTTTGCAAGTCATTTAATATATGCAAGACTTGCAGTTCAGCTCAGTCACTCAGTAGTATCTGACTCTTTGAGACTCCATGGACTGCAGCACACCAGGCTTCCCTGTCCATCACCAACTCCCAGAGCTTACTTAAACTCATGTCCATCGAATTGGTGATACCATCCAACCATCGTATCCTCTATCGTCCCCTTCTCCTCCTACCTTCACTCTTTGCCAGCATCAGGATCTTTTCCAAGTAGTCAGCTCTCCGCATCAGGTGGTCAAAGTATTGGAGCTTCAGCTTCAGCATCAGTCCTTCCAATGAATATTCAGGACTGATTTCCTTTAGGATGGACTAGTTTGATCTTCTTGCTGTCCAAGGGACTCTCAAGAGACTTCTTCAACACCACAGTTCAAAAGCGTCAATTCTTCAGTTGCTCAGCTTGCTTTACACATCCATACAGGACTACTGGAAAAACCATAGCTTTGACTAGACAGACCTTTGTTGGCAAAGTAATGTCTCTGCTTTTTAATATGCTGTCTAGGTTGGTCATAGCTTTTCTTCCAAGGAGCGTCTTTTAATTTCATGGCTGCAGTCACCATCTGCAGTGATTTTGGAGCCTAAAAAATTAAAGTCTGTTACTGTTTGCATTGTTTCCCCATTTATTTGTCATGAAGTGATAGGACTGGATGCCATGATCTTCTTTTTCTGAATGTTGAGTTTTAAGCCAGTTTTTCTCTTTCACCAAATGAGGGAATTGAATTAGATGTTTTCTAAGCTACCTTTCCAGTTTTAGGACTCTATTAATTTGGTGAATAAGCGGAGTGGTGATTCAGTTGACTAAAAATTTTCAAACAGCATGGATGAGGAATTCACTAGGGGTAGATAAGGAATTACTGAAGAGCAATGAAGCCTGGTGGAGAACAGAGAGCAGGTAAGCTAGGGAGGGTAGAAAGTGAAAGTGAGAAAGTAAACACATTGGGGTGGGGGAGGCTACCCAGAGTTAGGGATGTCATGGGGCATATTACACAGGCTACTGGAATCTAGGTAGTTAAGTCATTAAAAACTGTTTTAATTAAATATAACTAAAGAAGGACTTCCCTGGTGGTCCAGTGGCTAAGACTCCATGCTCTCAATGCAGGGGGACTGGGTTCAATCCCTGGTCAGGGAATTAGATTCCACAAGCCACAACTAAGAGTTTGCATGCTGCAATTAAGATCCAGTGAGCCAAATAAATTAAATAAATAAATACATTTTAAATATAACTAAAGAAATTAAAAATCCAGATCAGAGAGTCCAGGCTGGGACAGAAGACAGATAAACCCCACTGCCTATTTTTACATCAGGATCACAATATTATTTATCTCATTTACTGGATGATGTAGTGAAGAGCAAGGACCTTACCCATAAGCTCCTTCAGCAAAGTTCCAGAAGCCCTGCCCCAAGAGCTTCTTGCTTCATTCACAGGTCACATTTCATTTCTCTGTCACATGACATTTCATAATAATCTGGTTCATAGAAAGCAATGTTCTGATAACGAAAAGATAATGGTTTTTGTATAACAGAAAGTAACACATTGTAAATCAACTATACTCCAATAAAAATTTAAAAAACACATCAATTTTTCCTTTTCATATAAGTTTTGAACTACTTTAAAATTCTCTTTAATGCAAATAAAATGCACTCTTATTGTAAAAAATTCTAACATGCACACACATAATGTAGATAGTGACAATCCCATTCCTTTTCCTACTGTCTCCTCCAAGTCAAGCTTTCTCTCTATACACTAATGTAATATTATTTACAAAAAATGGAATCATGAACACTGTTTTGCAAATTGTCTTTTTGTTTGTTTTCTTTTTTCTTTTAAATTACTTAATTTATTTAAATTAATTTAATTATTAATTTTAATTGGAGGTTAATTACTTTACAATATTGTGGCGGTTTTCGCCATACATCGACATGAATTTTTGCTAACCAACCACTATAATCCAGGTATTTTTTCATGTCACAGAATACACATGTGCTTTATCCATTTTGACAGCTACAGGGGAGTCCATCATATCACGATATCATAATTTATGCCATTCCTATTGATGGGCATTTACCTTGTTTCCAATTTTTGGATATGTAAACAAACAATACTGCAGTGAACATCCTTTTATATATCTTGCATATTTGGGTAAATGTTTCTAAATAATACCTTCTTAAAACCAACTGCTTCAATAAAAAGTTAGGTGTACAAATGTAAATTTTAAAAGTAAGATTGCTGGCTCAAAGAGTATTTTAGTAGACAGTGCCAAATTATTCTCCAAAATGTTGAACCAATTTATAATCTCACCAGTGTACGAAAGCAGATGCTTCCTCACTCTCTAGCTAGCACTGGGCAGTCTTTTTGTTTTTTAAAAAAATCTTTCTCATCTTATATAGATGGAGATGTCAGATTTAGCAAGTAAAAAGTAAAATGTCTAGATAAATTTGAATTCAGATAAAAGATCAACCATCTTCATCTGTGAACTGGCTTCCATGTCTGGTCTCTCCTTTGGTATCATCAGTGATCGTCTTCTCTGATTATCAACACTTATCGTAGACATTTTTCTCATCCTAAATGGATGAGAAAACTTGCTATTTAAATGTGCATATTCTTAAGACTTAGTGGGATCAAGGGAACTTCTCTGGCAGTCCAGCAATTAAAACTGTGCTTTTCAATGCAGGGGATTCAGGTTTGATTGCTGGTCTTGGAATAAAGATCCCATGCCACATGGTGCAGCACCCCCCCCCCCCAAAAAAAATTCTAGTAGGACTTTGTGAGAGCAGGTATAAGTATAGGCCACTTTCACGTCCTCTTTAGTGCACTATCTGTTTTTATATTTGTTCCTTTTGCCAGTGGTTTATTTGTCTTCCTTAATGATTTCTAAGAATGTTTTTATCATTAAGGAATTAGACACATATATAACTGTTTTCCTTTTAACTGTTTTTGTTTTATCCCCCATCTAGAAGTACTGTGTGTACCAGTTTATCAAGCCAAATCACTATGAATGAATGTGTGTGCTCAGCTCTGTCCAACTCTTTGAGACTCCATGGACTAGCCCGCCAGGCTCCTCTGTCCATGAGATTTCCTGGGCAAGAATACTGGAGTGGGTTGCCATTTCCTCCTCCAGGGGATCTTCCTGACCCAGAGTCTTCTGTGTTTCCTACATTGGCAGGTGGATTCTTTACCACTGAGCCACCTGGGAAGTTATACTACTATGACAGTTTCTCAAATCACTTGGATGTTTTGTGTAAGTACAAATTGCTACGTCTAGAATGGGTTCTAGATGTAGTCAATCAAATTTCTGGGAATAAAACTTGGGACTCTGTACTTAAAAATCTCTGTTGGGGGGTTTCTTTCTATCTCCTTCTTTTCTTTTTTCCTTCTTCCTTACTTCCCACCCATCCTTCCAGACTTTTATTTAGAGATCAAGAGTAAAAAATTTTCTAGAATTATTAAAATTAAAATAGAGGTAAACATGCAAACAATGTGATTGGAAGCTATATCTTCTGAGAGAGTGCACTGTGATTAAAATGACTATTCTTTATCAGTTCTTGACTTTAGGGAGAAGAAAAAAATTTTTTTAACTTTTTTCCCCCTAACATTAAAGAAGTCCCCATTATTATGGAAAATTTTAAGCACTTATAAAAGTAGAGGGAGTAATTCCCATGTCCCATTGCGCAACCTCAGAAATGATCAACATATGGTCTATCTTGCTTTACCTATGTGCCCAATTTCCCTCTACCATCTCCCATTTCCCCAGATTCAAAGCACATGCCAAGAGATTCCTAAACTCATTTGAGATCCAGAACTTCAGGATTTCAGGTTTCCGATTGTGTTTTACAAGTTCTTTCCAGGAAAATATTTACTCATGTTTTTTCTTTTTTTTTTTAACTCATGTTTTTTCTAGCTACTGCTGCTGCTGCTAAGTTGCTTCAGTCGTGTCTGACTCTGTGCGACCCCACAGACGGCAGCCCACCAGGCTCCCCCGTCCCTGGGATTCTCCAGGCAAGAACACTGGAGTGGGTTGCCATTGCCTTCTCCAATGCATGAAAGTGAAAAGTGAAAGTGAAGTTGCTCAGTCATGTCTGACTCTTAGCGACCCCATGGACTACAGCCTACCAGGCTCCTCCACCCGTGAGATTTTCCAGGCAAGAGGACTGGAGTGGAGTGCCGTTGCCTTCTCCGTTTTTCTAGCTAGTCCCTGTATAATCTCATTTTCTCTGGTTTCAACCTTAAGAACTTGAAGTCTACAACTTTTTTTTCATTTTTTTAAACCAAAGACAAAAATCAGCTGGGGACATTTGGGGTAATGCTAAGAAGTAAGTACCTGAAATGTCCTCACTAGAGATTTCAAATACCTCTTTGATATTCCATCAAACAGGACTTAACACCATAATTTTCTTAGATTTTCTTTAGTTCAGTTCAGTTCAGTCGCTCAGTTGTGTCCGACTGTTTGCAAGCCCATGAACTGCAGCACGCCAGGCCTCCCTGTCCATCACCAACTTCCGGAGTTCACCCAAACTCATGTCCATTGACCTGGTGATGCCATTCAGCCATCTCATCCTCTGTCGTCCCTTCTCCTCCTGCCCCCAATCCCTCCCAGCATCAGAGTCTTTTCCAATGAGTCAACTCTTCGCATGAGGTGGCCAAAGTTTTGGAGTTTCAGCTTTAGCACCAGGCCTTCCAAAGAACACCCAGGACTGATCTCCTTTAGAATGGACTGGTTGGATCTCCTTGCAGTCCAAGGGACTCTCAAGAGTCTTCTCCAACACCACAGTTCAAAAGCATCAATTCCTCGGTGCTCAGCTTTCTTCACAGTCCAAATCTCACATCCATACATGACTACTGGAAAACCCATACCCTTGACTAGACAGACCTTTGTTGGCAAAGTAATGTCTCTGCTTTTGAATATGCTATCAAGACTGGTCATAACTTTCCTTCCAAGGAGTAAGCGTCTTTTAATTTCATGGCTACAATTACCATCTGCAGTGATTTGGAGACCAAAAAAAATAAAGTCTGACACTGTTTCCCCATCTATTTCCCATGAAGTGATGAGGCCAGATGGCATGATCTTCGTTTTCTGAATGTTGAGCTTTAAGCCAACTTTTTCACTCTCCTCTTTCACTTTCATCAAGAGGCTTTTTAGTTCCTCTTCACTTTCTACCATAAGGGTGATGTCATCTGCATATCTGAGGTTATTGATATTTCTCCCAGCAGTCTTGATTCCAGCTTGTGCTTCATCCAGCCCAGCATTTCTCATGATGTACTCTGCATATAAGTTAAATAAACAGGGTACAATATACAGCCTTGACGTACTCCTTTTCCTATTTGGAACCAGTTTGTTGTTCCATGTCCAGTTCTAACTGTTGCTTCCTGACCTGCATACAGATTTCTCGAGAGGCAGGTCAGGTGCTCTGGTATTCCCATCTCTTTCAGAATTTTCTACAATTGATTATGATCCACACAGTCAAAGGCTTTGGTATAGTCAATAAAGCAGAAGTAGATGTTTTTCTGTAACTCTCTTCCTTTTTCGATGATCCAGCAGATGTTGGCAATTTGATCTCTGGTTCCTCTGCCTTTTCTAACACCAGCCTGAAAATCTGGAAGTTCACAGTTCACGTATTGCTGAAGCCTGGCTTGGAGAATTTTGAGCATTACTTTGATAGTGTGTGAGATGAGTGCAATTGTGTGGTAGTTTGAGCATTCTTTGGCATTGCCTTTCTTTGGGATTGGAATGAAAACTGACCTTTTCCAGTCCTGTGGCCACTGCTGAGTTTTCCAAATTTGCTGGCATATTGAGTGCAGCACTTTCACAGCATCATCTTTAGGATTTGAAATAGCTCCACTGGAATTCCATCACCTCCACTAGCTTTGTTCATAGTGATGCTTTCTAAGGCCCACTTGACTTCACATTCCAGGATGTCTGGCTCTAGGTGAGTGATCTCACCATAGTGATTATCTGGATTGTCAAGATTTTTTTTGTACAATTCTTCTGTGTATTCTTGCCACCTCTTCTTAATAGCTTCTGCTCCTGTTAGAAGGACATTTCTGTCCTTTATCGAGCCCATCTTTGCATGAAATGTTCCCTTGGTATCTCTAATTTTCTTGAAGAGATCTCTAGTCTTTCCCATCTGTTGTTTTCCTCTATTTCTTTGCATTGATCACTGAGGAAGGTTTTCTTATCTCTCCTTGCTATTCTTTGGAACTCTGCATTCAGATGCTTATATCCTTCCTTTTCTCCTTTGCTTTTCACTTTTCTTCTTTTCACAGCTATTTGTAAGGCCTCCCCAGACAGCTATTTTGCTTTTTTGCATTTCTTTTCCAAAGGGATGGTCTTGATCCCTGTCTCCTGTACAATGTCACGAACCTCCATCCATAGTTCATCAGGCACTCTATCAGATCTAGTCCCTTAAATCTATTTCTCACTTCCATTGTATAATCATATGATTTTATTTAGGTCATACCAGAATGGTCTAGTGGTTTTCCCTACTTTCTTCAATTTCAGTCTGAATTTGGCAATAAGTTCATGATCTGAGCCACAGTCAGCTACCGGTCTTGTTTTTTCTGACTGTATAGAGCTTCTCCATCTTTGGCTGCAAACTATATAATCAATCTGATTTCAGTGTTGACCATCTGGTGATGTCCATGTGTAGAGTCTTCTCTTTTGTTGTTGGATGAGGGTGTTTGTTATGACCAGTGCATTTTCTTGGCAAAACTCTATTAGCCTTTGCCCTGCTTCATTCCATATTCCAAGGCCGAATTTGCCTGTTACCCCAGGTGTTTCTTGACTTCCTACTTTTGCATTCCAGTCCCCTAGAATGAAAAGGACATCTTTTGGGGGTGTTAGTTCTAAAAGGTCTTGTAGGTCTTCATAGAACCGTTCAACTTCAGCTTCTTCAGCGTTACTGGTTGGGGCATAGACTTGGATTACTGTGATATTGAATGATTTGCCTTGGAAACGAACAGAGATCAATCTGTCATTTTTGAGATTCATCCAAGTACTGTATTTAGGACTCTTTTGTTGACCATGATGGCTACTCCATTTCTTCTAAGGGATTTCTTAGATTTTCTTACGTTACTAATTTTAAACACCAGAATTTTCTTACCTGTTTCTTATCTCAGTTTCACATTCATGCCACCTGATGTTCATAAAGTCTTAAATTACTCCATTTAGTAAAGAAAGGAGATTTAAGGAATATTAGACATGAGCCTCAAGCAATTAAAAATGCTGAGACTGAATATGAGAAGTATTATTGAGGCAGAAAGATGGTCTCATTGTCGACTCAGCATCTAGCTACAGTCCCTTAATCTCCTACCTATAAAATATGGATAGCAGCGCCTACCACACTTCTTAGAACAATGAGACTTATACTTTGATCTTTAAAGAAGTGAGCTGCCTAATTAGATGAGTTTCCTTTAAGTATTCTTCATGTTTATCTCAATGAATTAATCTTTGGTGGGCTTCCCTGATACCTTAGTTGGTAAAGAATCTGCCTGCAAGGCAGGAGACACTGGTTCGATTCCTGGGTTGGGAAGATCCCCTAGAGAAGGGATAGACTACCCACTCCACTGTTTGGGGGCTTCCCTTGTGGCTCAGTTGGTAAAGAATCCACCTGCAATGTGGGAGACCTGGGTTTGATCCCTGGGTTGGGAATATCCCCTGGAGAAGGGAAAGGCTACCCACTCCAGTATTCTGGCCTGGAGAATTCCATAGACTGTATAGTCCATGGGGTTGCAAAGAGTTGGACATGACTGAATGACTTTCACTTTAATCTTTGGTAAATATTCTCTTCTATTTGTAGAAGAATGAGGAAGTAGAAATCAAGACATGGTAGAATATTTTTAAAGTTTTTATCATTCTAAACAGAATTTGCTACTTAAATGTTTAAAAAATATTTTGAAATAAAATTCACATAGTACTCACTGAAATCATTGTAAAAATGTACAATTAAGGATTTAATATATGCACAAGATTGTGCAATCATCATCACTAATTCCAGAAAACTTCATCACCCCAAACTGGAAATCCCCTTCACATCACCTGGCAACATCAAATCAACTGTTTTTTGTTTAACAGATTTGCCTACTCTGGACATTTCATATCAGTGGAATCATAGAGTATGTGGCTTCTGTCTGGCTTCTTTCACTTGGCATATGTTTTCAAGATTCGTTCATTCTGTAGCACAGTCAGTACTTATTTCCTTCTTCTGAATGAATACTATTCCATGGTTTAGATATACTATTTTTACTCATTCATTCATCAGTTAATGAATGTATGTGTTGCTTCCTATTTGACTATCATAAAGAATACTGCCATGAACACACATGTACATTCAAGTTTTCATTTAATGTTTTCATTTCTCTTTGGTACACATCTAGGAGTGTAATTGCTGGGTCATTAGAGTAACCAGTCTTAACTCCTTGAGATATAGCCAAACTATTTTTCAAAGTGGCTGCACCATTTTACATTACTGTCAGCAATGTATGAGTTTCATAATTTCTTCATATCCTCACCAACTTGCTTTTGGTTTTGTTTAAAATTACAGGCATCCTGGTGGGTGTAAAATGGTCTCTTGTTGCAGTTTGGCTTTGCATTTACGTAATGACCAAAGATGCTGGGCATCCCTTCATGTACTTACTGCTAAGTCGCTTCAGTCGTGTCCGACTCTGTGTGACCCCATAAATGGCAGCCCACCAGGCTCCCCCGTCCCTGGGATTCTCCAGGCAAGAACACTGGAGTGGGTTGCCATTTCCTTCTCCAATGCATGAAAGTGAAAAGTGAAAGTGAAGTCACTCAGTCATGTCCGACTCTTAGTGACCCCATGGACTGCAGCCTACCAGGCTCCTCTGTCCATGGGATTTTCCAGGCAAGAGTACTGGAGTGGGGTGCCATTGCCTTCTCCGCATATACTTACTAGCCATTTGTATTTCTTTGGATAAATGTCAATTTAATCCTTTGTTCATTCAAAAACTGGGTTGTTCTTGTTATTTTGATTATAAGGATTCTTTGCATACTTATGGAAGATCTTACTTTAAGCCAAAACAGAAATAAGACCTGACAAAGGGCTAGATCGACTCATGATTATGTATTTTAAACTCTTGTATTCATCCATGCATAAAGTCCGAATTACCTCTATGAACTTTAGCTTTATGAATACATTCTTAGGGGCTAATCTAATGGAATAATGGAGGGATGATCTCCCATGTCAGGGTTCAAGTAGAATGGGACTTTCCCGTTGTTTTTTCTGATCTATCCCCAAGCCTACCCCACACTGTGGGCACTGGGCTAGCAGTAGGGTAAAGTTGAATGATGCCTGGCATAACTAGAAGTGCCATCTTCAACACCCCCAACCAGATCCCCTGGCAGAAATTTCAGACCACAGAGAGTTTTGCATACCTCCATAATGTTTATAAATATCACAACCTAAAAAAATAAAGCAATAAGGTAAAAAAGTAACCAGTCCACCAAGGCGGATAGATTAAAAGTATCTTAAAGTACTAGTGCCTAGTTATCACTCTCCAGAAGGTAAAGAATCTGCATTAGGCACAGGCATAGCTTCCATTTTTAGGAACTTGTAACATATTAGTATCACGTTTTCCAAAATACTTTCCTACTTACTGTTGTTCCTAGGTTGCCAAGATGGGTTAGCCAAAAAGGCCTTAAAAATTAAGTACCACTAGTGTTCAAATTAGATGACTCAGAAGTACAGGGCTGGGATGTCCCTGGTGGTCCAGTGGCTAAGACTCTGTGCTTCCAGGGTAGGGGCCTTGGGTTTGATCCGCGGTCAGGAAACTAGATCCCTTATGCTAAAACTAACACCCAGCACAGTCAGGGGAAAAAAAAAAAGTAGAGGACTCACCATGTGGATTTGAACAAGACAGCCTGAGAGAGAAGGTAGAGAAAGCAGGGGTAGTGTACGAAATTGCTGCATAGATGCATCCTGTGTGTCTTTGGAACATGCACAAGGGATTGAATATTATTCTATGTGAAAACTAATGACACTGCGGTAGTTAGGCAGAACAATACTTCAGATATGATCTTGGCCATCTGAGAGCTTTGGTATGTTACAATGACTGCAAATCAGAGATACATGGTCACAATACTATGGAGATACATTAATCGTAATGAGAGAGTTCCACGGGCTTCAAGACAAAGAAACCCAAGAGGCGGAAATAGCATATGCAGACTACATTTATTCAGTGCTTACTGGACACTGGGCACATCAGATACAAAAGAGCTGGGATGGGGGAGGTAAAAATTTAATATACATGTTAATTTTACGACTAATTCTAACTACTACGGGAAGTACAAAATTTGTATAAGTTATACTTTATAATGAAATTTCAATGCCTGTCAAAAGGATAAGCTATACATACAATGCAATAAAAATGTTTTAAAATTGTGCTTAATATCACAGAACTACTCCAAAATGGGTTGGTAAAATACCTATACACCATTCATTCTTATTATACACATATATTTCACATTAAAGATTGCTGGTAAAGTACAAATACTTTGACCCCATTGCTGAAAAATCTATGGTCGACAACTATATACAAACTTCCTCTTAGAAACACATGGCATCTGTAGTCCATCTCTCCTTTAAAGCCCACCTTATTTTCAGCTTAGCTTACTATCAAGTTGTCTTCAGAACTGTTTATATTTCTTTTGTCTGATCATCTTCTTCCAATTTCCTGATTTCATTTTTTAAACAATTTATGGTTTCACGACTTGCTTTTAATCTCTCTTTAAGCTCTGCAATTTCAAAGCTTGTTTTTTTTTTTGCAGCTTCTAATTTTTCTCTGGTTTTCACTTCAAGTTCTGCAACTAAAGAAAACAGACTGTTACTAATTTATTCCATTTTTCTCATATGTCCAAGATATGTCACAGAGTAATAAACGTGACATTCCGTTAAGGTCAATGTTTCCATGATGAAATGCAAACAACTTAAGATATGTAACTTTAAACACAGGAGGGTGGGTGAGAAAGTTTGAACTCTCAAGAGAGGATCTAAGATGTTTTCTATCACAAAGAATAAAATTCGGGCCACTAGTATTTTAATTCACACTTAAGATTTTAAGACATAATGTCCTTGTTTTTCTCTATTTACATATTAATCTGGAAATTAGGGAGTATATAGTCCAAGAGACTTCCAACTAATAAAATTTCACTAAAAAGAGGATTCTTAAGTTTATGTGTAGGTAAAAGTTACATAAACAAAATCACACTGGTAAACCTGTTTCTTTTTTCAAAACAGAGTAGTAACTATCTAGGCTTGAATTCTAGCTCTACTAATTGTACCACTCTGAATAAGCTATTGTTTTAATCTCCATGCTCATTTCCTCATTTCTAAAATACAGATTATAATTGCAAACACCTGTGATATTATTTGCTTAAAAGATTTAAAATGAATATCATTTGGCACATAAAAACATATTAAGTACTATTATAACAGAGGAACATTAAATATTTAAAACATTCTAGCTGGCTATGTAACAAATAACTAAAGAAAAATATCATTACTGCAAAATAGGCTATATTTATTTAAATATTCCACTTGGATAGTGTAGTACCATGTTTATAGAGAAAAAAATGTCTACTATCACCCAACATTTCCACCTTGTAGACATTTCAGGTAATTGCTGCTGATGACTGTTAAGGCACAGTTGTACTTTTGTTAATGTAAAATGATCACTAGTTGGAAGCAGTATGGATTGAAGGAAAAAAAAGTAAAACCCTTTAAAATCAGAAAGACTTGAGTTCAAATACACCTTTTGTCCCTTACTAGCTGAATGCTGATCTCTCACTTAATTTCTTCTTTCTATATAATATAGTTAAAACTTTGTATTTCACAGAGGATTTAGGATTAAGTAATACATGTAAAAAGCATCCAGCATGTTAAAACACATGTGTTCTTATTTTGCCCACTGCTGGTGACTTTCTTTTTGTGATACATTTTGTAACAGAGCTAAACTTTTACATTGCCAAAACAATCCACATTTTTCTTTGTAATTTTCCATTGCTTTTATTTTTAAAATTATTTTTGAAAATAGGTGGTACATACACCCGATACAAAATTAAAAGGTGGAAAATCGTGTGATAAATTCCTGTAAATAGTAATTGGTAGGTTGAAGAATAACTGTGCTTGTAATTTTGGAAGAATGCCAAGTGACTCTCAGAGGTTCTATTATTAATTTATAATCTCATTAGCATAGTATGTCTGTTTCCCTACTGCATCAACTTTTTGGTCTTAAATAATCTGGAAGGTTAAAAATTATATTTCAGAATAGTTTTAATTTGCACTTCTATTACTTCTGAGATTGATAATCTTTTAATATGGTTAGGGGATATTTCTCCCTTTCTTTCTATGAATTGCCTATTTATCCTTTCCCTTGACTGGCCCCTGCCTTTAAAAAAATTGAGGTATAATTGACATACAACATATGAGTTTCAGGTGTACAACATATGAGTCAATACTTGTATATACTGCATAATGATCAACACAGTAAGTCTGAAGTTAACATCTGTTATCGTATATACAAAAAAGATCTTGACGACCCAGATAATCATGATGGTGTGATGACTCACAAAGAGCCAGACATCCTGGAATATGAAGTCAAGTGGGCCTTAGAAAGCATCACTATGAACAAAGCTAGTGGAGATGATGGAATTCCAGTGGAGCTATTTCAAATCCTGAAAGATGATGCTGTGAAAGTGCTGCATTCAATATGCCAGCAAATTTGGAAAACTCAGCAGTGGCCACAGGACTGGAAAAGGTCAGCTTTCATTCCAATCCCAAAGAAAGGCAATCCCAAAGAATGCTCAAACTACCACACAATTGCACTCATCTCACACACTATCAAAGTAATGCTCAAAATTCTCCAAGCCAGGCTTCAGCAATATGTGAACCGTGAACTTCCTGATGTTCAAGCTGGTTTTAGAAAAGGCAGAGGAACCAGAGATCAAATTGCCAACATCCGCTGGATCATCGAAAAAGCAAGAGTTCCAGTTTTAAAAACATCTATTCTGCTTTTTTCTCCTTTGACTGTGTGGATCACAATACACTGTGGAAAATTCTGAAAGACATGGGAATACCAGACCACCTGACCTGCAGCTTGAGAAACCTATACGCAGGTCAGGAAGCAACAGTTAGAACTGGACATGGAACAACAGACTGGTTCCAAATAGGCAAAGGAGTACATCAAGGCTGTATATTGTCACCCTGCTTATTTAACTTATATGCAGAATACATCATGAGAAGCGCTGGGCTGGATGAAGCACAAGCTGGAATCAAGACTGCTGGGAGAAATATCAATAACCTCAGATATGCAGATGACATCACCCTTATGGCCAAAAGTGAAGATGAGCCTCTTGATGAAAGTGAAAGAGGAGAGTGAAAAAGTTGGCTTAAAGCTCAACATTCAGAAAATGAAGATCATGGCATCTGGTCCCATCACTTCATGGGAAATAGATGGGGAAACAGTGGAAACAGTGTCAGACTTTATTTTCTTGGGCTCCAAAATCACTGCAGATGGTGACCACAGCCATGAAATTAAAAGACGCTCACTCCTTGGAAGAAAAGCTATGATCAACCTAGATAGCATATTGAAAAGCAGAGACATTACTTTGTCAACAAAGGTCCGTCTAGTCAAGGCTATGGTTTTTCCAGTGGTCATGTTTGGATGTGAGAGTTGGACTATAAAGAAAGCTGAGCGTTGAAGAATTGATGCTTTTGAACTGTGGTGTTGGAGAAGACTCTTGAGAGTCCCTTGGACTGCAAGGAGATCCAACCAGTCCATTCTGAAGGAGATCAGCCCTGGGTGTTCGTTGGAAGGCCTGATGCTAAAGCTGAAACTCCAACATTTTGGCCACCTGATGCAAAGAAATGACTCATTTGAAAAGACCCTGATGCTGGGAAAGATTGAGGGCAGAAGGAGAAGGGGAAGACAGAGGATGAGATGGCTGGATGGCATCACTGACTCAGTTGACATGGGTTTGGGTGGACTCTGGGAGTTGGTGATGGACAGGGAGGCCTGGTGTGCTGCAGTTCATGGGGTCTCAGGGAGTCGGACACGACTGAGCAACTGAACTGAACTGAACTGAACCATATATAGTTATGAATTTTTTTCTTGTAAGGACAAATTTTAAAATCTACTCTCAGCAACTCTCAAACATGCAATATAATATTATTAACTATAGTCACTATCCTGTAAATCATATCACCTCTTATTTATAACTAGAAGTTTGCACCTTTTTGGCCACGCCTGCCACAACCCCAACCTCTGGCAACCACTAATCTGTTCTCTGTTATTTTTGAGCTTTTGTTTTTAAGCGTCTACACATAAATAAGATTACACTGTATTTGTTTTTTTCTGATTCATTTCACTTAGCATAATGCCCTTGTGGTCCATCTATGTTGATACAAATGGAAAGATTTCTTTTTAATGGCTGAATATTATTCCATTATGTTTGTGTGTGCATGTGTACATATGTATGTATGTATGTATGTATGTATGTATGTGTGTGTGTATAAAAAACACTTCTTTATCCAGTCGTCTATTGATGGACACTTACGTTGTTTTCCTATCTTGGTTATTGTAAATAATGCTGAAATGAACCAGAGAAGGCAATGTCAACCCACTCCAGTACTCTTGCCTGGAGAATCCCATGGACCTAGAAGCCTGGTGGGCTACAGTCCATGGGGTCGCTAGGAGTCAGACATGACTGAGCAACTTCATTTCACTTTTCACTTTCATTCATTGGAGAAGGAAATGGCAACCCACTCCAGTATTCTTGCCTGGAGAATCCCAAGGATGGTGGAGCCTGGTGGGGTGCCGTCTCTGGGGTCACAGAGAGTCAGACACAACTGCAGTGACTTAGCAGCAGCAGCAGCAGCTGTAATGAAAATGGGGTGTATATTATCTTTTCAAGTTAGTGTTTTTGTTTTCCTTCAGAGCCATATCCAGGAGTGGAATTGATGGATCATATGGTAGTTCTACTTTTATTTTTTTGACGAAACTCCACACTGTTTTCCATAGTGGCTACACCAGTCAACATTGAGTAATGGTTTTCTTTTCTCCACATCCTTGCCAACACTTGTTATTTCTAGTCTTCTTGATATCAGCCATTATGCTGCTGCTGCTAAGTCGTTTCAGTCATGTTCAACTCTGTGCGACCCCACAGACGGCAGCCCACCAGGCTCCCCGGTCCCTGGGATTCTCCAGGCAAGAACACTGGAGTGGGTTGCCATTTCCTTCTCCAATGCATGAAAGTGAAAAGTGAAAGTGAAGTCGCTCAGTGGTGTCTGACTCTTTGCGACCCCATGGACTGCAGCCTACCAGGCTCCTCCGTCCATGGATTTTCCAGGCAAGAGTACTGGAGTGGGGTGCCAGTGTCTTCTCCGATCAGCCATTCTAACAGACATCAAATAATACTTTGTGGTTTTGATTTGTATTTCCCGGATGATAAGTGATACTGAATGTATTTTTGATATCTGTTAGCCATCTGCATGTCTTCTTTGAAAAAATATCTATTTAGCTCTTCTGTCCAGTTTTAATTGAATTGTATGCTTTGTTTGGTCATTGAGCTGTATGAGTTCTGTATATATTTTGGAAATTAACTCTTTATCAGATACATGATTTGCAAATATTTTCTCCCATTCAGTAGGTTTCCTTTTAATTTTGTGGTTGGTTTCTTTTGCTCTGAAGCTTTTTAATTACTGGTTATTGGCCTTTTAAAATGATGTGCAGGAGCTCTTTATATACAAAAGAAACAAGTCATCTGTAATAGAAGTACAATATTTCTTTTCATGGCTTGTCTTTAGACTTGGTTGACAATGCAGAAATTTTTACCCCGTTGCTCCCCTTCTCTCTTCATATCAATTAAAAGACATACACAGAGTGAAAGCAAGCTTTCCTGGTGGCTCAATGGTAAAGGCTCTGTCTGCAATGCAGCAGATGTAAGACAGGTAGGTTCAATCCCTGGACTGGGAAGATCCCTTCAAGAAGGAAATGGCAATCCACTCCAATATTCTTGCCTGTGAAATCCCATGGACTTCTGAGCTTCCCTGGTGGCTCAGACGGCAAAGAATCTGCCTGCAATGAGGGAGATCTGGGTTCTATCCCTGTGTTGGGAAGATCCTCTGGAGGAGGGCATGGCAACTCACTCTAGTATTCCTGTCTAGAGAACCCGAGTGGACAGAAAAACCTGGTGGGCTAGTCCATGGGACTGCAAAGAATCAGACACAACTGAAGTGACTGAGCACATACATGGATTTCCAGAGAAGCCTGGTGGGCTAAAGTCCATGGAACCACAAAGAGTTGGACACGACCGAGCGACTAAACAACAGCAGAGTAAAAGGCACATTGACAGAGGCTGGGACACAGACGTAGGAAATAGACAAGAAAGAAAATGCATTACAGTGTCATGAGGTAATTAGGGAGCTATAAAGCAGACAGGATTCATAACAAGGGGAAAGAGTACGTGTGTGTGTGTGTGTATATATATATATATCAAGGAATGCTTCTTGGCAGAAGTAAAATCTGAACTGAGTTTTAAAGAATAAAATAAGAATTAGATGAAGTGGGATACAGCAGGCTTTGGAAACAGTACAGAAAGATTTGGGAAACAACAAGGACTTTATGACAGTAACAGGTAGTTTTAAATCTAGTCAGGAAGACTTAATTTAACTCATCTGTTAGAGGACAGCATTCATTATAGATATAGATCTTTGTTCTTTGATTTAGTCACCATACTGTATTTTTGACAAATCGTAAAACTGCCAAGGGTACCATATATTGGAGAAATGGGTTAATTAATGAGGAGATCCTAGAAGAAAACATTTAAAAACTTGTTTTAGCCTGTTCTAGTTTTCTGCTTCCTATATATTAAATGTTTACACATACATTTAAGATATACATGTGCATATATGTATGTCCGTGTGTGTATGTATGTATGTATGTACACGTGTGTGTATGTATGTACGTGTGTGTGTGTGTTCAGTCGTGTCCAACTCTTTGAAATTCCATGGGCTATAGCATATATAAATATATATAAAATTTCTATTTTAAATTCCAAATGAAGCCTCAATTTACAGTAAACTAATCCAAAGAAGAATTATTAGTTTTGCAAAGCAAATGTAATGCACCAGTTAGAAGCACAGGCTTTTTACAAAGAGAAACAACTTATTGGTTAACAGCACAGACTCTGTGTGGGTTTAAATCCTGGCTCTGCTGAGTGATATGGGGCAAGATCAAAACTCTCTATGCAAAATGGGGTTAACAGTAGTACCTCTCTCTGAGGGCTATCAAGGGAATTCCTAAGGTCTTCCTTTGTGGCTCAGCTGGTAAAGAATCTGCCTGCAATGGAGGAGACCTGGATTCAATCCCTAGGTTGGGAAGATCCCCTGGAGAAGGGAAAGGCTACCCACTCCATTATTCTGGCCTGGAGAACTGCATGGACTATATAGTCCATGAGGTTGCAGAGTCAGACATGACTGAGCAACTTTCACTTCACTTTAGAAATGTAAAGCACTTATCTAGTACATGTAAGCTCTATTAAGTATCCAATATCAGTTTAGTCATTCCTTGTAGAAGCAACTTCTATTAAAAGCTAGACCATTAGTGCTTAAGTCAATTTCTGCAGGTTTCAGTTCAGTTCAGTTGCTTAGTCGTGTCCAAGTCTTTGCGACCCCATGAGTCGTAGCGCACCAGGCCTCCCTGTCCATCACCAACTCCCAGAGTTCACCCAGACTCACATCCATCGAGTCAGTGATGCCATCCAGCCATCTCATCCTCTGTCGTCCCCTTCTCCTCCTGTCCCCAATCCCTCCCAGCATCAGAGTCTTTTCCAATGAGTCAACTCTTTGCAAATATCTTTATAAACTTTTAATGTGCTTTATAATGAGCAACCTCTATCCTATTACTCTTATCTACAATGCTTTTAGACCCTAAGTTCTGAGGACTGCCTAGGAGACTGGGCTGTACCACTAACTCATATTAATTGGGCAAGTTTCTTACCAATGTGTGCCTCAGTTTCCTTTTCTAAACGGATTACCTAAAAAAGTTATTATAGATATAAATGAGCTTATACATGTACAGATTAGAAAAGTATAAATGGTAAGTACTCAACAAATCTGATATTATTACCAAATATTGAGTATAATGTTCTCAAACTGGTAAAAGTGCATCTATCTTTTTTTACACCTTTGATTAATATTACCAAATTGCTTTCCTAAAAGGCCTATTCACATAAACAATTCATGAGAACACAGTGTTCACCACATCCTTACTAGGTACAACTATGATAGATTTCTTTTGCATATTTGATACAAATATAGCCATCCATTATTACTGGTTTGCATTTTAAAAATTACTAGCAGGGTCAAATATTTTACTTTTTATTTACTAACCATCTTTCTTCTGTCTGTCCACTCCGTTGTCCATTTATAAACTGAAGTTTAAAACTATATTCTATTTTTATTTTAGAGTTTTACAGCTTTTAATCCTTTGTCATATTTTCCAAAAATCTATTTTTTGTTTTTTTGCCCTTTTGAAATGCATAAGTTACATATCTTTTGCAAAAAAATCTTTTTGTCTTTCAATGTAATTTCTTCTAACACTTCAAATTTACAAAGTCTTCCATAGCCAGGATAGACAGTCATTTCTCTAATTTTTTAAACAGGTTAATTGATATAAAAAAAAATTTAGGGACTTCCTTGGTGGTCCAATTGTTAAGACTCTGCACTTCCAATACAAGGGGCACGGGTGTGATCCTTGCTTGGCCATATGCATATGGTATGGAAAAAAAACTCAAAAAACAATTAACTACCATTAATTAAAATGGAATTGATTAAGTGCCATGAAGCAATGATCTAAATTAAGTTTTCTTCTCAAAAGTTATCAACTGTGCCAATACCATTTACAGAATTATCTTTTTATTCCTTATAGACTTGATGCTGTTAAGAAAATAACCTCAAGATAGGTGAAAAGACAGCCTTCAGAATGGGAGAAAATAATAGCAAATGAAGCAACTGACAAACAACTAATCTCAAAAATATACAAGCAACTCCTGCAGCTCAATTCCAGAAAAATAAATGACCCAATCAAAAAATGGGCCAAAGAACTAAATAGACATTTCTCCAAAGAAGACATACAGATGGCTAACAAACACATGAAAAGATGCTCAACATCACTCATTATGAGAGAAATGCAAATCAAAACCACAATGAGGTACTATTTCATGCCAGTCAGAATGGCTGCTATCCAAAAGTCTACAAGCAATAAATGCTGGAGAGGGTGTGAAGAAAAGGGAACCCTCCTACACTGTTGGTGGGAATGCAAACTAGTACAGCCACTATGGAGAAGAGTGTGGAGATTCCTTAAAAAACTGGAAATAGAACTGCCTTATGACCCAGCAATCCCACTACTGGGCATACACACCAAGGAAACCAGAATTGAAAGAGACACATGTACCCCAATGTTCATCACAGCACTGTTTGTAATAGCCAGGACATGGAAGCAACCTAGATGTCCATCAGCAGATGAATGGATAAGAAAGCTGTGGTACATATACACAATGGAGTATTATTCAGCCATTAAAAAGAATACATTTGAATCAGTTCTGATGAGGTGGATGAAACTGGAGCCTATAATACAGAGTGAAGGCAGAAAGAAAAACACCAATACACTATACTAACACATATATATGGAATTTAGAAAGATGGTAACAATAACCCTGTATGCGAGACAGCAAAAGAGACACAGATGTATAGAACAGTCTTTTGGACTCTGTGGAAGAGGGAGAGGGTGGGATGATTTGGGAGAATGGCACTGAAACATGTATAATATCATATATGAAACGAATCGCCAGTCCAGGTTCGATGCAGGATACAGGATGCTTGGGGCTGGTGCACTGGGATGACCCAGAGGGATGGTACGGGGAGGGAGGTGGGAGGGGGTTTCAGGATGGGGAACACGTGTATACCCGTGGTGGATTCATGTTGATGTATGGCAAAACCAATACAATATTGTAATTAGCCTCCAATTAAAATAAATAAATTTGTATTTAAAAAAAAAGAAAATAACCTCAAGATAATACAAAAAGTGCAGTTTACTAATAAAAACTTCCCAAGGTTGGGGCTTCCCTGGTGGCCCAGTGGTTAATTCAGCTGCCGATGCAGGGGACACATGTAGACCCCTAGTATGGGAAGAGTCCACATGCAGTGGGGCAACTAAGCACATGCTCCACAGCTACTGAGGCTGTGCTCTACAGCCTCTGCTCCCCAACAAGAGAAGCCACTGCAATGAGAAGTCCATGCACTGCAATGAAAAGTAACCTCCACTTGCTGGAATTAGAGAAGGACTTCCTGCAGCAACAAAGACCCAGTGCAGCCAAAAATAAATTTGAAACATGGACCAAGGAGTCTAACATGTGCTCGAGTCAGGGGCTCTGCACAAAAGCCAGGCGTGCAGGGAGATGGGGGTTGGAGTGGATCATGCCTGGGGGGTTTCAGGGCACGCCAGTTGGCGAAGCAAGCGTTCAGGGTGAGCGGTGATAATGTCAGCCACCCACCCACCTTGAAAAAATAAACTAAATAAATTAAAAAAAGAAACTTTCCAAGGTTATAAAGCTCCACATATAAGCTTTAATATAGCAAAAGTAGTTTGTGGAAAAGTCTTTTTATAAAACACATTTGTTTTTACCCGTTACACACATATGAATTAATGATATTAGTCTTGTTGAAAACACAGAAATGCAGGCACTTGAATTTTAAAAGAGAATTTTCCTCTATGAATATGAAATGGGAGAAAGATTTATAATGAAGAGAAAATGACCATTAACAAATTAAAACAGCATATTACTGTGCTTTTTACCTTTTCGAAGTGATCATATACATTTCTGTTTTATGTTCACAAAAAAGTAGGCCATATTTTCAGATGTAGAAAATGAAGCATAAATCCTTTTAATGAGTGTGATTTGAAATTTTAAATGACTGCTGCTGCTGCTGCTGCTGCTAAGTCGCTTCAGTCGTGTCCGACTCTACGACCCCATAGACGGCAGCCCAGGCTTCCCCGTCTCTGGGATTCTCCAGGCAAGAACACTGGAGTGGGTTGCCATAACGACTACCAAGTGGCAATTTTAATCAGTATTCAGATCATTTAACTCCCAGTCATGGGTTTCATGAAAACACAAACAAAACACTCCTATAACCATTAATGGTTAAACAGCCATCTCTTTCCCCAGCAGGGCATTTTCATCCCCTCACCCTTTTCTTTTACTGGATCACTTCTTTCAGCCTACACCTACACTTACTGGTCTACTTCCCCCGGAAAACACTGGCCTCTGGACCCCAAATCCTGCTTTTCCTACTGCTTCAAGAGCTACTTTCCCTTTACAGGTCAAACTCTAAGACAGGCTTATCCATAGCACCTGTCTCCAGGGTCTCATCTCATTCTCTCTGGATCCACTTCAACTGATGTTCTGTCCTTACTATTCTCCTTCAACTGCCCCGCTGAGGTCCGTGAAAAGGAATTTCACGTTGCCATCACCTATTTCTTGGCTCTTATCTTACTTGGTGTATAAGAGGTACACAGCTAACGACTATTTCCTGATGAACCTTCTTCACTTGGCTCTAGGGTATTATGTGCACCTAGCTTTACTCCCTCCACACTCATGTTTATCTTTTTTTTTTTTAACTAATTTCCTTAGCCGTTCATCTCCTTAATCTCTAAATTTTGGGAAAGCCTAGGGCTCAGTCTTTGAACCTCTGTTTATCTTCACTTACCCTACTGATGATACCATATGGCCTCACAATTTATAAATCCACCTATATGCCCAGACCCTTCCTTGAATACCAGACTTTGAGTACAATTCCCTTCTCAACATCTCCACTTAAATGTCTTACAGGCATTTCACACCCATCATGTCCAAACTTACTCCTAATCGTTCCCCTCAAAGCTGCCCCTCCCAGACTTCCTATCTCTATGAAAAGCAACAATAATTTTTTGTTTGTTTGTTTCCTTCTTTGGGCTCCAAACCTTAAGAGTCATGCTTTGTATTAACACACCTCCTTCTCTCACATCTTACTAAACCATCAGCAATCCTATTGTATCTATCTTTAAAACAGAACCTCCATTGCTGTCCCATTGGTACTACTCACAACTCTATCACATCTGGACAACTGCAACAACCTCCTAACTACTCTGCTTCTACTCTTTCTGCTTTATAGTCTACACTCAACATAGCAACCAGGGTGATTGACCTTTTGTAAATGTTACTCTTATAATGTCACTCTGCTGCTCAAAACCCACAAAAAAACTTCACATCTCCTTCAGTTTAAAAATCTAAAGTCCTTATAAGTTACCCCTAAGACCCTGTTTGACCTGGTCCTCTATTAACTTACTTCTTTGGCCTCGTCTCCCACTCCGTGTTCCCTCTACTCCAGTCACACTGGCTTTTCTGTTGTTCCTTGGATACGCCAAGCCTGCTCTTACCTCAGGGCTCCTGCCCTTGCTGCCCCTCTACACATAACATCCCTCCCTCATGCAGCTGCATGGCTCATTTCCCCACTCCTTTTGTTATTTGCTCAAATGCCACAATTTCAGGAAGCATTCTCTGACCTGATACTTAAAACTCTAACAATCTCCTTGCACCAGAAGCACTCCCTCACCTGCTGTAGGTTTCTCCATGCCATCCAATCACTACCTAATGTTTTATTGTTCTATTTATTGAATATTTCTCTTCCTTCCACTAGAATGTAAGCTCCATGAGGATAGGGCTTTTGTCTGGTTTAGACACTGCTTTATCTCCTGAACCTAGAACAATGCTTGGCATAGTACAGATGCTCAATATATATTGGAAGCAAATAAATGA
This sequence comes from Bos javanicus, assembly GCF_032452875.1. NCBI lineage: Eukaryota > Metazoa > Chordata > Mammalia > Artiodactyla > Bovidae > Bos > Bos javanicus. The sequence goes on from NC_083872.1 coordinate 44,580,881, forward strand.
AAGATCAAAGGAACACCTGAATAAATGTCAACATGGGGTTGGTAAACAGGTTTCATCTTGAATGACAAATGCAAATGACTGATACAGCTGCATGAAATGCTGTGTAGAGAGAAAGAGACGCTAACCACAGTACTCTAAAGCATAATGTTCTGCAAGGTTCTTCACACCAATCGTTAGCAAAGACTAGTACATACAGAAAATGATTGAGTGATAGGTTAAGCGAGATTAATGACAAGCTACACTTAAATGGAATTAGTGAATAAAAGACAAACAATATTTCAGAGTGTGTGAGCAGCTGTCTTTTACCTTTTTGAAAGTTGGCCTATTCTGAGAACTATTTAAAACATCCTTCTTATTTGTTCTTTAGTAATACATATTTTGTTTCCTCCTAAAAATTTTACCTATACATAATAAAAAAATTTAATAGTCACTTATCATACAATCCTTTCACCATCACTGAATACATTTTTCAGTTCAGTTCAATTGCTCAGTGTGTCCAACTCTTTGTGACCCCATGAATCGCAGCACGCCAGGCCTCCCTGTCCATCACCAACTCCCAGAGTTCACCCAAACTCACGTCCATCGAGTCGGTGATGCCATCTAGCCATCTCATCCTCTGTCGTCCCCTTCTCCTCCTGCCCCCAATCCCTCCCAGCATCAGAGTCTTTTCCAATGAGTCAACTCTTCGCATGAGGTGGCCAAAGTACTGGAGTTTCAGCTTTAGCATCATTCCTTCCAAAGTATTATCACTCAGGATTAATTATAAACTCATGGCACTTACATTCTGTTTCATGCTTATAGGCTCCTAAGGTAAGCTGACGAGATGTTGTCAATAATTGTTGCATCATTGCTGTTGGGTCTTGAAATATCTAACGGGACAGAATGGAAAAAAAAGCCCTGTAACTTCAAAATCTACAAATTGAAAATGCTTTAAAAACTCTCATTATAAAATCTTACCATTTCATCATAAAACTCTGAAACCACTGTTTTTTTCCCCAGCATTGCATTGGTGTCTGACTGAAACAGCTTTAATAAATGATACAGTGTTACCTGTGAAACAAAAACAGATACGACATCCGTGGATGGTTTTTATCATCATCATGTGAGATTATCATTTCTCTAACTGATTTACAGTTACAGAAATAACTACTAAAGTAAAGCAGTAAACCTATCAAATTCAGGATCCTGTCACAACTACAACTTACAGTGGCAGATCATCCAAACTCTGACTGTACTTTTATTTTCCTATTAGGTATTAACATCTATCCATTATCTATTCAATACGTATGCTACAAAGAGGGTAAGTAAAGACTGGCTACAAACCATTCCAGAGAGTGACTATATATAAAAACAATACAAGATACAGCTATGCAAATTAAACTGGGAAATCACTAAGACAAAAAGTCTTTTACTTATACATATGAAATTTGCTTAACTGTGACAGATAAAGTTTACAAATTCACTGTGAGGAAAAAAGATTTGATTTCAAAAGGAACGATCAATACTAAAATACTCAAGTTTTAGAGGACAAGTTAATTTCTCTGGTGTAATATTAATTATAAGATTATAACATAAGTAGCATAATAAACGAAAAGTTAGCCACTGATAATTCACTTCGGCAAGAGCAACCTCTCTTCAAAATACTTGGAAACATATAATAAGACATCAATGGAAAAGCTTTGCAGCACAAGGTATGATTATTTGAACAAAACAAATTCTAGCAGGTAAAACATCAAGGGTTCATGCTGAAGTTGGAGAAGCAACTGAGAGGACTTGAAGAATTTTCCCAAAAAGTCAGCTAAAATCATCATAAAAAGCAGGCATCATATTTAAAGCAGATAATTTGACAATTTCTAGGATGACAGAAAGCAGATGAGACTACAACAATAAATAAACCATAATAGGGAAATCCATAACCTAAAAACTTAGGGAAGAAAACTACATCAGAGGTGAGAGACGGTGGCCCCAGTGGAGCCCAAGAGAGACTGGAAGCTCAAAGATGGCAGGTGTAGAAATCAAGAATGCTTTGGGTGGCTGGGTTGGTTAATCTTCCTTCTCCTTTTACTTATAGACAAGATAGCATATCCTCCTGTGGATCCTAGAATTCTTCACCCAATCAATCAAGTATGAAGCAAAAATAAAGATATTTTTAGAGAGCATTTACTCTGAAAATTTATTTCTTAAGCATCCTTTCTGAAGAAATTCCTCCAGCAAAATGAAAAAAAGAAAGAAATATGAAGATAAAGGATCATGTGTCATCCTCAGGAGCTGCGAGGCACTATCTAAAATTGAAAAATCCAAACTTAGGGATTTAAATACATCAGATACAAGGGAGTTAATTCCTAGAGGAACTGAAAACAGTAACTGTCATTTTCCTGAAGAAGGGGTCAGAAATGGGGTAACTTCCATGTTATGGGGTTAAATTATATCCCCCCAAAGATAGTGAAGAATCTATACTTATCCTCAGTACCTGTGAATGTGACCATATTTGCAAACAGAGTCTTCACAGATGTAATCAAGTTAAGATGAAGTCACGGGGCGGGGCGCGCCCCCTAGCCCAATATGACTGATATCCTCATAAAAAGAGAAGAGACACAGAGATGGGGAGGGAGAGACGGCCATGTGACAATGGAGGCAGAGACTGGAGTTATGCTGCCATAGCCAAGGAACACCTGGCGCTACCACAAATTAGAGGAGGCAAGAAAAGATCCTCCCCTAGAGGCTTTGGAGAGAGCATGGCCAACACTTTCAAACTGGACTTCTAGTCTCCAGAACCAAGAGAATAAACTGTTGTTTTCACCCATTCAGTTTGTGATACTGTTATGGCAGCCATAGAAACCCAATACAGGAAGCTTGCACATTTTATTTTTTAATCTTTTTAAAAACTATATATTACGTGTTTTATAATTTGAGCAGTATTGAAAACTACATCATAAAACTGTCCTTTCCCAAACTTATTCAGATTTTGCAAGGCATTCATGCAGATACCACGGAGAAGGCGATGGCACCCCACTCCAGTACTCTTGCCTGGAAAATCCCATGGACGGAGGAGCCTGGTAGGCTGCAGTCCATGGTGTTGTGAAGAGTCGGATATGACTGAGAGACTTCACTTTTCACTTTCATGCATTGGAGAAGGAAATGGCAACCCACTCCAGTGTTCTTGCCTGGAGAATCCCAGGGATGGGGGAACCTGGTGGGATGCTGTCTATGGGGTCACACAGAGTCTGGCATGACTGAAGCAACTTAGCAGCATGCAGATACAGACAATGAAAAATTTCAAGACATATGTCTCTAATTTACACTGATGCTTGAAGATTCTTAGAGCAATGAAAATGCCTATACCTGCTAGCAATATTTCTAGGAATAAAACTCTAATATTAGTATTTTATTTTTACAAACAATCATTCCTTTTACATAGTGGCTTGACCTGTAATAGCTTACCGGATAATGGAAGCAAATCACAAGTTACCCATGTCTTTCTTTTATAATTTAAGTAAATCTTCATATGACTTATTTTCTATAAGAGTCAACTGAAAAACTATAATAGTTTCATTACACTGAAAGAACACGAGAATAGTTTGGAGTGGATAAAATTCAGGTTCATGTAGATCTACATGAAAACCTATCAATACATCAATCACTGCAGAAGTGCAAAAGAATGTATTACCTTCCCTTCCCAAGAGTAGACTTTGAGAACTGTCTCATAATGAGGTTACATGATATAATGATTTCTTTCAGAGATGTATTTTCCAAGGAGGGGCAGGGAGGTGAGATGGGGGAGACAGATGAGGCGGCAGACAGTTTAAAGCAGCACATTCTCAAAATAAAATGAATTCAAAGCAACCTTACAAAGTTAACAAGAACCTTAGCTCTAATAACATTAACAATTTCTCCCTCTCCCCTATCTCAGTATCTGCCATATTCTGTGCTCTATATTCCCAAATAGACTATTTTGATCAAGGATAGGTAGTGTCTGATCTTTGTATCCTGCCCTCTGAGAAGTATCTTGCAAATATATTTAATAATTTTTTGCCAAACAGAGTATCTGTGAGAGTATCTCAGAAAGACAAGACTGGTAGGGGATACCAAAACATTACCACATGGAAGATATTTAAGTAACCATTTAGATGGCTCTTCAGGAGGAAAATAAAAACAAACTAATCTATGAATAGTTATCAGGAAAAAGTTCAAGGAAGCTTAATATAAAGTAGAACTTTCTGAAAACCAGAACTTCTCCAAATCTGAACAGGATGTTTCACTTCATGATGGAAGCTAGTCTTCTTTTCTTACTATGCTGGAGGGGCTAAAGGAAACTTCTATGGAGTGGTCTACGTCAACTGGTCCTAAATCTTACTGTGCATCAAAATTACCTGGGGGTGCTGGCCTCTCTCCAAACCTATGGATCACCATCCAGAGAATGGGGACTAGGTGTCTGAACTTCTAAAAAATACCTCAGGCATTTCTGGCATAGTTAGTTAGGAACTAATTCTATCACTGGCCCAGGTGCTATTCAACTCCTTTAAAAGCACAGTTTTACAAATGTAATCAGATAATTAAAGTGTAAATGTTTGGTGCTGAAGGAATGAACTCAATCTGTCAGGAAGAAAATTGATGATGATGAATGTTAAAACCCTGAAAGTGGAGTTAAACACTGACCATACAAATGTGCAGTGAAATAGCCTGAGTTGTAACTCTTTGTGTTTAACAATACAACAGGCTTAGTGGTTTTAGTCAAAAGAGTAAAGGAAAGAGTATGACATCTGAATGCAAATATACAGGTTCAAAAACTAGCTCTACCACAATTAACTGTATTTTTGAGCATAAGACTTTATCTCTGAGCCTTAGTATCCTCATCTCTAAAAAAAAGGATCTCACCAACCTCACCAAGTTGCTGAGGGCTCAAAGTGAAAACTTTTGGGACTTTTTACATTAGCTAGCAACAATCGGAAGAGAGCAAATGATGAAAAAGTCAGTAGTTATAATAAGGAATCATGAATAAGATAAAGCTGCTAGTACTGATGACAGTATGAAAAGTAAAAAGGCATTCTAGGGTTTTTAACTAAAAAAACGGGACACTCCCATTTCAGACACTGTATGGACTCAACTTGTTTATTACTAATAACCAAAAAATACTAATGAATTTTAGACATTTTTTTGCTGTAGTAATCATATAATTTCCATGATTTCTTTCAAATAACTGTTTGTATTGTATTCCTTCTTTTTATACTTAGAAAATAAAAGATTTTTGAAAGGCACTTCATTTAAAAAAGGAAAACATTAATGCATGGCAAGATATAGCAAGACATAAACTTATATAAACTATACCTGAATAAAAAAATGTCAACATACAGCTTGTATATGTTGTCTAATGTACTATTACATTTTCACAATTACTAAAAAAAATCCATTTTATATCTACAAAGAGTAACATTACTCACAGGTCTTTCATTAGGATCAATGAAAAATATTTTGATGATTATTTCAAATTCACCCCATCCTGTTTCAGTAATCTCATATGGAGGCTTAGTAACAACTAAAAGAAAGAAAAAAGAAAACAATTAGGAATTTTAAATTGCTGATACAGTTTCCTAGTTCTTTTATATTTTGTATGTTATGAATCACAGAACTACTGTACCTCTTAAAGGATTGCCATAGCTTTCGTGTAATTTAAATTGGATTTTCTTCACATATGCTGACATATCCTAAAACACAGAGAATTAATTAGTTCTGCCATCTACATATAAAAATTAGGAGGGAAATATATTGAACATATGTACTAATTTTATAGACAAGAAATGCCTAAGAAATATGAATTACAACCTGGAGGTTTGTTTTTTATTTTAAACAAAGGAAGCTTGTGCCAGATTCTTTCATAATTCATCATATATATAAATATATATGTCTCTATTCACTTGTGTTGCAAATCTTATGTTTATGTACCTCTGAGTATTGTTTGATATATCTCTGCTGACAACATCCAAAATCGATTGTGATTTTTCCATAAAAACAAATACATTTTTTCCATGTGGTAGTAGAATGTATCATTACTTCATTTTATTGCTTAATAATATTTCACTGTATGAATACACCACATTTTATTTATTAACTTATCAGTTTGGAGACATTTGGGCAATTATGAATAATGTCACTGAATATTTACACACAAGTTTTTGTGTGGACTTTCAAAGTTTTTTGTCTTTTAATTTTGTTTAATACATGATAGTATAAATGCTGAAGAAGAAACATTATCAAGCTTAATTGGTTTCACCATTTTAATTCAGTCTTTTGGTGAAATATACCAAGAAAAGATAAATAGAAATCAAAGGTCAACTAGAATCTTCTTTGCCCTTGAAATTAAGATAACTTTGGGTGGCATCACTACTTGCTGTGCTGTATTTTGCTCAATTTCAGCTCCAGCGGCCTACATTCAACTAGTCACCTTTAAATTGTAGCTGCACTGAGTTCTATGTGGGCATCCCTGGTGGCGCTAGTGGTAAAGAACCTGCCTGCCAGTGCAGGAGATAAGAGATGTGGGTTCGATCCTTATGCGGAAGATCCCCTGGAGAAGGACATGGCGACCCACTCTGGTATTCTTGCCTGAAGAATCCCACAGACAGAGGAGCCTGGACAGCTACAGTCCATAGGGCTGCAAAGAGTCGGACACGACAGAATCAAGTTAGCATGCACGCACTGAGCTGAGTCACTATAAACTGTCCTACATGGCAGTTTAATGTGTGGCATATTGTGTTTTATTTACTTCTAAATTGGTCATCTCTTAATTTATTAAACATGACTGAACACAGTGTGGGGTTACATGGGAAGACTACCCTTAAAACTGACTCTATAAAGTTATTTTGAATAGTTACTAGATTACTTCACAAAATGTGCCCTCTCCTTGATAAAGTATAAGTCCAAAATTCTTCTCGATTACATGTGGTAAAAATATTTGAAGCAGGATATCTGTATCATTATCAAGCTATGAATCTATCCTGTGGTTTTTGGCACCATTTTCAACTTTTCAGAAATTAACATCTCTTCATGATGCCTCTAAATGCTTTTTCAGATGTTTCCAGATGGTAACAAATGATTAGAATGATAACATAAATTCTCACTTGCCTTATTGCTTCCACTATATTGGATCAGTAACAGCTGACATACAGAATGAAGGGTTTTAAACAGAGGAATATTTATTCATTCAGTACCTACTGAATACCTACTATGTAGTGACTACATTCCAGGCATTAGAGATTCAGCCACAAAACCAAACTACCAGCAGCCAGATTATGTAGCAGTTTTGTCTTTCACCTTCTCTGATTATCAAATTATAACTTAAATTTGTCATTCCTGAAACATGTGATTATACACTAGGCTACCTTAAGAGGTGGTGATTAGAAGACATACTATGTATACTATGTTTACAGGACAGTTCTTGCTACCATTGTTGTTATTTAATCGCTAAGTTGTGTCCAGCTCTTTTGCGACCCTACAGACCACAGCCTGCCAGGCTCCTCTATCCATGGGCTTTCCTAGGCAAGAATACTGGAGTGGGTTGCCAATTCCTTCCCACGGAATCTTCCTGACCCAGGGACTGAACCCACCTCCTCTGCATTAGCAGGTGAATTCTTAACCACTGAGCCAGCAGGGAAGCTCATAACTTAATTTTAATTAGAAAACAGTTTTGGAAAACTGAGTTCTACTAACAAGTATACAAAGATGACAGCTCTTACTTTATTCTTTCAACTTTTGGGGTAACATTCTACAATGGGCAATTGTTTTTACCTTTTTTTTAAAAAAAACTTTTTATTCTCTACTGCAGTAAAGCTGACTAGCAATACTATGACAGTTTCAGGTGAACAGTGAAAGGACTCAGCCATACATATACATGTACCCATTCTCCTCAAACTCCCCTCCCAATAACATTCAGCAGAGTTCCATGCACTACACAGTAGGACGCTGGTTATCCTACAATGGGACAATTTTATTATCAGTTACTATAAAATGATACTACAATTTATCTTCAAGCAAAACAAACCATAGCTTCAAAAAGGTTTTAGGAAAAATAAATATTTACCTCATTTCTATATGGTTTTACATATACTGTCCACTGATGGGTGTGCCCATCTTCTTCTCTTTTCTTTCCAAAATATCGAGCAACATTACCATAAACTATTGGTTTAACGATAGTAACACCCTAAAAGAAAAACAATTTCAACATAAATTAACGTATCATTACCCAAATAAACAGAAGGAAAGCTTTGAAAGCCTGATTAAAGAAATGGCAGGCAGCCTAACAACCTAGGTTTGCATATACCATGGATTTCCCTTAAAAATCAATTCCAGACAATTAGCCTCATCTGGTCCCATCACTTCATGGGAAATAGATGGGGAAATAGTGGAAACAGTGTCAGACTTTATTTTTCTGGGCTCCAAAATCACTGCAGATGGTGACTGCAGGCATGAAATTAAAAGACACTTACTCCTTGGAAGGAAAGTTATGACCAACCTAGATAGCACATTACTTTGCCAACAAAGGTTCGTCTAGTCAAGGCTATGGTTTTTCCTGTGGTCATGTATGGACGTGAGAGTTGGACTGTGAAGAAAGCTGAGAACCGAAGAATTGATGCTTTTGAACTGTGGTGTTGGAGAAGACTCTTCAGAGTCTCTTGGACTGCAAAGAGATCCAACCAGTCCATTCTGAAGGAGATCAGCCCTGGGATTTCTTTGGAAGGAATGATGCTGAAGCTGAAACTCCAGTACTTTGGCCACCTCATGCGAAGAGTTGACTCATTGGAAAAGACTTTGATGCTGGGAGGGATTGGGGGCAGAAGGAGAAGGGGACAACAGAGGATGGATGGCTGGATGGCATCACGGACTCAATGGACTTGAGTCTGAGTGAACTCCGGGAGTTGGTGATGGACAGGGAGGCCTGGTGTGCTGTAATTCATGGGGTCTCAAAGAGTCAGACAGGACTGAGTGACTGAACTGAACTGAACTAAACATCACAGTAATTACAATGTTCCCACTTTGAAAACATCTATTTAATTCATATTACTTTGAGACTTTCTATTTTTGCTTTTTTTTTTAATAAAGAAACAGAAAAGTTTCTTTATTTACAAACTTTAAAGAACAACCAGCAATTAATAGTCACTAACTTTGATTGTCATCACCTGATGGTAATGTCCTTATTAATCAGCTTACAGCAGGGTTTTCCAAAGCACAGTACAAAAATTAAAGGCAGTTTGGAAGAGAATTTTTTGGTAGAATAAGGGAAGCATTTTCTTTTTATTATTTGTGCTTAATCTATATTAGAAAAACCAAAACTACAACTAGCAATTCAAATCACAATTTCAAGAACAATAATGCTTAGGAAGGGACTTTAAAAATTAGATTTAAACAAACAAGTTAAATATTACATTTGAATTCAGATAATGGCAGAGGCACTTGGAGGACTCAAGCTTGATAAACACTTGACTGATGGCATGTTTGCTACATTTGTGCACAGTTCTGTGATACATGTACATGTTTCTGCGCACATCTTAGAACTATAAAGGCAGATTCTGATGAAAAGGAGAGAGAAAAAAATTTCAGGAGAAAATGCTGAATGTTGCACATGAATTTGAGACTAACTGTTGAATAGTAGGAATGTACCTGAAGGTCAAGACCAAGATATATCATATGTAAAAAGTGTTGGGCCAATGTAATCAAGAAGTAATAAGAAGAGGAAGAGCGCTGAACAAATAGAAAACCTTTTTCTTTCGTTTGTTTTTTTCAAACTTGTTATTCTGTATTGTATAGCCGATTAACAATGTTGTGATAGTTTCAGGTGAACAGCAAAGGGACTCAGCCATACATACACATATATCCATTCTCCCCCAAACTCCCCTCCTATCCAGGCTGCAAAAGTGGCACCTGCTATACAGTAGGTTGGTCATAAAGAGAAAAACTTCATTGTGACTAGGTAGTCCTCAAATAAAGTCAATACCCATAGCCTAAAATTAATTCAGAAGGCAAGGAGTTTGTATGGGAATTAAAAAAAACTCACAGCAAGTGCACTTTTGGGGCACACAAAGATAGGGCCTCACCTTTAAGGACTGAACGAATAAACACAAAGGAGCACTGACAAGGTGAGTAGGTAACAGATTCCACAGCGCCAGTGCTGACAGGAACTTGTAGAGTTCTTAAAATATTTAAAGGGCTTTCATTTGCCAGTGGACTTTCTACTAGGATGAAATTTATCTAAATTGGAAAAAGGTGCTTACAAGATCAGGTAATAATCAGCAAGGAGAAGAAACAAGTCCCTAATTTTAAGTTTTAAATGACTAACTCACATCCATTTTTGGTGGAAAAGCATTTGAGGACTACAAGTCTAATCTCCTCACTTCATTTTGGACTTAAAAAGACTTTTAGAACCTAACATGATTACAAATTGAGAAAGCTCTGTAAGTTCTCTGAAAGCTAATTTTATAATCCTCTTTTCTGTTTTCTCTTTTTTCCCTTATTTTTTATTATTATTTTTCAATCTTTTTATAATCCTCCTTTCTGTAGTACTTTCTTATCATTCCAAAATCTGGCCCCAAAGCAGAGAGAAAATATGTTTATGAAACTCCTGCTACTATAAATTTTACCTGGCCATCTCTTTCCCCTTCCATTTAATTTCAGTAGCTTTTGAAACTTTCAAAGAGCTCTCACATTATAAGAAACATTAAAGCACTGTGTATGACAACTGCATATACAGCATAAATTTATATGAACAATATGATATGGAGAAGGATTCTTAAAACCTAGAGCAACTAGACTGGTGCAAAAATTGGGTGGTTTCTTTTTGAAAAAATTTTTCTTTCTGTGGTAAATAAAAATCTGAAGGGGGTAAAAACCAATGTTATATCAGGAACCAGCCAGTCATGACATAAAAAGTTAATGTGCCAGGTAACACATTAAAGTGGGAGGGAAATTTGTCACGGTGTCAAACATCATGTTAAGCTCGATTATAACTTTAATTACCAACTAAGAAACTAACGTACTTAATGTTGCCTATGTGCCAGGCATCTTCTTTGCTTGATTAATTAGTATCCTGGCCGTAGCCTTGAAGCTTTATGAACACTACTAACTTGGGGAAGTCTTCGGAACTTTTCTATCCGCCAGCTCTATCGTTACCACACTTGTAAATACTGGGAGTAACATTGCTTTTTAAGGCTGCAATAGGGGCTGAGAGAATCCGATAAAGCATTCACCCACGTGCTTCCTTAGCACGGAATCGGCTGTTGTTATCCCACAATAGGTGGGTGCCCCCCGACCCCGATTTACAGGTGATCTGGGTTGGCAGCGGATGAACACCAAGCCAGGATCTGCCAGCCCTCCAAGTGGCTTCTTCCTTGGCGACGACGTCCATCTCTCCCCCAGGCACCAAGGATTATGTCAGTTTATTTTGGCTGGGATGGAAGGAAGGGGGTTACACCTGAAGTTGGGGCCCAATGAAACCACGATTTTCCCTTTGGGGCTCTGAGTCGCCGTCCTCCTAAAAACCCCGGTTTCAGCCTGAGGCAAGAAGGAGCGAGAGGGAACAAGCTGACTCTCCCCAGGCCGCGCTAGAAAGAGCCGGGACGAGAAAGATATTCCGTGAGGGGAGGCACCGGCCGCGCACTGACCTTCACTCTCCCGCCGGAGTCAGGCCCAAATTCGGCCATTCTCTTGAACATATTGTCTTACGGTAGAAGCCGCCGCCGCCAGGGAAAGAGACCGGGGCCGGCGGGCTCGCCGCTCCCTCAGAGACCCCACTCCTCCCGCGCGGGCCCAGGAGGAGGGTTTCTAGTCGAAGGAGGACGAGTCAGCGGGACTCCGGTCGCCTAGGAAGCGCCAACTCCTCGCCGCTGACGGCGTCCCGGAAGCCCATTCAGCTCCGCTCTCGGTGAGGTCGGATCTGGAGTGGGCGGCAGCGGCGACGTTGTGCGCAGGCGCGACGAGCTTTCTTACACTGCGCACGCGCAGGGCCGTTGCGGTGGGGTGTCGCTGGACCAATCCCTGTTGCCAGTGTCAGAGGAAGCCGGGAATTTCCAGTCAACATGTCGCCGGCCCAGACCACTTGGCTTCGCAATGACAGAAAAACTGGCTGTTGGAGGTGATATATTGCCATCGCCAAAGCATTACAGTTCTGAAATTATGTTCATGAAATCTCGTCTACTCACCACTTTTCTTTGCGTTCAACTAGCCGTCTCAGGGGAGAAGGCAATGGCACCCACTCCAATGGTACTCTTGCTTGGAAAATCCCATGGACGGAGGAGCCTGGTAGGCTGCAGTCCATGGGGTCGCTAAGAGTCGGACACAACTGAGCGACTTCACTTTCACTTTTCACTTTCATGCATTGGAGAAGGAAATGGCAACCCACTCCAGTGTTCTTGCCTGGAGAATCCAGGGACCGGGGAGCCTGGTGGGCTGCCGTCTATGGGGTCGCACAGAGTCGGACACGACTGAAGAAGTCGTGTCATATCTCATAGCTTCTGAGACCTCAGTTTCCAGACCAGGGATTGAATCCAGGCAATGGCACTGAAAGTACCGACCTAACAGGTAGGCCACCAGGGAACTTCCTAGGATTCGTTTTTAAATTTAATTAAATTTCTTTATTGGCTGCGCTGGGTCTTGGAGCTGCGCAGGGGCTTTCTCTGGTTGCAGCAAGCGGGGACTACACTCTAGTTGTGCTCAGGCTTCTCATTTCGGTGGCTTCTCTTGTTGGAGAGCATGGGCTCTAGGGCCTGTGGGCTTCAGTGGTTACAGCTGCGGCGTTCAGTAGTTGTGGTGCCTGCTGCCTAGAATTCCTAACATTAAGCTAAAAAAGTAGAAAACAGCTGCATGTGAAGAGGGAAAAATGGGGAGTTACAAAAAAATCTTGTAGAAGTATTGACTGTAAACATTGAGAATTTATAACCTCGTAAAAATTTTAAATGATTTAAAATTAATTTGTATAATAAACATGTATTTAAATGAAAAATATTTTATCTATGAATGATAATTAGTAACTCATGACTATGCTGCTGCTGCTGCTAAGTCGCTTCAGTCGTGTCCAACTCTGTGTGACCCCATAGACGGCAGCCCACCAGGCTCCCCCGTCCCTGGGATTCTCCAGGCAAGAACACTGGAGTGGGTACTCATGACTATAACTTTTCATAATTCCCTTTGTGCCTGCTAAGTCGCTTCAGTCATGTCTGACTCTGTGCGACACTATGGACTGTAGCCTGCCAGGCTTCTCTATCCATGAGGTTCTCTGGGTAAGAATACTGGAGTGGGTTGCCATGTTCTCCTCCAGGGGATCTTCCCAATCCAGGGATTGACCCCGCATCTCTTACATCTCCTGCACTGGCAGACAGTTTCTTAAGCAGTAGCGCCACCTGGGATGCCCCTTGCTGCTGCTCCTGCTAAGTCGCTTCAGTTGTGTCTGACTCTGTGCAACCCCATAGATGGCAGCCCAACAGGCTCCGCCGTCCCCTGGGATTCTCCAGGCAAGAACACTGGAGTGGTTGCCATTTCCTTCTCCGATGCATGAAAGTGAAAAGTGAAAGTGAAGTCGCTCAGTCGTGTCTGACTCTTCGCGACCCCATGGACTGCAGCCTACCAGGCTCCTCCGTCCATGGATTTTCCAGGCAAGAGTACTGGAGTGGGGTGCCAGTGCCCTCTCCGGGATGCCCCTTAACAACTTAAAAAAAATTTTTTTTTAAAGTAAGTCTGCTAAATACAAATGGAAGAAATATGCTCAGGGCTCAGTTATAATTAGTGCCACATGAAAGCCCAGTTTTAATCTGGAATATCACTCTGTGTTTCAAATAATATCCTGATGTGAAGGTAAGCAACATTGGAATTGAACTTCTTTTAAAAATGATGAAACTTTCATATTGATTTTTACTTTGTCCTCTGAATAAGGGTGAAAATTTGGTTTGGGAACTTGATTGTATTAAAATAACAGGTATAAGTAAGACATGACATTTATCAAAAACACAGCAAAATCTCCAACAAGAATTGCTTTCTCTCTTAGGCCAACTTTTGCTAATCTCTGGTTGTTTCTTCAGTCAGCCATTGTTAATGCATCAGTCCTGGTGCTTCTTAGATATATCCTATCTCTGCATCTGAGCTCTTACTCTTCAGGCCTCTCTCCCCTACCTTGACTCATTCTTTGTACACCTCTGGATATCCTGTTATGAATAACCCCACATTCTTTCCTGTTGATTCATATCAAAATGGCCCCAGAATCTTGAAATCTGAGGAGGCACTTGAGTTGGGCCCCTCTGCTGTCCTCCAGGGGACTGGTCACATAGATTTGAGACCTGACCCTTGGAGCCACAGAAGCTGCTGTACTAGAATTATGTGAGATTGGAGAGTAAAAAACTCTCAGAATGCCCAGCTTGGGGGAATATACTAAATCCTCAGGGAGATTCATTCAAGCAGCTGGTTTTTATTGACCATATATCATGTTACAGGCACTGTTCTAGGTATTGGGAATGTGGGCATAAAACAAGAGGAAAAACTTTCTTCCCTCCTTGCTGTAAAAACAGTGTCCCAGCATGGTATGTCAGAGATGAAATGCAGTAAAGATGTCCCGATGTGGAAGAAGAGCTGACTGCCTGAGGGGTATCAAAGCCTGAGTGGAGACCATCTATTCCATTGTGTGGCAGTGTTGGGAGACTGGTTACATACAGGCAAACTGATCAAATATGTGCATGTGCTCAGGACACATTTTAAGAATGTTTAGGAAAATGGGTACCTGCTTTCTGACCGTATAACAAGGAAGTTATCAACATAAGAAAAAAAAAAAAAAACCCTACCATTAACCTTGTGGTATGGGATTGGAATTGGAGGTATTCTATGAACTCAATTTGAGTAGATAAATGTTAGGTAAATACATACATCCTCTAGCTCTGTCCTTTGATGGGACATGGGAACAGTTCCACTCTACTGCCCAGAATTGTTTTTTTAAATACTATTATCCACTGTGAGGGCTAAGAGCTTTTGGAGAAATAGCTGATTCTAGGCTGAAGCAGAAAAAGAACAAGGTGAGCATTAGGACAGCTTGTGCCAGAAAACAAAAAAGTACCCAAAGAATGATGAGGTCATGTCAAGATGACGCAGAAGCTAGCTTGCAGAGTCTCTCTGAAAGGAGAAAAATCAGGGACAATGAGAACATAAAAATAAATGATAGCAATGGATTATGACTCATTATAATTAGAATCAAGTAGGAAGCTAGGGGTCCATACTGATATAATAAGTGCATGCAAAAATTGACATTTTGATGAGGAAGAAAATTTCTCAAAGTATCTCATCCTCTCCCAAATACCTCACAGTGGAGGTGACTTACAGACATCACCTTAATCAAACGATCAATGTGAACATCACCCGTAACAGAACATTTCAAAACTGCACGTCAGCTGAAAGGACACAATGAGAAGAGGACAATATCACGTCCGTGGCATCCCTGCCAGAGATGCATAACCTGATCTACTCCAGGGAACATCAGAAAAACCTTAGGCATTTTACACCATAGGTGGTTGAGGTCTTCAAATGGGTTAAAATCATAAAAGTCATGGAAACATGAAGAAGTTACCTAGATTGAAGGAAACTGAAAAATGTAACAACCAAATATAATGTGATTCTGAATTAGACCTTTTAATTAGAATTTGTGGGATACTTGATGAAATTGTATAGATCTGATGACTAGGTGGTCCTAATTTTGTCAGTGTTTATCTCCTGATATGGATGATGTTTCGAGGTTCTATAGAAGTTACACACTGAAGGATTCGGAGCCATGGGCACCAGTTTCTCAAACTGTTCCGAAAACATAAAAGGCTGTACTGTACTTACAAATTGGGGGAAAGATTTAGATTATTTCAATCTCTTTAAAAAGTGGGAAAAACTCTATTCTTTTGAAAGTTATACTTCATCTAAAAGAATAATTAAAACATGTCTATCAAATGGTTACAGGTTTGAGTCCTGGGACACTCCAACACTTAAAAAATCAATCAGCAGAGAAACAGTCAGCCAAGAAGGACTGAGAAGGAGCCATCAATGACACAATATAAAGGAGGAGAGCTGAGGAAGAAAAAGTTTTCAGAAGTAGCAAGTGGTTCACTCTGTCAAATGCTGCTGAGAGATCAAGTAGATTGAACAGAAATCAGGTGATCACTAGAACTGGCCCCAGTGCATCCTGGGAGGAGTCATGTTTGAGCCGTTTTCAGCTGAGTGAGGACAGCAGTCAGATTAAGAAGAGATGAAAAGACAAAGGGAGGTGAGAGCATGGAGTGGGTTAACATAGATATCTCACCCCAGAAGTGTTACTGGAAAGGGAGCAGAGAATGATGTTGTAGTTGGAGGGTTCTGTAGAGCCCCCGGAGAGTTCTATGGAATAAGCCAGGTTGCCAAGGCAGTATGGTGATGGACTGCATGTGGAGACACTGCCACTGGCTGGAGCAGAGGCCCTGCATCCTAGTAATAAAGGGGAAGGAAGGGAAGGTGGGCCCAGGGAAAGATGTGAATTCTGTTTTGATGGCCAGCAGAGGAAAATTTTGTATGAGTTGCTTCTGTTCTGTCTTTGTAATATGAGGCCAGGTCATCTACTGAGAGCACATGTCAAATACCAGTGGTTGGGCATGTTTACTGGGAGTTTGAAAAGATTGGAGAAGTAAATAGTGACAGTCATTTTGGAGAGTGGGGACACCAATACAGAAGGATTGAAGAGAAGTGACTAAGATGATTAGGCTGACTTGAGGGCCCATTTGAGATTTATGTTTATGAAAGTAAAGTGAGGGGAATTCCTTGGTGGTTCCATGGTTAGGACTCCTTGCTTTCACTGTTAAGAGTAAGAATTCAAGCCCTCTTGGGAGTTCGAGAAGACTCTTGAGAGTTCCTTGGACTGCAAGGAGATCCAACCAGTCCATCCTAAAGGAGATGAGTCCTGGGTGTTCATTGGAAGGACTGATGCTAAGGCTGAAACTCCAATATTTTGGCTACCTCATATGAAGAGTTGACTCATTGGAAAAGACCCTGATGCTGGGAGGGATTAGGGGCAGGAGGAGAAGGGGACGATAGAGGATGAGATGGCTGGATGGCATCACCGACTTGATGGACATGAGTTTGAGTAAACTCCCGGAGTTGGTGATGGACAGGGAGGCCTGGCGTGCTGCGATTCATGGGGTCGCAAAGAGTCAGACACGACTGAGTGACTGAACTGAACTGAAGTGGGAAACTAAGGTCCCAGAAGCTGTGTGGCATAGCCAAAACAGATTAAAAATTTAAAACATTGAGAATCAGCATGCTTATGGATTTCTCTAGCAGTATCCACCTGTTTCAGTACAGGTGAGGATGTAGGAAATACTAATTGTCAGATCATTATTTCCCAAATATACACATATGTATTTCTTCAGAGACATTAAATGGCTCTAAACAAAGGAAGACAAGGTATGAATTGCAAAGCTTTTAATGAAAATGTTTTTCTTTTACAACATGCATAAATTCACATCGGTTTAATAGCAATTAATTCAATGCTTACAAACTTATCTGCCTCTGAATTTAGTCATAATGGATGAATTTAAGCTAATAAAACTAAGGAAAATCAACAGCTCATCTAATCCTTCTTTATATTCCTTCAGGATCAGCAAGATGCATAAATGAGTTCTTTGCAAAGGCTAAAATAGGTTGATGTATAAATTGTAAGTTTATTTTTAAAATTCTGTGTTCATGCAACATTTCTATGAAAACATTTAAACCAAATGTCACAGTTATGAAAACAAAATTCATTGATTTGGGCTGTTTCCATTTTTGGCCATTTGACGTTCTGCTTTTTTTGACTGAACAGATGAGAGTTCACATGCCTACACAGGTGGGGCTTTGCCTAAGATCAATTTGCTTAGAGATATTCTTTTGTTATATTTTGTTGAATATTAGGGAGTACTTATATCATTCAAGATTAAGTCTGGGTTATCTCTTTGAAGAACTAAATGTATCAGAGATACATTTGATAATGAAAATTTTAGACAAATATTCACCAGCATTAGTTCTGTTAGCAAGCTGAAAAATGTAGGCCTAATATCAAACAATAAACACGTGAGGTAAACGTCAGCCTCTTAGAAGAAAAACCATATGCTCCTGCTTCGGTAAAAACATTATTTGTTTGAAAGAGTGATAGTATAATCTTTTACTCAACGATTACTTCCTTAATATGAAAAAGAGACAAAATGAGCTGAAGACGAAAACTCCACAGTTACACTCCGCAACCCTGAACATAACTCCTGAGATCTCGGTTTTGACACTTGTTTCTCCATGCCACCCTGTAGAAAAAGATGAAACAAATGATAGTAAGATTGAAACATATCTTCATTGCGTTATACATACTTCAAATCCTTTGCGAGAACAAAATAGTTAATCAGTACATGAAATACAAGCTACAGACAGATGCAAATGTTGCTATTTATTAACTGGAGATGCGTATACAGGGACATCACATCTCCACAAGCCTGGACTATAGCACAGAATGCTGGACACAAATGTTGAGTCTTGTGAAGTCCCCAACAGCACTGCAAAGTGCATTCCACATTTACTTAAATCCAAAAATAGTTTCAAGGTATTGTGTAGAGAATTCAAAACCTCTAGAAATTCCCTAAAATAAACTGAGTAGTAAAAGAGTAAAAGATTCTGAATCAGGTAAAATAGATGGTTTCTATGTAATACACTGTTTAGCATAAATCTAAAGCTGCAATTTTCAATTTTCAGTAGCATACTGTAGTCTTTGGAATATTCTCTCACTTCTCTCACATCAGCAGGATAAATCAGCCCTCTTCTTTAATGTTTAATACATACCGTGCTCTTAACAGAAACTAAAGACTCATAAGATTAGTCTTATCCTAAAGACTAATCTACACCTGTTGTAGGTCCATTATACTTAAAACACAAACATACAAACAACCTCATAGGAAAGTGGTCAGATTTGTGGTTACCTGGTGTGGGGCTTGTAGGTGGGGTAAGAGGTAAGGAACTGGACAAAGGCAGTGGAAGGTACTATAGACTTGTAGTTATAACAGTAGGGATGCAATGTACCACAGGCCTATGCTGGTGGCTCAGTGGTAAAGAATCCGCCTGCAATGCAGGAGATGCGGGTTCAATCCCTGGGTGGGGAAGACCCTCTGGAGGAGTAAATGACAACCTACTCCAGTATTGTTGCCTGGGAAATCCCATGGACAGAGGAGCTTGGTAGGCAACAGTCCATGGAGTCGTTAAAGAGTTGGATGCAACTTAGCAACTAAACAACAACAGTACAATATACAACATGATAAATATAATTAACATTGATATATGTTATACATATACAAAGGATGCTGAGATTAAACTTTAATAAGACTTTTCATTCCACACAAAATATTTTTTCTTCTCTTTCTCTAATTTTGTATCTATATGAGATAAAGGATGCTTACTAAACTTATTGTGATAATCATTTCATGATGCATATAAATCAAATCATTATGCTATACACCCTAAACTTTTACCATGCTCTATGTCACTTACATCTCAATAAAACTGGAAGGGGGAAAAAAACATACCATGCTTTAATGCCTTGTGGATCTCTGACAACCCTCTTTGCACATGCTACAGCTTGAGTGATGTCATCTTTCAGCAAAGCTGAAAAAGAAGTGGTGAGAAATGAAAACAATCTTCATAGAAATTTCATTTTAAGTTTAGGTTCAGTCAGCTTTATTCTCTTATACTGAGGAAAGAACAACTAATATTATTTTTTAAGAGTCCTTATATCTGTATGAATTTTGGAGGAAAATCTTTCTTCATTCCATCCCATTTGGTATGAAATAAAACATTCTGCTTCTCATTTACCAAAGTCAGTGGATGTTCAGGAGCTATTAACTAATGTGATACAAGGGTTTCTTTTTACTAGGCAGTGTAAAAACAAAACAAGCAGAAACAGTCTAGGAGTTTTTTACTTAGCAATTCTCCTAATGGAAATTTATCCTAAAGAAATCATGGTATGTACCCAAAGATGTGTATACAAAATGTTTCATAGCAGTTTATATAAAAGGAGAAAATGGAAACAGCCTAAGTGCTTAACCCTGAGAGATAGACCGAGGGACTCCCTGGTGGCCCAGTGATTAAGAGTGCACCTTCCAGTGCAGGGGATGCTGGTTCAATCCCTGGTGGGGGAAGGAAGATGCCAAATGCTGCAGGGCAGCTAAGCCTGCACATCCCAACTGGAGAGAAGCCTGCCTGGCACAATGAAGATCCTGCCTGTTGGCAACTGAGACTTCACATGGCCAAAAAACCAGAACATAAGAAACAATAGAAGCAATATTTTAACAAATTCAACAAAAGTGATATTCAAAAATTCAATAAAGACTTTATTAAAAAATAAAAAATATATTATTTTTTATTTTTAAAGTATTATTTAAAAATATTTTTAAAATAAATTAACGATACAAAATAATATTCTAAAGACTATAGGATTTTGAATATTTAAAAATATAACTATCAGTTTTTCAATATTTTTTCAATATTTTATGCACTAAAGATTCATATGTTATCTCTACTTTAAAAGGAACTCAATAGATTATTTATTTCATCCCAATTAAACAAATCTTAAATTAGCTTGTTAGAATGATTATGCTTATAAAGGCACCGTATTTTTTGGAGATGCAAACCAAAGAATTTAGAAATGAAATGTCATAATGTTTCTAAATCAGTTTAAAATCACTCAGCAAAAAAAACCCCATATACATAAAAGAAGTAAATATGATAAAATGTAAATAACTGTAAAAGTACACGAGCATACTGATGTTTATTATGCTAATGTTTCTAATTTTCCATATATTAAAACATTTCATAATAAAAAGCAAAAATTATATTTAAAAAAAACCACACATATTTCTCTTCTTTGGTTAACCACTAATCCTTTCATTTTCCAATAAAGGAGTGTAGATTAAAAAAAATGAAAAACCCCTATAACCAAATTACCCCTAAACCTCTACAAACAAGGAAAGTAGGAGGAATGGCATTGTTCTCTACAAAGCATCAACATGTCCAGTTATGATGAAGTGATAGGTCACTCCAGATCTTTTATGATACCAGCTCTTTAATTTTTTACTTGAGGAATTATGAAGAGCAAAATAAGGAGTTTTAGGAAGTTAATATGGAATTTTTCAAGGTCCCTGATGAGCCCTTCAAGACCTTTTTATTTCTATTGACTCTTGACCTAAAGGATCATTCCAGTTTTCCCATAAGATGTTTACAGAAAAACCTGAACGAACTTTTTGGATAACCCAACAAGTATAACCAGGTGAGTCCTGTGCCATGACTCCACATTATCTTGTCTTACCGCTGCAGGGTATACGACAGGCGTTAACTGCTTTTGGGGTTTTGCCATCATTGCACCACCAGCGGCTATTGATTTGAAATATCCCGTAATCAGTGCTTTTGTCTCCACGATTGTAGTTTGTAGCACGTGTGTTGTAATTGCTTTCCCATCTGGCCAAACACACCCCTGAAAAAAAATTAGTAAAAAACAGTAATAAACAGACATAACTTATACTTAACAGCATAATTAGTTCTTTTTAATTCTACTTTACTAGCAACTTGTTTTATAAGTATAAAGATGTATCTTACTTGTAAAATATTTTAACACTTTTGTATTAAAGGGCCCTTAAGAGAATTCTTTTGTTAGCAAAACATTTGTTAATACTAATAAAACAACTAACATATTTTAAAAGATATTAAAATAGATGTTTCCTTCATTGCTATTACCCTTCCCCTGGTCCCATCGCTCACGTAAATTTCAGCCTAGAATAGAAAAATCAGCAGAGTTGAGTGGATTCAGTCATTAGCTGCATATGTGTGAAGTAAGTCACTTTAGTCATGTCCGACTCTATGCAACGCCATGGACTGTAGCCTGCCAGGCTCTTCTGTCCACGGGATTTTCCCACACAAGAATACTGGAGTGGGTGGCCATGCCGTCTTCCAGGGGATCTTCTCAACTCAGGTCTTAAATCTATGTCTCTTGTGTCTCCTGCATCAGCAGTTGGATTCTTTACACTGCACCACCTGGGAAGCCCAATTAGTAGTATTCTGCTGCTGCTGCTGCTAAGTCGCTTCAGTCATGTCCGACTCTGTGCAACCCTATAGACAGCAGCCCATCAGGCTCCCCCGTCTCTGGGATTCTCCAGGCAAGAACACTGGAGTGGGTTGCCATTTCCTTCTCCAATGCATGAAAGTGAAAAGTGAAAGTGAAGTCGCTCAGTCATGTCTGACTCTTAGCAACCCCATGGACTGCAGCCCACCAAGCTCCGCCCATGGGATTTTCCAGGCAAGAGTACTGGAGTGGGGTGCCACTGCCTTCTCCGAATTAGTAGTATCTGCTTACGCTAATGGAAAAATACTTTTACCTGGAAAAATAAGGAGTTTTTGAGAGGAAAAAAAATTCTTACGACACCTAAAGTTGAATTTGGATATCAAATTAGAGTCTGAAAAGAGTTATAGAATAGGAAAGACATCCATCCATCTATCCACTCATTCATTCATAAATAGTTATGGAGGGGAAATGTCTGAATTCAGTCTGAAAAATACAGTAATGACATTGACAAATATGGACTAAAATACAGTCACTTTTCCTTAGGACATATCTTTAATTTTGTGGAAGAAAATTAAAAATAATTAATCAACTGGATGTAGAATAATAAAATGTCTTTCAGGCTGCATTTCAGGGATCCTTATATAGATACTGATTGAGGGGAAATAGGTTCCTTCTGTCCCTGTTTTAAGAGTTCAATGAAATGTATAAAAACTTTGCCCAGTGTCATGGTAGGGGGACTAAAAATGAGAAAATTACTGCCTTACTCAGGCTTGCAGAGCTCAAGTTCCAAACTGGAAATGGCTAGAGTCAAACACCAAGGGCTTGACAGACATATCCCAGGTGCTGAAATATATTTTATAGTCCGCTTCCATATGCCAGCTGGCAAATTTAGTGGCTCTAGAGGAGTATAGCAGTACCTGGCATGCTTCTAATTGTATAGAATTTAACCCTCCTATACTTCAATCCTTTACCCAGTACATCTGATTCTAAAGGAACCATTGGTATTTTAACCATTGTAAATGTACAAACCCGCCAAGAAATAAGAAAAGTCCATTCATACAATATCCCTTATTATTCATCCTCTATTAGTATCTGTTCCACACCTGGCTAACTATTTGGAAAGAGGAAGAATAGTTAACTTACAGTTTGCCAGGCTGACTCCTCGATAGCCATCCAATCCAAGTTTCTTCAGAGTTCTGGCAAGCTCACACCTCTGAAATTTCTTGCCCTGGACAGCAACAGAAAGGAGGAGAAGCCCCACAATAAGGAGAGCCTTCATGTTGACGGAAGCCAAATGTCCAAGTTGACCAGGTGAGCTGGACTTGGTATTTAACATCTTTTCACTTCCCTCTTCTCTGACGAGTTTGGGGGCTCCACCCTTGGTGACATGTGGAAGGCAGGGCCTGTGTTTTGGTCCACTGACTTTAAAAGTTTTCTTCCTTATGTTTAAAGGAATATGCTGATATCCTAAGGATTAACCTGAAAGAAAATAATAAAATGAGATTGCTTAACGACCTTGCTCAGGAAGAACTGGGATTAGCACTATAGCCCAAAGAGGAACTTCCTCCTATATAAATATAAATTTGAGCAACTGTAAATAAAGGAATATGCTGATATTCTAAGTATTAACCTGAAAGAAAATAATAAAATGAGGTTGCTTAACGACCTTGCTCAGGAAGAACTGGGATTAGCACTATAGCCCAAAGAGGAACTTCCTCCTATATAAATATAAATTTGAGCAACTGTAAAGAAAAAAAAAAACGGAATATTTTACACAACTGAAAATAAGCTCAAATCTTTCACTAAGTTTTTTTTTGTTACATTGTTTTATGTGCTTTCACTCTTGTCTTCAATTTTTTCACTTGAAATTGTTTTATATATACATTTTCCACAAAACAACATGACACACTGCCTGGTGTTCTGACAGGTATGTAGCACCACACCATGTTGTTCAACCAGATTCCTCTGCCAACTTTTTTGGTGTCTATTGTAAATTCTTCATTTATAAATCCATATTTTCCTATGATAAGTAAGCTCATGAGAACAACATTCCTAACTCCTTTCTGACAATGCCTTACTTCACATTTCCATGTTAGAACATAAAAGGTCATTGCAAAGCAAAAGAACTTAACAGTAAAACCTGCAGAGGGATATCAGAATATGCCACCCAAAATCTTCCCCTTTGGCATAAGGATTATTTTGAGCTGAAGGCAACTGAGAGGAAGAAGATCCAAGAAAAATTCTCTGCCCTCTCCCTAGTTTCCTGAAAGCAGAACATGAATTTGTGCAGATATTAATCACCAACAACTATTGACACTTATCAGCCCCAAGACAGCACTAGAGGACTGACAAAACATTTACTGAGTAGCTAGTATCTTTCCTTAGCTTCTAATGTATTTATCGTCCCACAATCTGCCACCCTTGAAGCTAGAACTCTTCTCCTATGTCTTGTTGCTACTCTAAAAATATATTGTTTTTTAAGATAATCTGTAAGTCTCGGCTCTAGCCATGTTTTTGAGTTACTGCTGCCTGTATTTCACATAAGTATATATGAAACGTACATGTTAACAAACATGTTTGCTTTTCTCTTAATTTTTTGTTACAGAGCCCCAGCCAAAAACCCTAAAAGGGCTTCAGTTTCAGTTTAGTTGCTCAGTCGTGTCTGACTCTTTGTGACCCCATAAACCACAGCATACCAGGCCTCCCTGTCCATCACCAACTCCCAGAGTCCACCCAAACACATGTCCATTGCATCGGTGATGCCATCCAACCATCTTATCCTCTGTTGTCCCCTTCTCCTCCTGCCCTCAATCTTTCCCAGCATCAGAGTCTTTTCCAATGACTCACTCTGCACATCACGTGGCCAAAGTGTTGGAGTTTCAGCTTCAACATCAGTCCTTCCAATGAACACCCAGGACTGAGTTCCTTTAGGATAGACTGGTTGGATGTCCTTGCAGTCCAAGGGACTCTCAAGAGTCTTCTCCAACAACACAGTTCAAAAGCATCAATTCTTTGGCACTCAGCTTTCTTTACAGTCCAACTCTCACATCCATAAATGACTACTGGAAAAACCATAGCCTTGACTAGATGGACCTTTGTTGGCAAAGTAATGTCTCTGCTTTTTAATATGCTGTCTAGGTTGATCATAACTTTCCTTCCAAGAAGCAAGCATCTTTTAATTTCATGGCTGTGATCACCATCTGCAGTGATTTTGGAGCCCAGAAAGATGAAGTAAGCCACTGTTTCCCCATCTATTTTCCATGAAGTGACGGGACCGCGTGCCGTGACCTTAGTTTTCTGAATGTTGAGTTTTAAGCCAGCTTTTTCACTCTCCTCTTTCATTTTCATCAAGAGGCTCTTTAGTTCATCTTCACTTTCTGCCATAAGGGTGGTGTTATCTGCATATCTGAGGTTATTGATATTTCTCCCAGAAATCTTGATTCCAGCTTGTGCTTCCTCCAGCCAAGCATTTCTCATGATGTACTCTGCATATAAGTTAAATAAGCAGGGTGACAATATACAGCCTTGACGTACTCCTTTTCCTATTTGGAACCAGTCTGTTGTTCCATGTCCAGTTCTAACTGTTGCTTCCTGACTTCCATACAGGTTTCTCAAGAGGCAGATCAGGTGGTCTGGTATTCCCATCTCTTTCAGAATTTTCCACAGTTTATTATGATCCACACAGTCAAAGGCTTTGGCATAGTCAATAAAGCAGAAATAGATGTTTTTCTGTAACTCTCTTGCTTTTTCCGTGATCCAGTGGATGTTGTCAATTTGATCTCTGGTTCCTCTGCCTTTTCTAAATCCAGCTTGAACATCTGGAAGTTCACGGTTCATGTAGTGCTGAAGCCTGGCTTGGAAAATTTTGAGCATTACTTTACTAGCATGTGAGATAAGTGCAATTGTGCGGCTGTTTGAGCATTCTTTGGCATTGCCTTTCTTAGGTATTGGAATGAAAACTGACATTTTCCAGTCCTGTGGCCACTGCTGAGTTTTCCAAATTTGCTGGCATATTAGTGCAGCACTTTCACAGCATCATCTTTTAGGATTTGAAATAGCTCAACTGGAATTCCATCACCTCCACTAGCTTTGTTCTTAGTGATGCTTCCTAAGGCCCACTTGACTTCACATTCCAGGATGTCTGGCTCTAGGTGGGAAATCACATCATCGTGATTATCTGGGTCGTGAAGATCTTTTTTTGTACAGTTCTTCTGTGTATTCTTACCACCTCTTCTTAATATCTTCTGCTTCTGTTAGGTCCCTACGATTTCTGTCCTTTATCGAGCCCATCTTTGCATGAAATGTTCCCTTGGTATCTCTAATTTTCTTGAAGAGATCTCTAGTCTTTCTCATTCTATTGTCTTCCTCTATTTCTTTGCATTGATCACTGAGGAAGGCTTTCTTATCTCTTCTTGCTATTCTTTGGAACTCTGCATTCAGATGGGTATATCTTTCCTTTTCTCCTTTGCTTTTCACTTTCCTTCTTTTCACAGCTATTTGTAAGGCCTCTTCAGGCAGCCATTTAGGTTTTTTGCATTTCTTTTTCTTGGGGATGGTCTTGATTCCTGTCTCCTGTACAATGTCATGAACCTCCGTCCATAGTTTATCAGGCACTCTGTCTATCAGATCTAATCCCTTAAATCTATTTCTCACTTCCACTGTATAATCATAAGGGATTTGATTTAGGTCATACCAGAATGGTCAAGTGGTTTTCCCTACTTTCTTCAATTTCGGTCTGAATTTGGCAATAAGGAGTTCATGATCTGAGCCACAGTCAGCTCCCGGTCTTGTTTTTGCTGACTGTATAGAGCTTCTCCATCTTTGGCTGCAAAGAATATAATCAATCTGATTTCGGTGTTGACCATCTGGTGATGTCCATGTATAGAGTCTTCTCTTGTGTTGTTGGAAGAGGGTGTTTGCTATGACCAGTGCGTTCTCTTGGCAAAACTCTATTAGCCTTTGCCCTGCTTCATTCTGTACTCCAAGGCCAAATTTGCCTGTTACTCCAGGTATCTCTTGACTTCCTACTTTTGCATTCCAGTCCCCTATGATGAAAAGGACATCTTTTTTGGGTATTAGTTGTAGAAGGTCTTGTAGGTCTTCATAGAACTGTTCAACTTCAGCTCCTTCAGCGTTACTGGTCAGGGCAAAGACTTGGATTACCATGATATTGAATGGTTTGCCTTGGAAACAAACAGAGAGCATTCTGTCGTTTTTGAGATTGCATTCAAATACTGCATTTAGGACTCTTTTGTTGACCATGATGGCTACTCCATTTCTTCTAAGGGACTCCTGTCCACAGTAGTAGATATAATGGTCATCTGAGTTAAATTCACTTATTCCAGTCTATCTTAGTTTGCTGATTCCTAGACTGTCGATGTTCACTCTTGTCATCTCCTGTTTGACCACTTCCAATTTGCCTTGATTCATGAATCTAACATTCCAGGTAAAAGGAAACAAATGTTTCCTCTTGTACAGTTTCTAGTGATGAGGATGAGACAGTGAAAGACTGGAACATTCCACTCTCCCTGGAGACTGCAGTTGAGATACAGGATAACAGACAAGAGACCAGCAGAAAGTAAGAATTCTAACCATGTTAGTCTCATGGACATGTTTTGGACAATGGACTGGTTCAAAACTGGGAAAGGAGTACGTCAAGGCTGTATACTATCACCCTGCTTATTTAACTTACATGCACAGTGCATTGTGTGAAATGCCATGCCGAGGTCCAGCCCCGGCTGAACCAGGGTATTCGAAGGGGAGACAGCTTCGGCGAGTTCACTGGATACAATAGCTTTATTTAAATATTCATCAAAGATATAAAGAGTAATAGAATGAGGATAGCTCAGTAGGAAAATTCAGTGGAGAAAAGAGGCTGAGTAGCTTGGTTTACACAGAAAATCAGTATAACCTGTGACATCAGGTTAGCTCTGACTACGGAGGCCACTGGTGCCCTCTCTAATAGCGGAAGGTGCCCCACCTTAGGCACCTTCTCGAGTGGGTCTTAGAAGCCCAGGCAAATAAATGGTCGCAGAGGACCTCCGTGCTCCAGATGGAAACCTCAGCCAGAAATTGAGAAAAAGAATGACATGGGGAGACCAAGCTTTGGTGAGCAAGGCCCGTAGCGTTATTTTCAACAGGGGCTTTTATACCATAAGTTGTACATAGAGGATAATAGGGGGCGTGAAATCATGCAAAGTCAGCAGTCTTTGATCCTTATCAAAACCAGGGTTTCTTTCCTGCAAATTTATCATATACAAATGGTTTAGGTGATTTACATCATCTTCTGGCCAGAAGGCCTATTAACATTTTGTGACTCTTGACAAAGGTTTGTCAACCGTAAGACTTATTTTCTCTAAGAGTAATTATTTTAAGGTTTGGTGCCATCCTCCGGAGGTGTTAGATAAAGTTGCATTCCTATAGGGCAGAGGTGCAGTGGGTTTACAACAAAGGAAATAATTTATTACATTAAGGGTTTAAAGTTGCTAACACCAAGGCCACTACTTATTTTTTCTACATACCAATTATATTAATTAATTCAAGGATACAATACAGGGGATGTGGATACTTGGCAGCAAGCATTGGCTCATCAATGAAATCTTTTACTAGTTTTATTCTGACAGTTTCTAACTCTCTGAGAGGCTTTAAGCTATTTGAATATCTTAAGCTTCCCGTGCCTCTCGAGACTGAGAGACTGTACTGAGAGACTGTAAACAATCATATGCATAGCTGTAGGAGTCCGAGTAAACTTGTCAGGCGAGTTAGAGAGCTATCTGAGGGGTTTGGATTTAAACACTCCTAATGCCCAGGAACTTATTAACTGGAGCTGTAAGTTAACTCTTTATCAGAGAGAGTGAGATGGTGGTGGGGGACAGCCCCCAGTAAAGTCAGAGGTAAGAGCACAAAGCAGTAAAGTAGGCAGACTCTGGTTTTTTGGGGTAGATGCTCGAGAATATCCAGGGGGACTCCTGAGGCTCAATCCCGCCTTTGTGTATGCCGAGCCTCCTTCCTCATGACCTTTGCCATGGGTGGAGCTCCTCACGCTGGCTCCCGGCAATGCCAGGCTGGATGAAGTACAAGCTGGAATCAAGGTTGCAGGGAGAAATATCAATAACCTCAGATATGGCAATGACACCACCCTTTTGGCAGAAAGTGAAGAGGAACACAGAACCTCTTGATGAAGGATAAAGAGGAGAGTGAAAAAGATGGCTTAAAACTGAACATTGTAAAAACTAACATCATGGCATCTGGTCCCATCACTTCATGGCAAATAGGTGGGGAAACAATGGAAACAGTGACTGACTTTATTTTCCTGGGCTCCAAAATCACTGTGGACGGTGACTGCAGCCATGAAATTAACCAACACTTGCTCCTTGGAAGCAAAGCAAGACAAACCTAGACAAGATATTACAAAGCAGAGACATTACTTTGCTTACAAAGGTCCTTATAGTCAAAGCTATGGTTTTTCCAGTAGTCATGTATGGATGTGAGAGATGGACAATAAAAAAGGCTGAGTGCCGAAGAACTGATGCCTTTGAACTATGGTGGAGAAGACACTTGAGAGTTCCTTAGACAGCAAAGAGATCAAACCACTCAATATTAAAGGAAATCAACTCTGAATAGTCATTGGAAGGACTGATGCTGAAGTTGAAGCTCTGATACTTTGGTCACCTGATGCATTGAGCCATTCCTTGGTAAATACCCTGATTCTGAGAAAGATTGAAGGCAGGAGGAGAAGTAGATGACAGAGGATGAGATGGTTGGATGGCATCACCAACTCACTGGACATGAGTTTGAGCAAACTCTGGGAGTTGGTGATGGACAGGGAAGCCAGGCGTGCTGCCAACCATAAACAGCCACAAAGAGTCGGACATGACTGAACGACTGAACAACAATAATAACCATCTCCCAGCTCTCTGCCTGTAGTGCACAGTGAAGAGAGGAGGATAAAATTTCTCCTTGTGCCTTTACAAATTCACAGTGGCAGGAGAAAAACAGTTGTGAAAACAGATCTTAAACTGTGACTCTTGTGAATTTGTTTTTGGTAATCAACACCTATAGTTATTGATTCTTAGCCTCCCAGAAAGAATCATGATTTCCTTTGTCTCTGTCATTTGTCATAAGGATGAAAAACCATGAGAAGAGAATCTCTATTTGTCTTGTTTTATATACTGAGAACTTTTGTAACGAGTGAGAATATTCCCCCTGTGCTGGGGTCCAGCCCTGGCAGGATCCAGGGAATCCCTCGGGATGACGGCGTTGGTGATAAGGAAAGTAAAAGGGGAGAGAAAGAGGCTTGATCTTCCTTGGTTTACACAGAAAGCCAATAGAGCTTCTGACACAGAACTTGCTCTGTTCACGGAGGCCACAGGCACCCACTCCGTGGGGTGAGGACGCAGGACGCCCTCTCCCCGGTGAAGACACAGGGTGCCTTCCCAATCAGCTCTTAGAAGCCCAGGCAAAAAAGTGAATTCAGAGAGCCCCTGTGCCCCAAGGAGTCATCCTGAAAGAAGAAGAGAGAGAGAGAAAGAAAGAAAAGGAAAGAAAGAAAGAATGACACAGGGGGACCAAGCTTCGGTGAGCAAAGCTCACCATAACTTTATTTTCAAAAGGATCTTTTATACCTTGACTTGTACATAGAGGGAAATGAAAGATGCAAAGTCATGCAAAGTCAGCCCAAACATTACATCTGTTTTGTCTTTATCAAAACCAGGATTTTTTTCTGCATACCTTTCCCATAAACAATGTTGTGTACATTATCTTCTGGCCTTGGAGGCCTGTGGACATTTTATGACCCTTTTTTGATAAAGGCTGTTCAACCAGAAAACTTATTTTCCCTTGAAATGTTTTTTCTTTATATTTCTAGTCTATGTCAGCCTCAGAAAGTGCTAAATAGAGTTACATTCTCACGGAGCAAAGGTGCAGTGAGTTACAACAAAGAAAGAACCAATTAGCTCAAAGGTCTGACGTGGTTAATTCCAAGGCTACTACTTGTTTTTCTTACATTCCAACTGTGTTAACCAATGCACTTCCAGGTGCACAATGGATAAGGGATATGGGCACTTGGCAGCAAGCATTGGCTTAACAATGAAATCTTACACCAGCACTACTCTAATAGTTTTTAATTCTTTGAAAGGCTCTATATTTTTAGAATGTTTTAGGCTTCCCGTGTCTCTCACGGTTGGGAGGTTGTGAACAATCACATGTGTAGCTGCAAGAGTCTGGATAAACTTGTCAGGCAAACTAGAAAGCCATCAGAGAGGTTTGAATTGAAACACTCCTATCATGCCCAGGAGACTTATTAACTAAAGCCCTAAGTTGACTTTTTTCAGAGAAAGGTGGTCGGGGATAGCCCCCTGTTAATGTCAGAAGAGTTGGTAAAAGGCACAAAATAGTAAGACAGACAGATTCTGGTTTGGGGTTAGATGCTCGAGCAGGTCCAGGGGGTCCCTCGAATCCTGATCTTCCTTGCTCGTCAGATCTCTTCCACATGACCTTGTCAGGGGTGGGATCTCTCGTGCTGGCTTCCGGCACCCCTGCTTTCTGCCACTTGGGTGATGCAGGTTGTCTGTCAGTCTTGTATTAGCAGCTAGCCAGCCAGCTACACGCCTAAGACATGAAGTTACAGGCAAGCTTCTTTTTGTCCAACCAGGCCAGCTGTCAGGGGAGTTTGTCATAAGGGGCCTTTATTGCTTCTACAAGATTAGGAGGGGAAGATCAGAGAACAAATGTCAAGAACTACAGATGGCACTCAGCCAGTGTAAAAAACTTATGTAAATACTGATAGCCAGGAAACTGCTTTAACAGAGGTCCAGAACATTTACAAAAAAGCTTGATTTATTGTCCCTTACTCTGTAAGCAGAACCTACCAGGTCCAGACTTTTGTGTATTTGGGGATGGCACTTAATACACAAAAAATACTCAACTAATCTTCCTATCATTAAAGAAAAGAAAAAGATTATAGCAATTATCCTGGATTTCTGCTAACAGGCAAATATGTCCCTGACTTCCTTCTTAGATAAAATCTACAATTCCTAATCCCTTGAAATATTGATCTTATATATTTGAAATGTAGGCATTCAAAAAGATAGTTGTTGGCTAAAGCAACCTTGGGACGGGGAAAAAAAAAAAAAGAGAGAGATTTTAAAAAGCAAAATGCTATTTAATATTTTCATAACTCCAGTGCCATAAACTCCCTTGCCAGGTCCCCAATAAGATATCTATTAAAGACAAGTAATACTCTGGTTTCTCTTCCTATCATATAAATCTTTCACTTTTTACTAAAGATTTCTGTGGAGAAGAATAATTCTGAGATCAAGAGGGAGATGATATATGTATAATTACGTCTAATTTGCATCGCTGTAAAATAGTAACATTACAACACAACATTGTAAAGCAATTTTCCCTCAATTAAAAATAAATTTTAAAAAAGATAAGTAAAAATCTTAAAAAGTCATCCCATAAATATTGGTAAAAGGCTTCAGCCATCTGAGGGGGTAAACTTAACTTGTTCCATCTGTCAGAAACAGCATTCATATCCAACTATTCTGTCTAGTCAAGGCTATGGTTTTTCCAGTGATCATGTATGGATGTGAGAGTTGGACTGTGAAGAAAGCTGAGCGCTGAAGAATTGATGCTTTTGAACTGTGGTATTGGAGAAGACTCTTGAAAGTCCCTTGGACTGCAAGGAGATCCAACCAGTCCATTCTGAAGGAGATCAGCCCTGGGATTTCTTTGGAGGGAATGATGCTAAAGCTGAAACTCCAGTACTTTGGCCACCTCATGCAAAGAGTTGACTCATTGGAAAAGACTCTGATGCTGGGAGGGATTGGGGGCAGGAGGAAAAGGGGACGACAGAGGATGAGATGGCTGGATGGCATCACCAACTCGATGGGCGTGAGTTTGAGTGAACTCCGGGAGTTGGTGATAGACAGGGAGGCCTGGCGTGCTGCAATTCATGGGGTTGCAAAAAATCGGACATGACTGAGCGACTGAACTGAACTGATTCTTACTTAGCTAGAGAAGGAAATGGGAGAACTCACTTGCTGGGAGAACTCTAAGGACAGGAGCCGAGCGGGCTACAGTCCATGGCATTGCAGAGCCAGACACAACTTAGCTACTGAAAAACAACAACAAATTCTTGCTTAATAGTTATAAGAATATAACTGTTCTCTTCAATATCTTTAAAAACTATTCTAAGTTCGGCCTAAGGTGCCAAACATTCCAAGGGAATGTTTTAGGATTTTTAATCCCTTAAAAGTAGTTAGGTTCCTGCCCTAGGAATTTGCTACCAGTTGATAATTGTCTAAATGAATATTCTTATGTTTCAAAATTAGTTCTCATGAATTTACACTATTCTGGGCCTCTGCCAGGTGATTTTTATCAGGAGTTTTGTGTTTTTGAAAGAAGAGAAGAGTCTATATACAGATCTTCCTTGATTTCCTGTGGGATAACATTCTGATACTGGACTTCCCTGAAGGTAAAAAATCTGCCTGCAACAAGAGAGACCCAGGTTCAGTCCCTGGGTAGGGAAGATACCCTGGAGAAGGAAATGGCAATCCACTCCAGTAATCTTGCCTGGAGAATTCCATGGACAGAGGAGCCTGGCAGGCTACAGTCCATGGGTTCACAAAGAATCAGACATAAAGCCATCATAAATTAGAAATAAAGTCAAAAATGGGTTCTATTCACCTAACCTACCAAACATCATAGTTCTGATCAGCATACCTTAAACTTTCCTAGGACGCATACATTTAGCCTACAGTCAGGCAAAATCATCTGACACAAAACCTATTTTAGAATAAAGTGTTGAATATCTCATGTAATATATTGAATACACTCCCCAAAATGGAAAACAGAATGGCAGTCTGGGTACAAAATAGTTGTATCAGTTGTTTACTCTCATAAACAAAAAATGTCACTAGTCTGGGATAAGATCACATTTCAAACTCCAAGTATATTCTCTACTGAATGCATACATCTTCCACACCATTGTAAAGTTGAAACACCTTAAGCCATCGTGAAGTGGGGGACTTTCTGTATTGTAATAGCAAATTCAGACACAGGGCTTGCCATGTTCCAGGCATTATGCTGAAAAGCTTAGTATGTATTAACTCACTTTCTCCCCTTGAAAAAGGTATTGTCAACATCCCCACGGCCGCTCTGAGAGTGAGTAAAAGGCCACCCTTCTCATGCACCACTATTTCTGTAAGCTCTACTCAATTTTTCAGTAAAATTCCCTAATAAGGGCCCATTCAGTTCAGTTCAGTTCAGTCACTCAGTCGTGTCTGACTCTTTGCGACCCCATGAATCGCAGCACGCCAGGCCTCCCTGTCCATCACCAAATCCCAGAGTCCACCCAGACTCACGTCCATCGAGTCAGTGACGCCATCCAGCCATCTCATCCTCTGTTGTCCCCTTCTCCTCCTGCCCCCAATCCCTCCCAGCATCAGAGTCTTTTCCAATGAGCCAACTCTTCGCATGAGGTGGCCAAAGTACTGGAGTTTCAGCTTCAGCATCATTCCTTCCAAAGAAATCCCAGGGCTGAACTCCTTCAGAATGGACTGGTTGGATCTCCTTGCAGTCCAAGACACTCTCAAGAGTCTTCTCCAACACCACAATTCAAAAGCATCAAATCTTCGGCTCTCAGCCTTCTTCACAGTCCAACTCTCACATCCATACATGACCACAGGAAAAACCATAGCCTTGACTGGATGAACCTTTGTTGGCAAAGTAATGTCTCTGCTTTTGAATATGCTATCTTGGTTGGTCATAACTTTCCTTCCAAGGAATAAGCATCTTTTAATTTCATGGCTGCAATCACCATCTGCAGTGATTTTGGAGCCCCAAAAATAAAGTCTGACACTCTTTCTACTGTTTCCCCATCTATTTCCCATGAAGTGAAGGGACCCGATGCCATGATCTTCGTTTTCTGAATGTTGAGCTTTAAGCCAACTTTTTCACTCTCCTCTTTCACTTTCATCAAGAGGCTCTTTAGTTCCTGTTCACTTTCTGCCATAAGGGTGGTGTCATCTGCATATCTGAGGTTATTGATATTTCTCCCAGCAATCTTGATTCCAGCTTGTGTTTCTTCCAGTCCAGCGTTTCTCATGATGTACTCTGCATATAAGTTAAATAAGCAGGGTGATAATATACAGCCTTGATGTACTCCTTTTCCTATTTGGAACCAGTCTGTTGTTCCATGTCCAGTTCTAACTGTTGCTTCCTGACCTGCATACAAATTTCTCAAGAGGCAGATCAGGTGGTCTGGTATTCCCATCTCTTTCAGAATTTTCCACAGTTTATTGTGATCCACACAGTCAAAGGCTTTGGCATAGTCAATAAAGCAGAAATAGATGTTTTTCTGGAACTCTCTTGCTTTTTCGATGATCCAGCAGATGTTGGCAATTTGACCTCTGGTTCCTCTGCCTTTTCTAAAACCAGCTTGAACATCAGGAAGTTCACAGTTCACATATTGCTGAAGCCTGGCTTGGAGAATTTTGAGCATTAGTTTACTAGCGTGTGAGATGAGTGCAATTGTGCGGTAGTTTGAGCATTCTTTGGCATTGCCTTTCTTTGGGATTGAATGCCTCTAATGGGCAGTTCATTTGAAAGCAGTTGGGATCTGTGGGAAACGGAAGGACAGGCTTGATGTCAAAATGCTCTATCATCCTTCCTTTTATTGTTGCTGTACATTTAGCATTCCATTTAAGTGGTTATACTAAGTTCCATAGAAGCAGATGCCTACCTGTATTTTTGTTTATAGGTTCTGTTGCATGCAAGAAGCTGGCAGGGCAGATAATCAAACCCTGTGTTCATTGTGCTCATTGTTAGTAGGGGAATTCCCTGGAAGCAGGCGAAGAATAGCTCCAGGGGGAAGTCACAGTTTCTAGGAGCCACCAAATGCTTTCTTCCTCATCAAGAATGAGCCTCTCCAAAGAAACACAGGAAACTTGAGTATGCAAATTCCTGAAAGTATACCCTTGTCTGGAGTGAATCACTACTTGCTTAATTCAGTGCTTAATTAAGAAAGCAGCTGTATAAGGACTGGGGGAGAAGAGGGGCCGGTGTGGTGATGATGGAAATGGTGCTGGAAAGAAGTGGGCAGGATAATAAATAACTGTCAAGTGAACTGTATTAATTCCATCTGTAGGTTTTTGTGTTTTTTTAAATTTTTGTTGTTTTGGATTTGGGGGAGTTTTTGGGTTTTGGTTTCATTTTGGTTTGTTTTTTGCCATATCTTTCTCTTTAATTCTACAAGCTGAGAATGACCAGGTAGACGACAGACCTTCTGATCTTAAAGTTTCCAAAGTTATTTGTTACTCACTTGGTGGCTGTTGAACTCAGAAAGTTCCTCTTCCTCTTTCTGAGAAAGGTGAGTATTTGGCATTTTTATAAGTTTGCACACAAACAGAAAACATCAGGACTCTGTAAATTTTGGAAGCAGCTGGGTTTTGGCTTTGTGTCTGGGAGAGAGTTCCTTTATCCAGGAGAGTTGGTTTTAATTTTTCTAAGCTAGGAGGCTTACCGTGAATGCTCCTCTGTCTTCAGCAGCCACAGGTCTGCTTGTTGCCTAATGTGTGCACCCTCCCCTCGTTTTAGCCACCCGGTGTGGACACAGGAGATTAATTAATCCCCGTGCCATTCCTTTTCTCTGAAGAGTTCTAGGAGACTTTAACTGAGAAGATGTTCTGATTTTCAAGTGAGAAAATTTGCTAAAGTTCTAGTCATTCTGGAGCAGCACCCTGAGGCATCTTGCCACCAGTTAGAATCCTTGAATTATGGGAGGCAACAACTTAAATTCAAATCTTTTTCTTGCATGTGTGATCTCTCAAGGAAAATGTTCCTAGTCCACCACTTTTAGGTAAAACTGAGTATGTCACTACCTGCGTGATTGATAAAAGATGCTTATCTGAGAATACACAAGAAAATACTTCTGAGATACTTAGAAATTGAGAACATGTCTGTCAGCCTTCAGGGAAGCCCAAACCTCATTGCCTTTCTTCCAGATAAACTTTCTCTGGGATTTTGTGTGCTGGGGAAGGGTATGTGCTTCAAGGAAGACAAAGAGTTAGTGTGCAGGGTGTGGATGAGGCCAGGAATGATATTCCTGTCCCCTGTGTCATGTCTGTGTCACCCTCACCCGCATCTTGCTTTTAAAATTTTTGTTCTTTTGCAAGTAAGGTGATCCAAGCAGAGGCATAGTAGGTCTCAGGAGAAAAGTTGCTATGAAGCTAGTAGTTGGAAAAGGGCAGTGTCTAAGGTTTGTTGGATGATATTTCAAGACTAAAATGAAGCTATTATTATGTTTCTTTATGGACCACCTGCAGAATTACTAGAGGTGATTTTTCAAAGAAAGATTTTTCTGTACTCCACTCCAAAGCTACCACTAAGCCCTGAGAATCTGCTGCCTTAACAAGCACCGCATGATTTTCAAATATTAACTGTAAATCTTAGAGCTCTGCAGAGTATTTGATAGATTGAAAGGATATATCCATGTGCACAGTTCTCTCTCTTTAAACAAATTACTTCCACATTGAGAGTAATGGCCAGGCTGCAAAGAGACTCTCTGCCTGCTTCATTTATCCCTGGAAAGGACCCTGTGCCTTGACCATGGCTAATTGGATTTTAGTTAGACTTGGATACAAGGCTGTTGATCATTTTATATGATCGACTTTCTTAAAATTTCAAGTTAAGAAACAAAGCAATTGTAGTTAGTCCATAATGGGTACTTATATACCAGGGGACTGAATATACCAATGGGCCTTTTATCAGGGGCAGAGAGAGACCGCAAAGACAAGTAGAGCCTCTACCACTGGACAGCTTTGCCCTGTCTGGGTACCTACAATTGGATAGGTTTTGGCAAAAGGTTTGTCCCAGTTTCTCTTGGTAAACCAGGTTTGGTCGTTATATTAGTCATACATTGCCATACCTAGTTACAAAAAGTTTTTCTTGTGTTTAGGACATTAAACATGTACTCTTAGCAAATTTAAACATGCAATAGAGTATTGTTAACTATAGTCACTGTGCTGTATGTCACATCCCCATGACTTCTTTTGTAACTGGAAGTTGGTACCTTTGGACCCCCTTCACCTATTTCTCCCACTCCCCAACCCCTTCTCCACCTTCTGGCAACCATTCATCTGTTCTCCAAACCTGTAAGCTTGGTTTTCTTTCCTGTTGTTGTTGTTTATTTAGGCCATGCCGGTCTTTGTTGTGGCCCTGGGATCTTTTATCTTCACTGGGGCATGTGGGATCTTTAGTTGCAATATTTGGGATCTTTTTTTTTTTTTTTTAAATCGTGTCATGTGGGATCTAGTTTCTTGACCAAGGATCGAACCTGGACCCTTGCAGTGGGATTGTGGACTCTTAACCACTGGACCACCAGGGAAGTCCCTGTTGGTTCATAAAGTATTTGTCTTTCTCTGACTAGTTTCACTTAGCATAATGCCTTCAGTTCAGTTCAGTTCAGTTCAGTCGCTCAGTTGTGTCTGACTCTTTGTGACCCCATGAACCGCAGCACGCCAGGCCTCCCTGTCCATCACCAACTCCTAGACTTTACCCAAACTCATGTCTGTTGAGTCAGTGATGCCATCCAACCATCTCATCCTCTGTCGTCCCCTTCTCCTCCTACACTCAATCTTTCCCAGCATCAGGGTCTTTTCCAATGAGTCAGCTCTTCGCATCACGTGGCCAAAGTATTGGAATTTCAGCTTCAACATCAGTCCTTCCACTGGACACCCAGGATTGATCTCCTTTAGAATGGACTGGTTGGATCTCCTTGCAGTCCAAGGGACTCTCAAGAGTCCTCTCCAACACCACAATTCAAAAGCATCAATTCTTTGACACTCAGCTTTCTTTACAGTCCAACTCTCATATCCAAACATGACCACTGGAAAAAACATAGCCTTTACTAGATGCACCTTTGTTGACAAAGTAATGTCTCTGCTTTTCAATATGCTGTCTAGGTTGGTCATAACTTTCCTTCCAAGGAGTAAGCATCTTTTAATTTCATGGCTGCAATCACCATCTGCAGTGATTTTGGAGCCCCGAAAAATAAAGTCAGCCACTATTTCCACTCTTTCCCCATCTATTTGCCATGAAGTGATGGGACCATATGCCATGATCTTAGTTTTCTGAATGTTGAACTTTAAGCCAACTTTTTCACTCTCCCTCTTTCACTTTCATCAAGAGGCTCTTCAGTTCTTCACTTTCTGCCATAAGGGTGGTGTCATCTGCATATCTGAGGTTATTGATATTTCTCCCAGCAATCTTGATTCCAGCTTGTGCTTCTCCAGCCCAGTGTTTCTCATGATGTACTCTGCATATAAGTTAAATAAGCAGGTGACAATATACAGCCTTGACATACTACTTTTCCTATTTAGAACCAGTCTGTTGTTCCATGTCCAGTTCTCACTTGTTGCTTCCTGACCTGCATACAGGTTTCTCAAGAAGCAGGTCAGGTGGTCTGGTATTCCCATCTCTTTCAGAATTTTCCACAGTTTGTTGTGATCTGCACAGTCAAAGGCTTTGGCATAGTCAATAAAGTAGAAATAAATGTTTTCCTGGAACTCTCTTGCTTTTTTGATGATCCAGCAGATGTTGGCAATTTGATCTCTGGTTCCTCTGCCTTTTCTAAAACCAGCTTGAACATCTGGAAGTTCACAGTTCATTGTGAATTGCTTAAGCCTGGCTTGGAGAATTTTGAGCATCACTTTACTAGCGTGTGAGATGAGTGCAATTGTGCGGTAGTTTGAGCATTCTTTGGCATTGCCTTTCTTTGGGATTGGAATGAAAACTGACCTTTTCCAGTTCTGTGGCCACTGCTGAGTTTTCCAAATTTGCTGGCATATTAAGTGCAGCACTTTCACAGCATCATCTTTTAGGATTTGAAATAGCTCAACTGGAATTCCATCACCTCCACTAGCTTTGTTCGTAGTGATGCTTCCTAAAGCCCACTTGACTTCACATTCCAGGATGCCTGGCTCTAGGTGAGTGATCACACCATTGTGATTATCTGGGTCGTGAAGATCTTTTTGTAGAGTTCTTCTGTGTATTCTTGCCACCTCTTCTTAATGTCTTCTGCTTCTGTTAGGTCCCTACCACTTCTGTCCTTTATTAAGCCCATCTTTGCATGAGATGTTCCCTTGGTATCTTGGTATCTATTTTCTTGAAGAGATCTCTAGTCTTTCCCATTCTATTGTTTTCTTCTATTTCTTTGCATTGGTCACTGAGGAAGGCTTTCATATCTCTCCTTGCTATTCTTTGGAACTCTGCATTCAAATGGGTATATCTTTCTATTTCTCCTTTGCTTTTTGCTTTCAGAGCTATTTGTAAGTCCAGTCAGCCATCTTGATTTTTTGCATTTCTTTTTCTTGGGGATGGTCTTGATTCCTGTCTCCTATATAATGTCATGAACCTCCATCCATAGTACATCTTCTCTTTCCATTCATCCATTGATAGATACATAGATTGTTTCCACACCTTGGCTATTATAAATAATGTTGCAATGAAAATGGGATTTCAAATTAGCATTTTTTTTTTCAAATAAATATCCAGCAGTAGGATTGCTGGATCATATGGTAGTTGTATTTTAAATTTTTTAAGAAACTCCATACTGTTATCCATAGTGACTATACTAATTTACATTCCCACCAACAGTGCACAAGTGTTTCCTTTTCTTCATATTCTGGTCTCTCTTTATTTTCTCCTGCCGCAATGTACAGCTTGCAGGATCTTAGTTCCCCAACTTTGAATTGAATCTGGGCCGTGACTGTAAATGCATCGAGTCTTAACTGGCAAGAGTTGTCATCTTTGTCTTGTTCCTCATCTTAGGGGAAAAGCTTTCAGTGTCTCATTATTTAAGAGGATGGTGGCTGTGGACTTGTCATCTATGACTTTTTATGTTGAGGTACACTGTTTCCTCTATACCCACAATGGAAATTTTTATCATAAAGGATGTTTAATTTTATTTATCAAATTCTTTTTCTACATAAATTGAAATGATCATATTTTTTACCCTTCATTTTGTTAATGTGGTATATCACAATTGATTTGTGTATATTGAACCATTCTTACATCCTTATACTAAGGATCATGGATTATGTACCTTTTAATGTGTTGCTGAATTCAGTTTGCTAATATTTTGTTGAGGATTTTTGCTCTATATTTATCAGGGGTTTTGGCCTATAATTTCCTTTTCTTGTGGTGTACTTGTTTGGTTTTGGTATGAGGGTAATGCTGGCCTCATAAAATGAGTTTGGAAGTGTTTCTTCCTCTTCTACATTTGGAAGAGTTTGAGAAAGACTGGTATTAGTTCCACCTTGAATGCTTGGTAGAATATACCAGTGAGGCTTCCTGGTCCTAGGCTTTTGTTCATTGGGAAGCTTTTTGATTACATGCAATCTCCTTACTTCCCAGGTAGTGCTAATGGTTAAGAACCCACTTGCCAATGTAGGAGGCTTAAGAGATGTAGGTTCAGTCCCTGGGTCGGAAAGAGCCCCTTGAGGAGGGCGTGGCAACCCACTCCAGTATTCTTTTTTTTTTTTTTAATATAAATTAATTTATTTTAATTGGAGGCTAATCACCTTACAATATGTATTGGTTTTGCCATACATTGACATGAATCCACCACGGGTGTACATGTGTTCCCCATCCTGAACCCCCTTCCCACCTCCCTCCCCGTACCATCCCTCTGGGTCATCCCAGTGCACCAGCCCCAAGCATCTTGTATCATGCATCGAACCTGGACTGGCGATTCATTTCACATATGATAATATACATGTTTCAATGCCATTCTCCCAAATCATCTCACTCTCACCCTCTCCCACAGAGTCCAAAAGACTGTTTTGTACATCTGTGTCTCTTTTGCTGTCCCACATACAGGGTTATCATTACCATCTTTCTAAATTCCATATATTTGCGTTAGTATACTGTATTGGTGTTTTTCTTTCTGGCTTACTTCACTCTGTATAATAGGCTCCATTTCATCTACCTCCTTAGAACTGATTCAAATGTATTCTTTTTAATGGCTGAGTAATACTTCATTGTGTATATGTACCACAGCTTTCTTATCCATTCATCTGCTGATGGACATCTAGGTTGCTTCCATGTCCTGGCTATTATAAACAGTGCTGCGATGAACATTGGGGTACACGTGTCTCTTTCCCTTCTGGTTTCCTAGGCATGTATGCCCAGTAGTGGGATTGCTGGGTCATAAGGCAGTTCTATTTCCAGTTTTTTAAGGAATCTCCACACTCTTCTCTATAGTGGCTGTACTAGTTTGCATTCCTACCAACGGTGTAAGAGGGTTCCCTTTTCTCCACACCCTCTCCAGCATTTATTGCTTGTAGACTTTTGGATAGCAGCCATTCTGACTGGCATGAAATGGTACCTCATTGTGGTTTTGATTTGCATTTCTTTGATAGTGAGTGATGTTGAGCATCTTTTCATGTGTCTGTTAGCCATCTGTATGTCTTCTTTAGAGAAATGTCTGTTTAGTTGTTTGGCCCATTGTTTGATTGGGTCATTTATTTTTCTGGAATGGAGCTGCAGGAGTTGCTTGTATATTTTTGAGATTAGTTGTTTGTCAGTTGCTTCATTTGCTATTATTTTCTCCCAATCTGAAAGCTGTCTTTTCACCTTGCTTATAGTTTCCTTTGTTGTGCAGAAGCTTTTAATTTTAATTAGGTCCCATTTATTTATTTTTGCTTTTATTTCCAATATTCTGGGAGGTGGGTCCTAGAGGATCCTGCTGTGATGTATGTCGGAGAGTGTTTTGCCTATGTTCTCCTCTAAGAGTTTTATAGTTTCTGGTCTTCCGTTTAGATCTTTAATCCATTTTGAGTTTATTTTTGTGTATGGTGTTAGAAAATATTCTGGTTTTATTATTTTACAAGTAGTTGACCAGTTTTCCCAGCACCACTTGTTAAAGAGATTGTCTTTTCTCCATTGTATGTTCTTGCCTCCTTTGTCAATGATAAGGTGTCTATAGGTGCATAGATTTATCTCTGGCCTTCTATTTTGTTCCATTGATCTATATTTTTGTCTTTGTGCCAGTACATACTGTCTTGATGACTGTGGCTTTGTAGTAGAGCCTGAAGTCAGGCAGGTTGATTCCTCCAGTTCCATTCTTCTTTCTCAAGATTTCTTTGGCTATTTGAGGTTTTTTGTTTTTCCATACAAATTGTGATATTATTTGCTCTAGCTCTGTGAAAAATACTGTTGGTAGCTTTATAGGGATTGCATTGAATTTATAGATTGCTTTGGGTAGTATACTCATTTTCACTATATCGATTCTTCCAATCCATGAACACAGTATATTTCTCCATCTATTTGTGTCCTCTTTGATTTCTTTCACCAGTGTTTTATAGTTTTCTATATATAGGTCTTCTGTTTCCTTAGGTAGATATATTCCTACATATTTTATTCTTTTCGTTGCAATGGTGAATGGAATTGTTTCCTTAATTTCTCTTTCTGTTTTCTCATTATTAGTGTATAAGAATGCAAGAGATTTCTGTGTATTGATTTTATATCCTGCAACTTTACTATATTCACTGATTAGCTCTAGTAATTTTCTGGTGGAGTCTTTAGGGTTTTCTATGTAGAGGATCATGTCATCTGCAAACAGTGAGAGTTTTACTTCTTTTCCAATTTGGATTCCTTTTATTTCTTTTCTTGCTCTGATTGCTGTGGCCAAAACTTCCAAAACTATGTTGAATAGTAGTGGTGAGAGTGGGCACCCTTGTCTTGTTCCTGACTTTAGGGAAAATGCTTTCAATTTTTTACCGTTGAGGATAATGTTTGCTGTGGGTTTGTCATATATAGCTTTTATTATGTTGAGGTATGTTCCTTCTAGTCCTGCTTTCTGGAGGGTTGTTTTTTTTTTTTATCATAAATAGATGTTGAATTTTGTCAAAGGCTTTCTCTGCATCTATTGAGATAATCATATGGTTTTTATTTTTCAATTTGTTAATGTGGTGTATTACATTGATTGATTTGCAGATATTGAAGAATCCTTGCATCCCTGGGATAAAGCCCACTTGGTCATGATGTATGATTTTTTAAATGTGTTGTTGGATTCTGTTTGCTAGAATTTTGTTAAGGATTTTTGCATCTATGTTCATCAGTGATATTGGCCTGTAGTTTTCTTTTTTTCGGCATCTTTGTCAGGCTTTGGTCTTAGGGTGATGGTGGCCTCATAGAATGAGTTTGGAAGTTTACCTTCCTCTGCAATTTTCTGGAAGAGTTTGAGTAGGATGGGTGTTAGCTATTCTCCAAATTTTTGGTAGAATTCAGCTGTGAAGCCGTCTTGTCCTGGGCTTTTGTTTGCTGGAAGATTTCTGATTACAGTTTCAATTTCCATGCTTGTGATGGGTCTGTTAAGATTTTCTATTTCTTCCTGGTTCAGTTTTGGAAAGTTGTACTTTTCTAAGAATTTGTCCATTTCTTCC
Organism: Bos javanicus; assembly: GCF_032452875.1. Classification (NCBI taxonomy): domain Eukaryota; kingdom Metazoa; phylum Chordata; class Mammalia; order Artiodactyla; family Bovidae; genus Bos; species Bos javanicus. Next base: position 44,625,428 of record NC_083872.1, read on the forward strand.
AAGTTGTCCATTTTATTGGCATATAGTTGCTGATAGTAGTCTCTTATGATCCTTTGTATTTGTGTGTTGTCTGTTGTGATCTCTCCATTTTCATTTCCAATTTTATTGAGTTTAATTTTCTCCCTTTGTTTCTTGATGAGTCTGGCTAATGGTTTGTCAATTTTACTTATCTTCTTGAAGAACCAGCTTTTGGCTTTGTTGATTTTTGCTATGGTGTCTTTTGTTTCTTTTGCGTTTATTTCTGCCCTAACTTTTCTGATTTCTTACCTTCTACTAACCCTGGGGTTCTTAATTTCTTCTTTTTCTAGTTGCTTTAGGTGTAGAGTTAGGTTATTTATTTGACTTTTTTCTTGTTTCTTGAGGTATGCCTGTACTGCTACGAACTTTCCCCTTAGCACTGCTTTTACAGTGTCCCACAGGTTTTGGGTTGTTGTATTTTCATTTTCATTCATTTCTATGCATATTTTGATTTCTTTTTTTATTTCATCTGTGATTTGTTGGTTATTCAGCAGCGTGTTGTTCAGCCTCCATATGTTGGAATTTTTAATAGTTTTTCTCCTGTAACTGAGATCTAATCTTACTGCATTGTGGTCAGAAAAGATGCTTGGAATGATTTCAATTTTTTTTAATTTACCAAGGCTAGATTTATGGCTCAAGATGTGATCTATCCTGGAGAAGGTTCCGTGTGCACTTGAGAAAAAAGGTAAAATTCATTGTTTTGGTGTGAAATGTCCTATAGATACAGGTCTAACTGGTCTATTGTATCATTTAAAGTTTGTGTCTCCTTGTTAATTTTCTGTTTAGTTGATCTATCCATAGGTATGACTGGGGTATTAAAGTCTCCCACTATTATTGTGTTATTGTTAATTTCTATTACTGTGTTATTATCTCCCACTATTATTGTGTTAAAGTGGTAAAGTCTCCCACTATTATTGTGTTATTTCCCCTTTCATACTTGTTAGCATTTGTCTTACATATTGCTGTGTGTCTATGTTGGGTGCATATATATTTATAATTGTTATATCTTCTCCTTGGATTGATCCTTTGATCATTATGTAGTGTCCTTCTTTGTCTCTTTTCACAGCCTTTGTTTTAAAGTCTATTTTATCTGATATGAGTATTGCTAATCCTGCTTTCTTTTGGTCTCTCTTTGCATGGAATATCTTTTTCCAGCCCTTCACTTTCAGTCTGTATATGTCCCTTGTTTTGAGGTGGGTCTCTTGTAGGGGTCTTGTTTTTGTATCCATTCAGCCAGTCTTTGTCTTTTGGTTGGGGCATTCAACCCATTTACATTTAAGATGATTATTGATAAGTATGATCCCATTGCCATTTACTTTATTGTTTTGGGTTCAAGTTTATACACCCTTTCTGTGTTTCCTGTCTAGAGATCCTTTAGCATTTGTTGGAGAGCTGGTTTGGTGGTGCTGAATTCTCTCAGCTTTTGCTTGTCTGTAAATCTTTTGATTTCTCCTTCATATTTGAATGAGATCTTTGCTGGGTACAGTAATGTAGGCTATAGGTTATTTTCTTTCATCACCTTAAGTATGTCCTGCCATTCCCTCCTGGCCTGAAGAGTTTCTTTTGAAAGATCAGGTGTTATCCTTATGGGAATCCCCTTGTGTATTATTTGTTGTTTTTCCCTTGCTGCTTTTAATATTTGTTCTTTGTGTTTGATCTTTGTTAATTTGATTAATATGTGTCTTGGGGTGTTTCACTTTGGGTTTATCCTGTTTGGGACTCTCTGGGTTTCTTGGACTTGGCTGATTATATCCTTCCCCATTTTAGGGGAGTTTTCAACTATTATCTCCTCAAGTATTTTCTCATGGTCTTTCTTTTTGTCTTCTTCTTCTGGGACTCCTATGATTCGAATGTTGGGGCATTTAACATTGTCCCAGAGGTCTCTGAGATTATCCTGATTTCTTTTAATTCATTTTTTCTTTTTTCCTCTCTATTTCATTTATTTCTACCATTCGTTCTTCTACCTCACTTAACCTATCTTCTGCCTCCATTATTCTACTTTTGGTTCCCTCCAGAGTGTTTTTGATCTCATTTATTGCATTATTCATTATATATTGACTCTTTTTTATTTCTTCTAGGTCCTTGTTAGGAGAAGGCAATGGCACCCCACTCCAGTACTCTTGCCCTGGAGAATCCCATGGATGGAGGAGCCTGGTGGGCTACAGTCCATGGGGTCGCTAAGAGTCAGACACGACTGAGCGACTTCACTTCCACTTCTCACTTTCATGCATTGGAGAAGGAAATGGCAACCCACTCCAGTGTTCTTGCCTGGAGAATCCCAGGGACAGGGGAGCCTGGTGGGCTGCCGTCTATGGGGTCACACAGAGTCGGACACGACTGAAGCGACTTAGCAGCAGCAACAGCAGCAGGTCCTTGTTAAACCTTTCTTGCATCTTCTCGATCCTTGTCTCCAGGCTATTTATCTGTAACTCCATTTTGTTTTCAAGATTTTGGATCATTTTCACTATCATTATTAATAATTCTTTATCAGGTAGATTCACCATCTCTTCCTCTTTTGTTTGGTTTAGTGGCCATTTATCCTGTTCCTTTACCTGCTGGGTATTTCTCTGCCTTTTCATCTTGTTTATATTGCTGTATTTGGGGTGGCCTTTCTGTATTCTGGCAGTTTGTTGAGTTCTCTTTATTGTGGAGTTTCCTCACTGTGGGTGGGGTTGGTCGGGTGGCTTGTCAAGGTTTCCTGGTTAGGGAAGCTTGTGTCAGTGTTCTGGTAGGTGGAGCTGGATTTCTTCTCTCTGGAGTGCAATGATATGTCCAGTAATGAGTTATGAGATGTCAATGGGTTTGGAGTGACTTTGAGCAGCCTGTATATTGAAGCTCAGGGCTATGTTCTTGTGTTGCTGGAGAATTTGCATGGTATATCTTGCTCTGGAACTTGTTGGCCCTTGGGTGGTGCTTGGTTTCAGTGTAGGTATGGAGGTGTTTGATGAGCTCCTATCAATTAATGTTCCTTGGAGTCAGGAGTTCTCTGGTGTTCTCAGGATTTGGACTTAAGCCTATGGTTTTCAGTCTTATTCTTACAGTAGCCTCAAGACTTCTCCATATCTATACAGCACTGATGATAAAACATCTAGGTTAAAGATGAAAAGTTTCTCCACAATGAGGGACACCAGAGAGGTTCACAGAGTTACATGGAGAAGAGAAAAGGGAGGAGGGGGATAGAGATGACAAGGAGGAGAAGAGGGGGAATCAAAAGGGGCGAGAGCAAGCAGTAATCACTTCCTTATGTGCTCTCCACAGTCTGGACCCCTCAGAGATGTTCACAGAATTACACAGAGAAGAAAAGAGGGAGGAAGGAGACAGAGGTGGCCAGGAGGATAAAGAGGGGAATCAAAAGGAGAGAGACAGATCCATTCAGTAATCAGTTCCCTAAGTGTTCTCCATAGTCTAGAACACACAAAGAGATTCATAGAGTTGGGTAGAGAAGAGAAGGGGGAGGGGGGAGATAGAGGCGACCTGGTGGAGAAAAAGGAGAGTCCAAAGAGGGAAAGAGCAGTCAAGACAGTAATCTCGCTCCCAAGTAAAAATGGGTACTGAAGATTGGGTTCTTAAAGGTACAAAATTGATAACAAATACCAAAAAGCAAAGATTAAAAATCTAGAGTAGAGGTTGGATTCTCAAAAATACAATATTGAAGAAAAAAACAAAGTCACAAAAATTATAAAATATATATATATATGAAGTTTGCTTTAAAAAATAGTCTTTTTTTTTTGCAAAGTAATAATAGGTTACAGAAATGAAAATTAAAGGAATAAAATAGAGGACTTAAAAATTAAAAAAATTTTTTTTTAATTTAAAGAATGATAATAGTAAAAATATACCTAGGACTCTCTCTGGTGTTGTGTTCAGTGCGGGGTCAGTTCATTTTCAGATAGTTCCTTGATCCGGCTTATACTTCTCAAGATCTATAGGCCCCTTCCTATGTAGTCGGTGCAAACTACAGGATTTTAATCTATTGCACCTGTCACTTCCAAGGCGGTTCCCTCTGTTTTAGCTTCTTCTGTTTGCTGGTCTCTTCAGTGTCTAATTTCAGCCTTGACACAAGGGGGCGGTGGTGGACACTCTTTTAGGCTCACTTGTTCAGTTGTGCTGTGGGGAGGGAGGAACACTGCAAACAAATAACACTGGCATGTGCTCCCAGTGTCTCGGCCACACTGGGTTTGCCCCCGCTCATAGCATGTGTGCTTTCCCTGTCTACACTGCTCAGGCTCTAGGTTGCTCTGCTGGGAACTGTCTGAGGCAGGCCTTGGGTTGAGTGCACTTCCCAGGTCTAAGCCACTCAGGTTCAGGTACTCAGGTACTCCACAAAGGCGCAGACTCCGTTGGGCCTGCGTTTTGTGCTCTTCCCAGGTCCAAGCAGCTCAGGTGACCAGGTGCTTGGTGAGCAAGATCACTGTGACTTGTGGTCACTATGACTTATTGCCTTCCCCATCCCTGCTGCTCGGTTTTCTGGGTGTACAACTGGCACACCTTCTCAGGTGTGCCGTGTGTCTCTTCTGGGGAGCTGATCTCTGGCTGCAACCCTTCCGGCGGGTGTCGACCGTCCAGAATCCCAATAAGTCTTGGTTAGCAATGAAGCCTGCTTGCAGTTTGGTAGATGATGCCTCTCTGGGGCCGCGATTGCTCCCTTCTGGCTCTGGCTGCCCTCGCCTGCCTGTCACTGGCAGGGGATGGGCCAGTCCGCAGCCGGCTAGCTCTGCTCAGTCCTTTGTTCTGTGAGCGGGCCTGGTGGTGTCTTAGGTTAGGGCTTTTCACGGGATAGCTATCCCACAGTCTGGTTTGCTATCTCAAGTTAGTTCCCTCAGATTGCCCTATGGGCATTCAGGCCTGGTCCTTACTCTAAGCAATGCAGCCCATGCCTCCCTGCCCAGCCCCTGCTTGCTAGTGGCGGACTCGGGGCATCTGCACTGCTTCTCCACTGAGTGTTACCTTTCGGCATGAATCTGTGGGTTGTAATTATTTATTTATTTATCCTCTCGGTTATGTTGCCCTCTGAGGTTCCAAGGCTTGGCACAGACTTGCCAGTGAGAGTGTTTCCTGGTGTTTGGAAACTTCTCTCTTTTTAAAGACTCCCTTCCTGGGACGGATCTCCATCCCTACCTCTTTTGTCTCTCTTTTTATCTTTTATATTTTTTCCTACCTCCTCTTGAAGACAATGGGCTGCTTTTCTGGGTGCCTGATGTCCTCTGCCAGCATTCAGAAGTTGTTCTGTGGAATTTACTGTGTTCAAATGTTCTTTTGATGAATTTGTTGGGGAGAAAGTGGTTTCCCCGTCTTATTCCTCTGCCATCTTAGGACCGCCTCCCCACTCCAGTATTGTTGTCTGGAGAATCCCACGGACAGAGGAGCCTGGCAGGCTATGGTCCATAGGGTTGCAAAGAATCAGACATGACTGAAGCAACTTAGCACGCATGCAATCTCCTTATTAGTGATCAGACTGTTCATATTTTCTATTTATTCATGATTCAGTCTTGGAAAGTTGTATGTTTCTAAGAATTTATCCATTTCTTCTGTGTTATCCAATTTGTTGACATCTACTTGTTTGTGCTACTCTCTTATGATCCATTGCATATCTGTGGTATTAGTTGTAATATCACCCCATTCATCTCTGATTTTACTTGAGCCCTTTTTATTCTTGGTGAGTCTAGTTAAAGGTTTGTCAGAGGAGATCTTTTTCACTTTATTTTCAAAAATCAGGCTGTGGAGCAGGACAAGAAATCATTTGAATGGTAGTGTCAACTCCCCTTCTTAGTCTGAAACTGTGTTTTCCCTGTAAATACAGATATCAGGGATAAGTTTTCTTTCAATCTACATGATAATGTCCTGGAGGTCAGAAAGAAAATAATTTCTTCATAACCCAGCTCATTTCCAGGCAGAGTAGGCACTCAGATATATAAGGGAGGGTAAAGTACTTAGATCACAAAGACAGCAGTTTAGTAGAAAGATGTCTTCAAAACCAGATCTTTGAAATCTTGACTTTTTGACTAATTAGCTTTGTGAGCTTGAATAAATGAAGCTGAGGAAAAAACCTAGTCTACAGGGCCCTTTTTATCACAATAAATGCTAATCACAACCATTCTTTGTATTTCACTGCCCTTTGAAGACCTATCAGCATTTCACAGCATGTCACGAAGATCTAGATCTCAGGTCTCACCAGCTGAAGGTGTCATGAAATCTTCCTCTCAAACTGAGATTTAGAACTGTCATCTGCTCTGTGTCCTCCTGAAGCCAGCTCCCATCTCCCATATGTAAATCTTGTCTTATGTAGGAATCCCTAGGCCATCAGTAAAGGTCTCTGCATCAAGCTTTCAGCTTGGGGCCTTACGCTGCTCTTGCCACAACAGACTTCAAGTTATACATATGACTATCCCATTAAACCCATGGTGGGTAGAGAAAGATGAAACAAATACTATATCTCTATGGTGTTTATTTCCAGAGGGCAGGGTACAGTCTCAGTGGGAACAGAGAGGGTGCAAATTAGAAAAAATGGATGGAGTAGTCTGTACTTACCCTCACTTTGAGTCTATGCAAATAAACATTCTCCTCTCCCTTGGTGACTTGATATTGTGATAAACCCAAGTACTTGTTTTTCTGATGGTAGTCTGGAAACTTAATGGGTGTCTTTTCACCTCCTGTTTTTCTGCTTGGTGTTCAGAACTTCTAAGAGGCAATCTACTAGGTCTGGGATTGGCAAATTATGGCTTTTTTCTTTTTTTGGGTAAAGTTTTGTTGGAACATAGTCGTGCATATTCATTTGTGTGTTGTCTGTGGCTACTTTTGTACTGAAACAGCCGAATTAAGTATCTACAATAGAGACATGTCCTGCAAATGTAAAATACTAACTGTTCCTTTAAGAAAAAGTGTGTCAACCCCAGTAGGACTTCACTCCTCATTTAAGGCAGTGGATTATGTGACTGAACATCAAGGCAAGGGACCTCTGAAGGTGAGCTTCAGTTCAGTTCAGTTGCTCAGTTGTGTCTGACTTTTTGTGACCCCATGGACTGCAGTACGCCAGGCTTCCCTGCCCATCACCAACTCCCAGAGCTTCCTCAAACTCATGTCCATTGAGTCGGTGATGCTATCCAACCATCTCATCTTCTGTTGTCCCCTTCTCCTCCTGCCTTCAATCTTTCCCAGCATCAGGGTTTTTTCCAAGAAGTCAGTTCTTCACATCAGGTGGCCAAAGTATTGGAGTTTCAACTTCAGCATCATTCTTCCAATGAATATTTAGGACTCATTTCCTTTAGGATTGACTGGTTGGATCCCCTTGCAGTCGAAGGGACTCTCAAGTGTTCTCCAACACTACAGTTCAAAAGCATCAATTCTTCGATGTTTAGCTTTCTTTATATTCCAACTCTCATATCCATACATGACTACTGGAAAAACCATAGCCTTGACTAGATGGACCTTTGTTGGCAATGTAATGTCTCTGCTTTTTAATATGCTGTCTAGGTTGGTCATAGTTTTTCTTCCAAGGAGCAAGCATCTTTTAATTTCATGGCTGCAATCACCATCTTCAGTGATTTTGGAGCCCCCCAAAACAGTCTGTCACATTTCCATTTTTCCCCATTTATTTGCCATGAAGTGATGGGACTGGATGCCATGATCTTAGTTTTCTTAATATTGAGCTTTAAGCCAACTCTCCTCTTTCACTTTCATCAAGAGGCTCTTTAGTTCTTCTTCACTTTCTGCCATAACGATGGTGTCATCTGCATATCTGAGGTTATTGATATTTCTTCTGGCAATCTTGATTCCAGCTTGTGCTTCTTCCAGCCCAGTGTTTCTCATCGTGTACTCTGCATATAAGTTAAATAAGCAGGGTGACAATATACAGCCTTGATATACTCCTTTCCAGATTTGGTACCAGTCTGTTGTTCCATGTCCAGTTCTAACTGTTGATTCTTGACATGCATGCAGATTTCTCAGGAGGCAGGTCAGGTGGTCTGGTATTCCCATCTCTTTCAGAATTTTCCACAGTTTGTTGTGATCCACACAAAGGCTTTGGTGTAATCAATAAAGCAGAAGTAGATGTTTTTCTGGAAGTCTCGATGATCCAAAGGATGTTGTCAGTTTGATCTCTGGTTCCTCTGCCTTTATTAAAACCAACTTGAACATCTGGAAGTTCATGGTTCACGTACTGTTGAAGCCTGGTTTGGAGAATTTTGAGCATTACTTTGCTGGTGTGTGAGATGAGTGCAATTGTGCGGCTGTTTGAGCATTCTTTGGCATTGCCTTTCTTTGGGATTGGAATGAAAACTGACTTTTTTTTAGTCCTGTGGCCACTGCTAAGTTGTCCAAATTTGCTGGCATATTGAGTGCAGCACTTTCACAGCATCATCTTTTAGGATTTGAAATAACTCTAGTGGGATTCCATTGCCCCCACTAGCTTTGCTCATAGTGATGCTTCCTAAGGCCCACTTGTCTTCACATTCCAGGATGTCTGGCTCTAGGTGGGTAATCACACCACTGTGGTTATCTGGGTCATGAAGATCTTTTTTGTATAGCTCTTGTGTGTATTGTAATGTCTCTGCTTTTGAATATGCTATCTAGGTTGGTCATAACTTTCCTTCCAAGGAGTAAGCGTCTTTTAATTTCATGGCTGCAGTCACCATCTGTAGTGGTTTTGGAGCCCAGAAAAATGAAGTCTGACACTGTTTCCACTGTTTCCCCATCTATTTCCCATGAAGTGATGGGACTGGATGCCATGATCTTCGTTTTCTGAATGTTGAGCTTTAAGCCAACTTTTTCACTCTCCACTTTCACTTTCATCAAGAGACTTTTTAGTTCCTCTTCACTTTCTGCCATAGCATATTCAAAAGCAGAGACATTACTTTGCCAACAAAGGTTCGTCTAGTCAAGGCTATGGTTTTTCCTGTGGTCGTGTATGGATGTGAGAGTTGGACTCGGAAGAAGGCTGAGTGCCAACGAATTGATGCTTTTGAACTGTGGTGTTGGAGAAGACTCTTAAGAGTCCCTTGGACTGCAAGGAGATCCAAGCAGTCCATTCTGAAGGAGATCAGCCCTGGGATTTCTTTGGAAGGAATGATGCTAAAGCTGAAACTCCAGTACTTTGGCCACCTCATGTGAAGAGTTGACTCATTGGAAAAGACTCTGATGCTGGGAGGGATTAGGGGCAGGAGGAGAAGGGGACGACAGAGGATGAGATGGCTGGATGGCATCACTGACTCGATGGACGTGAGTCTGGGTGGACTCCGGGAGTTGGTGATGGACAGGGAGGCCTGGTGTGCTGCGATTCATGGGGTCACAAAGAGTCGGACATGACTGAGTGACTGATCTGATCTGATCTGATCTGTGTGTGTTGTTACCATCTCTTCTTAATATCTTCTGCTTCTGCTAGGTCCATACCATTTATGTCCTTTATTGTGCCCATCTTTGCATGAAATGTTCCCTTGTTATCTTTAGTTTTCTTAAAAAGATCTCTAGTCTTCCCCATTCTATTGCTTTCCTCTATTTCTTTGCATTGATTCCTGAGGAAGGCTTTCTTATCTATCCTTGCTATTCTTCAGAACTCTGCATTCAAATGGGTATATCTTTCCTTTTCTCCTTTGCCTTTTGCTTCTCTTCTTTACTCAGCTATTTGTAAGGCCTCCTCAGACAACCACTTTGCCTTTTTGTATTTCTTTTTCTTCAGGATGGTCACTGACTCCTGTACAATGTCAGGAACCTCTGTCTATAGTTCTTCAGGCACTCTAGCAGATCTAATCTAAACAAGGCTGTGGTCCATGTGATCAGTTTGATTTGTTTTCTGTGATTGTGATTTTCATTCTATCTGCCCTCTGATGGATAAGGACAAGAGGTTTATGGAAGCTTTCTGATGGGAGAGACTGACTGAGGGGGAAACTGGGTCTTATTCTCATAGGCAGGGCCATGCTCAGTAAATCTGTAATCCAATTTTCTGTTGATGCACAGGGCTGTGTTCCTTCCCTGTTGTTTGATCTGAGGTTAAACTATGGTGGAGGTAATGAAGATAATGACAACCTCCTACAAGAGGTCCCATGCCCCCGACCCTGCAGCAGGCCACCACTGACCTATGCCTCTGCCAGAGACTCCTGGACACTCTCAGTCTCTTGTCGGGTCACTGCTCCTTTCTTCTGGATCCTGGTGCACACAAGATTTTGTTTGTGCCCTCCCAGAGTCTGTTTCCCTAGTCCTGTGTAAGTTCTGGCAGCTCTATGGTGGGGTTAATGGTGACCTCCTTCAAAGGGGTTTTGCCATACCCAGGTCTGCTGCACCCAGAGTTCCTGCCCATGTAAGGCCACTGTTGACCCATACCTCCACAGGAGACACTCAAACACTCAAAGGCAGGTCTGGCTCAGTCTCTGTGGGTTCTCCTAGTGTGCACAAGGTTTTGTTTGAGCTCTCTGAGCATCTCTGGCAGTATGGGGTTTGATTCTAAACGTGATTTTGCCCCTTCTGCTGTCTTGTTGGGGTTTCTCTTTTGCCTTTGCATGTGGGGTATATTTTTTTGGTGGAATCCAACATTTTCCTTTTGATGGCTGTTCAGCAGCAAGTTGTAATTCTTGACTTCTCTCAGAAGATGAGTGCAAGTCCTTCTATTCCGCCATCTTGCATATTATATGAAGGTGAATTTAGTTTATCTAATTAAAGCTGGTCAAGGTAAGTTTTTCTTTTCCTTTTTTTCTTCAAACTGTAAATGCATAAATATTTATCAGGAAGGATTTTATGCATGGTGCTTATCAAAGAGACTGGTCAGCAGGGATACATATATGAGCTTTCCAGGGAGGGACTATAGTACCCCATAGAAACAGCTTGTCTCCAGTACTAGGTGAATGATTTAAGCATTAAACAATTTACAGCAGAAAAAAACCCCCACATCTTGTCAAATTTACTACTCGTGGACTAAAACTAAGGACACATTCCCACTAGAACAGAAATAAACTTTAATTCATTGAAAAGTGCAGCAGTGAACAGGGTCCTATGAAGAGCACTTTCTAAATCAAATGACTCAGATGACACAGAGCCAGGGCAGAAGAACTTCCAGGAACAGATGATGCAAACACAGGAATTTCACAAAGTCAGTGGGACTTAAGTGGGGGTAAAACAAAAGAGCCATATATTCCCACCAAGTTCTACTGGTGCATCAGTTTAAATACTCTTTGCTTCCTCTTAATAAGGATCCTGGACATTTATCTTCTTATGTTAACAACACTAGTCCTTAGACACTTAAAACTAAATTTAAGAACATTTCTCACAGATTAAGGAATAACTTTCCATGAATACCATTACTACTTTGTACAAAAACCCTAATGCTGTCAATTAAAATATACTTTGCAACAGCACTGTTGGTCAAATTCAAAGATTTTGAGTGCCTCAAAAGGCATTCTCTACTTTTCAGTTGTAGGGAATGTTATTGTATCTGAGGGAGGAAGAGCTTTGTAATAGGAAATCTTATAAGGCAAAATCTCTATTCATTCCCAGGACCTCTGTTTATTCCGAATGGTCACAGTTTCCTATCACCATACATATGGACCTGATCTTCCTAAAAGGAAAAATAACCAAAATTCAAATCAGTATAATTAAGAGAGAAATAAAGCAAGCCTTTTGCAATGGAGCCCTTGAACATATCATTCTGAAAAATTTCGGTGCATTATGTGGTCTGCTAGACACTTAAAAATAAATTTTTAACTATAAACTGAGGCTTCTTTATGAAAGATGATTTTAGCATAGATCTAGAATGAAACCAGTCCAAAAGAAAGTCCCATCAGAGGCCATTCAAAAATGAGAGATGCAGTACTTGCTTTAGCAGCACATATACTAAAATTGGAATGATATAGACATCAGCATGGCCCCTGCACAAGGATGACATACAGATTAGTGAAACGTTTCATACTTTTTAAAAATTAGAGATACAAAAAAGGGCTTCAGTGTACCCCCCACCCCCTCAACAAAAACAGAAGTCTGCTGAATGTAAGAGCAGCCCACGATCTGAGTCACTCTTATGACTTCATCTGCTTTCAGGAACCAGCATCATAAAATTGAATAATATGACATCACAGTATGAGACCTGGTAAGAGTTGGTTTCTTTTTATTCTGGAATAACTAGGCCAACTTTCATTAATGTGAAAGCTGACTGATTAATGTTAAGAATCAAAGGATAGAATAAAGCCAATACCCATACTCAACATTGTAGTTTGCTTTTAGTTACAAAACTGTTAGAATTTCTTTTCCTGAAATGTTCAAGGCAGAGGTATTCATTTCACTTCTAATTACTATCAGGGTTACTGGGATTGTGTGAAGTAAAGGAATAACCCAATGGGTATTAACCCAACATGGAGATCTGAAAATGTGATAGAAAGTTACTTATGGCCATGTCTTACAAAGTGCTAAATGCTCAACCTAGGACCTTACATAAAGCTAAAATCAATAACTGCCTGTGTTGGTCAGATTATAAACCACAGTGTCTCCTCTCCCCTGCTGCCCCACTACCAATTAGCCTTCTTGTGAAGACAATATAAGAAATGGTCTTCAAGCCAAGAGACAGAAATGTAGGCATTCTAAACAGTGAGAAAACGTCAAGATCTAATTTTGACAGAGGAATAGTGAACGAAGCCCAAATTACACAAGATTCCAAAAACTCAGGAAGAAGTTATCTGAAAGGGAAGAAGCTACATAGCTGGTATTTTGTTGTTGTTTAGTCGCTAAGTTGTGTCCGACTCTTTGTGACCCACAGACCAGAGCCCACCAGGTTCCTCCATCTATGGGATTTCCCAGGCAACAATACTGGAGTGGGTTGCCATTTCCTTTTCCAAGGGATCTTCCCAACCTAGGGATTGAACCTGGGTCTCCTGCATTGGTAAGTGGATTCTTTACCACTGAACCACTAGGGAAGACCAGTTGGTACTTTACATCAACCCTAAGAAATTCTTATATCTTTTAACAAATGAACTGAATGTCAGCAAAATGCAGAGAGGGTGTCACAACTTCACACATGGCTCCCAGCTGGGCAGGCACTTACTACACCTAACTTACAGCCCTTCATCAACCTGTTAAAAGCCCTACCTACAGAGGGCCCTTGGAAAACACAGCTTTCACTAACCTTTGGAAGTTCTTCTCTGCTGAAATACTTAACCCACTTTATTTTTCAGATCTCAGAAGACACTCCTTTGATACCCCTGGTGTTAACTGGCACTCCATGTGGTTAGCAGTCACTGGCAAGTAGATGTCCATTCCCTTCAGTAACTACCTGGAATTAACCTGTACTAAGAGAGCGCTACTGTTCTATTTTAACAGAGTACCAGTACAGAATTCCCCCCAAATGAACAAATTTTGAATTTGTGACCTTACCATATTTTATGGATATTATAAACAGTGTATTTCTATTAATCTAAAAAACAATGGCCTTTGTTCTTAATCAGATGGTTCAGATCTGATGGTTCTTCAAGCCAGATGATATTAGTATTTTTGATAGTGAAGTGCTCAATCTGGAATGCTATGCAGGTCCTCTTGATTTTAGGTCAAGCTGGATACCAAAAACACCCCCCCCCCCTCAAAAAAAGCACTGTCATTTATCTGAATGGATTTACAATCCAGACTTTGACCACATGGGGACTAACCAAAAACTGGCCCCAGGACAAAAAAGGTTTGGTGAGAACAAAGACCTCAGGAGTCTGACAATACCCAGGAGTATTGTCATCAGCTGAATAAAGGAACCAGGGACAGCCACTCCTGACACTCAGGCAAAGTTCACAGTTTAACACATTGCACAAGGAAGTCAGCTGATTGGGTTGCTTTTTCAAACAGGACTTAAAGCCAGTCCAAAGACCCCTTCCAGGCGTGGTCTTGAAGACTAGCTACAGACAGCTACTCCAATCACTTCCTCAGAAAGAGGTGAGCAGGGATCCAACCGCAGAGGTACTACAGAAGCTGTTTTGAAAACCTTCGAGTCCTGACACTGCTATGATTGCTAAACATGAAACGAAGGTCAAACCTATACCTGGGGACAGAAAAAGAAAAAAAAAAACAATGTGACATTAATTGTCATGAGCCACTGAGTACTTCATTCAGAATATTAACTGGAAAGACTGGCAGAAAGGGATACAAAAGGAGCAACTAAATCACCAGAAGAGGATCTAGTGGGAAAGTCTAGTACAAAGCAGGAGTTAGTAATTAAGAGCAATTCCATCATAAGTCAGCAAATACAATGAAAGTGAAGAGGAGTGGAAAAACAGAAAACTAATCTTGATAAGTGTTAGGAGGAAAGGTTTGAGCTTTTGTGTGTGTATGTGTGTGTGTGGGAGGCAATCCCTAAAGTATAAAACAGCCTGGTGGAAGAGTCTAGTCCTTGCTTAAAGCCCTTCTAGTATTTTCAAAGCCCTGTCATCTTTTACGTTTAGACACACAGACTGTGGTAGGTACGAGTACAGGCGTGTGCCTCAGACAGGAGGTTGAATCTGGCTCATTATGAACTTAGGTAAGTCACTGACCTCTTCCAGCCATTGATAAAGCAGGAGGGCAATTCATGTAAAATGTCTGGCATACAAAAGCACTTATTTCTCACCTGAGGGGACATCAGAGTCAATGCCGATGGTAACCTGAGTAGAGACCTGGCAGACATAATGAACACAGACTGGCTGGAGGTTGTGTGGTCTGGAAATAACATTGTATTTTATTTTTATTTGCTAACTTGTGGGACAAACTAACTCTCTTAGCACTATTTTAGAGCAGTGGTTGGCCAACTTTGTTCAAAAAGGATCAGATAATAAGTATTTTAGGGTTTGTCAGTCACACAGTCTCTGTTCCAACTAATCAACTTTGTTGCTGAAGTGTAAACACAATTTCAGGCAATACATAAATGAATGTGTGCATTGTGTTCCAACAGGTAGTGGCTGCAGTGGGCCTGTGGTATCTAGTCTGCTGACTCCAACTCTAGAAAATTCTATAAGCCTAAATGTTTAGTAGGTAAGAATAAGCTAAAGTCAAGGAATTTGAAAGAAAACCAGGTGGAGTTTAAATAGCTCAGGCTAACATCAGCAAGGCCAGAATCTAGAATCTTAGCTATAAGCTGTCAGAATGTGAGCAAGACAGTTAGTTATAATTAAAAAAAACAGGGACTTCTCTGGTGGTCCAGTGGTTGTAGTTAAAGAATCAGTCTTAAATTCAGGGGTAGCAGGTTTGATCCCTGGTCGGGGAACTAAGATCCCACATGTCATCCCGCACGAAGAAACTAAGCCAGCATGCCACAACTACTGAGCACCCAGGCAACAACTAAGATCCAATGCGGCCAAATAAATAAATAGACACTAAAAATCAAACAAACCAATTTCATGGAAAAGGGCTTGAGAGATAAGGTGTTGTTGAGACCATCTGGACTATGTATGTGATGGAGCTCCATTAAAGCCTCTGTATAGGCCTCAAGATTCTATTGAGTGGGTGCAGAGATCTACTCATCTTGAGGCTGCCTAAGACAAGCCTCTCATACAAGGAAGCTGAGGCTTGTTGAAGTAAGAAAATGTGCTGAAGATCAACAGTTGTTTTGAGAATGGAGACAAGATGGCAGAATAGAAGGATGTGACCTCATCCTTTCTCATGAAAACACTCAAATCACAACTAATTGCTAAACAACCAAAAGACACTGGAACCTACCAAAAAGATATCCTGTACACCCAAAGACAATGAAGAAACCATAGCAAGACAGTAGGAGAGGTGCAACTGTGATAAAATTAAATTGCACACTTACCAGGTGGGTGATCTACAAACTGGAAAATAATTGTATCACAGAGGTTCTCCCACAGAAGTGAAAATTCTGAACTTTGTGTCAGACTCCTCAGCCTGGGGTTCTGGTGTCAGGAGGAGGAGCCACGAGAGCATTTGTCTTTCAAGGCCAGGGTTTGATCACAGGAAATCCAAAGCACTGGGGAAACAGAAGCTCCACTTTTGGAGGGTGCACACAAGGTCTCAAGTAACTTGAATTGAGACATGGCAGACATAAGGAGCACAGACTGGCTGAAGGTCAATCACAGGACCCAGGGGAAAAAGCAGGGACCTCATAGGAGTCTTGGCAAGACCTACCTACTGGTACTGGAAGGTCTCGTGCTGGTGTTGGCAGAGGTGGGGGGCAGCTTTGGCTCACTGCAGGCATGAAGACACTGGAGACAGTAGTTCTGGGGAGTACTCATTGGCATGAGCCCTCTCAGAGGCCACCATTTTTTCAACAAGGCCTGGCCCCACCCAACAGCCTATAGGCTCCAGTGCTGGGACACTTCAGACCAAACAACCAATATGGCAGGAACACAGTCCCTCCCATCAGTATACAGACTGCCTAAAGTCTTCCTGAGCCTATAGCTGCCCGCTAAACACACACATTGATACAGCACCCCCACCAGAGGGACAAGACCCAGCTCCACCCACCAGTGGGCAGGCATCAGCCTCCCTGACCAGGAAGCTTGCACAAGCCTCTTAGACCTCATCCACCAGAGGGCAGGCAGCAGAAGCAAGAAAAACTGCAACCCTTTGGAACAGAAACCACAATCACAGAAAGTTAGACAAAATGAGACAGCAGAAGAATATGTCCTATATGAGAGAACAAGATAAAATGCCAGAAGAACAGCTAATTCAAATTGAAATAGGCAATATACCTGAAAAATAATTCAGAGTAATGATAGTACAGTTGATATAAGATCTGGAAAAAGAATGGAGGCACAGATGGAGAAGACACAAGAAATGTTTAATAAAGAACTAGAAGATCTAAAGAACAAACAGATGAACAATACAAAAACTGACATGAAAAATATACTAGAGGGAATCTATAATAATAAATGAGGCAGAAAAATGAATAACTGAGCCGGAAGACAGAATGGTGGAAATCACTACCATAGGACACAGTAAAGAAAAAAGAAGGAAAAGAAATAAGGACAGTCTAAGACCACTGGGACATTAACATACCAACATCCACATTATAGGGGTCCCAGATGGATAAGTGAGAGAGAAAGAGCCCAAGAAAATATTTGATGAGATAATAGCTGCAGATTTCCCTAACGTAGGAAAGGAAACAGTCACCCATATCCAGGAAGCACAGGGAGTCCCACACAGGACAAACCCAGGGAGGAATACCCTGAGACACATATTAATCAAACTGACAAAAATTAAAGACAAAGAGAAAATATTAAGAGCAACAAAGAAAAAGCAACAAATAACATACAATGGAATTCCCATAAGGTTATCAGCTGATTTTTCAGCAGAAACTCTTCAGACCAGAAGGGAGTGGCACAATATATTAAAGTGATGGAAGGGAAGAACCTATAATCAAGAATACTCTACCCAGCAAAGATCTTATTCTGATTTGACAGAGAAATCAAAAGCTTTATAGACAAGCAAAAGCTGAGAGAATTTAGTACCACTAGACTATCTTGCAATAAATGCTACAGGAATTTCTCTAGGTGGGGAAAAAAGCCCCAACTGGAAACAAGAAAATTACAAATGAGTCAGCTAACCGATCAAGGCAAATAGAGAGTAAAGGTAGGAAATCATCCATATACAAATATAATATCAAAACCAGAAGCAGTGAGAAGGCTATAAGCAGATATTGGAAAAACATTAGAAATTAAAAGAATAGCAACTTAAAACCATCTTGTTTATATATAGACTACTGTATCAAACCTCATGGTAAATGCAAACCAAAAAGCTACAATAGATACACACACACATACACAAAGGAATCCAAGCACAACACTAAAAAGTTAGTCATCAAATCACGAGAGAAGAGAAAAAAAGAGGAAGGGGAGAAACAAAGACCTACAAAAATAAGTCCAAGACAATTAACAAAATGGCAGTAAGCATATACATATTAATAATTACCTTAAATGTAACTGGATTAAATGCTCCAACCAAAGACATAGACTGGCTGAATGGATACAAAAACAAGGCCCATTATATATGCTGTCTATAAGAGACCCACTTCAAATATAGGGACACAGAACTGAAAGTGAGGGGATGACAAAAAGTTATTCCATGAAAATCATGACATATCAGACAAGACAGACTTTAAAATAAAGATTATTAAAAGATACAAAGAAGGACACTACATAATAATCAAGGGATCAATCCAAAAAGAAGATATAACAATTGTAAACATACGTACGTACGTTTTTTTCTTCATCTCTATTTCGTTTACTTCTGCTCTCATTTTTATGATTTCTTTCCTTCTACCAACTTTAGGTTTTGTTTGTTCTTCTTTCTGTAGTTGCTTTAGGTGTAAGCAACTAATGCTGCTGCTGCTGCTGCTAAGTCACTTCAGTCGTGTCTGACTCTGTGTGACCCCATAGATGGCAGCCTACCAGGCTCCCCCATCCCTGGGATTCTCCAGGCAAGAACACTGGTGTGGGTTGCCATTTCCTTCTCCAATGCATGAAAGTGAAAAGTAAAACTGAAGTTGCTCAGTTGTGTCCAACTCTTAGCAACCTCATGGACTGCAGCCTACCAGGCTCCTCCATCCATGGGATTTTCCAGGCAAGAGTACTGGAGTGGGGTGCCATTGCCTTCTCCAATGTAGCCAACATAGGAGTACAAATATAGGGACACAGAACTGAAAGTGAGGGGATGACAATAAGGTATTCCATGAAAATCATGACATATCAGACAAGACAGACTTTAAAATAAAATAAAAATAAATATATAAGACAAATGCTAACAGCTATAAAAGGAGAAATGCACCGTTAACACAATAAGAGTAGGGGACTTTAACACCCCACTTTCATCAATGGGTCATTCAGATGGAAAATCAATAACAAAATACAGACCTTAAGTGACACTTTAGATCAGATGCACTTAATTGATATTTATAAAGCATTCCATCCAAAAGCAGCGGAAGACACATTCTTTTTAAGTGCACATGGAACGTCTTCCATGATTGATCACATGGATCAATAAATTTAAGAAAATAGAAACCAGCATCTTTTATGTTCACAACTCATGATTCTCTTTATTTCACAAGGAGATTAGAAATCAACTACAAGAGAAAAAAAATGTAAAAATCACAAACATATGAAGGTTAAACAATATGCTACAAAACAACCAACAGATCACTGACGAAATAAAAGAGGAAATAAATATCTAGAGACAAATGAAAATGAAAGCACATCGATACAAAACCCGTGGGATACAGCAAAAGCAGTTCTAAAAGGAGATCATAGCCGTACGATCTTACCTCAAGAAACAAGAAAAATCTCAAATAACCTAGCCTTACACCTAAAGCAACTACAGAAAGAAGAACAAACAAAACCTAAAGTTGGTAGAAGGAAAGAAATCATAAAGATGAGAGCAGAAGTAAAGGAAATAGAGATGAAGAAAAAAATAGAAAACATCAGTGAAACTGAAAAAGCTTGTTCTTTGAGAAGATAAACAAAATTGATAAACATTTAGCCAGACTCATCAAGAAAAAACAGAGTGTTCAAATCAATAAAGTTAGAAATGAAAAAGAAGTTACAATGTACACCACAGAAATATAAAGGATCATAAGAAACTACTGTAAGCAACTATATGCCAATAAAATGGACAACCTGCAAGAACCGGACAAATTCTTAGAAAGGTACAATCTTGAAAAACTGAACCAGAAAGAAATAGAAAATATGAACAATCACAAGCACCGAAATTGAAAATGTGTTTAAAAAACTCACAGTGAACAAAAGTCCAAGACCATATAGCTTCACCAGCAAATTCTAACAAACATTTAGAGAAGAGTTAATGCCTATTCATTTAACATGTATAATATCATATATGAAACGAGTCACCAGTCCACGTTCGATGCACGATACTGGATGCTTGGGGCTGGTGTACTGGGACGACCCAGAGGGATGGTACGGGGAGGGAGGAGGGAGGAGGGTTCAGGATGGGGAACACGTGTATACCTGTGGTGGATTCATGTTGATATATGGCAAAACCAATACAATATTGTAAAGTTAAAAAATAAAAAAAAAAATTGCAGAAGAAGGAACTCATTCTATGAGGCCACCATCATCTTGATACTAAAATCAAAGAAAAATACCACAAAATAAAAAGAAAATTACAGGCCAATATCACGGATGAAACTGAATGCAAAAATCCTCATCAAAATACTTGCAAACTGAATCCAACAATATGTTAAAAGGATCATACACAAGTGATCAAATGGGACTTATCCCAGGGATGCAAGGATTTTCCAGTATTCATAAACCAATATATGATATACCACATCAATAAACTGAAGAATAAGAACCATATGATCATCAGAATAGATGCAGAAAAAGCTTTTGACAAAATTCAGCACCCATTTATGACAAAAACTCTCCACAAGAGAGAACATACCTCAACACAATAAAGGTCACACACAACAAACCTACAGCTAACATCATACTCAGCATCAAAAAGCTAAAATATTTCCTCTAAGATCAGGAAAAAGACAAGGATGTCTGTTCTCACCACTTTTATTCAAATAGTATTGGAAGTCCTAGCCAGAGCAATTAGGCAAGAAAAAAATAAGAGGAATCCAAATTTGAAATGAAGAATTAAACTGTGATTATTTGCAGATGACATATACAGAAAATCCTAGAGACTCCAAACAAGGAAACTGCTAGAGCTAATAAATGAATTCAGTATAGTTGCAAGATACAAATATTAATATACAAAATTTTTTTGTTTCTATATAGTAATAAACTATCAGAAAAAATTAAGAAATTTAATAAATAAAATTTAATATTTGTATTTATAATTGCATCAAAAAGAATAAAATAGTGCAGCCTTGGCAAACCAACAAGGTGAGCACAGCTGCCTTCCCAAAAGAATAAAATACCTAGGAATAAGTTTAATCAAGAAGGTGAAAGACATGCATACTGAAAATTAAAAGACACTGATGAAAGAAATTGAAGAATACACAACACAGATAAATGGAAAGATATTCTGTGTTCATGGACTGAAACATTAATATTGTTAAAATGTCCATACTACCAAACTACTATACAGATTCAATGCAATACCTCTCAAAATTCCAAAAGCATCTTTCAAAGAAATAGAACTAACAACCCAAAATTTGGATTAAACCATGAAAGACTCCAAAACAACAGCCAAAACAGTCTTGAGAAAGAAGAGCAAATCTGGAGGCATCATGCTTCATAATTTCCAACTATCAAAGATACATTAATCAAAATATTATGGTTGCTGTTTAAGTCGCTCAGTCATGACTATTCAGTTGCTCAGTCATGTCCGACTCTTTGTGACCACATGGACTGCAGCATGCCAGGCTTCCCTCTCCTTCACTATTTCCTGGAGTTTGCTCAAACTCATATCTATTGAGTCGGTGATGTCATCCGACCATCTCATCCTCTGTCGCCCCTTCTCCTCCTGCCCTCAATCTTTCCCAGCATGAGGGTCTTTTCCAGTGAGTCAGCTCTTTGAATCAGGTGGCCAAAGTACTGGAGCTTCAGCTTCAGCACCAGTCCTTCCAGTGAATATTCAGGGTTGATTTCCCTTAGGATTGACTGGTTTGTTTACATGCTGTCAAAGGGACTCTCTAGAGTCTTCTCCATCAGCACCATAGTTTGAAGGTATCAATTCTTCGTTATTCAGCCTTTTTTTTTTTTTTTTTTTTTATTGTCCAGCTCTCATATCCATACATGACTACTGGAAAAACCAAAGCTTTGACTAAATGGACCTTTGTCAGCAAAATTATGTCTCTGCTTTTTAATACACTGTTTATGTTTGTCATAGTTTCCTATAGACATAAAAACAGACATATGGAGCAATGGAACAAAATAGAGAGCCTCATATATGTATGGTTTGGTAATTTAAGACAAAGGAGCCAAGAATATACAGTGGGGACAGGATAGTATCTTCAATAAACAGCTCTGGGGAAACTGGCAACCACATGCAAAAGAGTGAAACTAGATTACTACCTTACACCATACAGAAAAATTAACTCAAATGGATTAAAGAATGCAAACTTGGCAACCATAAAAATCCTAGAAGAAAATATAGGCTGTATGTTGCTAGACATCAGTCTTGATGATGATTTTTTGGGATCAGACTTCATAAGCAAAAGCAACAAAAACAAGCGGAACTACATCAAACTAAAAAGCTTCTGCACAGCAAAAGGAAATCACTGACAAAATAGAAAGGCAACCTTTCACCCATTCACCTACTGAATGGGTGAAAATTTTTAGAAATCCTATATGAGAAGGGGTTAGTATCCCAAATATGTAATATATATATATATATATAACTTAATAGCAAAAACCAAAGAATTAAAAAATAGGCAGAAGATGTGAATATTTTTTCAAAGAAGACACGCAGATGGAGAACAGGTACATGAAAAGGTACAGGTATCTTTTCAACTCCACTACTCATCAGGGAAATGCAAATCAAAATCACACTGGAATATCACCTCATACCTGCTAAAATGGCTACCCCAGCAGTCCATTGGTTAGGACTCGGTGCTTTCACCACAGTGGTCTGGGTTTAGTCCTTGGTCTGAGAACTAAGGTCCTGCAACCTGTGCAATGTGGTATGGCCAAAACAAAAAACAAACACAAACAAGCAAAAAACAAGGATGTGAAGAAAAGGGAACACTTGTGCACTCTTGGTGGGAATATAAATGGATATAGTCACTACATAAAGCAGTATGGAGGTTTCTCAAAAAATGAAAAATACAACTACCATATGATCCAACATTCCCACTACTGGGTATTTATCTGAAAATAAAACACCAATTTGAAATTCCACTATCACTGCGACATTATAATAGCCAAGGTGTAGAAAAACATCTATGTATCTAGCAATGGATGCACGGATAAAGAATACATACAAATACAATAGAATACATACGTACAATGAAATACTTTTCTGCCATAAAAAAAGAATGAAATCTTGCCACTTGTGACAATGTGGATACCCCTTGAGGAAATTATGTTAAGTGAAATAAGTCAGAGAAAGACTGATTTCACTTATATGCAGAATTAAAAAGAAACAATAACTGTAACAGGAAAGAAAACCAAGCTCGTATAGGGAGAACAGGTGGATGGTGGCCAGAAGTGGGGTAAGTGGGTGGGGAGTGGGAGAAATAGGTGAAGAAGGTCCCAATGTACCAACTTCCAGTTATAATCCAAGTCATGGGGGTGTAATACACAGCACAGTGACTACAGTTAACAATACTCTGTTGCATGTTTAAAATCTGCTGAGAGTACATGTTTAACATCCTCATCCCAAGAAAAAAAAATTTTTTAACTAGCTTTGGCAATGTATCAGAGAAGGCAATGGCACCCCACTCCAGTACTCTTGCCCAGAAAATCCCATGGACGGAGGAGCCTGGTAGGCTGCAGTCCATGGGGTCGCTAAGAGTCGGACACGACTGAGCAACTTCACTTTCAATTTTCACTTTCCTGCATTGGAGAAGGAAATGGCAACCCACTCCAGTGTTCTTGCCTGGAGAATCCCAGGGACGGGGGAGCCTGGTGGGCTGGCGTCTATGGGGTCACACAGAGTCGGACATGACTGAAGTGACTTAGCATAGCATAGCATTGGCAATGCATGACTAATATAATGACCAAACCTGGTTTACCAAGAGAAACTGGGACCAACATTTTGCCAAAACCTATCTGATTGTAGGTACCTGGACAGGGCAAAGCTCTCCAGTGGTAGAGGCTAAAATTGTCTGCAGCCTCTCTCTGCCTCTGATACAAGGCCCACTGGTGCATTCAGTCCTCTGGTTTATGAGTACTCATCACGGACTAACTACAATTGCTTTCTTAACCTGAAATTTTAAGAAAGTCTAATTGGTCCACAGCCTTGCAACTGAGGTCTAACTAAAATACAATTAGCCATGGTCAGGGCACAGGGTAACATATACATAGAACTATCCTTTCCAGGACTAAGTGAGGCAGGACAGGGAGTCTCTTTGCAGGCTGGCCATTGCTCTCAACTGTGGAAGTAATTTGTGTAACAAGAGAGAACTGTGTACCTGGATATATCTCTTCAGTCTATGAAATACTCTGAAGAGCTCTAAGATTTACAGTTATTAGTATTTGAAAAAACATGGGGTGCTTGTTAAAGTAGAAGATTCTCAGGGCTTAGTAGCAGCTTTGTGGTGGGGTACAGAAAAATCTTCCTTTTAAAAATCAGCACCTCCAGTAGTTCTGCAGGTGGTCCATAAAGAAATTGAGTAATTGCCTCACTTTTGTCTTGAAGTATGATCCAACAGATCTTAAACACCGTCTTTTCCCAACTATAAGCTACATAGCAACTTTTCCCCTAAGAACTACAGTGCCTCTGCTTGGCTCACCTTGCTTGCAAAACAACAGAAATTTGAAAAGCAAGCCAGGGGTGGAGGGTGGCACGAAGGTGACACAGGTGTGACACAAGGGACAGGAACACCATTCCCGGCCTCACCCACACCCTGCACACTAGCTCCCTGTCTTCCTTGAAGCACTTACCCTTCCCAAACACACAAACGCCCACAGAAAATTTATCTGGAACAAAGGCAATGAGGCTTGGGCTTTTCTGAAGGATGACAGTCAAGTTCCTGGATTTCTGATCCTACCATGTAAATTCTCAGACAAGCATGTTTCATTGTTGCTGTTGTTATGGTCACTAACTCATGTCTGACTCTTTCATGACCCTATGGCCTGTAGCCCACTAGGCTCCTCTGTCTGTGGAATTTCCGATTCAAGAACACTGGAGTGGGCTGTCATTTCCTTCTCCAAGGGATCTTCCCAACCCAGGAATCAAACCTGCATCTCCTGCATTGGCAGGCTAATTCTTTACCACTGAGCCAACAGGGAAGCCTCCATCTTTTATTAATCAGGCATTCAATGACATGCTCATTTTTACCTATAAGTCATGGACTTGAAACATTTTCCTTGGGAGATCACACATGCAAGAAAAAGATTTGAATTTAAGCTATCGCCTCAGAATTCAAAGATTCTGACTTGTGGCAAGACACCTCAGGGTGCTACTCCAGAATGACTAGAAGTTTAGCAAATTTTCTCTCACTTGGAAATCAGAACGTCCTCTCGAGCAGAGTCTCCTAGAACTCCAGTTCAGAGAAAAGGAACGGCATAGGGTTTACTTAATCTCCTGTGTCCACACAGGGTGACTAAAACGAGGAGAGGGTGCACACACCAGGCAACAAGCAGACCTGTGGCCATTGAAGACAGAGGAGCATCCAAGGTAAGACTTGTTGCCTAGAAAGATCAAAACCAACTCTGCTAGATAAAGGAACTCTCTCCCAGACACAAAGCCAAAACCCAACTTCTTAGGACATTTACAGAGTTCTGATGTTTTCTGTTTGTGTGCAAACTTTTAAAAACGCAATTCTCACCTTTCTCGGAAAGTAGAAGAGGAGCTTTCTAAGTTCAGCAGCCACCAAGTGAGTGACAAAGAACTTTGGAAACCATAACTAAGATCAGAAACTGTAACTAGTATAGGAAGGTCTGTCTTCTACCTGGTCATTCTAATCTTGTAGAATTAAAGAGAAAGATATGCCGAAAAACAAACCAAAATGATACCAAAACCCTAAAACTTCCTCAAATCCAACAAAAATCAAAAGCTAAAAACCCTGCAGATGGAATTAATACAGTTCACTTGACAGTTATTTATCTTGCCCACTCCTTTCCAGCATCATCTCCACCATCAACCCCCAGCCCCATATCTCCCCCAATCCTTATAAAAGCTGTTTTCTTAACTCAGCACTTAATTAAGCAAGTAATGATTCACTCCAGACAAGTGTATACTTTCAAGAGTTTGCATACTCAGTTTCCTGCGTTTCTTTGGAGAGGCTCATTCTTGCCTTTGCAAGTATTTGGTGGCTCCTGGGAACTGTGACTTCTCCCTGAAGCTAGTCTTTGCCTAGATCCAGGGAATTCCCTTACTAACAATAAGCACAATGAACACATTGTTTAATTATCTGCTCCATCATTTTCTTGCAGGAAACAGAACCTATATACGAAAACACAGGTAGGCCTCTCCTTCTATGTACCTTAGTATGATCCCTTAAATGGAATGCTCTTTGCCAACAAAGGTCCGTCTAGTCAAGGCTATGGTTTTTCCTGTGGTCATGTATGGATGTGAGAGTTGGACTGTGAAGGCTGAGCGCCAAAGAATTGATGTTTTTGAACTGTGGTGTTGGAGAAGACTCTTGAGAGTCCCTTGGACTGCAAGGAGATCCAACCAGTCCATTCTGAAGATCAGCCCTGGGATTTCTTTGGAAGGAATGATGCTAAAGCTGAAACTCCAGCACTTTGGCCACCTCATGCGAAGAGTTGACTCACTGGAAAAGACTCTGATGCTGGGAGGGACTGGGGGCAGGAGGAGAAGGGGACGACAGAGGATGAGATGGCTGGATGGCATCACTGACTCGATGGATGTGAGTCTGAGTCAACTCCGGGAGTTGGTGATGGACAGGGAGGCCTGGCGTGCTGCGGATTCATGGGGTCGCAAAGAGTCGGACACGACTGAGTGACTGAACTAACTAAGTGAACAGCAACAACAAAAGGATGATACAACACTCTGACATCAAGCCTGTTCTTCCATTTCCCACAGATCCCAACTCTACTAACTGGTCTGCTTTCAGATCAACTTCCTGTTAGAGGCACTCTGATGGGCCCTTAATAGGTAGTTTTACTGAAGTGTTGGGTAGAGCTTACAGGAAAAGCAGGTGGACAGGCAGGGGGGCCTTTTACTCACTCCTAGAGGGGCTTTGGGCGAACTGCTGGACTTCAGTGAATTTCTGTTTCCTCATTGGTAAAATGCCAATGTTGACAATACATTTTTCAAGGGGGGTTAAGTGAGCTAATACATATTAAGCTTTTCAGAATAACACCTGGAACATGGCAAGCACTGTCTGAATTTGCTATTACAGTACAGAAGGTCCCCAACTTTATGATGGCTTATGACTTTTCAACTTTATAACGGTGTGAAAGTGGTATGCATTCAGTAGAAAATATAAAATGTGATCTTTTCCCAGGCTAGTGATATTTTTTTTTAAAGGGGTAAACAACTGTCACGCGAGTGTATGTTCCTCAGTTCTTTGTCTCATCACAACAAAGATTTGGAGTGATGGACATTAAAGCCCCCTCAGCATGTCACAGCTCTCGGGCCTTGGATAGACTGTGTTATAGCTCTCAGGTCTTGAATGGACCATGTTATAGCTCTTAGACAAATCAGTGTTACAGCTCAGTGTTACAGCTCTATTTTATTTAGAAGATAGCAGGAAAACCCATCTTCGAAGAGTTAGGGCACGTCGATCCACAGACACGAGGAGAAAAGCGCCCCAGCACGTGGGGGAGAGAGAGAGAGAGAGCTAGCTTTGACTCCTCTATTTATATGTTTATCTCTCTCTGGGCCTGTCCTATGTAAATTGGGCCAGCCAGGAGTGTTGTTTATTTTACCTGAGGGCCTCACTCTGGTCCTCGGACCTTCTTTTTGTTCTATTTTCGTGGGCTTTTCCCTTACTTGTCTTTTAGCCACCGCCATTTTGGACTCCTTTTCCCTATTCTACCTACCTAACATTCCCTCCTCAAGAGATGAGAGGCCCAATTCTTTGGGAATTGGGGCGTCGAGGTCTTTCTGGCTACTTCCTGCTGAACTGGGATGGCGAGGGGTATTGGGCCTCCCCCTCTTGCTAGTCTCAAGCCTCAGAGTCCTTATAGCAGTGTCTATCTAAGGGTGAGTGATATTTTCCGTGGTCGGCTGTAGTTTTATATCTTTGTTGAACTGGCACTGAATGTTGTAGCTGGTTGACCTGGGCAGAGACAAAACAGGTTAGACAATTGACAGTACATGGAATAATCATAAGCATCATCAATATAGCATAACAAGGACTAGTAGGGACATTAGTCAATTTTAAATTCACATCGCCAGGATGGCTCAAGTCCCTCCTTGTTCAGGGATCAGAAGATCTATCTCCTGTCTGTTTTGGAGTACAGTCTCTGTCAAGCTGTGTTGGCTCTTTAGAGTTATCCTGATAAATTTTATCCCCAGAATCCAGATTTTGGGGGTGTTCATTAGAATGGCACTCATTGGTAGTCCTGAATAGGTATCTGAGATCTTTCAGGGGCTCACGGGTGTATTGAATATCTTCTTCTGTTTTCTTCCATGGCTTGACCCGTGAGTAGTGGATCCAGGAGTCATGTCCTGGTACCTTGACTGCTGTGGGGGTAGAAAGTATTACAGGGTAGGGGCCCTTCTACGTGGGCTGGAGTTGAGCCTTTGGGGACCCATCTTTCCAGACTTTAATTAGGACTTGAGTCCCTGGACCATATAGTGGTGACTCTTTAGAATCTTTTGGGTCCTGGTTCATACCCCACAAGTGTATATCCTGTTGGAATTGCCCACTGGCTATGATATAAGACTGGAGGGTCTGAACCTCTGGATCTAGGAAGAGGTCATTGACATAAACAAAAGGTCTCCCATATAGCATCTCATAAGGACTAAGACCAACCTGTTCCTTAGGGGCAATGAGGGTGCAGAGGAGAGCTACTGGTAAAGCCTCCTTCCATCCGAGGGAGGTCTCCTGGGTTATCTTTTTTATCGCTGATTTTAAGAATTGATTGGCTCTTTCTACTTTTCCTGAAGATTGAGGCCTCCAGGCACCATGGAGATAATAAGTAATGCCCAATGCTTTCGAGACCCCTTGGGTGACCTTAGAAGTAAATGATGTCCCATTGTCACTTTGTAATGACCTGGGCAGACCAAATCTTGGAATGATTTCATGGAGCAGTTTTTTTTACCACCTCCTCAGCCTTCTCAGTCCGGGTAGGAAAGCCTTAAATCCATCCTGTAAATGTATCTATCATGACTAATAGGTGTTTATACCCTTGAGAAACTGGCATCTGGGTGAAGTCCATCCGCCAGTCTTCTCCTGGGTAGGCCCCACGTCGTTGGACGGGCTGGGCCAGCTGAGGTCTTCGAGCTCCTTGGAGGTTGTTTAATTGGCAAGTGGGACAAGAGGAGACCACCTGTCTTATAGTTGTTTGGAGGCCTGTTCCTCTGAAGGACCTTTCTAGTAATCTTTGGAGGGCCTTTTTTCCTAAATGAGTAGTGGCATGTAAGGAGTTAACCAGCTTCCATTGGAGGTTCCCAGGCAGGAAAAGGAGTCCCTCCTTTCGGAACCACCCCATATGATCTTGAAAGCCCTCGCTCTTAGCTTTAAGAGTCTCACCTTCAGTATATGAAGGAGTTTCTGGCAAATTAGTCTGTGGAACTAGGGTGGCAATCCCTATTAGTTCATGGTTCTGTAATGCTGCTCCCCTAGCTGCCTGATCAGCTGCTTGGTTCCCTCATGCCACTTCCATGCTCCCTTTTTGGTGCCTTTTATAGTGGGAGACTGAAACCTCAGTGGGCAGATGGACTGCCTCCAAGAGTAGAAGAATCTGATCACCACATTTGATTGTGGACCCTCGGGTGGTCAAGTGGCCCCATTCTTTCCAAATAGCTACATGTGCATGTAGCACCAGACAGGCATACTTGGAGTCAGTGTAAATGGCTATTTGTTTTCCTTTTCCCAGCTCTAAAGCTTGAGTCAGGGCTATGAGCTCAGCTAATTGGGCTGAAGTACCTGGTGGCAAAGGCTTAACCTCTATGGTCTCAAAATTGGAGACTACTGCATACCCAGCTCTTCTTTTTCCACCCAAGACAAAGCTGCTTCCATCAGTGTACCAGATTTCCTCAGGATTGGTCAGAGGATCTTCTGACAACCCCTCTCGGGGTTTTGTCCAGTGGTCCAAGGTTTCTAGACAAGAGTGAAAGGGAAGAGAGCCCTCGGGGGTAGGCAGGAGGGTGGCTGGGTTAAGAACCTCACAAGGGGATATAGTGAGGCCTGGATTTTCCATCAGCATTACTTGATATCTGAGGATTTTTTGATCAGACATCCATAAATGGCCTCTCCCATTTAGGAGTTGTTTTACTTGGTAGCTGGTAAAAATAGTTTGCCCCCAAAGGAGAGTTTTAAAGCATCTTCTATCATGATTGCAATAGCTGCAAGATTTCGAAGGCAGGGGGCCCAGCCTCGGGTAGTTGGATCGAGCTTTTTGGATACATAAGCTACAGGCTGGGGCTCAGATCCCAACCTTTGAGTTAACACTGTCAAGGCTATTCTCTCTCTTTCATGGACATAAAGTTGGAATGCTTTTTCTGGGTCTGGCAACCTCAAGGCAGGTGCCTGAGTTAAGGCCTGTTTTAGTGTAGCCTCTGCCTTCTTTTGAGGAGTTCCCCACATCAGTGGGGTTGAATCATCTCGTTCCTTTAAGCTTTCATATAAGGGCTGGGCAATTAGACCATAATTGGGTATCCAGATTCTACAATACTCAGTTAGCCCCAGGAAAGCTCACAATTGTTTTCGAGTCATGGGGGAGGGCAACTGGAGGATTCCTTGTACCTGATCAGAGGACAGCCTCCTGGACCCATGTGTAATCTGAACTCCCAGGTAAGTGACCTTTGTCTTGACCATCTGTGCCTTAGCACGGGAGACTTTATATCCCCTTTCTGCCAAGAAGTTTAGAACCTGAATTGCATGTTGTTGGCCACTTTTCTCATGTGGAGAGCAGATTAGTAGGTCATCTACGTATTGTAATATTTTCCCATTGGGTCCCAGGTCCAGATCTAGAAGGTCCTGGTTAAGGGCCTGTCCAAACAGGTGGGGGCTATCTCTGAACCCCTGAGGTAATACTGTCCAAGTCATCTGTTGGTGTTTTTCTCCTGGG
Organism: Bos javanicus; assembly: GCF_032452875.1. Taxonomy (NCBI): domain Eukaryota; kingdom Metazoa; phylum Chordata; class Mammalia; order Artiodactyla; family Bovidae; genus Bos; species Bos javanicus. The sequence goes on from NC_083872.1 coordinate 44,656,165, forward strand.
GCCTCCCACTCAAAGGCAAAAAGATATTGGGATTCTTTAGCTAGTGGTATGCAAAAAAATGCATCTTTGAGATCCAAGATTGTAAACCACTTGGCACTGGGTGGGATTTCTCCCAAGATTACATAGGGATTGGGTACTGTGGGATGGAGGGGGACTACAGCTTCATTTATGATCTGGAGATCTTGAACCATTCGCCAGGTTCCATCTGTTTTCTTTACTGAGAGGATTGGGGTGTTACATGGCGAACTGGAGGGGACCAATAGCCCACAAGCAAGGAATTTATTTATTAAAGGCTGTAGTCCCTCTCAAGCCTCTCTTTTGAGAGGGTATGGTTTCCAGTTAGGAAACCGAGTGGGATCTCCAAGGACAATGATGACCGGTTCAGCTTGGTGGGCTCGTCCAGGAATCGTCTGGTCCCACACCTGGGGGTTAATTTTGTCTTCCCATAGTTTTTGGCCCCTCTCTATTGAAGGTGTAATGGGTTCTTTAGTAGTAACCAGGAGCTGTAGAGCTTTAGGGGCTGAAAAACTTCCCATCACAAGGGAGTATATCTCTTCCCAATAAGGGAGTAGGACACTCAGGGACCACCAGAAACTGGTGGGAAAATATTTGTCCATCCCAGCAACAAAGAAGTGCTCGGGTGAATCTTTTAGTAGTTGCTTTTCCTGTAGCACCCAAAATGGTACAGGTTTGGGAGGAGAAGGCTCCGGAGTAGGAGATCAAGACAGAGTAGGTAGCCCCTGTGTCAACCAAGAAATTTTCGGACCTACCTGCCACATCCAGTTGCACCCTTGGCTCCAGCCCCGTGATGGTTATCTGTGTCAGGCAGGCTGGCTGGAGCGGGCCGCTTCAGTCCTCTTGAACCATCATGAGGGTAGGCTTGGCACTTGACCTTGAGGCTCTTGGGTCTCGAGGGCAGACTGCCGCCCAATGTCCCAGTTGATGGCATTTGTGGCAAGCCATTCTAGGAGACTGGTCACGGTTTGGACACTCTTGGCCCAATGCCCCGCCTGTCTACAGATCAGGCATTTGTCTCGTGCCTTGTCCTTCAAGGACTCAGGGTTTGCCATAGGGCTTCTCTGGAGAGCGGCCAGCATCTGGGCATGCCTTGTCTCTTTCTTTTTCTCCCTCTCCTGGGCCTTGGCCTCCTCCTGTTCTCTGTTATAAAAGGTATTGGTGGCTGTCTGGACCATCTCATCTAAAGAGGCAGCAGGGTCCTGCTGTTGTAGCTGTTGTAACTTAATTCTGATATCTGATGCACATTGGGACAGGAATTTGTCCTTTAAAATCACCTGTCCCTCGTAAGAGTCTAAGTCCAGATTGGTAAACTTTTGGAGTGCCTCTTTTAGCCTTTCCAGAAAGGCAATGGGGTTCTCATTGGGCTCTTGAGTTATTGTTGAGACCCGGCCATAGCTAATTACTTTTTGTTGGGCTGTTTTCAGTCCTCTCTTCACGCAGATTAGAAAATGATCTCTTTCCCAGGTGTGCTCAGGGTCATTATAATTTCAATTAGGATCAGAGGCAGGAACTGCGGTTTCCCCTACTGGATATCTATCACTGGACATGTGAAGCCCTGTTGCATATCTCTGGGCTTCCTTTAAGACCCTAGTATGTTTAGGGTCAGATAAAGTTTGAGTAAATATGACCATGATGTCTTTCCATGTCAAGTCAAAGGCCAAGGTAATATGTTGGAATGTATCTATATATTTGCCTGGGTCATCTGTATAGCTTCCCAGGTCTTGTTTGATCTGTCTTAGTTCTAAAAGGGAGAAGGGCTTATGGACCCGGGTTGGTCTGAATTCTTCTCCAGTTTCAACTAAGGGACATACTCGAGCTGGCTTTTGTGGAGGGGGTGCTTCCAGATATGGGGGCACGTTTGGATACAAGGAAGGAGCACCAGGCAACTCGGGAGCTGTGGGAGGTGAGCCTTCACGAGGGCGTTCCTTTTCTTGGTTGCCTGTGCCTAACACCATTTGCCTAGTGGGCTCACTTTTAGGGTGTACAACAATCCCATACTTAAGACAGAGTTCCTGTATGTCTCTTAGTTGGAAGAAAATTTGGACATAAGGGATCTCTGTCCACTTCCCTTGTCTTTTGCAGAATAATTCTAATTGCAGGATGGTATTGTAATTTAAAGTTCCATCCTCAGGCCAGTGTTCCTCGTCCCCCAGTGGATACTGTGGCCACACAGTGGCACAAAAGAATTTCAAGCGACTTCTCCTTAGAGCTAGAGGGTTGAACAGCTTCCATTTATCAAGGATGCATCTCAAGGGCATCTGCTGGGAAGTGGATTGGTTATTTCCCATCTGAAAGACAGTCATGACAGGGAGAAAAGAAAATGACATCTTTCGATTTTTATGGGTGGACTTCCTTAGGGGTGAGTCTTTCTGAAGCTTATCCTACCCAGAACTGTTGCAACCTGAGAGCCAGGCGTCCCTGGATCAGGGATCAGATCCCCAGGCAGGCTGAGGCATGACAGCCTCCTAGAGATCCAATCCCTGGGCAGGTCGAGGCGTGACGGCCTCCCGAGAATTGGGTCCCTGGGCAGGTCGAGGCGTGATGACCTCCTGGGACCCCTGGGACTGGCGGATCCCCGAGCAGGTTGAGGCATGACAACCTTTTGAGGACCAGATCCCTAGGCATGTCAAGGCGTGATGACCTCCTGGGACCCCAGGACTGGAGTTGGGTGTCCCCAAGGTCTCCAGTGTGACCAGTACTGGGTAGGATTAGGGGATTGGATATTATAAAATATTTTCCTACCAAGGCCAGCTATTTTCTGATTGTCTCTCCAGAAGATTGTAGAGGCAACCTTATGGGTCTGGATGGGGCTCAAGAAAAGAGCATGAAACAGGAGGGAAGGGGGCAGAGCACAACCTTTGAAAGAATGACATAGCACAAGGGTATAATGTAAACCAATTAAAACCATTTGGGTCCAGATGACAAGTCAAATTCAAGTAAACCTTAATCCCCGATCTATAAGCCAACAGACACACCCAGAGGTGGCAGGACAGCTCCAAGGCACTGTTAAAAGATGGAGGAGTGGGTGGTTCCCCAATGGCCGGGATGATCCTCTTACTCATTAGCATGTGAATTCACCACGCTCGCAAAACCTAGCCAGGCTGCCATTCCACGGCCAGTACCCTGTAGAGTGGGCGCTTCTCTCTGAATCTTAACAAGTCTCAGTTCAGTTCAGTTCAGTCGCTCAGTTGTGTCCGACTCTTTGCGACCCCATGAATCACAGCACGCCAGGCCTCCCTGTCCATCATCAACTCCCAGAGTTCACTCAGACTCACGTCCATCGAGTCAGTGATGCCATCCAGCCATCTCATCCTCTGTCGTCCCCTTCTCCTCCTGCCCCCAATCCCTCCCAGCATCAGAGTCTTTTCCAATGAGTCAACTCTTCACATGAGGTGGCCAAAGTACTGGAGTTTCAGCTTTAGCATCATTCCTTCCAAAGAAATCCCAGGGCTGATCTCCTTCAGAATGGACTGGTTGGATCTCCTTGCAGTCCAAGGGACTCTCAAGAGTCTTCTCCAACACCACAGTTCAAAAGCATCAATTCTTCGGCGCTCAGCCTTCTTCAGAGTCCAACTCTCACATCCATACATGACTACAGGAAAAACCATAGCCTTGACTAGACAAACATTTGTTGGCAAAGTAATGTCTCTGCTTTTGAATATACTATCTAGGTTGATCATAACTTTCCTTCCAAAGAGTAAGCATCTTTTAATTTCATGGCTGCAGTCACCATCTGCAGTGATTTTGGAGCCCCCCAAAAATAAAGTCTGACACTGTTTCCACTGTTTCCCCATCTGTTTCCCATGAAGTGATGGGACCGGATGCCATGATCTTTGTTTTCTGAATGTTGAGCTTTAAGCCAACTTTTTCACTCTCCACTTTCACTTTCATCAAGAGGCTTTTTAGTTCCTCTTCACTTTCTGCCATAAGGGTGGTGTCATCTGCATATCTGAGGTTATTGATATTTCTCCCGGCAATCTTGATTCCAGCTTGTGTTTCTTCCAGTCCAGCGTTTCTCATGATGTACTCTGCATTAACAAGTCTACCTCTTATCTATCGCTTTGACTCTCAATGAATTTTTGCAATGAGACCTCAGAGCCTGAGCTTTATTAGGTCCTGAAGCCGGGCACCCTGGGGTTTTGGTCGGGTTCAAGTCCCGACCTGGAAAGAGAGCTGAAGGACAGGAGGAAAAAGCAGTGGGAAAAACGTGTCAAGGAATCTCCTTCATAGCCCGCCAGAAAATTTGCTAAATATCTGACCGGTGCTCAGTTTCATTGGTCTGATCCTTGGCACAGAGAAGAGAAAGGACAAAAGAACCCCTACCTGCTTGTGTAATAGCTACTGGAGCTCAGCAGATAGCGCCTTTGGGACATGTTGAGGAGCAGTCTCTCCAGAGTCCCTCAGTTGTGTTCCCTGTCGCCTGCTTGTTCGCGGGAGGTTTGAGGAAACAAGAAACGAGAGATTGTAAAGGAATTAAGACTTCGTTAGGCATGTCCCTCCAGCCATAGGAGCAAGGACCTCTTACCTTAACCAGAGGTCTTTTGGAATCTGAGACTGGGCCGCATGAGCTTTCTACTGAGTTTGTTTTTCTCTGTCTCAGTTTCCAGCACGATGGGCCTTCCCTTGCTCTGGGTTTCTTTGCCTTCCACATCTAGCATGGGAGCTTTGCTGAGTTGGGCTCCTGCTGTGCTTGGCCTCTTCCACGCAGAGGTGGTTTCAGCCAGGTTAAACCCAAGTCACGGCACCATAGATGTCACGTAGTGTATGTTCCTCTGTTCTTTCTCTTGTCACAACAAAGATTTGGAGTGATAGACATTAAAGCCCCCTCAGCGTGTCACAGCTCTCAGGTCTTGGATAGACCGTGTTATAGCTCTCAGATCTTGAATGGACCATGTTATAGCTCTTAGACAAGTCAGTGTTACAGCTCAGTGTTACAGCTCTATTTTATTTAGAAGATAGCAGAAAAATCCATCTTCAAGGCGTAAAGGCACGTCGATCCACAGACACGAGGAGAAAAGCGCCCCAGCGCGTTGGGGAGAGACAGCGAGCTAGCTTTGGCTCCTCTATTTAAACATTTATCTCTCTCTGGGCCTGTCCTATGTAAATTGGACCAGCCAGGAGTGTTGTTTATTTTACCTGAGGTCCTCACTCTGGTCCTCAGACCTTCTTTTGTTCTATTTTCGCGGGCTTTTCCCTTCTTTGTCTTTTAGCCACCACCATTTTGGACTCCTTTTCCCTATTCTACCTACCTAACAGGGATCAAGCCCATCCCCATGGAAAAGAAATGCAAAAAAGCAAAATGGCTGTCTGGGGAGGCCTTACAAATAGCTGTGAAAAGAAGAGAAGCAAAAAGCAAAGGAGAAAAGGAAAGATATGAGCATCTGAACACAGAATTCCAAAAAATAGCAATAAAAGATAAGAAAACTTCTTCAGCGATCAATGCAAAGAAATAGAGGAAAACAACAGAATGGGAAAGACTAGAGATCGCTTCAAGAAAATTAGAGATACCAAGGGGACATTTCATGCAAAGATGGGCTCGATAAAGGACAGAAATGGTATGGACCTAATGGAAGCAGAAGATATTAAGAAGAGGTGGCAAGAATACACAGAAGAACTGTACAAAAAAAATTTTCACGACTCAGATAATCACGATGGTATGACCACTCATCTAGAGCCAGACATCCTGGAATGTGAAGTCAAGTAGGCCTTAGAAAGCATCACTAGAACAAATCTAATGGAGGTGATGGAATTCCAGTTGAGCTATTTCAAATCCTGAAAGATGATGCTGTGAAAGTGCTGCAGTCAACATGTCAGCAAATTTGGAAAACTCAGCAGTGGCCACACAACTGGAAAAGGTCAGTTTCATTCCAATCCCAAAGCAAGCCAATGCCAAAGAACGCTCGAACTACCACACAATTGCACTCATTTCACATGCTAGTAAAGTAATGCTCAAAATTCTCCAAGCCAGGCTTCAGCAGTATGTGAACCATGAACTTCCTGATGTTCAAGCTGGTTTTAGAAAAGGCAGAGGAACCAAAGATTAAATTGCCAACATCTGCTGGATCATGGGAAAAGCGAGAGAGTTCCAGAAAAACATCTATTTCTGCTTTATTGACTATGCCAAAGCCTTTGACTGTGTTGATCACAATAAACTGTGGAAAACTCTGAAAGAGATGGGAATACCAGACCACCTGACCTGCCTCTTGAGAAACCTGTATGCAGGTCAGGAAGCAACAGTTAGAACTGGACATGGAACAACAGACTGGTTCCAAATAGGAAAAGGAATATGTCAAGGCTGTATATTATCACCCTGCTTATTTAACTTATATGCAGAGTACATCATGAGAAACGCTGGGCTGGAAGAAACACAAGCTGGAATCAAGATTGCTGGGAGAAATATCAATAACCTCAGATATGCAGATGACACCACCCTTATGGCAGAAAGTGAAGAGGAACTAAAAATCCTCTTGATGAAAATGAAAGTGGAGAGTGAAAAAATTGGCTTAAAGCTCAACATTCAGAAAATGAAGATCATGGCATCCGGTCCCACCACTTCATGGGCAATAGATGGGGAAACAGTGGAAAGTGTCAGACTTTATTTTTCTGGGCTCCAAAATCACTGCAGATGGTGACTGCAGCCATGAAATTAAAAGACACTTATTCCTTGGAAGGAAAGTTATGATCAACCTAGACAGCATATTCAAAAGCAGAGACATTACTTTGCCAACAAAGGTTTGTCTAGTCAAGGCTATGGTTTTTCCTGTGGTCGTGTATGGATGTGAGATTTGGACTGTGAAGAAAGCTGAGTGCCAAAGAATTGATGCTTTTGAACTGTGGTGTTGGAGAAGACTCTTGAGAGTCCCTTGGACTGAAGGAGATCCAACCAGTCCATTCTGAAGGAGATCAGCCCTGAGATTATTTGGAGGGAATGATGCTGAAGCTGAAACTCCAGTACTTTGGCCAACTCATGCAAAGAGCTGACTCATTGGAAAAGACTCTGATGCTGGGAGGGATTGGGGGCAGGAGGAGAAGGGGACGACAGAAGATGAGATGGCTGGATGGCATCACTGACTCAATGGATGTGCGTCTGAGTGAATTCTGGGGGTTGGTGATGGACAGGGAGGCCTGGCGTGCTGCAATTCATGGGGTCGCGAAGAGTCGGACAGGACTAAGCGACTGAAGTGAACTGAACTGAACACAACCAATATACTTACAACCATTCTGTACCCAGACAACCATTCTGTCTTCCAATTTCCGAAGTGTATTCAATATATCACATGAGATATTCAACACTTTATTTTAAAATAGGCTTTGTGTCAGATGATTTTGCCTGGCTGTAGGCTAATATATCTGTCCCGGAAAAGTTTAAGATATGCTGGGCAGAACTATGATGTTTGGTAAGTTAGGTATAGTATACATTTTTTGACTTACTATATATCTAACTTACGATACGATTATCAGAATGTAACCTCACCATAAATCAAGGAAGACCTGCAAATAGATTCCCCCTTTTTTCAATAACCCAGAACTCCTGATTAAGATCACCTGACAGAGTCCCAGAACACTGAAACTTCTTGAGAACTAATTTTGCATCATAAGAATATTCATTTAAACAATTATCAACTGATAGCAAATTGCTAGGGCAGGAAGCTAACACCTTTTAAGGGATTTAAAATTCCAAAACATCCCCACTACACCTTGAGATGAACTTACAAAAGAATAGTTTTATAAGAGTAGTTATATTCTGTTTGTGTTATCCCTAAATTCAGATGTTGACATCCTAAAGCCCCAAAGATGATATATTAGGAGGTGCGGCACTTGAGTGATTCTCAGGTGATGAGGGTGCAGCCTTCATGAATGGGATTAGTGTGCTCATGAGACAGACCCCACAGAGACCCTTCCGCCTTGTGAAGAGCAGCAAGAAAGCCCTGGTGATGAACCAGGAAGAGGACTTGCAGAAGAATCCAGTGTGCTGGCGCCTTAATCTTGCACTTCCCAGCCCCCAGAGCTGTGGCAAATAAACTTCTATGGTTCATAAGTTTAAAATAAAAGTAGAATAGTTATTTCTTGTAACTATTATAAAAGAATAGCTGGATCTAAACGGTGTTTCTTGCAAGATGGAACAAGTTAAGTATACCTATTCAGATGGCTGAAGCATTTTACCAATATTTGTGGAAAAAATTTTTACTTGTCTTTAATAGATAATCTTGTGGAAGCTGTGGACAAAATCTGAAGAAATGGAGCTTACAGAAATATCAAATAGCAATTTGTTTTCAAAACCTGTCTCTTATTTTTTTGTTTTTTCCCAGTTCCATGTTTGCTTTGGCCAACATTTATCTTTTTGGATGCTTAGATTTCAAAGACATGGTAAGGTCAATATTTCCAAGGGACTAAGAAAGAATTTCGAAAAAGGAACTCAGAGGCATATTTGCCTATTACCAGAAATCTAGGATTATTACCATAATGTTTTTCTTTTCCTTAATGGTTGGATAAGAGTGTTCAATAATTTTTTTTTTCTGTAGTACCTGCCCCAAATATGGGAAGGTCTGGACCTGGTGGAGTCAGCTTACAGGGAGGGGACAGTCTATCAAGCCTTTCTATACATTTTCTTGACCTTCGTCAAAACTATTTCCTCACTATCAATATTTCCATAAGTTTCACACCAACTTGAGTGCCATCTTCAGTTCTTGACATTTGGTTCTCTGATTTTCCCTTCCTAAACATGTTAAGGAAATGTTTTGTATATATACAGCCAAGGTATTCTGTATATACTTCTATCTTCTTTCTTTTCTTCTTCCTTTCTCTTTCTTTTTTTTCTTTAATCTGATCTTCCTATAGGTACCAAGAGGACATTTGTTTAAGAGTAGAGCTCTCTTAAAAATCCTTTAGCAGGCTTCCCTAATGATTCAGTGGTAAAGAATCCGCCTTCCAATGCAGGAGACATGGGTTTGATCCTTGATCCAGGAAGACCCCATATGCTCCAGAGCAACTAAGCCTGTGCAACATGACGACTGAGCCTATGTTCTTGAGCCTAGGACCTGCATTACTGAGCCCGTGATCCCAACTACTGAAGCCCATGTGCCCTAGAGCCTGTGGTCCAAAACAGGAGAAGCTACCACAGTGAGAACGAGAAGCCCACACACTAGAGAGTAGCACTTTCTCTGCACGATTAGAGAAAAGCTCGCGAGCAATGAAGACCCAGGACAGCCAGAAATAGAATAAATTAATTTTAAAAAATCCTTTTAGAGACCCCTGGTGGTAAAGTAGTTAAGAACCCTGCCAACGCAGGGGACACGGGTTTGATCTCTGATCTGGGAAGATTCCACATGCCGTGGGGCAACTAAGCCCATGCGCCACAACTACTGAGCCCACGCTCTGCAACTATGGAACCTGGGAACCTGGATGGAGCCCATGCGCATAACAAGAGAAGCCCCTGCAACGAGTTCACCCACTACAACTAGAGATAGCCCCCGCTAGCAGCACCTAGAGAAAGCCTGCGTACAGCAAGGAAGACCCAGAGCAGCCATACATAAATAAGTGAATAAACAAATAAAATGTAAAAAGTCTTTTAGGTGTACAAGTCCAAATCTTCAATGTATCTATTTCAGTTCTGACTCCAGCCAGTGAGTATTTTTACGGCTTAAAACCAATATTAGGGTTTACCCATGGACACCAGTGGTGTTCTCTAAGAAATGTAGCCTTCTCAAGATGCAGAGCCTCTGCAGAGAAAGCCTAAGAAAGCAAAGACCTTCCTCATCTCAGGTGACAAACCTCTATCTCCCACAAAGTGAGATGTCTTAAATCACTGACCTCCTAACCTGGGTTACCAGAAAAGTGATAATGCTGTGTGAATTTTCCCCTCAAAACCAGGCAATGAAATTAGAGACCAAAAAGGCCCCTTATGAATTTGGACACTTTATTAAGACACACTTCCCTGAGAGCCAGCATGTTTGGACAGAGAATGCTGCCTGTCACTTCATGTCTTAGGCTTCTAGCTGGCTGCAGATGCAAGTGTGACAGAAACTGTACCCTGTAAGGGCAGAAACCGGAGGGCACATTCTCACTGGTTATAAAGCCAAGCTCTCAATACATAAAACAAAACAAATGGAGAGTCTCATCTTATAGTTTTTCATCCTTATGATAAAGGAAAACATGACTCTATCTGAGAGGCCAAGAATCAGTCACCATAGGTGTTGATTACCAAAATCAAATTCACAAGCTCACGATTCAATATCCATTTTCACAAATGTTTTTCTCCTGCCGCTGTGAATTTGGAAAGGGACAAACAGAAATCTTTATCCTTCTCTCTTGACTATGCTCTATAGACAGAGATTTGCGAGACTGACATGGTAAGACCTCTTACCTTCTGCTGGTCTGTTGTTGGTTATCCCATATCTCAACTGCAGTCTCCAGGGAGAGTGGAGTGTCCCAGCCTTTTGCTGTCCCATCCTCATCACTAGAAACTGTACAGGAGGAAACATGTGTTTCCTTTTACCCTTTTCAGCTTTTCACTGTGGCTCTGTAACCAAAGACAGATTAACGAGAGAAAAGGAAACAAGTATATTAACATATACATCTCATGTATACTTGTAAGAAATGCAGGGATGACTAACTCGAGGAGGAAGCAAGAATTTGGACTTACAGATTATCTTAACCAAAGAACAATATACTTTTAAGTGAGCAACAAGACAGAGGAACAGAGTACTAGGCTTCCAAGAGTGGCAAATTGTGGGACAATAAATACATTAGAGAATAATGGAAGATAATAGCTAGTCAGCAAAGGCTCTTTTGCAGAGTCCTCAGGTGCTGTCTTGGGGCTGATAAGTGTCTAGTGTTTCAAATGATTAATTTCTGCACACATTTATGTTTTACTTTCAGTAAAATAGAGGGAGGAAGAGGACTTTTCTTGAATCTTCTTCTTCTCAACTGCCTTCAGCTCAAAACAATCGTTGTGCCAAAGGGGAAGATTTTGGGTGACACAATTCTGCTATTCTTTTGTAGGTTTTACTATACTGTTTCTTGCTTTACAATGACACTTTATGTTCTAACATGAGAAAGTGAAGTAAGACATTGTCAGAAAGGACTTAGGAATGTTCACATGAGGCTTACTTATAACAGTAAAATATTGATTTACAAATTAAGAGCTGAGAAACAACCAAAAGAGTCAGCATAGGAATCTGTGATCAATGTGGTGCTTTGCTATCCACCTATCAGAACAACAGGTAGTGTGTACATAAAATACTTTTAAGTAAAAAAGATGAAGACAACATAATGAAAGCACATGAAAAACTTAGTGCAAATGAATGTTAATCAAAGATGGGAGCACATTTTCCACTGTGTAATATGTTCATTCAGGGTTTTTTTCTTTCTAGTTGCTCACATTCATAATCAAATAGGAGGAAGTTCCTCTTTGGGCAATAGAGCTAATGCCAGTTCTTTCTGAGCAATGTCTTCAAGCAATATCATTTCATGATTTTCTTGCAATTAACTCTTAGGACATCAAAACTTTTAGCGTAAGTGAAGCAATAAACATTCCCTGCTTTCCACGTGTCTCCAAGGGTGGAGCTCCCAAACTGGTCAGAAAAGACGGAAGGGAAAAGATGTTAAATAGCAAGTCCAGCTCACCTGGTCAACTTGGACATTTGGCTTCTGTCAACATGAAGGCTCTCCTTATTCTGGGGCTTCTGCTCCTTTCTGTTGCTGTCCAGGGCAAGACATTTGAGAGGTGTGAGCTTGCCAAAACTCTGAAGAAACTTGGATTGGCTGGCTACAAGGGAATCAGCCTGGCAAACTGTAAATTAACTATTCTTCATCCTTCCAAATAGTCAGCCAGCTGTGGAACAGATACTAACTGAGGAAGAAGAATAAGAAAGGGACTTTGAGTGAATGGCTTTTTTTTTTTTTCCTTGAAGGGTTTGTACATTTACAATGGCTCAAAAACATCAGCTCAGAATCAGATGTACCCAGGGAAGGATGGAGGCATGGGAGGGTCAAATTTTATACCATTCTAAGCATGCCAGGTCTTGCTGTATTCCTCTAGTGCCACTAAACTTGCCAGCTGGTACTTGTAGGGTGACTACAAGATATATTTCAGCCCTCAGCCATTTTCCAGCTTGCAATTTGGGTTCTGCAAGCAAGAGTAAGGCAGTATTTTTGTCATTTTTAATCCCCCTACCATGATGCTGGGTTTTTAACAGCCAAGTTTTTTAAAAAGTTACATTGAACTCTTAGAACAGGGACTGTAGGAACCTGTTTCTCCTCAATCAATAAGGATCCCTGAAATGTAGCATGCAATAACATTCTATTATTCTGACTCTAATTCATTAGTTATTTGTCATTTTCTTCCACAGAATTCAAGATGTGCCCTAAGGAAAAGTTCCTTTGTATTTCAGTCCATTGTATTTTTCAGAGTGAATTCAGACATTTCCGCTCCTTAACTATTTTTTAATACACGAGCAAATGGCTAGATGAATGGATGGATGATATAGTCTTTCCTATCCTATGATTCGTATTGTCTGGATTCTAATTTGATATCCAAATTCACCTTTAGGTATCATAAGAAATTTTCTTTCTCCTAGTAAATCCTTGGAGAAGACAATGGCACCGCACTCCAGTACTCTTGCCTGGAAAATCCCATGGACGGAGGAGCCTGGTAGGCTGCAGTCCATGGGGTCGATAAGAGTCGGTCGCGACTGAGCAACTTCACTTTCACTTTTCACTTTCATGCATTGGAGGAGGAAATGGCAACCCACTCCAGTGTTCTTGCCTGGAGAATCCCAGGGACGGGGGAGCCTGGTGGGCTGCCGTCTATGGGGTCGCACAGAGTTGGACACGACTGAAGTGACTTACCAGCAGCAGCAGCAGTAAATCCTTATTTTTCCTAGTACAAATGTTTTTACATTAGTATATGCATCTGCTGCTCGTGACCAAACCCATTTAACCACTCTGTTGATTTTTCTATTCTAGGCTCAATCTTACCTGGGGCATGGGAGCAATGGAAGACACAGCTATTTTAATATTTTTTACAACATGTTATCTTGTTTCATTAGTATTAGCAAATGATTTGCTAACAAAAGAATTCTCCTAAGGGCCCCTAACACCAAATGTTAAAGTATTTACAAGTAAAATATATGTTTATGCTTCTAAAATAAGTCATTAGTAAAATAGAATTGTGCTATGAAATATAAGTCATATGATGTTGCTGTTTATTACTAAAAATACATTTTTTTTTCAGGGATGTGTTTGGCCAAAGTAGAAAGCGGTTATAACACACAAGCTATAAAGTATAGTAGTGGAGGCAAAAGCACTGATTATGGGATATTTCAGATCAACAGCAAATGGTGGTGTAATGATGGCAAAACCCCAAAAGCAGTTAACGGCTGTGGTGTATCCTGCAGTGGTAAGTAAGATACTGTTGAGTGATGGCACAGGTCCCATTTGGTGGTACCTATAAGAGGAGAGATTTAATACAAATGAAAAAGTCTTGAAGAGTTCATGAGGGACCCAGAAACACTCTATCTTAACTTCTAGAAACTGCTTTATCACCTACCTCATAATTCCTTAAGTAAGAAATCAAAAAGCTGGTATCATAGAAGGTTGCTGTTTACTAACATACAAGAGTTGGAATGATCTATCACTGTATTGTAACTGGACATGTTGATGCCTTGTAAAGAACAATGCCATTCCTACTAATTTACCTGGTTGGGAGAGGTTTAGGGATAATTTGGTTGTCATATTTTTAAATTTTTTAAAAAATTTTAAAATTTTGTCATATTTACTTCTTTTATGTATATATTATACAGTAGGGGTTTTTGGCTGAGTGATCTTAAAGTGAATTAGAAACATTATCACATTTCATTCCTAAATTCTTTAGTTTGCATATCTAAAACATACACTTCCTATTTAAGCACTGTCATTCTAACAAGTTAATATATGGATTTGTTTTTAATTGGGGTGAAACAAATATTCTATTGAGTTCCTTTTAAAACTGAGATAACATATGCAATATTTAGGGCTTCCCAGGTGGGGCTAGTAGTAAAGGACCCTCCTGGCAATCAGGAGATGTGAGATACAGGTTCAATCCCCGGTTTGGGAAGATCCTCTGAAGGAGGGTATGGCAACCCACTCCAGCATTCTTGCCTAGAAAGTCAACATGAACAGAGGAGCCTGGGGGGCTACAGTCCATGGGGTCGCAGAGAGTCACACATGCACGTGTGCACATGCAAAATTTACTGCAAAAAATATTGGAGAAGTATGCAAATTTGATATTGTTTAATTTTTAATATTAAAATTCCTAATAAAGAAGATTTGTTTCTGGACATATCTTTTATATACAGTTAGTTTAGTTTAAAAAATTATTTGTATTATACAATAATCTGTGGTCATTGAATAAAAGTTCTACTACCCAGAGACTTATGACCACGGTAACTTGTGGTCTCCACATCTTCTTTCAGAATACACATCACTCACGTACATGAATATAAAGCTATATAATCCACATTTGTACCCACATACAAACATGTAAGCAATATGCTTCAACAAAAATGAAATCGTACTATATTTACTACTTTACAATTTGCTCGTTATTGCACAATATCATTTTTCTCAACAAATATCAATCATATTAATTTTTCTGGATGAATAGAATTTCACTAAATATTCTAAAATTTATTAATCCAACTCTTGTATTGATACATACATCTTGGGTACATCACTTATTACTTTGCTTTTTTTTTTCCATTTTTAAAATTTATTTATTTATTTTTTTTACTTTTAATTTTTATCAAAATGAATTCGCCACAGGTATACATGTGTTCCCCATCCTTAACCCTCCTCCCTCCCCATACGATCCCTCTGTCAGCTTTATTCTCTTAGGGCACATCACTTATTACTTTTCTTTTTTTGGAATGAATTTTCACTAGTAGAACTGCTGAGCAAAAAACTGCTAGACTGGTTTCTGCTTGTTTGTTTTTGTTTTGTTTTCAAAGTGTCCACTGAAAAGAGAACCTTCTATCATGTTAGTTAATAGTTTCAGAGCTTCCAAATGACATTGGCAAACGAAAAACAGAATGCTTTATTTCATGCCAAAGGGGATAGAATGGAGAGAGAGAGTTTTCTCCCAATATTCACAGATACAGGGACTCTTAAAAAAGTAATTGTATTTGTTCTTTCCTCAGCCTAAGAGAATAAAGCTGGCTGAACCTAAAATTTACGTGAATTTCTGTGAACATTGTCCTCATTTCCCACCACCTCTTTTTCAGCTTTGCTGAAAGATGACATCACTCAAGCTGTAGCATGTGCAAAGAAGATTGTCAGTCAGCTAGGCCTTACAGCATGGTATGTTATTTCTTTGTTTTTGTTTTCCATACAGTGTTGTTAAGATATAATTGACACACAGTACTTCATAAATTTAAGGTGTACAGCATAATGACTTAGTACATCATGAAATGATTATCACAGTAAGTTTAGTGAACATCCATGATCTCAAAGGATACAAATTTAAAGAAACACAATGCAATACTGTTAAGCAATTATCCTTCATTTAAAAATAAATTAAAAAATTAAAGAAACAGAAGAAAAAAATTTGTGATGAAAAATCTTGTGATTTACTCTCTAATCTATGTTCATATGTGAGACACAGCAGTGTTAATTCTATTCATCATGTTGTATATCACATCTCTAGTGTTTACTTATCTTATAATTGGAGGTTTCTAGTACTTTCCAATGCTTTCATCCAATTCCCCACCCCTCACCCCACCCACAATACCCACAATTGGTAACCACAAATCTGATTTCTTTTTCTGAGTTTGTTTGTGTTTCAAGTATAATGGACCTTCAACACTATGTAAGTTCCCTTCACAGAGGAAGGTATGGGTTAAGCATGAAAGGAGAGATCTGGGGTCTTCCCTAGTGGTTAAGATTCTATGCTTTCAATGCAGGAGGAGGGGGTCTGGGACCTGGTTGGGGAACTGAGATACCACAGGCCATGTGGTGTGGCCAAAAAAAGGTGTGTGTGAGAGGGTATGGAGTGGTTTTATCTTACTGTTATCAGAAAAGTGTGGGAAGATTCTCTGAGACCAAGGGAATTGAAAATGGAAAATCTAAATATTAAGATTTATGCTAAACAGTGTATTACATAGACAATCTACTTTCACCTCAATTTATTCTAAGGACTTCTAGAGTTTTTAAGTTTTTCCACACTCTACCAATTCCTTGTCATATCTTAAAATTATTTTTGAAAGTAAGTAAATATGGAATACGCTTTGCAGTTGTGTTGTGGACTACACAAGACTCAACATTTGTGTTCAGCATTCTGTGAAGCCTTGGGGAGATGTGAAGGCCTTGTATACATGTCTCCAGTTGATAAATGAGCACTATTTGGATCTGTCTGTAGCTTGTATTTCATGGACTGATTAACTATTTTGTTCTCACAAAGGATTTGAAGTATGTATAACACAATGAAGATATGTTTTAATCTTATTATCATTTCTTTTACCTTTTTCTACAGGGTGGCATGGAAAAACAAGTGTCAAAACCGTGATCTCACAAGTTACGTTAAGGGTTGCTGAGTGTAACTGTGGAGTTTTCGTCTTCAGCTCATTTTGTTTCTTTTTCATATTAAGGAAATAATAGTTGAGTAAAAGGGTATACTACCACTCTTTCAAACAAATAATGTTTTTACCGAAGCAGGAGCATATGGTCTTTCTTCTAAGAGGCTGACATTTACCTCACATGTTTATTGTTTGATATTGGGCCTACAACATTTTTCAGCTTGCTAACAGAACTAATGCTGGTGAATATTTGTCTAAAATCTCCATTATCAAATGTATCTCTGGTACATTTAGTTTCTCAAAGAGATAACCCAGACTTAATCTTAAATGATATAAGTACTCCCCAATATTCAACAAAATAGAACAAAACAATGCTATGCTAAGTCACTTCAGTCGTCTCTGACTCTGTGCAACCCCATAGACGGCAGCCCTCCAGGCTTCCCGTCCCTGGGATTCTCTAGGCAAGAACACTGGAGCCGGTGCCATTTCCTTCTCCAATGCAGGAAAGTGAAAAGTGAAAATGAAGTCACTCAGTCGTGTCCGACTGTTTGTGACCCCATGGATTGCAGCCCACCAAACTCTGTCCATGGGATTTTCCAGGCAAGAGTACTGGAATGGGGTGCTATTGCCTTCTCCATGCTAACAAAACTAATGCTGGTGAATATTTGTCTAAAATCTTCATTATCAAATGTATCTCTGGTACATTTAGTTCTTAATCAAAGAGATAACCCAGACTTAATCTTGAATGATATAAGTACTCTCCAATATTCAACAAAATAGAACAAAAGAATATCTCTAAGCAAATTGATCCAGGCAAAGCCCCACCTGAGTAGGCATGTGAACTTTCATCTGTTCAGTCAAAAAGAGCAGAACGTCAAATGGCTAAAAATGAAAACAGCCTGATCAAGAATTTTGTTTTCATAAGTGTGACCTTTGGTTTAAATGTTTTAGTAGAAATGTTGCATTTAAACAGCTTTAAAAATAAACTCACAGTATATACATCAACCTATTTTAGCCTTTGTAAAGAACTCATTTAGGCATCCTGCTGATCCTGAAGGAATACAAAGAAGGATTAGATGAGCTGTTGATTTTCCTTAGTTTTATTAGCTTAAGTTCATGAATTATGATTAAATTCAGAGGGAGATGAGTTTGCAAGCATTGAATTAATTGCTATTTAATAGATGTGAAATTATGCATGTTGTAAAAGAAAAACATTTTCATTAAAAGCTTTGCAATTCATACTTTGTCTTCCTTTGTTTAGAGCCATTTAATGTCTCTGAAGAAATACATATGTATTGGGAAATAATGATCTGACACTTAGTATTTCCTACATTCTCACCTGTATTGAAACAGGTGGATATTGCTAGAGAAATCCATAAGCCTGCTGATATCTCACTTAATGTTTTAAATGTTTAATCTCTTTTGGCTGTGCCATACAGCTTCAGGGACCTTAGTTCCCCAAGAGGGCTTGACTTCTTACTCTAAACAGTGAAAGCACGGAGTCCTAACCATGGAACCACCAAGGACTTCCCCTCACTTAAAAATTCATCAATACAAATCTCAAATGGGCCCTCAAGTCTACCTGGTCATCATAGTCACTTCTCTGAAATCCTTCTGTGTTGGTGTCCTCACTCTCCACAATGAGTGTCACTATTTACTTCCCTCTTTTCAAAGTCCCAGCACACACACCAACCCCTGGCCTTCCATACTCTGCTCTCAGCAGATGACCTTACAGTCCGCCTTACAGTCTTAAGTCATCTGTCAGATGATATTACACTGACAGAACAGAAGCAACCTCATACAAAATCCTCCCTTCCTGGCCAGCATAACAGAGTTAACATCTTTCCCTGGGCCCGCCCTCCCTTCTTTCCCCTTTATCACTGGGATGAAGGGCTTCTGCTCCTCAAATGGCAGTCTCCAAATGCAGTCTTCATCACAGCCCTCTCACTACTCCAGTTTAGGCTGAGGGTTTCCTGCATCCCGATTTCTCCCTCTGCTGGATCATCCCCAGCACTGCACGAGCTGCCCTGGGAACGTTTCACCTTACAAAGAACTCTCCATAGGCTCTACACAACCCTCTAACTGCTGCGGCCAGTGCAGCACGTAGGGATCAAAAGTGGTCAACGCACAGTTCGGGAATAATAAACCAGAGTCAAAATTAAAGTTTTAAAGATGGGACCAGAGAACCCAAGACCTCTTAGATCAAGAGCCCTGTTCTTCGGAGCCACATCACTTTTATTTAGTGTCTTGGCAACAGAAAGCATCTGTTGTGCAACGATGAAGTCAGCCTCCTGTGTCCCTGGTCATGTCTCCCATTTTATTGATTACTTTAAACTATCTTTGTTATTTTCTTTTACAAGGGGTTTCATCTAGCTGGAGGGCATAGCCCTGCATATGGAAAACATCTTGGGAAAACATCTTGGTGTGGGCACAAGCAGCGATCTGAACCTGAGCTGACCTGGCGTTCCAAGATCCACACTACGTTTTTCCTCAGCTTACCAGGGCATGATGACCCCAACTAATCAACCTCATGTACTTTTGTTTGGGTTATGCTGTATTGCTATATTTTGCTTTTATTCTTTTCCCATGGTGATGTTCTCATGGCTTAGCCAGAGCAACATATGGCTGACTATTAACCCCTGCAACCACCTACAACATTTTCGACCCCCGTTCATAACACTTCTGGGATGAGATATCTATATTTACCCACTCCACATCCTCACCTCCCTTTCTCTTTTCATCTCTTCTGAATTTGACTGCTGTCCTCTCTCAGCTGAAAACGCCTCCAACATGACTCCTCCCAGGATGCCTTGGGGCCAGTTCTAGTGATCACCTGATTTCTGTTCATGCTATTTGATGTCTCGGCAGCATTTGACAGAGTGAACCACTTGCTACTTCTGAAAACTTTTTCTTCCTCAGCTTCTCCTGCTTTATATTCTGCCTCATTGATGGTTTCTTCTCAGCCCTTCTTGGCTGGCTGTTTCTCTGCTGATTGATTTTTAAATGTTGGAGTGTCCCAGGGCTGAAGCCTATAACCATATTAGACATGTTTTATCTATTCATATATTTGTCTCTTTCAAAATAGAGTGTTTCCTACTTTTTGAAGTGCTTCCCTGATAGTTCAGTTGGTAATGAATCCTCCTGCAAGGCAGGAGACCCCAATTGGATTCCTGGGTTGGGCAGATCTGCTGGAAAAGGGATAGGGTACCACTCCTGTATTCTTCAGCTTCCCTTGTGGCTCAGCTGGTAAAGAATCCGCCTGTAATGTCGGAGACCTAGGTTCGATTCCCGGGTTGGAAAGATCCCCTGGAGAAGGGAAAGGCTACCCACTCCAATATTTTGGCCTGGAGAATTCCGTGGACTGTATAGTCCATGGGGTCACAAAGAGTTGGAATGACTGAGCAACTTTCACTTTTCTTTTTGAAGACTGAAATAATCTGTTTCCCACCAAATTTTCAAGTACAGTACAGCCTTCTGTGTTTTCTTAACAGTTTGAGAATATACTGCCAACATGGTGCCCAGTGGCTCTGAATTCTTCAGTGTGTAACTCCTCAAAACATCATCCAAACCAGGATGTGAACACGGACAAATTCAGACCACCTAATCATTTGATCCTATGCAATTTCATCAAGTGTCCCATAAATCCTTCTTAATGAAAAGGTCTAATTCAGAATCGAGTGTTATAATTTGGCTGTCATGTTTTTCAGTTTCCTTCGATCTAGTTCACTTCACCTTTTCCTTGACTTTTATGACTTCAACCCTTTTGAAGATGAGAGAGTCATTTCCTAGGCAGGTTGATAAGGAGTCTAGGGATCCCCAAGGAGAGAGGGGTCTGGAATTCTCAAGGAGGAAGAAAGGACAAACTTTTTTCTTTCTCCACATTCCTTAGGATTATATAACAATAATGTATCTTGCCTAAGGACAGTCTCTGGATTAAACCTTCTGTTATCTTAAAATGTTAATTCTGGGAGTAAGTCTGGTGAGGTCCTTACAACCTCCAGACATTCTTTGGATTCATTGGAGAGTATATAACTTCATTGTTAACACTAGCAAGCGGGTACTCTTTCTACCCCCTTCTGATGCCTATGTCAGAAGCTTTCTCTATCTCCTTTATACTTTAATAAAACTTTATTACACAAAAGCTCTGAGCGATCAAGCCTCGTCTCTGGCCCCAGATTGAATTCTTCTCCTCCGGGGGCCAAGAATCCCGGTGTCTTCACGTGATTCAACAACAACCTTTCATCTTGGGGGCTCGTCCAGGATCCTTCAGGACAAAGTAAGGAAGCTTGGAGCTTTAGTTCTTTGTTCTCTTAGCGAACACGTTTTCTGCTGTGCTTTACTAACTCTACGGTGTGCTTGTGTGAATGAATGGCATGCCCTGTATGATGCAAGTAAGGAGCCCTGCTCTGCGGTTCCACGGTGATCTCATACGGCTTATGGCAGAAACCTGTCGGGGCGTTATACTGACCTGCCAAGGCCAAGAGGCATCCAATGTCTGCTTCAGGAACCGACCAGAAATGGGCAAAGCATGTGGACAGAACTTCCCTTTCTCGTTCAAACTTTTCGGTCTCTTTGACCATTTCATAACTCCTTGGGAATTAGAAGTAGTAACCTAATCTATTGGATCATAGACTTTCAAGGGACTTGTGATCTATACTGTTATTGTACTGTGGTTTAGGTCCCAAACTTGGATTGGTATTCAAGAAAGCACCTAGCCTCGTTAGTAATCGAAAGTTAGGAAGTTAGATGAAGTTCTAGCTCCAAGAACATCTCTGTGGTTAAAGGTTACTCAGATTGGGACTGCAATGGGTTTTTTTTCTTTGGTAATGCCGGCTCTTAGTGGATCAGAGGAGGCTGTTATACTGGTGTGGTGATGCTTGGAAAGAACATCTCAGTTTTATGTTCGCGTTGGTCTTATTGTAGTCAGGAAATACTCAGGGTCGTGCACAGGCACTCAGGCGACGAATGTTTCCCCTAGTAGTCTTAGCTTGGGAGGCATTCCAGAAGGTTACTCTGATTCACCCCGGGTGACATCAGAGGCAAGCAAGGTTAAAGGTGAAGAGCTGGACGTCAAGTAGGGATGCTCTCAAGTCTACCCCCGGTACATCCCCACCCCATTTCGGTGGTAGAACTGGGAGGGACGCGGACTGTGCCTGCATCGGTAAGGGACAGACTAAGTCCGACCAGGAAGGAAAAGCTTTTGGTGTAATGTCTGTCTACACCCCCATCTAGAGCAGGGAGGGACGCCTCCGGTAGAAAAATGGCCTTGGTCGCTTTTTTCTCTCTTACAGATGGGAGCTAACAATTCCAGCCTCACTCGTTTGAACTGTATCCTGAAAAACTGGGATAGATTTGATCCCCAGGGGTTAAAGACGACACACCTGGTCTTCCTATGTGATACTGCATGGCCACGGTATCCATTGGAGGATGGAACGGTGGCCAGTTGGAGGGTCTCTTAAGTATAATACTGTTCTACAATTAGACCGGTTCTGTAAGGAACAAGGGAAATGGGTAGAAGTAGCATATGTGTTGCCATTTTTCTCTATGTGAAAGATGCCAGACTTATGTCCTAAGGGTATAGATTTGGGTGTGAAAACTTCAGCTCCCTCCTGTCCTCTTACTTTGCCCCCGTACCTGGAAATCCAAACTGAGATTCAAACTGCCCACATGGAGGTCCAAACAACTCCTGTCTCAGTACGACCTCAGACTACTCTGGTTTCAGTAGAAACTCAGACCATCGAAGTAAGAGATGAGATGGAGGACAGGAGACAAAGAGAAGAGGAAAAACAGGTTTCTCCAATCTATCCCTGGGATCATATGCGCAGAGCAGCCAGAGAGACTGAACAACAGCCACACAAGCTGTTGCCTCTTTATGAAACACCCACCGGGAGAAACAATCAGTCTGTGAGAATTAATAAGCCTTTTTCTTATCAAGAAATACAAAGAATCAGGGAAGATCTGGGAGACTATTTAGAGGACCCAGAAAAATATATTAGAGCTTTTAAAGGTGTTACTCTGTTTTATGACCTCACTTGGAAGGATGTGATGTATATCTTGGGACAAACGGTGACTCCCGAGTCAAAGACTCGAGTTTTGGGAAAAGCGGTTGCCTATGGAGATGAATGGCTTGGTAATGAATCAGTAGGGAAGAGGGAGAACGAGATAGCGGCCCTCCCCACTGGGTATCAGGGAGTCCCAACTATAGAACCAGACTGGGACTACAACACAGCTAAAGGAAGATTGGATCAGTCATTTTGTTAGATGTATTCTTGAAGGACTTAGGCAGGCGCGTTAAATGGCAAATTGGCAGACATAGAACAGGAGGAGAAGGAAGCTTCTGGTAAATTCCTAGATAGACTGAGAGAAGGCCTTCGCAGATTCACTGAGATTGATCTGAAAGTGAAGAAGGAAAAGTGATCTTAAAGGATAGATTTCTCACTCAGTCGGCTCCAGATATCCGCCGTAAGGTATTAAAACGGGGGTATGGACCAAATTAGCCTTTAGATACTCTGTTACAACTGGCTTAGACAGTCTATTATGGTAGGGAATATGAGGAAAAGAAAGGCAAAAAAAAAGACAAAGGCGGCTTCGCCATGGCTATGAAAAACATTCTTAAACAGCCTGAGAAAAATGCCCAGAGGGGCCCAGGTGAAAAGGGATGGGCTTGCTACTACTGTGGAAAGGAGGGGCACCTCAAGCGGGATTGCCCTCAGGCATCTAAGCCGCCCCGGCTCCATGTCCGGTCTCCAAAGGACCACACTGGAAGAGAGACTGCCCCCAGAGGCGTAGGTCTCCGGGGTCGGACTCTCAAGACAATCAGGACTGAAGGTGCCCGGGGGTCCCCACACAAGCTCCCGTCCTAATAACACCTGAGGAACCCCGGGTATTAATAATTGTGGGGGGCCAATTCGTCGCTTTCCTTTTAGATACTGGGGCAACTTATTCTGTGCTTACTGAAGCCCCTGGCCCACTTTCTTCCCGATCCGCTCCCATAATGGGACTGTCTTGACGAGCCAAAAGGTATTATTTCAGTTATTCTTTATCTTGCAACTGGGATTCTGTGCTGTTTTCACACGAGTTTCTGATCGTGCCAGAATCTCCCTCACCCCTTTTGGGAAGGGATATACTGAGCAAGGTCCATGCCTCTGTTTTCATGAATATGGAGCCCTCCCTTTCTCTCCCTTTAGTTGAACAAAATGTAAATCCTAGAGTATGGGCTGATGGAAAATGTGTGGGTCGAGCACAAAATGCTATTCCTGTAGTTGTTAAGCTCAAAGACCCACACGTATTTCCACATAAGAAGCAGTATCCACTGAAACCTGAAGTTAAGGAAGGGTTAAAACCCATCATTGAAAATTTAAAGGAACAGGGACTATTAATTCCCTGTAACAGTCCTTGCAACACTCCTATTTTGGGTATAAAGAAATTGAATGGTAAATGGAGACTAGTTCAAGACTTACGAATAATAAATGAGGCTGTAGTTCCTTTACACCCTGTGGTGCCTAATCCTTATACTCTATTGTCTGAAATTCCTGAACGGGCCAAATATTTCTCAGTAATTGATTTAAAGGATGCCTTCTATTCAGTGCCTTTGGCGGAAGAAAGTCAATTTCAATTTGCCTTTGAAGACCCTAAACGTCCAGCTTCTCAGTTAACCTGGACAGTTTTGCCCCAGGGATTTTGTGACAGTCCTCACTTATTTGGACTAAGTTTGTCACGGGATCTACAAAACTTTAATAGCTCTGAAGCGGTGGTGTTACAATATGTAGATTATATTTTGCTCTGTGCTGAGACAGAGGAAGCTTGTTCGCGAGCCTCAGAAGATTTCTTAAACTTTCTGGCAGGCTGTGGTTACAAGGCATCAAGAGAAAAGGCTCAGCTTTGTCAACAATCAGTTAGATATCTGGGCCTAATCATATCAGAAGGGACTAGGGCTATAGGCCCTGAGAGAATTAAACCTATACTAAATCACCCCCTACCTATGACTTTAAGACAATTGAGAGGATTTTGGGGAATCACAGGTTACTGTTGCATTTGGATTCTGGGTTACCGGGAACTTGCCCGGCCTTTATATAAACTTATAGCTGAAACTCAGCAGGCCCAAACCGACAAACTGGTTTGGTCTCCAGAAACTCAAAAGGCTTTTAAGGTTCTTCAGACTGCTGTCCTGCAAGCTCCAGCTCTGAGCTTGCCCACAGGGTCAGAATTTAATTTGTTTGTCACTGAAAGAAAAGGTGTGGCATTGGGAGTTTTGACACAACCCCAAGGGCCTCACCCGCAACCTATTGCTTATCTAAGCAGAGAATTAGATGTAGTTTCACGTGGGTGGCCCCACTGCCTAAGAGTAATTGGGGCAGCGGCTTTATTAGCACTGGAAGCTTTAAAAATAATTAATGGACGAAACCTGACCTTACTGACTTCTCATGATGTGAGTGGAATCTTAAATTCTAAGGTTAATATTTGGACGACAGACAGTAGGCTTCTTAAATATCAGTCATTGTTGTTAGAAGGACCAGTAACTAAGCTTAAAGTTTGTGGAATTTTAAATCCTGCCACTTTCCTTCCTGAGAAGGAAAATGAAACACCTGATCACGATTGTCCTCAATTCCTAACTTTATGCAGCTCGGGAGGATCTAAAGGATACCCCATTAGACAATACTGATATGGAAATATTTACAGATAGCAGTTCTTTTGTTAGGGATGAAAAGCATAAAGCAGGTTACACCGTGGTGACTGCTGAACAGGTTTTGGAAGCAAAATCTCTTCCCCAGGGAACCAGTGCTCAGTTAGCAGAGCTTGTGGCTCTGCCCTGAGCTCTAGAGTTAAGCAAAGGGTAGCGGATGGGCCTGATAATCTATGTGAGTCTACTTCTGCTGACTCCAAAAATCCTGAGTCTGCCGTTTGATCCTCAAGACAATGCCTTCCTGTCCTGGGTTCACTCCTATGCTGCATTCCACAATCGGTCTAACTGCTGGGTCTGTGGAGCACTCCCCTCTTCATCAGTGGAAGGCTTCCAGAGGTAGACATCTCCACTTCAAGGAAAAGACTTTCTCCAAGTCTGTGAATACCTTCGACAACAATCACATGCGATGCCTCTTCTTCATCTGATGACATCTACCAACCCTAAAACGGACTGGTGCAACACGTTGCACTTTAACTATGGACATAATGTGACTTTTAATTTCGATTTTAACTTGTTTTAATGACTATGTTGCCTGCATCTGTAACTGTATAACTGGATTTGTTTCTAGCCGCTTGAAAACTTTTAAGTTACAAATGGTTTCTCAAACTCCTGCTACTGCTGTAACTTCCTGCAGCTACTATTTGGGGCCCCTGGATCAGATATCCTCAATATGAGGATAAGGAGAATATGTTGCCTCACCAATTTAGGGACAACGCTCCTTGCCAGCTCGGAAGCAGTTATGGAACAAGAACAAGGCCCCTTTCCCCTAGGCAACATAATTCTCCTAAAAGAAAAGGGGGGAATGAGAGAGTCATTTCCTAGGCCGGTTGATAAGTAGTCTAGGGGTCCTCAAGGAGAGAGGGGTCTGGAATTCTCAAGGCAGAAGAAAGGACAACTTTTTTTCTTTCTCCACATTCCTTAGGATTATATAGCAATAATGTATCTTGCCTAAGGACAGTCTCTGGATTAAACCTTCTGTTATCTTAAAATGTAAATTATGGGAGTAGGTCTGGTGAGGTCTTTACAACCTCCAGACATTCTTTGGATTCATTGGAGAGTATATAACTTCATTGTTAACACTAGCAAGCGGGTACTCTTTCTACCCCCTCTGATGCCTATGTCAGAAGCTTTCTCTATCTCTTTATACTTTAATAAAACTTTATTACACAAAAGCTCTGAGCGATCAAGCCTCGTCTCTGGCCCCGGATTGAATTCTTCTCCTCCGGGGGCCAAGAATCCCGGTGTCTTCGCGTGATTCAATACCAACCTTTCAAAGACCTCAACCAGTCATTGTGTAAAATGGCCTAAGGTTTTTCTGATATTCTCTGGGGTAGGTTAGGTTATACACCTTTGGCAGGGATACCACATATGTGATCCTGTGTTCTTCCCGATGCATCCTTTCAAGTGACATGCAGTTCTGAAATGTTCTACTACTGATGACGTTCCCATTGGCCATTTGATTAAGGTGATGTCTTCAAATCACCTCCACTGTGAAGTATTTGGGAGAGGGGGAGGTACTTTGAGGAATTTTGTTCCACAACAAATTTTCAATTTTTATATTCACTTATTATATCAGCATGGGCTTCCCCAGTGACTCAGGGATAAAGAATTTGCCTGCCAATGCAGGGGATGCCAGAGACATGGGTTTGATCCCTGGGTCAGGAAGATCCCCTGGAGAAGGAACTGGCTATACGCTCCAGTTTTCTTGCCTGGATAATTCCAAGGACAGAGGAGCCTGGTGGGCTGCAGTCCATGGGGTTGCAAAGAGCATGCGTACACACGTTATATCAGTATGGACCCCTGGTTTCCTACTTTACTCCAATTACAATGAATCATAATTCATTGCTATCATTTATTTTGATGTTCCTATTGTCCCTGATTTGGCCATGAGAGTCTCTGCCAGCTAACTCTGTCATTTTGACTTGTCTCCATCATTCTCTGGACACCTGTTTGTTTTCTCTCACAGGATGTTCTAAGAGTCACCTTGTTCTTTCCCTCCTTCAGCCTGGAATCAGGTATTTTGCCAAAAGCCCTTATTCCTCACAGAGGACAATGATATTTAAAAAACTAAGTACCGGGCATTAGAGAATCACTGTTCCCAGGTTCTGTCTATGGATAGAGCTGGAGAATGTATGTATTTACATAATTTTATCTATTTAAACTGAATTCATATACCACCTCTTATTCCACTCTCACACTACAAGGTTAATTTTAGTTATTAAGTAAATTTCCTTTTCTCTGTTGGTAACTCCATAGGATGACAGTGAGAAACCGAGCTCCCACTGTCTGTAATACCTTTAAAAGTATCTGAGCATATGCAAAGATTTGATCAGTTTGCCTATATGTAATCAATCTTTCAACACTGCCATGCTGTGGAATAGATGCTTTTCACTCAGTCGTTGATACCCCTCACTGGGGCACCTCTTCTTCTATATCTCTTCACCTTCTCTACTGTGTTCCATCTCCAACACATCATGTTTGGCCACTGGCCTTATAGGAAGGTGGGCAGAAACTTTTTACTCCTGTTTACATCCATACTCCAAACACCTATAAGAGTGCCTGTAACATGATGCATGAACAATAAATATCAGTTGATTGAATCAATCTCTCCAATTATTTAGCATATTCCTCCAAGCTGGGCATTTTGAGAGCTTTCTTACTTTCTCATCCCACATGATTCCAGTACAGCAGCTTCTGAGGCTCCAAGGGTCAGGTCTCAAGTCTATGTGACCAGCCATGGGAGGACAGATTAGTAAAAGCTGGCTCAAGAGGGAAATCAGTGTCTGTTAAAGATTTTGCTTAGCGTTTTTTTTTTTTTAATTGACTTTTAATTCCTTTACAATGCTGTGTTAGTTTTTGCTGTGTAACAAAAGTCCAGGGCCAGATGGCTTCTTGGGCAAGTTCTAACAAACATTCAGAGAAGAATTAGCACTCATCCTTCTCAAACTTTTGCAAAAAATTGCAGAGTAAGGAACACTCCCAAGCTCATTCTATGAGGCCACCATTACTCTGATACCAAAACCAGACAAAGATATCACCAAAATATGAAACACCAAGAAATTTTAATTTAAATCACAATTAAAAGACCAATATCACTGATGAGCATGGACACAAAAATCTTCAACAAAATAACTAGCAAACAGAATCCAACAACACATTAAAAGAATCATACCAGGATTGTGGGATCCCAGGGATACAAGGACTTTCAATGTACACAAATCAATCAATGTGACACACCATACTAACAAATTAAAGATTAAAAACCGTAAGATCATCTCAATAGGTACAGGAAAAGCAGTTGACAAAATTCAACACACGTTTATAATAAAAACTCTCTAGAAAGTAGGCAGAGAGGGAACCTACCTTAACATAGTAAAGGACATAAACAACAAACCCACAGCAAACATCATTCTCGATGGTGAAAAACTGAAAGCATATCCTCTAAGATAAGGAACAAGACAAGGATGTCTACTCTGGCCATTATTCAACATAGTTTTGGTAGTCCTAGGCACAGCAATCAGAGAAGAAAAAGTAGAAGGAATCCAAATTGGAAAAGAAGTAGTAAAACTGTCACTGTTGGCAGATGACATGATATTATACGAAGAAAATTCTAAAGTTGTCACCAGAAAACTACCATAGCTAATCACTGAATTTGGCAAAGCTGCAGGATACAAAGTGAATGCACAGAAATTTCTTGCATTCCTGTACACTAACAATGAAAAAGCAGAAAATCAAGTTAAGGAAACAACCCCATTTACCATTGCAACAAAAACACACATGAAAAGATGCTCATCACTAATTATTAGGAAAATGCAGATCAAAACTACAATAAGGTATCCCCTCACATGGTCAGAATGGCCAACATCAAAAAAAAAATCTACAAACAATAAATCCTGGAGAGGGTGTGGAGAAAAAGGAACCCTTTTGCACTGTTGGTGAGAATGTAGACTGATACAGCTATTATGGAGAACAATATGGAAGTTCCTTAAAAAACTAAAAATAGAACTACCATATGATCCAGCAATCCATTCCTGGGCACACACTTTGAGAAAACTGTAATTCTAAGAGACACGCGCACCCAGTGTTCACTGCAGCACTGTCTACAATAGCCAGGGCATGGAAGCAACCTAAGTGTCCACTGACTGATGAATGGATAAAGAAGATGTGGTACATACATACAATGAAATGTTACTCAGCCATAAAAAGGAACAAAAATAAGTCATTTGTAGATGAGTGGATGGGCCCAGAGTGTGACATACGGAGTAAAGTCAGAAAGAGAAAAACAAATGTACGTGTATGTGGACTCTAGGAAAGTGGCAAATAAATCTGTTTGCAGGACAGGAATGGAGACAGACACATAGGGAAAGCACTTATGGACATGGCGGTGGGATGTCAGTGAGCTGAACTGGGAGATCAGGATTGGTGTATGTGCACTGCCATGTGTACACCAGATACCTAGTGGCCACCTATTGTACAATGCGGGGAACTCAGTTTGGTCCTCTGTGTTGTCTTAGATGGATGGGATGGGGTGTGAGGAAGGGCCATGAGGGGATAAATGTATACATAGAGCTAGTTCACTTTAAAGTACAACAGATACTAACACAACATTCTAAAGTACCTTCATTCCAAGAAAAAAATTTTAATTAAAAACAAACAGATTTAAATTTTAAAAAGCCCTTTTTATTATGGAAAATCTATAGCATATACAAAAGTAGAGACATGTCCCCTTGCCTAGCTTCAAAAATTGAACATATGGTCTATCTTGCTTCATCTATGAGCCCTATTCCCTCTGCCATCTCCCATTCCCCAGATCAGTTCAGTTCAGTTCAGTTGCACAGTCGTGTCCAACTCTGCGACCCCATGAATTGCAGCACGCCAGGCTTCCCTGTCCATCACCACCTCCCAGAGTTTACTCAGACTCACATCCATCGAGTCAGTGATGCCATCCAGCCATCTCATTCTCTGTTGTCCCCAGTCCTACTGCCCCCAATCCTTCCCAGCATTAGAGTCTTTTCCAATGAGTCAACTCTTCACATGAGGTGGCCAAAGTGCTGGAGTTTCAGTTTTAGCATCATTCCTTCCAAAGAACACCCAGGACTGATCTCCTAGAGAATGGACTGGTTGGATCTCCTTGCAGTCCAAGGGACTCTCAAGAGTCTTCTCCAACACCACAGTTCAAAAGCATCAATTCTTCGGTGCTCAGCTTTCTTCACAGTCCAACTCTCACATCCATACATGCCCACTGGAAATACCATAGCCTTGACTAGACGGACCTTTGTTGTCAAAGTAATGTCTCTGCTTTGCAATATGCTATCTAGGTTGGTCATAACTTTCCTTCCAAGGAGTAAGCATCTTTTAATTTCATGGCTGCAGTCACCATCTGCAGTGATTTTGGAGCCCCCCAAAATAAAGTGTGACACTGTTTCCACTCTTTCCCCACCTATTTTCCATGAAGTGATGGGACCAGATGACATGATCTTTGTTTTCTGAATGTTGAGCTTTAAGCCAACTTTTTACTCTCCTCTTTCACTTTCATCAGGAGGGTTTTTAGTTCCTCTTCACCTTCTGCCATAAGGATGGTGTCATCTGCATATCTGAGTTTATTGATATTTCTCCCGGCAATCTTGATTCCAGCTTGTGCCTCATCCAGCCTGGCATTTTGCATGATGTATTCTGCACAGAAATTAAATAAGCAGGCTTACAATATACAGTCTAGATGTGGCTGTACCAGTCAACATTGCACAAAGGCTTCCTTTTGTCCACATCCGTGCCAATCTTGTTATTTCTTGTGTTTTTGAAAATAGACTTTCTAACAAATATGAAGTGATATTGCATTGTGTTTTTGATTCACGTTTCCTTGACGATTAGTGATATTGAGCATGTTTGTGTATCTGTTGGCCATCTGCATGTCTTCTTTAGAAAAGTATTTATTTAACTCTTCTGCTCAATTTTAATTGAATTTTATGCTCTTCTTTTTTGGTCACCGAGTTGCATGCGTTTATGTATTTTTGATAAAAACAAAAATATATTTTCAACTGATCAGATACATAATTTGCAAATATTTCCTCCTATTCAGTAAGCTGCCTTTCCATTTTGTTGATGGTTTCCTTTGCTCTGCAGAGGTTTTTTAGTTATTGGTTAGTGGCCTTTTTTAATGATGTGCAGGAGCTGTTTAGGTATCAAAAAATAAGTCATGTGGGGTATGAACACACTTTTCTTGGTGTTCAGACATACACTTTTCTGGTATGTCTGTCTATAGACTTTGTTAACAATGCTTTTTTAGTATGTGGAAATTTTTATGTTCCTGTTCCCCTCAACTCCCCCTGCCCCATATCAATTAAAAACATATGCAGAGTAAAGACACATTGTTAGATGCTGGGTGGGATACAGCAGATACAGCAGAGGTAGCAGACAGATAAGAAGGAAAAATGCATTACAGTGTCATGAGGTAATCAGGGAGCTAAGAGAGCAGGTAGGATTCATACAAAAGGGCAAATGGTGTGTGTGTACATCAAGGAAGGCTTCTTGGCAGTAGGAAAATCTGAACTCAGTTTTCAAGAATAAGAAAGAAATTGCATGAAGTGGACATAGCAGGCCTTGGAAATAGTATAGAAAGATTTGGGAAACAAGGGCTGCCTGAGTGTAAAAGGTAGTTTTAAATCTAGTCAGGAAGACCTGATTTTAATTCATTTGTCCCAGGATTGCAGTCACTACATATATGGATTTTTGTTGTTTGATTTAGTAACTACACTTTATTTTTGACAAATCAGAAGATTCTAAAGGGTCCCATATATTGGAAGAACTGGGTTAAATAGCAATGAGATCCTAGGGGAAAACATTTAAAAACTTCTTTTAGCCTGTATTAGTTTTCTGCTTCAATAAATTAAATGCTTATACATACATTATATATGTATGTATATATGTGTATTTTTATAAATATATATAAAATGTTTCAAATTTCCAAATGAAGCTTCAATTTACAGTAAATCAATTCAAAAAAGAATTGTTATTTTTGCAAAGTCAATGTAACTTACAATGTAACTGGACTGTAAGGCTTTTTCAAAAGAGATACAACTCTGTATGTTGGTTAAGAGTCTAGACTCTGTATGGGATTAAATTCTTTCTTTGCTGAGTAACTTGAGGCAAGATATCATATCTCTCTATGCAAAATGAGGCTAACAGTACCTTCCTCCAAGGGTTGTTAGGATATTCAATAAGTTAAGAAATGTAAAAGCACTTATAGTACAGGTAATTGCAGCCCTGAAATTAAAAGACGCTTACTCCTTGGAGGGAAAGTTATGACCAACCTAGATAGCATATTCAAAAGCAGAGATGTTACTTTGCCAACAAAAGTCCGTCTAGTCAAGGCTATGGTTTTTCCTTTGGTCATGTATGGATGTGAGAGTTGGACTGTGAAGAAAGCTGAGAGCCGAAGAATTGATGCTTTTGAACTGTGGTGTTGGAGGAGACTCTATAGAGTCCCTTGGACTGAAAGGAAATCTAACCGGTCCATCCTAAAGGAAACCAGTCCTGAATATTCATTGGAAGGACTGATGCTGAAGCTGAAACTCCAATACTTTGGCCACCTGATTGGAAGAACGGACTCATTTGTAAAGACCACAATGCTGGGAAAGATTGAAGGCAGGAGGAGAAGGAGAGGACAGAGGATGAGATGGTTGGATGGCATCACTGACTCAATGGACATGATTTTGAGTAGACTCCGGGAGTTGGTGATGGACAGGGAGGCCTGGCGTTCTGCAGTCCATGCGTTCTCAAAGAGTGGGACAACACTGAATGACTGAACTGAACTGAATCCTTTCCAGGGCTAAGTGAGGCAGGATAGGGAGTCTCTTTGCAGGCTGGCCATTACTCTCAGTGTGGAAGTAATTTTTTTCAAGAGAGAGAACGGTGCACATGGATATATCCCTTCAGTCTATGAAATACTCTGCAAAGCTCCAAGACTTACAGTTAATATTTGAAAAAACATGGGTTGCCTATTAAAGTAGCAGATTCTCAGGGCTTAATATCAACTTTGGTGGGG
Organism: Bos javanicus; assembly: GCF_032452875.1. Classification (NCBI taxonomy): domain Eukaryota; kingdom Metazoa; phylum Chordata; class Mammalia; order Artiodactyla; family Bovidae; genus Bos; species Bos javanicus. The sequence goes on from NC_083872.1 coordinate 44,689,457, forward strand.
GGTATAGAAAACTCTTCATTTTAAAAGTCAGTACCTCCAGTAGTTCTGCAGGTGGTCCATAAAGAAATAGAGTAATTACCTCTGTTTTGTCTTAAAATACGATCTAACAGATCTTGAACACCACCCTTTCCCAACTATGAGCTTCATAACAACTTATCCCCCAAGAACTACAGTGCCTCTGCTTGGCTCGCCTTGCTTGCAAAACAACAGAAATTTGAAAAGCAAGCCAGGGGTGGAGGGTGGCACGAAGATGACACAGGCATGATACAAGGGACAGGAACACCATTCCCGGCCTCACCCACACCCTGCATCCTAGCTCCCTGTCTCCCTTGAAGCACTTACCCTTCCCAAACACACAAACGCCCGCAGAAAATTTATCTGGAACAAAGGCAATGAGGCTTGGGCTTTTCTGAAGGATGCCAGTCAAGTTCCTGGATTTCTAAGCCTGCCGTGTAAATTCTCAGACAAGCATCTTTCATTGTTGCTGCTGTTGGTCACTAAGTCATGTCTGACTCTTTCATGACCCCATGAACTGTAGCCCACCAGGCTCCTCTGTCTGTGGGATTTCCCACTCAAGAACACTGGAGTGGGCTGCCATTTCCTTCTCCAGGCAATCTTCCTGACCCAGGGATCGAAACTGCATCTCCTGCATTGGCAGGCTAATTCCTTACCACTGAGCCAAAAGAGAAGCCTCTGTTTTTTATTAAGCCTCCATCATCTAATGGCATGCTCTGTTTTACCTATAAGTCATGGACTTGGAACATTTTCCTTGAGAGATCACACATGCAAGAAAAAGATTTGAATTTAAGCTATCATCTCCCTGCCCATAATTCAAGGATTCTAACTTGTGGCAAGACACCTCAGGGTGCTGCTCCAGAATGACTAGAACTTAAATTTTCTCACTTGAAAATCAGAACGTTCTCTCAAGCAGAACTTGAAAGAAAAGGAACTGCACAGGGTTTAATTAATCTCCTGTGTCCACACAGGGTGGCTAAAGCGAGGGGCGGGTGCACACACCAGGCAACAAGCAGACCTGTGGCTGCTGAAGACAGAGGAGCAGCCACGGTAAGCCTCGTTGCTTAGAAAGATCAAAATCAACTCTCCTGGATAAGGAACTCTCTGCCAGACACAAAGCCAAAACCCAACTTCTTATGAAGTTTACAGAATCCTGATGTTTTCTGTGTGCAAACTTTAAAAAATGGAATTCTCACGTTTCTCAGAAAGTAAAAGAGAAGATTTCAGAGTTCAACAGCCACCAAGTGAGTAACAAGTAACTTTGGAAACTATCACTAAGATCAGAGGGTTTGTCTTCTGCTCGGTCAAACTCACCTTGTAGAATTAAAGAGAAAGGTCTGCCAAAAAACAAACCAAAATGACACCCAAACCTGAAAAACCCCCCAAAACTCACAATCCAATAAAAACCAAAAAAAAACCCACCCCCCTCTGCAGATAGAATTAATACATTTGCCCTAACAGTTATTTATCCTGCCCATCCCTTTCCAGCACCATCTCCACCACCTCCTGTCCCTGTTTCTCTCCCCATCCTTATACAAAGCTATTTTCTTAACAAAGCACCTAATTAAGCAAGTAGTGATTCACACCAGGCAAATGTATACTTTCAAGAATTTGCATACTTAGTTTCCTGTGTTTCTTTGGAGAGGCTCATTCTTGATGAGGAAGTAAAACTCCAGCCTTTGCAAGTATTTGGTGGCTCCTGGGAACTGTAACTTCTCCCTGAAGCTATTTTTCTGGTGGAGCCAGGGAATTACCCTAGTAACAATGAGCACAATGATCACAAGGTTTGATTATCTGCCCTGTCAGCTTCTTGCATGCAAGAGAACCTATAAACGAAAACACAGGTAGGCCTCTTCTTCTATGTACCATAGTATAACCCCTTAAATGGAATGCTAAGTGAACAGCAACAACAAAAGGATGATACAGCACTCTGTCATCAAGCCTGTCCTTCCATTTCCCACAGATCCCTGCTCTACTAACTGGCCTGCTTTCAGATCAATTCCTGTTAGAGGCGCTCTGATGGGCCTTTAATAGGTATTTTACTGAAGTGTTGGGTAGAGTTTACAGGAAAAGCAGGTGGGCAGGCAGAGGGGCCTTTTACTGGCTCCCAGAGGGGCTATGGGCAAACTGCTGGACTTCAGTGAATTTCTGTTTCTTTATCGGTAAAATGCCAATGTTGACAATACCTTTTTCAAGGGGAGTTAAGTGAGTTAATACATATTAAGCTTTTTAGAATAATGCCTGGGACATGGCAAGCACTGTCTGAATTTGCTGTTACAGTACAGAAGGTCCCCACCTTCATGATGGCTTACGGCTTTTCAACTTTATAACGGTGTGAAAGTGGTATGCATTCAGTAGAAAATATAAAATGTGATCTTTTCCCAGGCTAGTGATTTTTTTTGTTTATAAGGGTAAACAACCAATATACTTACAACCATTCTGTACCCAGACAACCATTCTGTCTTTCACTTTCTGAAGTGTATTCAATATATTACATGAGACATTCAACACTTTATTTTAAAATAGGCTTTGTGTCAGATGATTTTGCCCGACTGTAGGCTAATATATCTGTCCCGGAAAAGTTGAAGGTATGCTGGGCAGAACTATGATGTTTGGTAGGTTAGGTGTATAGTATACATTTTTTGACTTACTATATGTCTAACTTACGATACGATTATTAGAATGTAACTTCACCATAAATCAAGGAAGACCTGTAAATAGATTCCCCCTTTTTTCAATAACCCAGAACCCCTGATTAAGATCACCTGATAGAGTCCCAGAACACTGAAAATTTTGAGAACTAATTTTGCATCATAAGAATATTCATTTAAACAATTATCAACTGGTAGCAAACTGCTAGGGCAGGAAGCTAACACCTTTTAAGGGATTTAAAATTCCAAAGCATTTCCACTACACCTGAGATGAACTTACAAAAGAATAGTTTTATAAGAGTAGTTATATTCTGTTTGTAGTATCCCTAAATTCAGATGCTGACATCCCAAAGATGATATATTAGGAGGTGCGGCACTTGAGCGATTCTCAGGTGATGAGGGTGCAGCCTTCATGAATGGGATTAGTGTGCTCATGAGACAGACCCCACAGAGACCCTTCCGCCTTGTGAAGAGCAGCAAGACAGCCCTGGTGATGAACCAGGAAGAAGACTTGCAGAAGAATCCAATGTGCTGGTGCCTTGATCTTGCACTTCCCAGCCCCCAGAGCTGTGAGAAATAAACTTCTATGGTTTACAAGGAAGATTTGGGAGAATGGCATTGAAACATGTATAATATCATGTATGGAATGAGTCGCCAGTCCAGGTTCAATGCACGATACTGGATGCTTGGGGCTGGTGCACTGGGACGACCCAGAGGGATGGTATGGGGAGGGAGGAGGGTTCAGGATGGGGAACACATGTATACCTGTGGTGGATTCATTTCGATATTTGGCAAAACTAATACAATATTGTAAAGTTTAAAAATAAAATAAAATTTAAAAAAAAAAAAAATAAAAATAAAGTAAAAGTAGAAGAGTTATTTCTTATAACTATTATAAAAGAATAGCTGGATCTAAACGGTGTTTCTTGCAAGATGGAACAAGTTAAGTATACCCATTCTTAATATTGGCTGAATATTGGCTGAAGCATTTTACCAATATTTGTGGAAAAAAATTTTACTTGTCTTTAATAGATAATCTTATGGAGGCTGTGGACAAAATCTGAAGAAACGGAGCTTACAGAAATATCAAATAGCAATTTGTTTTTTTAAAAAAATCTGTCTCTCATTTTTTTTTTTTTCCCCCAGTTCCATGTTTGCTTTAGCCAACATTTATCTTTTTGGATGCTTACAGTTCGAAGACATGGTAAGGTCAATATTTCCAAGGGACTAAGAAAGAATTTCGAAAAGGAACTCAGAGGCATGTTTGCCTATTACCAGAAATATAGGATTTTACCATAATGTTTTTCTTTATTTAATAGTTGGATAAGATAGTTCAGTAATTATTTTTTCTGTAGTACCTGCCCCAAATACGGGAAGGTCTGGACCTGATGGGGTCAGCTTACAGAGGAGGGGACAGTCTATCAAGCCTTTCTATGCATTTTCTTGACCTTCGTCAAAACTATTTCCTCACTATCAATATTTCCATAAGTTTCACACCAACTTGAGTGCCATCTGCAGTTCTTGACATTTGGTTCTCCGATTTTCCCCTCCTAAACATGTTAAGGAAGTGTTTTGTATATATACAGCCAGGGTATTCTGTATATACTTCTTTTTTGTTTTCGTCTTCATTTCTCTTTTTTTCTTTAATCTGATCTTCCTATAGGTACCAAGAGGACATTTGTTTAAGGTTAAGTGAAGTCGCTCAGTCGGGTCCAACTCTTTGCGACCCCATGGACTGTAGCCCGCCAGGTTCCTCCATTCATGGAATTTTCCAGGCAGGAATACTGGAGTCGGTTGCCATTTCCTTCTCCAGGGGATTTTCCAGACGGGGGATCGAACCCGGGTCTTCAGCAATACAGGCAGACGCTTTATCGTCTGAGCCACCAGGGAATAGAGCTCTCTTAAAATCCTTTTATCAGGCTCCCGTAGAGATTCAGTGGTAAAGAATCCACCTTCCAATGCAGAAGACATGGGTTTGATCCCTGATCCAGGAAGATCCCATATGCTCCAGAGCAACAAAGCCTGTGCACCACGACGACTGAGCCTATGTTTTGGAGCCTAGGACCTGCAATACTGAGCCCATGAATCCCAACTACTGAAGCCCATGTCCCTAGAGCCTGTGGTCCAAAACAGGAGAAGCTACCACAATGAGAACGAGAAGCCCACACACTGGAGAGTAGCACTTTCTCTGCACGATTAGAGAAAAGCTCGCGCAGCCATTAAGACCCAGGACAGCCAGAAATAAAATAAATTAAAAAAAAAAAAAAAAAAAAATCCTTTTAGAGACCCCCTGGTGGTAAAGTAGTTAAGAATCCTGCCAATGCAGGGGACATGGGTTTGATCTCTGATCTGGGAAGATTCCACATGCCGTGGGGCGACTAAGCCCATGCGCCACAACTACTGAGCCCACGCTCTGCAACTATGGAACCCAGGAACCTGGATCGAGCCCATGCGCAGTAACAAGAGAAGCCCCTGCAACGAGTTCACCCACTACAACTAGAGATAGCCCCCGCTAGCAGCACCTAGAGAAAGCCTGCGTACAGCAAGGAAGACCCAGAGCAGCCATACATAAAATAAGTGAATAAACAAATAAAATGTAAAAAGTCTTTTAGGTGTACAAGTCCAAATCTTCAATGTATCTATTTCAGTTCTGACTCCAGCCAGTGAGTATTTTTACAGCTTAAAACCAATATTAGGCTTTACCCATGGACACCAGTGGTGTTCTCTAAGAAGTGTAGCCTTCTCAAGATGCAGAGCCTCTGCAGAGAAAGCCTAAGAAAGCAAAGACCTTCCTTGTCTCAGGTGACAAACCTCTATCTCCCACAAAGTGAGATGTCTTAAATCACTGACCTCCTAACCTGGGTTACCAGAAAAGTGATAATGCTGTGTGAATTTTCCCCTCAAAACCAGGCAATGAAATTAGAGACCAAAAAGGCCCCTTATGAATTTGGACACTTTATTAAGACACACTTCCCTGAGAGCCAGCATGTTTGGACAGAGAATGCTGCCTGTCAGTTCATGTCTTAGGCTTCTAGCTGGCTGCGGATGCAAGTGTGACAGAAACTGTACCCTGTAAGGGCAGAAACCGGAGGGCACATTCTCACTGGTTATAAAGCCAAGCTCTCAATACATAAAACAAAACAAATGGAGAGTCTCATCTTATAGTTTTTCATCCTTATGATAAAGGAAAACATAACTCTATCTGAGAGGCCAAGAATCAGTCACCATAGGTGTTGATTACCAAAATCAAATTCACAAGCTCACGATTCAATATCCATTTTCACAAATGTTTTTCTCCTGCCGCTGTGAATTTGGAAAGGGACAAACAGAAATCTTTATCCTTCTCTCTTGACTATGCTCTATAGACAGAGATTTGCGAGACTGACATGGTAAAACCTCTTATCTTCTGCTGGTCTGTTGTCGGTTATCCCATATCTCAACTGCTGTCTCCAGGGAGAGTGGAGTGTCCCAGCCTTTCGCTGCCCCATCCTCATCACTAGAAACTGTACAGGAGGAAACATGTGTTTCCTTTTACCCTTTTCAGCTTTTCCCTGTGGCTTTGTAACCAAAGACAGATTAACAAGAGAAAAGGAAACAAAACATATACATCTCATGTATACTTGTAAGAAATGCAGGGATGACTAACTCAAGGAGGAAGCAAGAATTTGGACTTCCAGATTATCTTAACCAAAGAACAATGTATTTTTAAGTGAGCAACAAGACAGAGGAACAGAGTACTAGGCTTCCAAGAGTGGCAAATTGTGGGACAGTAAATACATTAGAGAATAATGGAAGATAATAGCTAGTCAGCAAAGGCTCTTTTGCAGAGTCCTCAGGTGCTGTCTTGGGGCTGATAAGTGTCTAGTGTTTCAAATGATAAATTTCTGCACACATTTATGTTTTACTTTCAGGAAAATAGAGGGAGGAAGAGGACTTTTCTTGAATCTGCTTCTTCTCAACTGCCTTCAGCTCAAAACAATCCTTGTGCCAAAGGGGAAGATTTTGGGGTGGCATAATTCTGCTATTCTTTTGTAGGTTTTACTATACTGTTTTCTTGCTTTTCAATGACTCTTTATGTTCTAACATGAGAAAGTGAAGTAAGACATTGTCAGAAAGGACTTAGCAATGTTCACATGAGACTTACTTATAACAGTAAAATATTGATTTACAAAGTAACTACTGAGAAACAACCATAAGAGTCAGCATAGGAATCTGTGATTAACGTGGTGCTTTGCTATCCACCTATCAGAACAACAGGCAGTGTGTCACATTCTTTGTGGAAAGTGTACATAAAATACTTTTAAGTGAAAAAGATGAAGACATCGTAATGAAAGCACATAAAAAAACTTAGTGCAAATGAATATGAATCAAAGATGGGAGCATGTTTTCCATTGTGTAATATGTTCATTCAGGGTTTTTTTCTTTCTAGTTGCTCACATTCATAATCAAATAGGAGGAAGTTCCTCTTTGGGCAATAGAGCTAATGCCAGTTCTTTCTGAGCAATGTCTTCAAGCAATATCATTTCATGATTTTCTTGCAATTAACTCTTAGGACATCAAAACTTTTAGTGTAAGTGAAGCAATAAACATTCCCTGCTTTCCACGTGTCTCCAAGGGTGGAGCTCCCAAACTGGTCAGAAAAGACGGAAGGGAAAAGATGTTAAATAGCAAGTCCAGCTCACCTGGTCAACTTGGACATTTGGCTTCCGTCAACATGAAGGCTCTCCTTATTCTGGGGCTTCTGCTCCTTTCTGTTGCTGTCCAGGGCAAGACATTTGAGAGGTGTGAGCTTGCCAAAACTCTGAAGAATCTTGGATTGGCTGGCTACAAGGGAGTCAGCCTGGCAAACTGTAAGTTAACTATTCTTCATCCTTCCAAATAGTCAGCCAGCTGTGGAACAGATACTAACTGAGGAAGAAGAATAAGAAAGGGACTTTGAGTGAATGGCTTTTTTTTCTTTCCTTGAAGGGTTTGTACATTTACAATTGATGTGATCAAACACATCAGCTCAGAATCAGATGTACCTAGGGAAGGATTGAAGCATGGGAGGGTCAAATTCTATACCATTCTAAGCATGCCAGGTCTTGCTGTACTCCTCTAGTGCCACTAAACTTGCCAGCTGGCACTTGTAGGGTGACTACAAGATATATTTCAGCCCTCAGCCATTTCCAGCTTGCAATTTGGGTTCTGCAAGCAAGAGTAAGACAGTATTTTTGTCATTTTTAATCCCCCTACCATGATGCTGGGTTTTTAACAGCCAAGTTTTTTAAAAAATTACATTGAACTCTTAGAACAGGGACTGTAGGAACCTGTTTCTCCTCAATCAATATCTACATAAGGAACCCTGAAATGTAGCATGAAATAACATTCTATTATTCTGACTCTAGTTCATTAATTATTTTTCATTTTCTTCCACAGAATTCAATATGTGCCCTAAGGAAAAGTTCCTTTGTAATTCAGTCCATACCTGTCCCTGTCAACATTGTATTTTTCAGAGTGAATTCAGACATTTTTGCTCCATAACTATTTTTTCATACATGAGCAAATGGCTAGATGAATGGATGGATGACATAGTCTTTCCTATCCTATGATTCTTATTGTTTGGATTCTAATTTGATATCCAAATTCACCTTTAGGTATCATAAGAAATTTTCTTTCTCCTAGTAAATCCTTATTTTTCCTAGTACAAATATTTTTACATTAGCATATGCATCTGCTGCTCGTGACCAAACCCATTTAATCACTCTGTTGATTTTTCTATTCTAGGCTCAATCTTACCTGGGGGATGGGAGCAATGGAAGACACAGCTATTTCAATATTTTTTACAACGTGTTATCTTGTTTCATTAGTATTAGCAAATGATTTGCTAACAAAAGAATTCTCCTAAAGGCCCCTAACATCAAATATTAAAGTATTTACAAGTAAAATACATCTTTATGCTTCTAAAATAAGTCATTAGTAAAATAGAATTGTGCTATGAAATATAAGTCATATGATGTTGTTGTTTAATACTAAAAATACATTTTTTTTTCAGGGATGTGTTTGGCCGAAGGAGAAAGCAGTTATAACACACAAGCTAAAAACTATAATCCTGGAAGCCAAAGCACTGATTATGGGATATTTCAGATCAACAGCAAATGGTGGTGTAATGATGGCAAAACCCCAAAAGCAGTTAATGGCTGTGGTGTATCCTGCAGTGGTAAGACAAGATACTGTTGAGTGATGGCACAGGTCCCATTTGGTGGTACCTATAAGAGAGATTTAATACAAATGAAAAGGTCTTGAAGAGTTCATGAGGGACCCAGAAAAGCTCCTTCTTAACTTCCAGAAACTGCTTTATCACCTACCTCATAATTCCTTAAGTAAGAAATCAAAAAGCTGGTATCATAGAAGGTTGCTGTTTACTAACATACAAGAGTTGGAATGATCTATCACTGTATTGTAACTGGACATGTTGATGCTTTGTAAAGAACAATGCCATTCCTACTAATTTACCTGGTTGGGAGAGGTTTAGGGATAATTTGGTTGTGTGGTCTTTTTTTAAATTTTGTCATATTTACTTTTTTTATGTATATATTATACAGTAGGGGTTTTTGGCTGAGTGATTTTAAAGTAAATTAGAAACATTTCACATTTCATTCCTAAATTCTTTAGTTTGCATATCTCAAACATGCACTTCCTATTTAATCACTGTCATTCTACCAAGTTAATATATGCATTTATTTTTAATTGGGGTGAAACACCTATTCTATTGAGTTCCTTTTAAAACTGAGATAACATATGCAATATTTAGGGCTTCCCAGGTGGGGCTAGTAGTAAAGGACCCTCCTGATAATCAGGAGATGTGAGATACAGGTTCAATCCCCGGGTTGGGAAGATCCTCTGAAGGAGGGTATGGCAACCGACTTCAATATTCTTGCCTAGGAAATCAACATGAACAGAGAAGCCTGGGGGGCTACAGTCCATGGGGTCGCAGAGAGTCACACATGCACGTGTGCCACGCAATATTTATTGCATAAAATATTGGAGAAGTATTGCCAAATGATATTGTTTAATTTTTAATATTAAAATTCCTAATAAAGAAGATTCATTTCTGGACATATCTTTTATATACAGTTAGTTTAGTTTAAAAAATTATTTGTATTATACAATAATCTGTGGTCATTGAATAAAAGTTCTACTACCCAGAGACTTATGACCACGGTAACTTGTGGTCTCCACATCTTCTTTCAGAATACACATCACTCACGTACATGAATGTAAAGCTATATAATCCACATTTGTACCCACATACAAACATGTAAGCAATATGCTTCAACAAAAATGAAATTGTACTATATTTACTACTTTACAATTTGCTCGTTATTGCACAATATCATTTTTCTCAACAAATATCAATCTTATTACTTTTTCTGGATGAATAGAATTTCACTAAATATTCTAACATTTATTAATCCAACTCTTGTATTGATATGTACATCTTGGGTACATCACTTATTACTTTTCTTGTTTTGGAATGAATTTTCACTAGTAGAACTGCTGAGCAAAAAACTGCTAGACTGGTTTCTGCTTGTTTGTTTTTGTTTTGTTTTCAAAGTGTCCAGTGAAAAGAGAACCTTCTGTCATATTAGTTAATAGTTTTAGAGCTTCCAAATTACATTGGAAAACGAAAAACAGAATGCTTTATTTCATGTCAAATGGGATAGAATGGAGAGAGAGGGTTTTCTCCCAATATTCACAGATACAGGGACTCTTAAAAAAATAATTTTAGTTGTTCTTTCCTCAGCCTAAGAGAATAAAGCTGGCTGAACCTAAAATTTACATGAATTTCTGTGAACATTGTCCTCATTTCCCACCACCTCTTTTTCAGCTTTGCTGAAAGATGACATCACTCAAGCTGTAGCATGTGCAAAGAAGATTGTCAGTCAGCAAGGCATTACAGCATGGTATGTTATTTTTTTGTTTTTTGCTTTCCATCCAATGTTGTTAAGATATAATTGACCCACAGTACTTCATAAATTTAAGGTGTACAGCATAATGACTTAGTACATCATGAAATGATTATCACAGTAAGTTTAGTGAACATGCATGATCTCAATGGATACAACATTAAAGAAACACAATGCAATACTGTTAAGCAATTATCCTTCATTAAAAAATAAGTTAAAAAATTAAAGAAACAGAAGAAAAAAATTTGTGATGAAAAATCTTGTGATTTACTGTCTAATCTATTTTCATATGTGAGCACAGCAGTGTTAATTCTATTCATCATGTTGTACATCACATCTCCAGTGTTTACTTATCTTATAATTGGAGGTTTGTAGTACTTTCCGATGCTTTCATCCAATTCCCCACCCCTCACCCCACCCACTGCTGCTGCTACTGCTAAGTTGCTTCAGTAGTGTCCGACTCTTCACGACTCCATAGACGGCAACCCACCAGGCTCCCCTGTCCCTGGGATTCTCCAGGCAAGAACACAGGAGTGGGTTGCCATTTCCTTCTCCAATGCATGAAAGTGAAAAGTGAAAGGGAAGTCACTCAGTCGTATCCAACTCTTAGCGACTCCATGGACTACAGCCCACCAGGCTCCTCCATCCATGGGATTTTCCAGGCAAAAGTACTGGAGTGGGGTGCCTGCACCCCACCCACAATACCCACAATTGGTAACCACAAATCTGATTTCTTTTTCTGAGTTTGTTTGTGTTTCAAGTATAATGGACCTTCAACACTATGTAAGTTCCCTTCACAGAGCAAGGTATGGGTTAAGCATTAAAGGAGAGATCTTCCCTAGTGGTTAAGAGTCTATGCTTTCAGTGCAGGAGGGAGTCTGGTACCTGGTTGGGAATCTGAGATACCATAGGCCATGTGGTGTGTGTGGCTAAAAAAAGGTGTGTGTGAGAGGGTAGGGAGTGGTTTCATCTTACTGTTATGAGAAAAGTGTTGGGAAGATTCTCTAAGACCAAGGGAATTGAAAATGGAAAATCTAAATATTAAGATTTACGCTAAACAGTGTATTACATAGAAACAATCTACTTTAACCTCAATTTATTCTAAGGAGTTCTAGAATTTTTAAGTTTTTCCACACTCTACCAATTCCTCATCATATCTTGAAATTATTTTTGAAAGTAAGTAAATATGGAGTACGCTTTGCAGTTGTGTTGTGGACTACACAAGACTCAACATTTGTGTTCAGCATTCTGTGCTCTAGTGAAGCCTTGGGGAGATGTGAAGGCCTTGGTATACATGTCTCCAGTTGATAAATAAGCAATACTTGGATCTGTCTGTAGCTAGTATTTCATGGACTGATTAACTATTTTGTTCTTACAAAGGATTTGAAGTATGTATAACACAATGAAGATATGTTTTAATCTTATTATCATTTCTTTTACCTTTTTCTACAGGGTGGCATGGACAAACAAGTGTCAAAACCGAGACCTCACGAGTTATGTTAAGGGTTGCGGAGTGTAACTGTGGAGTTTTCGTCTTCAGCTCATTTTGTCTCTTTTTCATATTAAGGAAATAATAGTTGAGTAAAAGGTTATACTCTCACTCTTTCAAACAAATGATGTTTTTATCAAAGCAGGAGCATATGGTCTTTCTTCTAAGAGGCTGACATTTACCTCACATGTTTATTGTTTGATATTGGGCCTACCACATTTTTCAGCTTGCTAACAGAACTAATGCTGGTGAATAATTGTCTAAAATCTTCATTATCAAATGTATCTCTGGTACATTTAGTTCCTCAAAGAGATAACCCAGACTTAATCTTGAATGATATAAGTACTCCCCAATATTCAACAAAATAGAAGAAAACAATGCTATGCTAAGTCACTTCAGTCGTGTCCAACTCTGTGCGACCCTAGAGACAGCAGCCCACCAGGGTCCCCGGTCCCTGGGATTCTCCAGGCAAGAACACTGGAGTGGGTTGCAATTTCCTTCTCCAACACATGACAGTGAAAAGGGAAAGTGAAGTCACTCAGTCGTGTCCGACCCTTAGCATGGACCGCAGCCTACCAGGCTCCTCCATCCATCGGATTTTCCAGGCAAGAGTACTGGAGTGGGGTGCCATTGCCTTCTCCAACAAAAGAATATCTCTAAGCAAATTGATCTTAGGCAAAGCCCCACCTGAGTAGGCATGTGAACTTTCATCTGTTCAGTCAAAAAGAGCAGAACGTCAAATGGTAAAAATGGAAACAGCCCCATCAAGAATTTGTTTTCATAAGTATGACCTTTGGTTTAAATGTTTTAGTAGAAATGTTGCATTCACACAGCTTTAAAAATAAACTCACAGTTTATACATCAACCTATTTTAGCCTTTGTAAAGAACTCATTTAGGCATCCTGCTGATCCTGAAGGAATATAAAGAAGGATTAGATGAGCTGTTGATTTTCCTTAGTTTTATTAGCTGAAATTCATGCATTATGACTAAATTCAGAGGTAGATGAGTTTGCAAGCATTGAATTAATTGCTATTCAATAGATGTGAAACTATGCATGTTGTAAAAGAAAAACATTTTCATTAAAAGCTTTGCAATTCATACTTCGTCTTCCTTTGTTTAGAGCCATTTAATGTCTCTGAAGAAATATGTATGTATTGGGAAATAATGATCTGACACTTAGTATTTCCTACATTCTCACCTGCATTGAAACGGGTGGATATTGCTAGAGAAATCCATAAGCCTGCTGATATCTCACTTAATGTTTTAAATGTTTAATCTTTTTTGGCTGTGCCATACAGCTTCAGGGACCTTAGTTCCCCAAGAGGGCTTGACTTCTTACTCTAAGAGTGAAAGCACGGAATCCTAACCATGGAACCACCAAGGACTTCCCCTCACTTAAAATTCATCAATACAAATCTCAAATGGGCCCTCAAGTCTACCTGGTCATCATAGTCACTTCTCTGAAATCCTTCTGTGTTGGTGTCCTCACTCTCCAAAATGACTGTCATTATTTACTTCCCTCTTTTCAAAGTCCCAGCACACACACCAACCCCTGGCCTTCCATACTCTGCTCTGAGCAGATGACCTTACAGTCCGCCTTACAGTCTTAAGTCATCTGTCAGATGATATTACACTGACAGAACAGAAGCAACCTCATACAAAATCCTCCCTTCCTGGCCAGCATAACAGAGCTAACATCTTTCCCTGGGCCCGCCCTCCCTTCTTTCCCCTTTATCACTGGGATGAAGGGCTTCTGCTCCTCAAATGGCAGTCTCCAAATGCAGTCTTCATCACAGCCCTCTCACTACTCCAGTTTAGGCTGAGGGTTTCCTGCATCCCGAGCTTCTCCCTCTGCTGGATCATCCCCAGCACTGCACGAGCTGCCCTGGGAACGTTTCATTTTACAAAGAACTCTCCATAGGCTCTACAGAACCCTCTAATTGCTGCGGCCAGTGCAGCACGTAGGGATCAAAAGTGGTCGATGCACAGTTTGGGAAAAAATAAACCAGAGTCAAAATTAAAGTTTTAAAGATGGGACCAGAGAACTCAAGACCTCTTAGATCAAGAGCCCTGTTCTTCGGAGCCACATCACTTTTATTTAGTGTCTTGGCAACAGAAAGCATCTGTTGTGCAACGATGAAGTCAGCCTCCTGTGTCCCCGGTCATGTCTCACGTTTTGTTGATTACTTTAAACTATCTTTGTTATTTTCTTTTACAAAGGGTTTCGTCTAGCTGGAGGGCATAGACCTGCATATGGAAAACATCTTGGCAAAACATCTTGGTGTGTGCACAAGCAGCGATCTGAACCTGCGCTGACCTGGTGTTCCAAGATCCACACTATATTTTTCCTCAGCTTACCAGGGCAGGATGACCCCAAGTAATCAACCTGATGTACTTTTGTTTGGGTTATGCTGTATTGCTATATTTTTCCTTTATTCTTTTCCCATGGTGATTTTCTCATGGCTTAGCCAGAGCAACAGGTGGCTGACTATTAACCCCTGCAATCACCTACAACATTTTCGACTCCCTTTTATAACAACACTTCTGGGATGAGATATCTATATTCACTCACTCCACATCCTCACCTCCCTTTCTATTTTCATCTTTTCTTAATTTGTCTGCTGTCCTCACTCAGCTGAAAACGGCTCCAACAGGACTCCTCCCAGGATGCCTTGGGGCCAGTTCTAGTGATCACCTGATTTCTGTTCATGCTATTTGATCTCTCAGCAGCATTTGACAGACTGAACCACTTGCTACTTCTGAAAATTTTTTCTTCCTCAGCTTCTCCTGCTTTATATTCTGCCTCATTGATGGTTTCTTCTCAGCCCTTCTTGGCTGGCTGTTTCTCTGCTGATTGATTTTAAAAGTTGGAGTGTCCCAGGGCTGAGCCTATAACCATTTGATAGAAATGTTTTATCTATTCATATATTTGTCACTTTCAAAATAGAGTGTTTCCTACTTTTTGAAGTGCTTCCCTGATAGCTCAGTTGGTAAAGAATCCACCTTCAAGGCAGGAGACCCCAGTTGGATTCCTGGGTTGGGAAGATCTGCTGGAGAAGGGATAGGCTACCCACTCCTGTATTCTTAGCCTTCCCTTGTGGCTCAGCTGGTAAAGAATCTGCCTGCAATGTGGGAGACCTAGGTTTGATTCCTGGGTTGGGAAGATAGCCTGGAGAAAGGAAAAGCTATCCATTCCAGTATTTTGGCCTGGAGAAATCCATGAACTGTATAGTCCATGGGGTCACAAAGAGTTGGAAATGACTTAGCAATTGTCACTTTTCTTTTTGAAGACTGAAACAATCTCAGTTTCCCAATAAATTTTCAAGTACAGTACAGCCTTCTATGTTTTCTGAACAGTTTGAGAATATTCTGCCAACATAGTGCCCAGTGGCTCTGAATTCTTCAGTGTGTAACTCCTCAAAACATCATTGAAACCAGGATGTGATTACTGACAAATTAGGACCACCTAATCATTTGATCCTATGCAATTTCATCAGTTAGTTCAGTTCAGTGGCTCAGTCATGTCCGACTCCTTGTGACCCCATGAATCGCAGCACGCCAGGGCTCCCTGTCCATCACCAAATCCTGAAGTTCACTGAAACTCACGTCCATCGAGTCAGTGATGCCATCCAGCCATCTTATCCTCTGTTGTCCCCTTCTCCTCCTGCCCCTAATCCCTCCCAGCATCAGAGTCTTTTCCGATGTGTCAACTCTTCGCATGATGTGGCCAAAGTACTGGAGTTTCAGCTTTAGCATCATTCCTTCCAAAGAAATCCCAGGGCTGATCTCCTTCAGAATGGACTGGTTAGATCTCCTTCCAGTCCAAGGACTCTCAAGAGTCTTCTCCAACACCACAGTTCAAAAGCAGCACTCAGCCTTCTTCATAGTCCAACTCTTACATCCATACATGACCATAGGAAAAACCATAGCCTTGACTAGACGGACCTTGTTGGCAAAGTAATGTCTCTGCTTTTTTTTTTTTTTAATTTTATTTTAATTTAAACTTTACAATATTGATTGGTTCTGCCATATATAGAAATGAATCCGCCACAGGCATACACGTGTTCCCCATCCTGAATCCTCCTCCCTCCTCCCTCCCCATACCATCCCTCTGGGTCATCCCAGTGCACTAGCCCCAAGCATCCAGTATCAAGCATCGAACCTGGACTGGCGACTTGTTTCATATATGATACTATATATATTTCAATGCCATTCTCCCAAATCATCCACCCTCTCCCTCTCCCACAGAGTCCATAAGACTGTTCTATACATCAGTGTCTCTTTTGCTGTCTCGTACACAGGGTTATTGTTACCATCTTTCTAAATTCCATATATATGCGTTAGTATACTGTATTGGTGTTTTTCCTTCTGGCTTACTTCACTCTGTATAATATGCTCCAGTTTCATCCACCTCATTAGAACTGCTTCAAATGTATTCTTTTTAATGGCTGAGTAATACTCCATTGTGTATATGTACCACAGCTTTCTTATCCATTCATCTGCTGATGGACATCTAGGTTGCTTCCATGTCCTGGCTATTGTAAACAGTGCTGCGATGAACATTGGGGTACACGTGTCTCTTTCCCTTCTGGTTTCCTCAGTGTGTATGCCCAGCAGTGGGATTGCTGGATCATAAGGCAGTTCTATTTCCAGTTTTTTAAGGAATCTCCACACTGCTCTCCATAGTGGCTGTACTAGTTTGCATTCCCACCAACAGTGTAAGAGGGTTCCCTTTTCTCCACATCCTCTCCAGCATTTATTGCTTGTAGACTTTTGGATGGCAGCCATTCTGACTGGCATGAAATGGTACCTCATAATGGTTTTGATTTGCATTTCTCTGAAAATGAGTGATGTTGAGCATCTTTTCATGTGTTTGTTAGCCATCTGTATGTCTTCTTTGGAGAAATGTCTATTAGTTCTTTGGCCCATTTTTTGATTGGGTCATTTATTTTTCTGGAGTTGAGCTGTAGGAGTTGCTTGTATATTTTTGAGATTAGTTGTTTGTCAGTTGCTTCATTTGCTATTATTTTCTCCCATTCTGAAGGCTGTCTTTTCACCTTGCTTATAGTTTCCTTTGTTGTGCAGAAGCTTTTAAGTTTAATTACGTCCCATTTGTTTATTTTTGCTTTTATTTCCAATATTCTGGGAGGTGGGTCATAGAGGATCCTGCTGTGATGTATGTCAGAGAGTGTTTTGCCTATGTTCTCCTCTAGGAGTTTTATAGTTTCTGGTCTTTTGTTTAGATCTTTAATCCATTTTGAGTTTATTTTTGTGTATGGTGTTAGAAAGTGGTCTAGTTTCCTTCTTTTACAAGTGGTTGACCAGTTTTCCCAGCACCACTTGTTAAAGAGATTGTCTTTAATACATTGTATATTCTTGCCTCCTTTGTCAAAGATAAGGTGTCCATATGTGCGTGGATTTATCTCTGGGCTTTCTATTTTGTTCCATTGATCTATATTTTTGTCTTTGTGCCAGTACCATACTGTCTTGATAACTGTGGCTTTGTAGTAGAGCCTGAAGTCAGGCAGGTTGATTCCTCCAGTTCCATTCTTCTTTCTCAAGATAGCTTTGGCTATTCAAGGTTTTTTGTATTTCCATACAAATTGTGAAATTATTTGTTCTAGCTCTGTGAAGAATACCGTTGGTAGCTTGACAGGGATTGCATTGAATCTATAAATTGCTTTGGGTAGTATACTCATTTTCACTATATTGATTCTTCCAATCCATGAACATGGTATATTTCTCCATCTATTAGTGTCCTCTTTGATTTCTTTCACCAGTGTTTCATATTTTTCTATATATAGGTCTTTAGTTTCTTTAGGTAGATATATTCCTAAGTATTTTATTCTTTTCGTTGCCATGGTGAATGGAATTGTTTCCTTAATTTCTCTTTCTGTTTTCTCATTATTAGTGTATAGGAATGCAAGGGATTTCTGTGTGTTGATTTTATATCCTGCAACTTTACTATAATTATTGATTAGTTCTAGTAATTTTCTGGTGGAGTCTTTAGGGTTTTCTATGTAGAGGATCATGTCATCTGTAAACAATGAGAGTTTTACTTCTCTTCTAATTTGGATTCCTTTTATTTCTTTTTCTGCTCTGATTGCTGTGGCCAAAACTATGTTGAATAGTAATGGTGAAAGTGGGCATCCTTGTCTTGTTCCTGACTTTAGAGGGAATGCTTTCAATTTTTCACCATTGAGGATAATGTTTGCTGTGGGTTTGTCATATATAGCTTTTATTATGTTGAGGTATGTTCCTTCTATTCCTGCTTTCTGGAGAGTTTTTATCACAAATGGGTGTTGAGTTTTGTCAAAGGCTTTCTCTGCATCTATTGAGATAATCATATGGTTTTTATTTTTCAATTTGTTAATGTGGTGTATTACATTGATTGATTTGCAGATATTGAAGAATCCTTGCATCCCTGGGATAAAGCCCACTTGGTCATGGTGTATGATCTTTTTAATGTGTTGTTGGATCCTGATTGCTAGAATTTTGTTAAGGATTTTTGCATCTATGTTCATCAGTGATATTGGCCTGTAGTTTTCTTTTTTTGTGGGATCTTTGTCAGGTTTTGGGATTAGGGTGATGGTGGCCTCATAGAATGAGTTTGGATGTTTACCTTCCTCTGCAATTTTCTGGAAGAGTTTGAGTAGGATAGGTGTTAGCTCTTCTCTAAATTTTTGGTTGAATTCAGCTGTGAAGCCGTCTGGACCTGAGCTTTTGTTTGCTGGAAGATTTTTGATTACAGTTTCAGTTTCCATGCTTGTGATGGGACTGTTAAGATTTTGTATTTCTTCCTGGTCCAGTTTTGGAAAGTTGTACTTTTCTAAGAATTTGTCCATTTCTTCCACGTTGTCCATTTTATCGGCATATAATTGCTGATAGTCTCTTATGATCCTTTGTATTTCTGTGTTGTCTGTTGTGATCTCTCCATCTTCATTTCTAATTTTATTGATTTGATTTTTCTCCCTTTGTTTCTTGATGAGTCTGGCTAATGGTTTGTCAATTTTATTTATCCTTTCAAAGAACCAGCTTTTGGCTTTGTTGATTTTTACTATGGTCTCTTTTGTTTCTTTTGTATTTATTTCTGCCCTAAGTTTTAAGATTTCTTTCCTTCTACTAACCCTAGGGTTCTTCATTTCTTCCTTTTCTAGTTGCTTTAGGTGTAGAGTTAGGTTATTTATTTGACTTTTTTCTTGTTTCTTGAGGTGTGCCCGTATTGCTATGAACTTTCCCCTTAGGACTGCTTTTACCGTGTCCCACAGGTTTTGGGTTGTTGTGTTTTCATTTTCATTCGTTTCTATGCAAATTTTGATTTCTTTTTTGATTTCTTCTGTGACTTGTTGGTTATTCAGCAGCGTGTTGTTCAGCCTCCGTATGTTGTAATTTTTAATAGTTTTTCTCCTGTGATTGAGATCTAATCTTACTGCATTGTGGTCAGAAAAGATGCTTGGAATGATTTCAATTTTTTTGAATTTACCAAGGCTAGATTTATGGCCCAGGATGTGATCTATCCTGGAGAAGGTTCCATGTGCACTTGAGAAAGGGTGAAATTCATGGTTTTGGGATGAAATGTCCTATAGATATCAATTAGGTCTAACTGGTCTATTGTATCATTTAAAGTTTGTGTTTCCTTGTTAATTTTCTGTTTAGTTGATCTATCCATAGGTGTGAATGGGGTATTAAAGTCTCCCACTATTATTGTGTTATTGTTAATTTCCCCTTTCATACTTGTTAGCATTTGCCTTACATATTGTGGTGCTCCCGTGTTGGCTACATATATATTTATAATTGTTATATCTTCT
Organism: Bos javanicus; assembly: GCF_032452875.1. Lineage (NCBI taxonomy): Eukaryota > Metazoa > Chordata > Mammalia > Artiodactyla > Bovidae > Bos > Bos javanicus. The sequence goes on from NC_083872.1 coordinate 44,709,370, forward strand.
TCTTGTATTGATCCTTTGATCATTATGTAGTGACCATCTTTGTCTCTTTTCACAGCCTTTGTTTTAAAGTCTATTTTATCTGATATGAGTATTGCTACTCCTGCTTTCTTTTGGTCCCTATTTGCATGGAAAATCTTTTTCCAGCCCTTCACTTTCAGTCTGTATGTGTCCCCTGTTTTGAGGTGGGTCTCTTGTAGACAACATATGTAGGGGTCTTGTTTTTGTATCCATTCAGCCAGTCTTTGTCTTTTGGTTGGGGCATTCAACCCATTTATGTTTAAGGTAATTATTAATAAGTATGATCCCGTTGCCATTTACTTTATTGTTTTGGGTTTGAATTTATACATCATTTTTGTGTTTCCTGTCTAGAGAATATCCATTAGTATTTGTTGTAGAGCTGGTTTGGTGGTGCTGAATTCTCTCAGCTTTTGCTTGTCTGTAAAGCTTTTGATTTCTCCTTCATACTTGAATGAAATCCTTGCTGGGTACAATAATCTGGGCTGTAGGTTATTTTCTTTCATCATTTTAAGTATGTCTTGCCATTCCCTCCTGGCTTGGAGAGTTTCTATTGCAAGATCAGCTGTTATCCTTGTAGGAATTCCCTTGCGTGTTATTTGTTGGTTTTCCCTTGCTGCTTTTAATATTTGTTCTTTGTGTTTGATCTTTGTTAATTTGATTAATATGTGTCTTGTGGTGTTTCGCCTTGGGTTTATCCTGTTTGGAACTCTCTGGGTTTCTTGGACTTGAGTGATTATTTCCTTCCCCATTTTAGGGAAGTTTTCAACTATTATCTCCTCAAGTATTTTCTCATGGTCTTTCTTTTGTCTTCTTCTTCTGGGACCCCTATGATTTGAATGTTGTAGCGTTTAATATTGTCCTGGAGGTCTCTGAGATTGTCCTCATTTCTTTTAATTCGTTTTTCTTTTTTCCTCTCTGATTCATTTATTTCTACCATTCTATCTTCTAATTCACTAATACTATCTTCTGCCTCTGTTTTTCTACTATTTGTTGCCTCCAGAGTGTTTTTGATTTCATTTATTGCATTATTCATTATATATTGACTCTTTTTTATTTCTTCTAGGTCCTTGTTAAACCTTTCTTGCATCTTCTCAATCCTTGTCTCCATGCTATTAATCTGTGATTCCATTTTGATTTCAAGATTTTGGATCAATTTCACTATCATTATTTGGAATTCTTTATCAGGTAGATTCCCTATCTCTTCCTCTTTTGTTTGGTTTGGTGGGCATTTATCTTGTTCCTTTATCTGCTGGGTATTCCTCTGTCTCTTCATCTTGTTTAAATTGCTGAGTTTGGGGTGTCCTTTCTGTATTCTGGCAGTTTGTGGAGTTCTCTTTATTGTGGCATTTCCTCAGTGTGTGTGGGTTTGTATAGGTGGCTTGTCAAGGTTTCTAGGTTAGGGAAGCTTGTGTCAGTGTTCTGGTGTGTGGAGCTGTATTTCTTCTCTCTGGAGTGCAATGAAGTGTCCAGTAATGAGTTATGAGATGTCTATGATTTTGGGGTGACTTTGAGCAGCCTGTATCTTGGAGCTCAGGGCTGTGTTCCTGTGTTGCTGGAGAATTTGCTTGGTATGTCTTGCCCTGGAGCTTGTTGGCCCTTGTGCGGTGCTTGGTTTCAGTGTAGGTATGGAGGCGTTTGATGAGCTTCTGTCATTTAATGTTCCCTGGAGTCAGGATTTCCCTGGAGTCAGGGTTTGGACTTAAGCCTCCTGCTTCCAGTTATCGGTCTTATTTTTACAGTAGTTTCAAAACTTCTCCTTCTATACAGCACCATTGATAAAACATGTACGTTAAAGATGAAAAGTTTCTCCACCGTGAGGGCCACCCAGAGAGGTTCACAGCGTTACATGGAGAAGAGAAGAGGGAGGAGGGAGTTAGAGCTGACCCGAATGAGATGAGGTGGAATCAATAGAGGAGAGAGTGGGCTAGCCAGTAATCACTTCCTTATGTGCACTCCACAATTGAACTGCTCAAGATGTTCACGGAATTATACAGAGAAGAGAAGGAGGAGGAAGGAGACAGAGGTGGCCAGGAGGATAAAAGGGGGAATGAAAAGGAGGGAGACAGATCCAGCCAATAATCAGTTCCCTAAGTGTTCTCCACCGCCTGGAACACACAGAAATTCACAGAGTTGCATAGAGTAGAGAGGGGTTAGGGAGGAGGCACTGGTGACCTGGTGGAGGAAAAGGAGAGTCCAAAGAGGGAGAAAGTAGTCAAGCCAGTAATCTCGCTCCCTAGTGAAAAATGGGTACTGAAGATTGGGTTCTTAAAGGTACAGAATTGGTAACAAATACATCAAAGCAAAAATTAAAAATCTAAAGTAGAGTTTGGAATTTCAAAAAAAAAATGTTAAAGAAAAGAAGAAGGAAAAGAAAGAGAGAAAAAAAAACAAAGTCGCAAAAATTTTAAAGAAAACATAGGTACAAAATTAATAACAAATACCAAAAAGCAAAAGTTAAAAATCTAGAGTAGAGTCTGGAATTTAAAAAATACAATGTGAAAAAAAAGAAAAATGAAAAGAAAGAGAAAAACAAACAAACAAACAAAAACAAATCAAGTTGCAAAAATTATAAAGAAAATATAGGTACAAAATTGATAACAAATAGCAGAAGTTAAAAATCTAGAGTAGAGTCTGGAATTTCAAAGATACAATGTTAAAAAAAAAAAAAGAAGAAGAAAAAGAAAGAGAGAAAAAACAAATGAAAACAAACCAAGTTGCAAAAATTATAAAGAAAATATAGGTACAAAATTGATAACAAATACCAAAAAGCATAAATTAAAAATCTAGAGTAGAATTTGGAATTTCAGATATACAATGTTATATAAAAGAAGAAGAGAAAGAAAGAGAGAGGGAAAAAAGTCACAAAAATTATTAAAAAAATATATATATAGGTACAAAATTGATAACAAATACCAAAAAGCTAACATTAAAAATCTAGAGTAGAGTTCGGAATTTCAAAAATACAATGTTAAAGAAAAGAAGAAAAAAAAACAAGGTCACAAAAATTATAAAAAATATATATATGAAGTTTGCTTTTTAAAAAAAAAATAGGGTCTCTTTTTTTTTTTTCAAAGTAATAGTAGGTTATAAAAGTGAAAATTAAAGGAATAATAGAGGACTTAAAATTTTTTTAAAAATTAAAAAAAAAAAAGAAGAAAGAATGATCATAAAAATAGTAAAAATATATCTAGGACTTCCTCTGGTTTTATTTTGGGTATTGTGGGGTCAGTTAATTTTCGGCTAGTTCCTTGGTCTGACTTATATTTCTCAAGACCTATAGGCCCTTTCCTATATATTCAGTTCTAACCACAGGGTTTTAATCTATTGCCTGTAGCTTCCAAGGCGGTTCCCTTTGTTATAGCTTCTTCTGTTTGCTGGTCTCTTCAGTGTCTGGTTTCCGCCCTGACACAAAGGGGACGGTGGTGGACACTTTTTTCTTTCTTTCTTTTTTTTTTTTAGGCTCACTTGTTCAGTCGCGCTGTGGGGAGGGAGGGACGCTGCAAACAAATAACACTGGCGCGGGCTCGCAGTGCCTCAGCTACACTGGGCCTGCCTCTGCTCATGGCACGTGTAGCGTCCCTGCCCACACTGCTCAGGCTCTAGATTGCTCCACCGGGAACCATCCGTGGCCGGCCCTGGGCTGCTTGCACCTCCCAGGTCCAAGCCGCTCAGGTTCAGGCACTCTGGTAGTCCTCAGAGGCGCAGACTCAGTTGGGCCAGCGTTTTGTGCCCTGCCCGGGTCTGAGCAGCGCAGGTGATGAGGTGTTTGGTGAGCGCAATTGCTGTGTCTTATCACCTCTCCGCCGCTCAGTTATCTAGGTGTACAACTGGCGCACCTTCTCAGGTGGATGTTGACTGTCCAGATCCCCAAGAAGTTTTAGTTAGCAAAGAAGCCTGCTTACAGTTTTGTAGATAATGTCTCTCTGGGGCTGCAATTGCCCCCTTCTGGCTCTGGCTGCCTGTCACCAGAGGGGGACGGTCTGCAGCTGGCTATATCTGTACAGTCTTTTATTCCCTGCGCGGGCCTGGCGGTGTCTTAGGTTAGGGCTGGCTTTTCGCGTGGTAGATATCCCACAGTCTGGTTTGCTGCCCAAATTATTTCGCTCAGAAAGCACTCAGGGTATTCAGGCCAGATCTTTACTCTAAGCGATGCAGCCCGCGCCGCACCTCCCTGCACAGCCCCCACTTGCTAATGGCGGATGCAGGCGTCTGTGCTGCTTCTCCGCTGAGGGAGTTACCGTAGAGCTTGTAATCTGCGGGTTTTAATTGTTTATTTATTTTTCCTCCCTGTTATGTTGCCCTCTGTGCTTCCAAGGCTCGGCACAGATTCGGCAGTGAGAAGGTTTCCTGGTGTTTGGAAACTTCCCTCTTTTTAAGACTCCCTTCCCAGGATGGAGCTCCGTCCCTCTCTCTTTTGTCTCTTTTTTTGTCTTATATATTTTTTCCTACCTCCTTTTGAAGATGTGGGTTGCTTTTCTGGGTGCCTGATGTCCTCTGCCAGCATTCAGAAGTTGTTTTGTGGAATTTACTCAGTGTTTAAATGTTCTTTTGATGAATTTGTGGGGGAGAAAGTGTTCTCCCCGTCCTACTCCTCTGCCATCTTAGCTCCTCCACCCTGTCTCTGCTTTTGAATATGCTATCTAGGTTGGTTATAACTTTCCTCCCAAGGAGTAAGCATCTTTTAATTTCATAGGTGCAGTCACCATCTGCAGTGATTTTGGAGCCCCCAAAAATAAAGTCTGACACTGTTTCCACTCTTTCCCCATCTATTTTCCATGAAGTGATGGGACCAGATGCCATGATCTTCGTTTTCTGAATGTTGAGCTTAAAGCCAACTCTCCACTTTCATTTTCATCAAGAGGCCTTTTAGTTCCTCTTCACTTTCTGCCATAAGGGTGGTGTCATATGCATATCTGAGGTTATTGATATTTCTCCCAGCAATCTTGATTCCAGCTTGTGCTTCATCCAGCCCAGCGTTTCTCATGATGTACTCTGCATATAAGTTAAATAAGCAGGGTGACAATATACAGTTTTGACGTACTCCTTTTCCTATTTGGAACCAGTCTGTTGTTCCATGTCCAGTTCTAGCTGTTGCTTCCTGATCTGCATATAGGTTTCTCAAGAAGCAGGTCAGGTGGTCTGGTATTCCCATCTCTTTCAGAATTTTCCAGTTTATTGTGATTCACACAAGCAAAGGCTCTGGCATAGTCAATAAAGCAGAAATAGATGTTCCTCTGGAACTCTCTTGCTTTTTCGATGATCCAGTGGATGTTGTCAATTTGATCTCTGGTTCCTCTGCCTTTTCTAAAACCGGCTTGAACATCTGGAAGTTCACACTTCACGTACTGCTGAAGCCTGGCTTAGAATTTTGAGCATTACTTTACTAGCATGAGAGATAGTGCAATTGTGCACTCACAGTGTGGTCTGACACAATGTGGTCCACTGGAGAAGGGAATGGCAAACCACTTCAGTATTCTTGCCTTGAGAACCCCATGCAATTTCATCAAGTGTCCCATAAATCTTTCTTAATGAAAAGGTCTAATTCAGAATCGAGTGCTATAATTTGGCTGTCATGTTTTTCAGTTTCCTTCCATCTAGTTCACTTCAGCTTTTCCTTGACTTTTATGACTTTAACCCTTTTGAAGACCTCAACCAGTCATTGTGTAAAATGGCCTAAGGTTTTTCTGATATTCTCTGGAGTAGGTTAGGTTATGCACCTTTGGCAGGGATACCACAGATGTGATCCTGTGTTCTTCCCGATGCATCCTTTCAAGTGATATGCAGTTCTGAAATGTTCTACTACTGATGACGTTCCCATTGACCATTTGATTGAGGTGATGTCTGCAAATCACCTCCAGTGTGAAGTATTTTGGAGAGGGGGAGGTACTTTAAGGAATTTTGTTCCACAACAAAGTTTCAATTTTTATATTCACTTATTATATCAGCATGGGCTTCCCCAGTGACTCAGGGATAAAGAATTTGCCTGCCAATTCAGGGGACGCCAGAGACATGGGTTTGATCCCTGGGTCAGGAAGATCCCCTGGAGAAGGAACTGGCTATATGCTCCAGTTTTCTTGCCTGGATAATTCCAAGGACAGAGGAGCCTGGTGGGCTGCAATCCATGGGGTTGCAAAGAGCAGGTGTACACACGTTATATCAGTATGGACCCCTGGTTTCCTACTTTACTCCAATTACAATGAATCATAATTCATTGCTATCATTTATTTTGATGTTCCTATTGTCCCTGATTTGGCCATGAGAGTCTCTGCCAGCTAACTCTGTCATTTTGACTTGTCCCCATCATTCTCTGGGCACCTGTTTGTTTTCTCTCACAGGATGTTCTAAGAGTCACGTTGTACTTTTCCTCCTTCAGCCTGGAATCAGGTATTTGGCCAAAAGCCCTTATTCCTCACAGAGGACAATGATATTTAAAAAACTAAGCACTGGGCACTAGAGTATCACTGTTCCCAGGTTCCATCTATGGATAGAGCTGGAGAATGAATACATTTACATAATTTTATCCGTTTAAACTGAATTCATATAACACCTCTTATTCCAATCTCACACTACAAGGTTAATTTTAGTTATTAAGTAAATTTCCTTTTCTCTGTTGGTAACTCGATAGGATGACAGTGAGAAACCGAGCTCCCACTGTCTGTAATACCTTTAAACGTATCTGAGCATCTGCAAAGATTTGATCAATTTGCCTATATGTAATCAATCTTTCAACACTGCCATACTGTGGAATAGATGCTTTTCACTCAGTCGTTGATACCCCTCACTGGGTCATCTCTTCTTCCACATCACTTCACCTTCTCTACTGTGTTACATCTCTAACACATCATGTTTGGCCACTGGCCTTACAGGAAGGTGGGCAGAAATTTTTTACTCCTGCTTACATCCATACTCCAAACACCTATAAGAGTGCCTGTAACATGACACATGACCAATAAATATCAGTTGATTGAATCAGTCTCTCCAATTATTTAGCATATTCCCCCAAGCTGGGCATTTTGAGAGCTTTCTTACTTTCTCATCCCACATGATTCCAGTACAGCAGCTTCTGAGGCTCCAGGGGTCAGGTCTCAAGTCTATGTGACCAGCTATGGGAGGACAGATTAGTAAAAGCTGGCCCAAGAGAGAAAGCAATGTCTGTTAAAGATTTTGCTTAGCGTTTTTTTTTTTTTTAATTGACTTTTAATTCCTTTACAATGCTGTGTTAGTTTTTGCTGTGTAACAGAAGTCCAGGGCCAGATGGCTTCTTGGGCAAGTTCTAACAAGCATTCAGAGAAGAATTAGCACTCATCCTTCTCAAACTTTTGCCAAAAATTGCAGAGTAAGGAACACTCCCAAGCTCATTCTATGAGGCCACCATTACTCTGATACCAAAACCAGACAAAGATATCACCAAAATATGAAACACCAAGAAATTTTAATTTAAATCACAATTAAAAGACCAATATCACTGATAAGCATGGACACAAAAATCTTCATCAAAATAACTAGCAAACAGAATCCAACAACACATTAAAAGAATCATACCAGGATTGTGGGATCTCAGGGATACAAGGACTCTTCACTGTACACAAATCAGTCAATGTGACACATCATACTAACAAATTAAAGAATAAAAACCATAAGATCGTCCCAATAGGTACAGGAAAAGCAGCTGACAAAATTCAACACACATTTATGATAAAAACTCTCTAGAAAGTAGACAGAGAGGGAACCTGCCTTAACATAATAAAGGACATAAACAACAAACCCACAGCAAACATCATTCTCGATGGTGAAAAACTGAAAGCATATCCTCTAAGATATAGAACAAGACAAGGATGTCTACTCTGGCCATTATTCAACATAGTTTTGGTAGCCCTAGCCACAGCAATCAGAGAAGAAAAAGAAGTAGAAGGAATCCAAATTGGAAAAGAAGTAGTAAAATTGTCACTGTTGGCAGATGACATGATATTATACGAAGAAAATTCTAAAGCTGTCACCAGAAAACTACCTTAGCTAATCACTGAGTTTGGTAAAGCTGCAGGATACACAGTGAATGCACAGAAATTTCTTGCATTCCTGTACACTAACAATGAAAAAGCAGAAAATCAAGTTAAGGAAAGAATCCCACTTACCATTGCAACAAAAACACACATGAAAAGATGCTCATCATTAATTATTAGAAAAATGCAGATCAAAACTACAATAAGATATCAACTCACATGGTCAAAATGGCCAGAATCAAAAACAATCTACAAACAATAAATCCTGGAGAGGGTGTGGAGAAAAGGGAACCCTTTTGCACTGTTGGTGAGAATGTGGACTGATCAGCCATTATGGAGAGCAATATGGAAGTTCCTTAAAAAACTAAAAATAGAACTACCATATGATCCAGCAATCCCATTACTGGGCACATGCCTTGAGAAAATTGTAATTCTAAGAGACACGTGCACCCCAGTGTTCACTGCAGCACTGTCTACAATAGCCAGGACATGGAAGCAACCTAAGTGTCCACTGACTGATGAATGGATAAAGAAGATGTGGTACATACATACAATGAAATGTTACCTAGCCATAAAAGGAACAAAAATAAGTCATTTGTAGATAAGTGGATGGGCCCAGAGTGTGACATACGGAGTAAAGTCAGAAAGAGAAAAACAAATATACGTGTATGTGGACTCTACCTCCAGTAGTTCTGCAGGTGGTCCAGAAGAAATAGAGTAATTACCTCTGTTTTGTCTTAAAATACGATCTAACAGATCTTTAACACCACCCTTTCCCATCTATGAGCTTCATAACAACTTATCCCCCAAGAGCTACAGTGCCTCTGCTTGGAAACGCAGAAAATTTATCTGGAACAAAGGCAATGAGGCTTGGGCTTTTCTGAAGGATGACAGTCAAGCTCCTGGATTTCTAAGCCTGCCGTGTAAATTCTCAGACAAGCATCTTTCATTGTTGCTGTTGTTATAGTCACTAAGTCATGTCTGACTCTTTCATGACCCCATGAACTGTAGCCCACCAGGCTCCTCTGTCTGTGGGATTTCCCACTCAAGAACACTGGAGTGGGCTGCCATTTCCTTCTCCAGGCAATCTTCCTGACCCAGGGGTCGAACCTGCATCTCCTGCATTGGCAGGCTAATTCTTTACCACTGAGCCAAAAGGGAAGCCTCCATTTTTTATTAAGCTTCCATCATCTAATGACATGCTCTGTTTTACCTATAAGTCATGGACTTGGAACATTTTCCTTGAGAGATCACACATGTAAGAAAAAGATTTGAATTTAAGCTATCGCCTCCCTGCCCATAGTTCAAGGATTCTAACTTATGGCAAGACACCTCAGGGTGCTGTTCCAGAATGACTAGCACTTAAACAAATTTTCTCACTTGAAAATCAGAACGTTCTCTCAAGCAGAACTTGAAAGAAAAGGAACTGCACAGGGTTTAATTAATCTCCTATGTCCACACAGGGTGGCTAAGTCGAGGGGAGGGTGCACACAACCAGGCAACATGCAGACCTGTGGCTGCTGAAGACAGAGGAGCAGTCATGGTAAGCCTCGTTGCTTACAAAGATCAAAACCAACTCTCCTGGATAAAGGGACTCTCTGCCAGACACAAAGCCAAAACCCAACTTCTTATGAAGTTTACAGAATCCTGATGTTTTCTGTGTGCAAACTTTTAAAAATGGAATTCTCACCATTCTCAGAAAGTAAAAGAGAAGATTTCAGAGTTCAACAGCCACCAAGCGAGTAACAAGTAACTTTGGAAACTATCACTAAGATCAGAGGGTTTGTCTTCTGCTCGGTCAAACTCACCTTGTAGAATTAAAGAGAAAGATCTGCCAAAAAAGAAACCAAAATGACACCAAAACCTGAAAAACCCTCCAAAACCCCCAATCCAATAAAAACCAAAACCAAAACAAAACAAAACAAAACCCCTCTGCAGATAGAATTAATACATTTGCCCTAACAGTTATTTATCCTACCCATCCCTTTCCAGCACCATCTCCACCACCTCCTGTCCCTGTTTGTCTCCCCATCCTTATACAAAGCTATTTTCTTAACAAAGCACCTCATTAAGCAAGTAGTGATTCACACCAGGCAAATGTATACTTTCAAGAATTTGCATACTTAGTTTCCTGTGTTTCTTTGGAGAGGCTCATTCTTGATGAGGAAGTAAAACTCCAGCCTTTGCAAGTATTTGGTGGCTCCTGGGAACTGTAACTTCTCCCTGAAGCTATTTTTCTGGTGGAGCCAGGGAATTACCCTAGTATCAATGAGCACAATGAGCACAAGGTTTGATTATCTGCCCTGTCAGCTTCTTGCATGCAAGAGAACCTATAAATGAAAACACAGGTAGGCCTCTCCTTCTATGTACCTTAGTATAACCCCTTAAATGAAATGCTAAGTGAACAGCAACAACAAAAGGATGATACAGCACTCTGTCATTAAGTCTGTCCTTCCATTTCCCACAGATCCCAACTCTACTAGCTGGCCTGCTTTCAGATCAACTTCCTGTTAGAGGCGCTCTGATGGGCCTTTAATACGCATTTTACTGAAATGTTGGGTAGAGCTTACAGGAAAAGCAGGTGGGCAGGCAGGGGGCCCTTTTACTCACTCCCAGAAGGGCTATGGGCAAACTGCTGGACTTCAGTGAATTTCTGTTTCTTCACCGGTAAAATGCCAATGTTGACAATACCTTTTTCAAGGGGAGTTAAGTGAGTTAATACATATTAAGCTTTTTAGAATAATGCCTGGGACATGGCAAGCACTGTCTGAATTTGCTGTTACAGTACAGAAGGTCCCCACCTTCATGATGGCTTACGGCTTTTCAACTTTATAACGGTGTGAAAGTGGTACTCAGTAGAAAATATAAAATGTGATCTTTTCCCAGGCTAGTGATATTTTTTGTTTATAAGGGTAAACAACCAGTATACTTACAACCATTCTGTACCCAGACAACCATTCTGTCTTCCACTTTCAGAAGTGTATTCAATATATTACATGAGATATTCAACACTTTATTTTAAAATAGGCTTTGCGTCAGATGATTTTGCTCAACTGTAGGCTAATATATCTGTCCTGGGACACTTTAAGGTATGCTGGGCAGAACTATGATGTTTGGTAGGTTAGGTGTATAGTATACATTTTTTTGACTTACTATAGGTCTAACTTACGATACAATTATCAGAATGTAACCTCACCATAAATCAAGGAAGACCTGCAAATAGATTCCCCCTTTTTTTAATAACCCAGAACCCCTGATTAAGATCACCTGACAGAGTCCCAGAACACTGAAAAATTTGAGAACTAATTTTGCATCATAAGAATATTCATTTAAACAATTATTAACTGGTAGCAAATTGCTAGGGCAGGAAGCTAACACCTTTTAAGGGATTTAAAATTCTAAAACATTCCCGCTACACCTTGAGATGAACTTACAAAAGAATAGTTTTATAAGAGTAGTTATATTCTGTTTGTAGTATCCCTCAATTCAGATGTTGACATCCTAAAGCCCCAAAGATGATATATTAGGAGGTGCGGCCTTTGAGTGGTTCTCAGGTGATGAGGGTGCAGCCTTCATGAATGGGATTAGTGTGCTCATGAGACAGACCCCAGAGAGACCCTCCGCCTTGTGAAGAGTAGCAAGAAAGCCCTGGTGATGAACCAGGTAGGGGACTTGCAGAAGAATCCAGTGTGCTGGCTCCTTGATCTTGCACTTCCCAGCCCCCAGAGCTGTGAGAAATAAACTTCTATGGTTTATAAGTTTAAAATAAAAGTAGAAGAGTTATTTCTGATAACTATTATAAAAGAATAGCTGGATTTAAATGGTGTTTCTTGCAAGATGGAACAAGTTAAGTATACCCATTCAGTTGGCTGAAGCATTTTACCAATATTTGTGGAAAAAATTTTTACTTGTCTTTAATAGATGACCTTATGGAGGCTGTGGACAAAATCTGAAGAAACGGAGCTTACAGAAATATCAAATAGCAATTTGTTTTTTTAAAAAAATCTCTCATTTTTTTGTTTTTTTTTTTGTTTTTTTTTTTGTTTTTCCCCAGTTCCATGTTTGCTTTAGCCAACATTTATCTTTTTGGATGCTTAAATTTCGAAGACATGGTAAGGTCAATATTTCCAAGAGACTAAGAAAGAATTTCAAAAAAGGAACTCAGAGGCATATTTGCCTATTACCAGAAATCTAGGATTATTACCATAATATTTTTCTTTTCTTTAATGGTTGGATAAGATAGTTCAGTAATTTTTTTCTGTAGTACCTGCCCCAAATATGGGAAGGTCTGGACCTGGTGGGGTCAGCTTACAGAGGAAGGACAGTCTATTAAGCCTTTCTATGCATTTTCTTGACCTTCGTCAAAATGATTTCCTCACTATCAATATTTCCATAAGTTTCACACCAACGTGCGTGCCATCTGCAGTTCTTGAACATTTGGTTCTCTGATTTTCCCCTCTGAAACATGTTAAGGAAGTGTTTTGTGGATACACAGCCAAGGTATTCTGTATATACTTCTTTCTTTTTTCTTTTTTTTTTTTAATTTAATTTTATTTTTAAACTTTACATAATTGTATTAGTTTTGCCAAATATCAAAATGAATCCGCCACAGGTATACATGTGTTCCCCATCCTGAACCCTCCTCCCTCCTCCCTCCCCATACCATCCCTCTGGGTCGTCCCAATGCACCAGCCCCAAGCATCCAGCATCGTGCATCGAACCTGGACTGGCGACTTGTTTCATACATGATATTTTACATGTTTCAATGCCATTCTCCCAAATCTTCCCACCCTCTCCCTCTCCCATAGAGTCCATAAGACTGTTCTATACATCAGTGTCTCTTTTGCTGTCTCGTACACAGGGTTATTGTTACCATCTTTCTAAATTCCATATATATGCGTTAGTATACTGTATTGGTGTTTTTCTTTCTGGCTTACTTCACTCTGTATAATATGCTCCAGTTTCATCCACCTCATTAGAACTGCTTCAAATGTATTCTTTTTAATGGCTGAGTAATACTCCATTGTGTATATGTACCACAGCTTTCTTATCCATTCATCTGCTGATGGATATCTAGGTTGCTTCCATGTCCTGGATATTATAAACAGTGCTGCGATGAACACTGGGGTACACGTGTCTCTTTCCCTTCTGGTTTCCTCAGTGTGTATGCCCAGCAGTGGGATTGCTGGATCATAGGCAGTTCTATTTCCAGTTTTTTAAGGAATCTCCACACTGTTCTCCATAGTGGCTGTACTAGGTTGCATTCCCACCAACAGTGTAAGAGGGTTCCCTTTTCTCCACACCCTCTCCAGCACTTATTGCTTGTAGACTTTTGGATGGCAGCCATTCTGACTGGCGTGAAATGGTACCTCATAATGGTTTTGATTTGCATTTCTCTGATAATGAGTGATGTTGAGCATCTTTTCATGTGTTTGTTAGCCATCTGTATGTCTTCTTTGGAGAAATGTCTATTTAGTTCTTTGGCCCATTTTTTGATTGGGTCATTTATTTTTCTGGAGTTGAGCTGTAGGAGTTGAGCTGCTTGTATATTTTTGAGATTAGTTATTTGTCAGTTGCTTCATTTGCTATTATTTTCTCCCATTCTGAAGGCTGCCTTTTCACCTTGCTAATAGTTTCCTTTGTTGTGCAGAAGCTTTTAAGGTTAATTAGGTCCCATTTGTTTATTTTTGCTTTTATTTCCAATATTCTGGGAGGTGGGTCATAGAGGATCCTGCTGTGATGTATGTTGGAGAGTGTTTTGCCTATGTTCTCCTCTAGGAGTTTTATAGTTTCTGGTCTTACGTTGAGATCTTTAATCCATTTTGAGTTTATTTTTGTGTATGGTGTTAGAAAGTATTCTAGTTTCATTCTTTTACAAGTGGTTGACCAGATTTCCCAGCACCACTTGTTAAAGAGATTGTCTTTAATCCATTGTATATTCTTGTTTCCTTTGTCAAAGGTAAGGTGTCTATATGTGCGTGGATTTATCTCTGGGCTTTCTATTTTGTTCCATTGATCTATATTTCTGTCTTTGTGCCAGTACTATACTGTCTTGATAACTGTGGCTTTGTAGTAGAGCCTGAAGTCAGGTAGGTTGATTCCTCCAGTTCCATTCTTCTTTCTCAAGATCACTTTGGCTATTCGAGGTTTTTTGTATTTCCATACAAATTGTGAAATTATTTGTTCTAGCTCTGTGAAGAATACTGTTGGTAGCTTGATAGGGATTGCATTGAATCTATAAATTGCTTTGGGTAGTATACTCATTTTAACTATATTGATTCTTCCAATCCATGAACATGGTATATTTCTCCTTCTATTAGTGTCCTCTTTGATTTCTTTCACCAGTGTTTTATAGTTTTCTATATATAGGTCTTTAGTTTCTTTAGGTAGATATATTCCTAAGTATTTTATTCTTTCTATTGCAATGGTGAATGGAATTGTTTCCTTAATTTCTCTTTCTGTTTTCTCATTATTAGTGTATAGGAATGCAAGGGATTTCTGTGTGTTGATTTTGTATCCTGCAACTTTACTACAGTCATTGATTAGCTCTAGTAATTTTCTGGTGGAGTCTTTAGGGTTTTCTATGTAGAGGATCATGTCATCTGCAAATAGTGAGAGTTTTACTTCTTATTTTCCAATTTGGATTCCTTTTATTTCTTTTTCTGCTCTGATTGCTGTGGCCAAAACTATGTTGAATAGTAGTGGTGAAAGTGGGCACCCTTGTCTTGTTCCTGACTTTAGAGGAAATGCTTTCAATTTTTCACCATTGAGGATAATGTTTGCTGTGGGTTCGTCATATATAGCTTTTATTATGTTGAGGTATGTTCCTTCTATTCCTGCTTTCTGGAGAGTTTTTATCACAAATGGGTGTTGAATTTTGTCAAAGGCTTTCTCTGCATCTATTGAGATAATCATATGGTTTTTATTTTTCAATTTGTTAATGTGGTGTATCACATTGATTGATTTGCAGATATTGAAGAATCCTTGCATCCCTGGGATAAAGCCCACTTGGTCACGGTGTATGATCTTTTTAATGTGTTGTTGGATCTTGATTGCCAGAATTTTGTTAAGGATTTTTGCATCTATGTTCATCAGTGATATTGGCCTGTAGTTTTCTTTTTTTGTGGGATCTTTGTCAGGTTTTGGGATTAGGGTGATGGTGGCCTCATAGAATGAGTTTGGAAGTTTACCTTCCTCTGCAATTTTCTGGAAGAGTTTGAGCAGGATAGGTGTTAGCTCTTCTCTAAATTTTTGGTAGAATTCAGCTGTGAAACCGTCTGGACCTGAGCTTTTGTTTGCTGGAAGATTTTTGATTACAGTTTCAATTTCCGTGCTTGTGATGGGTCTGTTAAGATTTTGTATTTCTTCCTGGTCCAGTTTTGGAAAGTTGTACTTTTCTAAGAATTTGTCCATTTCTTCCTCGTTGCCCATTTTATTGGCATATAATTGTTGATAGTAGTCTCTTATGATCCTTTGTATTTGTGTGTTGTCTGTTGTGATCTCTCCATTTTCATTTCTAATTTTATTGATTTGATTTTTCTCCCTTTGTTTCTTGATGAGTCTGGCTAATGGTTTGTCAATTTTATTTATCCTTTCAAAGAACCAGCTTTTGGCTTTGTTGATTTTTGCTATGGTCTCTTTTGTTTCTTTTGCATTTATTTCTGCTCTAATTTTTAAGATTTCTTTCCTTCTACTAACCCTGGGGTTCTTCATTTCTTCCTTTTCTAGTTGCTTTAGGTGTAGAGTTAGGTTATTTATTTGACTTTTTTCTTGTTTCTTGAGGTATGCCTGTATTGCTATGAACTTTCCCCTTAGGACTGCTTTTACCGTGTCCCACAGGTTTTGGGTTGTTGTGTTTTCATTTTCGTTCGTTTCTATGCAAATTTTGATTTCTTTTTTGATTTCTTCTGTGATTTCTTGGTTATTCAGCAGCGTGTTGTTCAGCCTCCATATGTTGGAATTTTTAATAGTTTTTCTCCTGTAATTGAGATCTAATCTTACTGCATTGTGGTCAGAAAAGATGCTTGGAATGATTTCAATTTTTTTGAATTTACCAAGGCTAGCTTTATGGCCCAGGATGTGATCTATCCTGGAGAAGGTTCCATGTGCACTTGAGAAAAAGGTGAAATTCATTATTTTGGAATGAAATGTCCTATAGATATCAATTAGGTCTAACTGGTCTAATGTATCATTTAAAGTTTGTGTTTCCTTGTTAATTTTCTGTTTAGTTGATCTATCCATAGGTGTGAGTGGGGTATTAAACTCTCCCACTATTATTGTGTTATTGTTAATTTCTCCTTTCATACTTGTTAGCATTTGTCTTACATACTGCGGTGCTCCTGTGTTGGGTGTATATATATTTATAATTGTTATATCTTCTTCTTGGATTGATCCTTTGATCATATGTAGTGACCTTCTTTGTCTCTTTTCACAGCCTTTGTTTTAAAGTCTATTTTATCTGATATGAGTATTGCTACTCCTGCTTTCTTTTGGTCCCTATTTTCATGGAAAACCTTTTTCCAGCCCTTCACTTTCAGTCTGTATGTGTCCCCTGTTTTGAGGTGGGTCTCCTGTAGACAACATATGTAGGGGTCTTGTTTTTGTATCCATTCAGCCAGTCTTTATCTTTTGGTTGGGGCATTCAACCCATTTACGTTTAAGGTAATTATTGATAAGTATGATCCCGTTGCCATTTACTTTATTGTTTTGGGTTCAAATTTATACACCGTTTTTGTGTTTCCTGTCTAGAGAATATCCTTTAGTATGTGTTGGAGAGCTGGTTTGGTGGTGCAGGATTCTCTCAGCATTTGCTTGTCTGAAAACTTTTGATTTCTCCTTCATACTTGAATGAAATCCTTGCTGGGTACAATAATCTGGGCTGTAGGTTATTTTCTTTCATCATTTTAAGTATGTCTTGCCATTCCCTCCTGGCTTGAAGAGTTTCTATTGAAAGATCAGCTGTTATCCTTATGGGAATTCCCTTGTGTAAAATTAAAGTTTTAAAGATGGGACCAGAGAACTCAAGACCTCTTAGATCAAGAGCCCTGTTCTTCAGAGCCACATCACTTTTATTTAGCGTCTTGGCAACAGAAAGCATCTGTTGTGCGACGATGAAGTCAGCCTCCTGTGTCCACCGTCATGTCTCCCATTTTATTGATTACTTTAAACTATCTTTGTTATTTTCTTTTACAAAGGGTTTCGTCTAGCTGGAGGGCATAGACCTGCATATGGAAAACATCTTGGGAAAACATCTTGGTGTGGGCACAAGCAGCGATCTGAACCTGTGCTGACCTGGCGTTCCAAGGTCCACACTGTTTTTCCTCAGCTTACCGGGACAGGATGACCCCAAGTAATCAACCTGATGTACTTTTGTTTGGATTATGCTGTATTGCTATATTTTGCTTTTATTCTTTTCCCATGGTGATGTTCTCATGGCTTAGCCAGAGCAACAGGTGGCTGACTATTAACCTGTGCAACCACCTACAACATTTTCGACTCCCTTTTATAACAACACTTCTAGGATGAGATATCTATATTTACCCACTCCATGTCCTCACCTCCCTTTCTCTTTTCATTTCTTCTTAATTTGTCTGCTGTCCTCACTCAGCTGTAAACGGCTCCAACAGGACTCCTCCCAGGATGCCTTGGGGCCAATTCTAGTGATCACCTGATTTCTGTTCATGCTATTTGATCTCTCAGCAGCATTTGACAGACTGAACCACTTGCTACTTCTGAAAACTTTTCTTCCTCAGCTTCTCCTGCTTTATATTCTGCCCCATTGATGGTTTCTTCTCAGCTTTTCTTGGCTGGCTGTTTCTCTGCTGATTGATTTTTAAATGTTGGAGCCTATAACCATATTAAACATGTTTTATCTATTCATATATTTGTCTCTTTCAAAATAGAGTGTTTCCTACTTTTTGAAGTGCTTCCCTGATAGCTCAGTTGGTAATGAATCCACCTGCAAGGCAGGAGACCCCAGTTGGATTCCTGGGTTGGGAAGATCTGCTGGAGAAGGGATAGGCTACCCACTCCTGTATTCTTAGGTTTCCCTTGTGGCTCAGCTGGTGAAGAATCTGCCTGCAATGTGGGCGACCTAGGTTCAATCCCCGGGTTAGGAAGATCCCCTGGAGAAGGGAAAGGCTATCCACTCCAATATTTTGGCCTAGAGAATTCCATGAACTGTATAGTCCATAGGGTTGCAAAGAGTTGGAAATGACTGAGCAACTGTCACTTTTTTTTTTTTTGAAGACTGAAATAATCTCAGTTCCCCACCAAATTTTGAAGTACAGTACAGCTTTCTATGTTTTCTTAACAGTTTGAGAATATACTGCCAACATGGTGCCCAGTGGCTCTGAATTCTTCAGTGTGTAACTCCTCAAAAAATCATCCAAACCAGGATGTGAACACGGACAAATTTGGACCACCTAATCATTTGACCCTATGCAATTTCATCAAGTGTCCCATAAATCTTTCTTAATGAAAAGGTCTAAATCAGAATCGAGTGCTATAATTTGGCCGTCATGTTTTTCAGTTTCCTTCCATCTAGTTCACTTCAGCTTTTCCTTGACTTTTATGACTTTAACCCTTTTGAAAACCTCAACCAGTCATTGTGTAAAATGGCCTAAGGTTTTTCTGATATTCTCTGGAGTAGGTTAGGTTATGCACCTTTGGCAGGGATGCCACAGATGTGATCCTGTGTTCTTCCCGATGCATCCTTTCAAGTGACATGCAGTTCTGAAATGTTCTACTACTGATGATGTTGGCATTGTTCATTTGATTAAGGTGATGTCTGCAAATCACCTCCACTGTGAAGTATTTGGGGAGGGGGGAGGTACTTTAAGGAATTTTGTTCCACAACAAAGTTTCAATTTTTATATTCACTTATTATATCAGCATGGGCTTCCCCAGCGACTCAGGGATAAAGAATTTGCCTGCCAATGCAGGAGACGCAAGAGACATGGATTTGACCTCTGGGTCAGGAAGATCCCCTGGAGAAGGAACTGGCTATATGCTCCAGTTTTCTTGCCTGGATAATTCCAAGGACAGAGGAGCCTGGTGGGCTGCAATCCATGGGGTTGCAAAGAGCAGGTGTACACACGTTATATCAGTATGGACCCCTGGTTTCCTACTTTACTCCAATTACAATGAATCATAATTCATTGCTATCATTTATTTTGATGTTCCTATTGTCCCTGATTTGGCCATGAGAGTCTCTGCCAGCTAACTCTGTCATTTTGACTTGTCCCCATCATTCTCTGGGCACCTGTTTGTTTTCTCTCACAGGATGTTCTAAGAGTCACCTTGTTCTTTCCCTCCTTCAGCCTGGAATCATGTATTTGGCCAAAAGCCCTTATTCCTCACAGAGGACAATGATATTTAAAAAACTAAGCACTGGGCATTAGAGTATCACTGTTCCCAGGTTCCGTCTATGGATAGAGCTGGAGAATGTATGTATTTACATAGTTTTTTCTATTTAAACTGAATTCATATAACACCTCTTATTCCACTCTCACACTACAAGATTAATTTTAGTTATTAAGTAAATTTCTTTTTCTCTGTTGGTAACTCCATAGAATGACAGTGAGAAACCGAGCTCCCACTGTCTGTAATACCTTTAAACGTATCTGAGCATCTGCAAAGATTTGATCAATTTGCCTATATGTAATCAATCTTTCAACACTGCCATACTGTGGAATAGATGCTTTTCACTCAGTCGTTGATACCCCTCACTGGGTCATCTCTTCTTCCACATCTCTTCACCTTCTCTACTGTGTTACATCTCTAACACATCAAGTTTGGCCACTGGCCTTACAGGAAGGTGGGCAGAAATTTTTTACTCCTGTTTACATCCATACTCCAAACACCTATAAGAGTGCCTGTAACATGACACATGACCAATAAATATCAGTTGATTGAATCAGTCTCTCCAATTATTTAGCATATTCCCCCAAGCTGGGCATTTTGAGAGCTTTCTTACTTTCTCATCCCACATGATTCCAGTACAGCAGCTTCTGAGGCTCCAGGGGTCAGGTCTCAAGTCTATGTGACCAGCTATGGGAGGACAGATTAGTAAAAGCTGGCCCAAGAGGGAAATCAGTGTTTGTTAAAGATTTTGCTTAGCGTTTTTTTTTTTTTAATTGACTTTTAATTCCTTTACAATGCTGTGTTAGTTTTTGCTGTGTAACAGAAGTCCAGGGCCAGATGGCTTCTTGGGCAAGTTCTAACAAGCATTCAGAGAAGAATTAGCACTCATCCTTCTCAAACTTTTGCCAAAAATTGCAGAGTAAGGAACACTCCCAAGCTCATTCTATGAGGCCACCATTACTCTGATACCAAAACCAGACAAAGATATCACCAAAATATGAAACACCAAGAAATTTTAATTTAAATCACAATTAAAAGACCAATATCACTGATGAGCATGGACACAAAAATCTTCAACAAAATAACTAGCAAACAGAATCCAACAACACATTAAAAGAATCATACCAGGATTGTGGGATCTCAGGGATACAAGGACTCTTCACTGTACACAAATCAATCAATGTGACACACCATACTAACAAATTAAAGAATAAAAACCATAAGATCATCTCAATAGGTACAGGAAAAGCAGTTGACAAAATTCAACACACATTTATGATAAAAACTCTCTAGAAAGTAGACAGAGAGGGAACCTGCCTTAACATAATAAAGGACATAAACAACAAACCCACAGCAAACATCATTCTCGATGGTGAAAAACTGAAAGCATATCCTCTAAGATATAGAACAAGACAAGGATGTCTACTCTGGCCATTATTCAACATAGTTTTGGTAGTCCTAGACACAGCAATCAGAGAAGAAAAAGTAGAAGGAATCCAAATTGGAAAAGAAGTAGTAAAACTGTCACTGTTGGCAGATGACATGATATTATACAAAGAAAATTCTAAAGCTGTCACCAGAAAACTACCATAGCTAATCACTGAATTTGGTAAAGCTGCAGGATATACAGTGAATGCACAGAAATTTCTTGCATTCCTGTACACTAACAATGAAAAAGCAGAAAATCAAGTTAAGGAAAGAATCCCATATCCATTGCAACAAAAACACACATGAAAAGATGCTCATCATTAATTATTAGAAAAATGCAGATCAAAACTACAATAAGGTATCACCTCACATGGTCAAAATGGCCAGCATCAAAAACAATCTACAAACAATAAATCCTGGAGAGGGTGTGGAGAAAAGGGAACCCTTTTGCAGTGTTGGTGAGAATGTGAACTGATATAGCCATTATGGACAGCAACATGGAAGTTCCTTTAAAAACTAAAAATAGAACTACCATATGATCCAGCAATCCCATTACTGGGCACATGCCTTGAGAAAACTGTAATTCTAAGAGACACCTGCACCCCAGTGTTCACTGCAGCACTGTCTACAATAAGCCAGGACATGGAAGCAACCTAAGTGTCCACTGACTGATGAATGGTTAAAGAAGATGTAGTACATACATACAATGAAATGTTACTCAGCCATAAAAAGGAACAAAAATAAGTCATCTGTAGATAAGTGGATGGGCCCAGAATGTGACATACAGAGTAAAGTCAGAAAGAGAAAACAAATATAGTGTATGTGGAATCTTGGAAAATGGCAGGTAAATATGTTTGCAGGACAGGAATGGAGACAGAGACATAGGGAAAGCACTTATGGACATGGCGGTGGGATGTCAGTGAGCTGAACTGGGAGATCAGGATTGGTGTATGTGCACTGCCATGTGTACACCAGATACCTAGTGGCCACCTATTGTACAATGTGGGGAACTCAGCTCGGTCCTCTGTGGTGTTCTAGATGGATGGGATGGGGTGTGAGGAAGGGCCATGAGGGGATAAATGTATACATAGAGCTAGTTCACTTTAAAGTACAACAGATACTAACACAACATTCTAAAGCAACTACATTCCAAGAAAGAAATTTTACTTAAAAAAAAAAACAGATTTAAATTTTAAAAAGCCCCTTTTCTTATGGAAAATCTATAGCATATACAAAAGTAGAGAAAATAATTCCCACGTCCCCTTGCCTAGCTTCAAAAATTGAACATATATATGGTCTATCTTGCTTTATCTATGAGCCCTATTCCCTCTGCCATCTCCCATTCCCCAGGTCAGTTCAGTTCAATTCAGTTCAGTCGCACAATCTTCTCCAACTCTGCGACACCATGAATTGCAGCACGCCAGTCCTCCCTGTCTATCACCACATCCCAGTTTACTCCAACTCACAATCAGAGATGCCATCCAGCCATCTCATCCTCTGTCGTCCCCTTCTCCTGCTGCCCCCAATCCTTCCTAGCATTAGAGTCTTTTCCAATGAATCAACTCTTCTCATGAGATGGCCAAAGTACTGGAGTTTCAGTTTTAGCATCATTGCATCCAAAGAACACCCAGGACTGATCTCCTTTAGAATGGACTGGTTGGATCTCCTTGCAGTCCAAGGGACTCTCAAGAGTCTTCTCCAACACCACAGTTCAAAAGCATCAATTCTTCAGCGCTCAGCTTTCTTCACAGTCCAACTCTCACATCCATACATGACCACTGGAAAAACCATAGCCTTGACTAGACGGACCTTTGTTGTCAAAGTAATGTCTCTGCTTTTGAATATGCAGTCTAGGTTGGTCATAACTTTCCTTCCAAGGAGTAAGCGTCTTTTAATTTCATGGCTGCAATCACCATCTGCAGTGATTTTGGAGC
This sequence comes from Bos javanicus, assembly GCF_032452875.1. NCBI lineage: Eukaryota > Metazoa > Chordata > Mammalia > Artiodactyla > Bovidae > Bos > Bos javanicus. Next base: position 44,732,114 of record NC_083872.1, read on the forward strand.
CCCCCAAAATAAAGTCTGGCACTGTTTCCACTCTTTCCCCATCTATTTTCCATGAAGTGATGGGACCAGATGCCATGATCTTCGTTTTCTGAATGTTGAGCTTTAAGCCAACATTTCACTCTACTCTTTCACTTTCATCAGGAGGGTTTTTAGATCCTCTTTACTTTCTGCCATAAAGGTGGTGTCATTTGTGCCAGGGTCCAGCCCCGGTGGATCCAGGGAATTCGAAGCGGGGTCTGCGTCGGCGAGGATCAGGAAACAATTGCTTAATTAAACGTTAATTAAGGATATAAAGAGTGGTTAAATAAGGATAGCTCAGTGAGGAAATTCAGTGGAGAAAAGAGGCTGAGTAATTCAGCCAGAAGGTAAGAGAAAGAACGATATGGGGAGACCAAGTTTTGGTTAACAAGGCCCACACTTTATTTTCCAAAGTAGTTTTTATAACTTAAGTTATGCATAGAGGATAATGGGGGAAGGGGTAGAGTCATGCAGTAAGCCAGGCTTTCTTCCTGCAAACTTATCATATGCAAAAGTTTAGGTGATTTGCATCATCTTCTGGCCTGGAGGCCTGTTTACATTTTAAGATCCTTTCTTCAGAAAACTTATTTTTCTCTAAAGGTGATTAGTCAGGAGCCACCCTCCAAAAGCATTAGATAAAATTGCATTCTTATAGGGCAAAGGTGTGGTGGGCTATAATAAGTAAAAGAATTAACTCAAGGGTCCAAGGTTACAAACATTTAACTACTACTTACACCAATTATATTAATCAATACACTGCCAGGGACACAGCAGGTAAGGGGTATGGAGACTTAGCAGCAAACATTGGCCCAACAAGTGAAAAACCCTTCACCAATACAATTTCTAATCAATCTTTTAACTGCTCAAAGGAATCTGTATTTAGACAGTTTAGAACACATCATGCCTCTCACAGTTGGGAGGCTCTGAGCAATCACATGTGGCCAGAAAAACCTATTCAGGCAGGCTAGAGGACTTCCAAAGGAGTTTGTAGGTTGAAACACTATCACACCCAGGAACTTTATTAACTGGAGCTGTAAGTTAACTCTTTTTTCAGAGAGAGGTAGTGGGGGACAGCCCCCCGTAAAGTCAGAAGTATAGGTGAGAGCACAAAGCAGAAAGTAGGCAGACTCTGGTTTTGGGGATAGATGCTCAAGAATTTCCAGGGGGACTCCTGAGGCTCGATCCTGCCTTGGCGTATGCCAAGCCTCCTTCCCCATGACCTTTGCCAAGGGTGGAGCTCCTGCTCCCGGCACATTAGCATCACTGAGGTTATTGATATTTCTCTAGGCAATCTTGATTCTAGCTTGTGCCTCATCCAGCCTGGCATTTCACATGATGTATTCTGCACAGAAATTAAATAAGCAGGCTTACAATATACAGTCTAGATGTGGCTGTACCAATCAACATTGTACAAAGGTTTCCTTTTGTCCACGTTCTTGCCAACCTTGTTATTTCTTGTGTTTTTGATAACAGACTTTCTAACCGATATGAAGTGATATTGCATTGTGTTTTTGATTCACATTTCCTTGACGATTAGCGATATTGAGCTTGTTTGTGTATCTGTTGGCCATCTGCATGTCTTCTTTAGAAAAATATCTATTTAACTCTTCTGCTCAACTTTAATTGAATTTTATTTTATTTATTTATTTTTTTGGCCACCGAGTTGCATGCGTTTATGTATTTTTGATAAAAACATAAATATATTTTTGGCTTATCAGATACATAATTTGCAAATATTTCTTCCGATTCAGTAAGCTGCCTTTCCATTTTGTTGATGGTTTCCTTTGCTCTGCAGAGGCTTTTTAGTTATTGGTTAGTGGACTTTTTTAATGATGTGCAGAAGCTGTTTAGGTGTCAAAGAAAAAAATCATGTGGGGTATGAATACACTATTTCTTCATGGTATGTCTGTCTATAGACTTTGTTGACAATGCTTTTTTAGTATGTGGAAATTTTTATCTTCCTGTTCCCCCTAACTCTCCCCGCCCCATATCAATTAAAAACATATGCAGAGTAAAGACACATTGTTAGATGCTGGGTGGGATACGGCAGATACAGCAGAGGTAGCAGACAGATAAGAAGGAAAAATGCATTACAGTGTCATGAGGTAATCAGGGAGCTAAGAGAGCAGATAGGATTTATACAAAAGGGCAAATGGTATGTGTGTACATCAAGGAAGGCTTCTTAACAGTAGTAAAATCTGAACTGAGTTTTAAAGAATAAGAAAGAAATTGGATGAAGTGGACATAGCAGGCCTTGGAAATAGCATAGAAAGATTTGGGAAACAACAAGAACTGCCTGAGTGTAACAGGTAGTTTTAAATCTAGTCAGGAAGACCCAATTTTAATTAATTTGTAGGAGGATTGCAGTCACTACATATATGGATTTTTGTTGTTTGATTTAGTCACTACACTTTATTTTTGACAAATCAGAAGATTCTAAAGGGTCCCATATATTGGAAGAACTGGGTTAAATAGCAATGAGATCCTAGGGGAAAACATTTAAAAACTTCTTTTAGCCTGTATTAGTTTTCTGCTTCTGTAGATTAAATGCTTATACATATATTATATGTGTATATATGTGTGTATGTTTATAGATATATATAAAATGTTTCAAATTTCCAAATGAAGCCTCAATTTAAAGTAAAACAATTCAAAAAAGAATTGTTATTTTTGCAAAGTCAATGTAACTTACAGTGTAACTGGACTGTAAGGCTTTTTCAAAAGAGATACAACTCTGTATGTTGGTTAAGAGTCTAGACTCTGTATGGGATTAAATTCTTTCTTTGCTGAGTAACTTGAGGCAAGATATCAAATCTCTCTATGCAAAATGGGGCTAACAGTACCTTCCTCCAAGGGTTGTTAAGGATATTCAATAAGTTACAAAATGTAAAAGCACTTATAGTACAGGTAATTGCAGCCATGAAATTAAAAGACGCTTGCTCCTTGGAAGAAAAGTTATGACCAACTCAGATAGCATATTAAAAAGCAGAAATATTACTTTGCCAACAAAAGTCCGTCTAGTGAAGGCTATGGTTTTTCCTTTGGTCATGTATGGATGTGAGAGTTGGACTGTGAAGAAAGCTGAGTGCAAAGAATTGCGGCTTTTAAACTGTGGTGTTGGAGAAGACTCTTGAGAGTCCCTTGGGCTGCAAGGAGATTTAACCAGTCCATCCTAAAGGAGACCAGTCCTGGGTGTTCACAGGAAGGACTGATGCTGAGGCTGAAACTCCAATACTTTGTCCGCCTCATGCGAAGAGTTGACTCATTGGAAAAGACTCTAATGCTAGGAGAGACTGGGGGCAGGAGGAGAAGGGGACGACAGAGGATGAGATGGCTGGATGGCATCACTGACTTGATGGACGTGAGTTTGGCTGAACTCCGGGAGTTGGTGATGGACAGGGAGGCCTGGCGTGCTGCGATTCATGGGGTTGCGAAGAGTCAGACATGACTGAGAGACTGAACTGAACTGAAGCTCTCATTAAACATTCCTTATCACTTTAGTGATGGGACCGGATGCCATGATCTTCGTTTTCTGAATGTTGAGCTTTAAGCCAACTTTTTAACTCTCCACTTTCACCTTCATCAAGAGGCTTTTTAGTTCCTCTTCACTTTCTGCCATAAGCATGGTATCATCTGCATATCTGAGGTTATTGATATTTCTCCCGACAATCTTGATTCCAGCTTGTGTTTCTTTCAGTCAAGCGTTTCTCATGATGTACTCTGCATATAAGTTAAATAAACAGGGTGACAATATACAGCCTTGACGTACTCTTTTTCCTATTTGGAACCAGTCTGTTCTTCCATGTCCAGTTCTAACTATTGCTTCCTGACCTGCATATAAATTTCTCAAGAGGCAGGTCAGGTGGTCTGGTATTCCCATCTCTTTCAGAATTTTCCACAGTTTATTGTGATCCACACAGTCAAAGGCTTTGGCATAGTCAATAAAGCAGAAATAGATGTTTTTCTGGAACTCTCTTGCTTTTTCCATGATCCAACAGATGTTGGCAATTTGATCTCTGGTTCCTCTGCCTTTTCTAAAACCAGCTTGAACATCAGGAAGTTCACGGTTCACATATTGCTGAAGCCTGGCTTGGAGAATTTTAAGCATTTACTTTAGTAGCGTGTGAGATGAGTGCAATTGTGTGGTAGTTTGAGCATTCTTTGGCATTGCCTTTCTTTGGGATTGGAATGAAAACTGACCTTTTCCGGTCCTGTGGCCACTGCTGAGTTTTCCAAATTTGCTGGCATATTGAGTGCAGCACTTTCACAGCATCATCTTTCAGGATTTGGAATAGCTCAACTGGAATTCTATCACCTCCACTAGCTTTGTTCATAGTGATGCTTTCTAAGGCCCACTTGTCTTCACATTCCAGGATGTTTGGCTCTAGGTCAGTGATCACACCATTGTGATTATCTGGGTCATGAAGATCTTTTTGTACAGTTCTTCTGTGTATTCTTGCAAGGAGATCCAACCAGTCCATTCTGAAGGAGATCAGCCCTGGGATTTCTTTGGAAGGAATGATGCTAAAGCTGAAACTCCAGTACTTTGGCCACATCATGCGAAGAGTTGACTCAGTGGAAAAGACTCTGATGCTGGGAGGGATTGGGGGCAGGAGGAGAAGGGGACGACAGAGGATGAGATGGCTGGATGGCATCACTGACTCGATGGACGTGAGTCTGAGTGAACTCTGGGAGTTGGTGATGGACAGGGAGGCCTGGCGTGCTTCGATTCATGGGGTCACAAAGAGTTGGACATGACTGAGCAACTGATCTGATCTGATCACTTTAGTTATTCCTTCTGAAGCAATTTCAGTTAAAATCTAGATAATTGGTGCTTAAGTAGATTTCCACAGGTTTACCAATAAAAATATCTTTACAAACTTTTAATGTTGCTTTATAATGAGCAGTCTTCATCCTGACTATTACTCTATCTAAAAATATTGCAATGTTTTTGGAACTTAAGTTCTGAGGACTGCCCAGGAGTCCTGGCTCTATCACTAACTCATATTAACTGCTACAGACTTCTTACCAACCTATGCCTCAGTTTCCTTTGCTAAATGGACAACCTAATAAAATTATTATAGATGTAAATGAGTTTACACATGCATAGACTTAGATGATGCCAAATAGTAAGCACTCAATAAATCTGATATTACTATCAAATATTGAGTATAATGCTCTCATACAAGCAAAAGTGTACCTGTCTTTTTAATTAACATTCCCAAATTGCTTTCCCAAAAGGTCTACTCACAAGCAATCATGAGAACACAGGTTTCACCACATCCATAACAGGCACAACTATGAAACATTTCTTTGCTTATCTGATACAAATATAACCACCCATTATTATCCGTTTTGCATTTTAATAATTACTAGCAAGGTCAAATATTTTCCCTTTCTATTTACTAGTCACCTCTTTTATCATCTGTCTGTCCATGTCTTTTGTCCATTTATCAATTGCAGTTTAAAACTTTATTCTATTTTTTAAATTTTTTGTTTTAAAGGTATTAATCCTTTCTCATATTTTTTACAAATTTCTTTTCTTTTTTTTTTTTTTTTTGCCCTTTTGAAATGTGTAAGTTATACACATCTTGCAAAAATTTTTCTGGTCTTTCTTTCAATATAATTTCTTCTAACACCTCAAATTTAGAAAGTCTGCCTTAGCCAGGACAGACAATCATTTCTCTAACTTTTTTAACAGGTTAATAGATTTTAAAGAAACATTTAGGGACTCTCCTAGCAGTTCATTGGTTAAAACTGCATTTCCAATGCACGGGGCATGGGTTTGATCCCTGGTTGGGGAGTAAGATCCTGTATGCTATGTGGTGTGGTAAAAAAGAAAACCCAAAAAAACCCAAAACAATTAACTATCATTCATAAAACTGGAATTTGTTTTGGTAAGTGCTATGAAGCACAATCTAAATGAAGTTTTCCTCCCCAAAGTTATCAATTTTGCCAATAGCATTTACGGAATTACTTTTTTGTTCCTTATGAACAGTAGTGTTTCCCAATCTTAAATTTAAGTAGATAACCAAGGATTGCCAAATAACAGAGAAATGCCTCTGGTATGAAAGATATAATCCAAAGTATAGGAAACATAGATAAGTCAACTAAAACCAAAAACAACCAAACTGTTATATTTCTATGCTGTGTGCTGTGCTTAGTCACTCAGTCATGTCCAACTCTGTGACCCCATGGAGTATAGCCCACCAGGCTCCCCTCTCTGTGGGGATTCTCCAGGCAAGTATACTGGAGTGGGCTGCCATGCCCTCCTCCAGGGGATCTTCCCAACCCAGGGATCGAACCCAGGTCTTCCATATTGCAGGCAGTTTCTTTACCATCCAGGCCCCCAGGGAAGCCCAAGAATACTGGAGTGGGTGGCCTATCCCTTCTCCAGGGGATCTTCCCTTTTAAGGAATTGAACCGGGGACTCCTGCATTGCAAGTGGATTCTTTACCAGCTGAGCTCCCAGGGAAGCCCTTATTATTGCTATATCCAAAATATAGTAAATATAGCCCATATTAATACTGTATACAAAATAAGAAATGGCAAACATGACGCAAGGAGAAAAGAGTATTCAAAAATGAAAAGGAGTTGTTGGAAATTAAAACTATGATAACAGAAATGAAAAAAAAATTCAGAGCAAGGTTAGACTAATGAAATTCTCGCTGCCTCTGAAGACCTGAGAGGAGATTTAAATGGAAGACATAGAGCAGTGGGGATTGCGAGGTACAAACTAGCATTTATGAAATAAACTGAGACTTCCTTGGCCGTCCAGTGGCTAGGACTCATCGCTTCTACAGCAGGGTGCCAGTGTTTGATCCCTGCTTTGGGAACTAAGATCTCACAAGCCATGCAGCACAGTCCAAATAAGTTACAAGGATATACTGTACCATACAGGGAATGTATCCAATATTTTATAATAACTAAATGAAATATAACCTATAAAAATGTGAATCACTATGTCGTACACCTCAAACTTAGTAATATTATACATGAACCACACCTCAATAAGGGAAAAAGAGACCTGGAGTTTGGGAATTGAACTAATGATAGATACAAATAAAGGTAAGCCAATATAACAATTATGCAGTTACTGGCTCTAGGGAAAATAAAATCTTGCATAAGAATAGAAAGTAATTGTATTTACAGCTATGTAAATACTGAGTATTGATCTTAAGAAGTATAATTACATTGGAAGGATGCGTTTTAGGGAAAGGTGCCATGTGTCATGAGATACAGGAGGAGGAAATAGAACTTAATCCTTAACTGCCGCTGTAGGAACCTACATCAGGAACAATATGAGCCTGATACATAAAACCATGGGAGAAAATGTAAAATTCTTTTTTTGTTTTTTTTTGGGGGGGTCATGTCTCACAGCTTCTGAGATCTCAGTTCCCAGGCCAGGGACTGAATCCAGGCAATGGCACTGAAAGTACCGACCTAACAGGTAGGCCACCAGGGAACTTCCTAGGATTCTGTTTTGAATTAATTAAATTTCTTTATTGGCTGCACTGGGTCTTGGAGCTGCACAGGGGCTTTCTCTGGTTGCAGCAAGCGGGGACTACACTCTAGTTGTGCTCAGGCTTCTCCTTTCGGTGGCTTCTCTTGCTGGAGAGCACGGGCTCTAGGGTGTGTGGGCTTCATGGTTGCAGCCCAGGGGCTCAGTAGTTGCGGTGCCTGCTGCCTAGGAATCCTAACATTAAGCTAAAAAAGCAGAACACTGTTGCACGTGAAGAGGGAAAAATGGGGAGTTACATAAAGATCTTGTAGAACTATCTGACTGTAAACATTAACTTATAACCTCGTAAAAATTTTAAATGATTTAAAATATAATTTGTTTAATAGATGTATATTTAATTGAAAACATTGTATCTATGTATGATATTAGTCACTCATGATTATAACTTTTAGTAATTCCCATTGTGCCTGCTAAGTCTCTTCAGTCACATCTGACTCTATGTGTTGCTATGGACTGTAGCCTGCCAGGCTCTTCTATCCATGAGATTCTCTGGATAGGATACTGGAGTAGGTTGCCATGCTCTCCTCCAGGGGATTTTCCCAATCCAGTGACTGAACCTGCATCTCTTACATCTCCTGCACTGGCAGACAGATTCACCTGGGAAGCTCTTCAGCAACTTCTAAAAAATATTTTTAAAGTCTCCTAAATACAAGTGATTGGAAAAGACTCTGATGCTGGGAAAGATTGAAGGCAGGAGAAGGGGATGACAGAGGATGAGATGGTTGCATGGCATCACTGACACGGTGGACATGAGTTTGAGTAGGCTCCAGGAGTTGGTGATGAACAGGGAGGCCTGGCGTGCTGAAGTCCATGGGGTTGCAGAGTTGGACATGACTGAGTGACTGAACTGAACTGAACTGAACTGAAATACAAGTGGAAGAAATGTGCTCAGAGCTCAGCTATAATTAGTGCCACATGAAAGCCCAGTTTTAATCTGTAATATCACTCTGCATTTCAAGTAATATCCTGATGTGAAACTAAGCAACATCAGAATTGAGTTTCCTTTAAAAATGATGAAACTTTCATGTTGGTTTTTACTTTGGTCTCTAAAAAAGGGTGAAAATTTGGTTTGGGAACTTGATTGCATTAAAATAACAGGTATAAGTAACATGACATTTATGAAAAACACTAAGCAAAATCTCCAACAAAATTGCTTTCTCTCTTAGGCCAACTTTTGCTAATCTCTGGTTGTTTCTTCAGTCAGTCATTGTTATGCATCAGTCCTGGTGCTTCTCAGATGTATCCTATCTCTGCATCTGAGCTCTTACTCTTCAAGCCTCTCTCCCCTACCTTGACTCATTCTTCGTGCACCTCTGGATATCCTGATGAATAAACCCACATTCTTTCCTGTTGATTCATATCAAAATGGTCTCAGAATCCTGAAATCTGAGGATGCACCTGAGTTGGGCCCCTCTGGTCTCCTCCAGGGAACTGGTCACATAGATTTGAGACCTGACTGTTGGAGCCACAGAAACTGCTATACTAGAAGTAAGTGAGATTGGAAAGTAAGAAAACTCTCAGAATGCCCAGTGTGGGGAAATATACTAAATCATTGGGGAGATTCATTCAAACAGCTGATTTTTATTGACCATATATCATGTTACAGGCACTGTTCTCGGTATTGGGAATGTGGGCATAAACAAGAGGAAAAACTTTCTGCCCTCCTTGCTGTAAAAACAGTGTCCCAGCATGGTATGTCAGAGATGAAACGCAGTAAAGATGTCCCGATGTGGAACAAGGGCTGACCGCCTGAAGGGTATCAAAGCCTGAATGGAGACCATCTATTCCATTGTGTGGCAGTGTTGGGAGACTGGTTACATACAGGCAAACTGATCAGGATACGCTTTAAGAATTTTAAGAAAAATAGGTACCTGCTTTCTGACTATATTACAAGGAAGTTATCAACATAAAAGAAAAGAAAAGAAAATCTACAATTAACCTTGTGGTATGGCATTGGGATTGGAGGTATTCTATGAACTCAATTTGAGTAGATAAAATTAGGCAAATACATACATCCTCTAGCTCTTTCCTTTGATGAGGCATGGGAACAGTGTCACTCTAGTGCCCAGAACTGGTTTTTTTTTAAATTGTTATCAACTGTGAGGGCTAAGAGCTTTTGGAGAAATAGCTGTTTCTAGGCTGAAGCAGCAAGAGAACAAGGTGAGCATTAGAACAGCTTGTGCCAGAAAACACAGAGAATGATGAGGTCATGTCACGATGACACAGAATCTAGCTTGCAGAGGCTCTCTGAAAGGAGAAAAATCAGGGACAATGTGAACATCAAAATAAATGATAGCAATGGATTGTGACTCGTTATAATTGGAATCAAGTAGGAAGCCAGGGGTCCATACTGATATAATAAGTGCATGCAAAAACTGACATTTTGATGAGGAAGAAAATTTCTCAAATTTCTCAGAGGTCAAAGTACCTCTACTGCTGCAGCTGCTAAGTCGCTTCAATCGTGTCTGCCTCTGTGCGACCCCATAGACGGCAGCCCACCAGGCTCCTCAGTCCCTGGGATTCTCCAGGCAAGAACATTGGAGTGGGTTGCCATTTCCTTCTCCAATGCATGAAAGTGAAAAGTGAAAGTGAAGTCACTCAGTTGTGTCCAACTCGTAGCGACCCCATGGACTGCAGCCCACCAGGCTCCTGTGTCCATGGGATTTTCCAGTCCAGAGTGCTGGAGTGGGGTGCCATCGCCTTCTCCACAAAGTACCTCATCCTCTCCCAAGTACCTCACAATGGAGGTGACTTACAGACATCACCTTAATCAAATGATCACTGCGAACATCATCCGTAACAGAACATTTCAAAACTGCACGTCAGCTGAAAGGACACAATGAGAAGAGGACAATATCACGTCCGTGGCATCCCTGCCAGAGATGCATAACCTGATCTACTCCAGGGAACATCAGAAAAACCTTAGGCATTTTACACCATAGGTGGTTGAGGTCGTCAAAAGGGTTAAAGTCATAAAAGTCATGGAAAAGATGAAGAAGTGATCTAGACTGAAGGAAACTGGAAAACATAACAACCACATATGACATGTGATTCTGAATTAGACCTTTTAATTAAGAGTTTATTGTACAATTGATGAAATTGCACAGATCTGATGACCAGGTGGTCCTAATTTTGTCCATGTTCATCTCATGATTTGGATGATGTTTTGAGGTTATGTAGGAGTTAAACACTGAAGGATTCGGAGCCATGGGCACCATGTTGGCAGTATATTCTCAAACTGTTCAAAAAACATAAAAGGTTGTACTATATTTGCAAATTTGGGGAATGGTTGAGATTATTTCAGTCTCTTTAAAAAGTGGGAAAAACTATTCTTTTGAAAGTTATACTTCATCAAAAAGAATAAGTAAAACATGTATCAAATGGTTGCAGGTTTGAGCCCTGGGAACACTCCAACACTTAAAATCAATCAGCAGAGAAACAGCCAGCCTAGAAAGGCTGAGTAGGAACCTCTGTCAATGAGACAGAATATAAAGGAGGAGAGCTGAGAAAGAAAAACTTTTCAGAAATAGGAAGTGGTTCACTCTGTGCAATGCTACTGAGAGATCAAGTAGGATGAACAGAAAACAATTGATCTCTAGAATTGGCCCCAATGCATCTTGGGAAGAGTCATGTTGGAGCTGTTTTCAGCTGAGTGAGGACAGAAGTCAGATTAAGAAGAGATGAAAAGACAAAGGGAGGTGAGAGCATGGACTGGGTGAATATAGATATCTCACCCCAGAAGTGTTACTGGAAAGGGAGCAGAGAATGACATTGCAGTTGGAGGGTCATGTAGAGCCCCCGGAGAGTTCTGTGGAACAAGCCAGGTTACCAGGGCAGTATGGTGATGGACTGCATGTGGAGACACTGCCACTGGCTGGAGCAGAGGCCCTGCATCCTAGTAATAAAGGGGAAGGAAGGGAAGGTGGGCCCAGGGAAAGACGCGAACTCTATTACGGTGGCCAGGAGGGTAAAACCTTGTATGAGTTGCTTCTGTTCTGTCAGTGTAAAATGAGGTTAGATCATCTAGTGAGTGCAGGTGCAGAAGGCCAGCGGTTGGGCATATGTGCTGGGACTTTGAAAAGAGAGAAGTAAATAGTGACAGTCAAAAAAAGAAAAAAAAATTGGTGACTGTCATTTTGGTGAGTGGGGACACCTACATAGAAGGATTGCAGAGAAGTGACTAAGATGATGAGGCTGACTTGAGGGCCCATTTAAATTTATGTTTATGAACTTAAGATGAGGGGAATTCCTTGGTGGTTCCATGGTTAGGCCCTAGAGAAGGAAATGGCAAGCCACTCCAGTATTCTTGCCTGGAGAATTCCACGGACATAGGAGTTGGGCGGGCTATAGTCCAGGGGGTTGCAAAGAGTGGACATGACTGAGAGACTAACACAAACACCCATGGTTAGGACTCCATGCTTTCACTGTTCTGCTCCTTTTGACTGAACAGATGAAGGTTCACATGCCTACACAGGTGGGACTTTGCCTAAGATCAATTTGTTTAAAGATTCTCATTATATTTTTGTTGAATACTGGAGCGTACTTGTATCATTCAAGATTAAGTCTGGGTTATTTCTTTGATTAAGAACTGAATGTCCTAGAGATACATTTGATAATGAAGATTTTAGACAAATATTCTCTAGCATTAGTTCTGTTAGCAAGCTGAAAAATGTTGTGGGCCTAATACTAAATAATAAACACGTGAGGTAAACGTCAAGCCTCTTAGAAGAAAGACTGCATGCTCCTGCTTCTATAAAAACATAATTTGTTTGAAGAGTTGTAGTGTAACCTTTTACTCAACTATTACTTCCTTAATATCAAAAAGAGACAAAATGAGCTGAAGTGAAAAATCCACTGTTACACTCCGCAGTCCTGAACATAACTCCTGAGATCTTGGTTTTGACACTTGTTTCTCCATACCACCCTGTAGAAAAAGATGAAACATATGGTAAGAAGGTTGAAACATATCTTCATTGTGTTATAGATACTTCAAATCCTTTGAGAGAACAAAATAGTTTATCAATACATGAAATACAAGTTATAGACAGTTGCAAGTATTGATGTTTAGCTGGAGATATGTATATCAAGGACTACACATCTCCCCCAAGCCTTCACTAGGACACAGAATGCTGAACACAAATGCTGAGTTCTGTGCAGTCCACAACAGCACTGCAAAGTGCAGTGCACATTTACTTAATTCCAAAACTAATTTCGAGATATGACAAGGTGTTGGCAGTGTATGGAGAATCTTAAAGCCTCTAGAAATTCCCTAAAAAAAATGAGTAGTAAAAGAGTAAGATTCTGAATCTGGTAAAATCCTGTTTCTATGTAATACACTGTTTAGCATAAATCTAAAGCTGCAGTTTTACCATGGTCTTTGGGAATATTCCCTCACTTCTCTCATCACAGCAAGATGAATCAGCTCTCCTGTTTAGTGCCTAACACATACTGTGCTCTATAACAGAAGCTAAAGACTAATAAGATTAGTCTTATTCTAAAGACTAACCTACACAGTGATGTAGGTCCATTATATTTCAAACACAAACATACAAAGAAATTCACAGAAGAGTGGTCAGATTTGTGGTGATCCAGAGTAGGGCTTGGGGGTGGGGTGAGGGCTGAGGAACTGCACAAAGGCAGTGGAAGGTACTGCAGACGTCCAGTTATAAGACAATAGTAGGGATGTGATGTACAACAGACCTTCCCTGGTGGTTCAGTGGCAAAAGATTGCAGCTGCAGTGCAGGAGACCCAAGTTTGATCCCTGGGTCGGGAAGACCCGCTGGAGAAGTAAATGGCAACCTACTCCAGTATTCTTGCCTAGGAAATCTCATGGACAGAGGAGCCTGGCAGGCTACAGTGCATGGGGTCCTGAAAGAACTGGACACGACTTAGCAACTAAACAACAACAATACAATATACAACATGATAAATATAATTAACACTGCTATATGTTATATGTATATAAAGGATGTTGAGAGTAAGTTTTAAGACTTTTCATCCCACACAGAATTTTTTTCTTCTATTTCTCTAATTTTGTATCCATATGAGATAATCTGTGCTTACTAAACTTATTGTGATAATCATTTCATGATGACTATAAATCAAATCACTATGCTGTACACCCTGAACTTTTATAGCGCTGTATGTCAATTACATCTCAGTAAAACTGGAAGGGAAAAAAAACATACCATGCTCTAACACCTTGTGGATCACTGAAACCTTCTTTGCACTTGCTACAGCTTGAGTGATGTCATCTTTCAGCAAAGCTGGAAAAGAAGTGATGAGAAGTGAAAACAATATAGAAATTTCATTTTAAGTTTAGGTTAAGTCAGCTTTCTCTTAGGCTGAGGAAAGAACAACTAATACTATTTTTTAAGAGTCCGTGTATCTGTGTGAATGTTGGAGGGAAACTCTTTCTTCATTCTATCTCCTTTGGTATGAAATAAAGCATTCTGTTTCTCATTTACCAAAGTCAGTGGATGTTCAGGAACTATTAATTAATGTGATACAAGGGACTCTTTTTACTAGGCAGTGTAAAAACAAAACAAACAAGCAGAAACAGGTCTAGAGTTTTTTACTTAGCCATTCTAATGGAAATTTATCATAAAAAAATCATGGTATGTACCCAAAGATGTGTGTATAAGATGTTTCATAGCAGTTAATATAAAAGGAGAAAATGGAAACAGCCTAAGTGCTTAACCCTGAGAGATAGACTGAGGGACTCCCTGGTGGCCCAGTGGTTAAGAGTGCACCTTCCAGTGCAGGGGATGCTGGTTCAATCCCTGGTGGGGGAAGGAAGATGTCAAATGCTGCAGGGCAGCTAAGCCTGCACATCCCAACTGGAGAGAAGCCTGCCTGGCACAATGAAGATCCTGCCTGTGGCAACTGAGACTTCACATGGCCAAAAATAAACAAACAGATGTCAAAAAAGGAGTGGATTGATAAATTACAGAATATCTACACAGTATAACTCTATTCATCTTAAAAAATAATAAAGATGGGTATTTGTTAACAAAAATAGTTTGTGAAATAAAGAGCAAACTGTAAAGCTGTAAATTTAGTACAATTTCTTTTATGTTGAAGCACATTGCTTGTGGATACAAATGTGCATAATATAGCTTTAATTCATTTACATGAGTGATGTAGATTCTGAAAGAAGATATGGATACCAAAAGTTACCAGTGTTCATGCATCTCTTGGTAGTAAGAATTTCTATTCAAAGATCACAGGTTATTCTATAATGTAAAATATTTGTATAAAATAAATTAACTGGATACAAAATAATATTCTAAAGGCTAATCTTTTTATTAGGACTTTGAATATTTAAAAATATAACTATCAGTTTTGCAATATTTCTTCAATAGTTTATGCAGTAAAGATTCATATGTTATCTCTACTTTAAAAGGAACTCAGTAGAATATTTTTTCACCCCATTTACACAAATCTGTAAATTAGCCTGTTAGAATGATTATACTTATATAGGCACAGGAGTTTTTGAAGATGCAAACCAAAGAATTTAGAAATGAAATGTCATAATGTTTCTAAATCAGTTTAAAATCACTCAGCAAACAATCCCATATATATGATATACATAAAAGAAGTAAATATGACAAAATGTAAATAACTGTAAAAGTACACGATGAGCATATTGATGTTTATTATGCTAATGTTTCTAATTTTCCAAATATTTAAAACATTTCACAATAAAAAGTAAAAGTTATATTTTAAAAAGACCACACATATTCCTCTTTTTTGGTTAACCACTAATACTTCTGTTTTTTAATAAAGGAGGGTACACTGAAAAACAACAAACAAACTCCCACACAACCAAATTATCCCTAAACCTCTACAAACAAGGAAAGTAGGAGGAATGGCATTGTTCTTTACAAAGCACCAACATGTCCAGTTATGATGAAGTGATAGGTCACTCCAGAAACTCTTGTATGTTAGCAAACAGCAAGCTTTTATGATACCAGCTCTTTAATTTCTAACTTAAGGAATTACGAGGAGCAAAGTAAAGAGCTTCTAGAAATTAAGATGGAGTTTTTTTAGGTCCCGGATGAGCCCTTCAAGACCTTTTTATTTCTATTGAATCTTGATCTAAAGTATCATTCCAGTTTTCCCCTAAGATGTTTATGGAAAATCTTGAATGAACCTTTTGGATAACCCAACAGGTATAACCAGATGAGTCCTGTGGCATCACTCCACATTATTCTGTCTTACCGCTGCAGGGTATACGACAGGCGTTAACTGCTCTTGGGATTTTGCCATCATTACACCATCAACGGCTATTGATTTGAAATATCCCATAATCACTGCTTTTGTCTCCACGATTGTAGTTTGTAGCTTGTGTGTTGTAATTTCTTTCCCAACTGGCCAAACACACCCCTGAAAAAAAAAATTAGTACTTCACAGCATAATTAGTTCTATTTAATTCTACTTTACTAACAACTTATTTTATAAGTATAAAGATGTGTTTTACTTGTAAAATATTTTAACACTTTTGTGTTAAAGGGCCCTTAAGAGAATTTTTTTGTTAGCAAAACACTCGTTTACACCAATGAAACAAGTACATATTTTAAAATAGATGTTTCCTCTGTTGCTATTACCCTTCCCCTGCTCCCATCACTCACGTAAGAGTCAGCCTAGAATAGAAAAATCAACAGAGTTGAGTAGATTTTGTCATTAGCGGTATATGTGTGAGAGAAGATGCTTCAGTGGTGTCTGACTCTTTGTAACCCCATGGACTGTAGCCCGCCAGGCTCTTCTGTCCATGGGATTTTCCACACAAGAATACTGGAGTGGGTGGCCATGCCCTCCTCTCAACCCAGGTCTCGAATCCATGTCTCTTGCTTCTCCTGCATCAGCAGATGGTTTCTTTTTACTGAGCCATCTGGAAAGCCCTGTTAGTGGCATATGCATATGCTAATGGAAAAATACTTTTATTAGGAAAAAAAATTTTTAAGTATTTTTTTCTGGGAGAAAAAAAATTTCTTATGATACCTAAAGTTGAATTTGGATATCAAATTAGAATCCTGAAAAGAGTCATAGAATAGGAAAGACTATGTCATCCATCCATCCTTCTAGCCAGTTACTCATTCATTTAAAAATAGTTATGGAGGAGAAATGTCTGAATTCACTCTGAAAAATACAGTGATGACTGACAAATATGGACTAAAATACACAGTCACTTTTCCTTAGGACACATCTTGAATTTTGTGGGAGAAAATGAAAAATAATTTATCAACTAGAGTCAGAATAATAAAATGTTATTTCATACTGCATTTCAGGGATCCTTATATAGATACTGAGTGAGGGGAAATAGGTTCCTTTTGTCCCTGTTTTAAGAGTTCAATGAAATTTTAAAAAAACTTTGTCCAACATCATGGTAGGGGTATTAAAAATGAGAAAAATATTGCCTTACTCAGGCTTGCAGAACTCAAGTTCCAAACTGGAAATGGCTACAGTCAAATACCAAAGGCTTGACAGACATATGTCACGTGCTGAAATATATCTTATAGTCAGCCTCCACATGCCAGCTGGCAAATTCAGTGGCTCTAGAGTATAGCGGTACCTGGCATGCTTAGAATGATATAGAATTTGACTCTCCCATGCCTCAGTCCTTCACCTGGTACATCTGATTCTAAAGGAACCATTGATGTTTTAACCACTGTGAATGTACAAAACCTCAAAGAAATAAGAAAAGTCCATTCACACAATATCCTTTATTTATTTATTTTTTGTTTTGTTTTGTTTTGTTTTTCCACAATATCCTTTATTATTCATCCTCTATTAGTATCCTTTCCACACCTGGCTCATGATTTGGAAGGAGGAATAGTTAACTTACACTTTGCCAGGCTGATGCCCTTATAGCCATCTAATCCAAGTCTTTTCAGAGTTCTGGCAAGCTCACACTTCTGAAATTTCTTGCCCTGAACAGTGACAGAAAGGAGGAGAAGCCCCAGATTAAGGAGAGCTTTCATGTTGATGGACAAGCCAGATATCCAGGCTGGACTTGGTATTTAAAATCTTTTCACTTCCCTCTTCTCTGACCAGTTTGGGGGCTCCACCCTTGGTGATATGTGGAAAGCAGGGCCTGTTTTTGGTCCACTGACCAAAGTTTTCTTCCTTATGTTTAAAGGAATATGCTGATATCCTAAGTATTAACCGGCAAGAAAATAATAAAATGAGATTGCTTAACGACCTTGTTCAGGAAGAACTGGGATTAGCACTATAGCCCAAAGAAGAACTTCCTCTTATTTTATTACAAATTTGAGTAACTATAAAAAAAAAAAAGATTACTGAATGAGTATTTTATCCAACTGAAAATGAACTCTAATCTTTCATTAAATTTCTTTATGTGCTTTCACTATGTTGTCTTCTTTTTCACGTAAAATTATTTTCTATATATATTTTCCACAGAACAACATGACATACTGCCTGGTGTTCTGATAAGTATGCAGCACCACACCATGTTGTTCAACCAGACTGCTCATGTGAACAACATTCCTAACTCCTTTCTGACAATGCCTTACTTCACATTTCCATGTTAGAACATAAAGGGTCCTTGTAAAGCAAAAGAACTTAATGGTAAAACTTATAGAAGGATAACCATATATGCCACCCCAAAATCTTCCCCTTTGGCACAAGGATTATTTTGAGCTGAGGCAATTGAAAAGAAGCAGATCCAAGAAAAATTCTCTGCCCTCCCCCTAGTTTTCTGAAAGCAGAACATAAATTTGTGCAGATATTAATCACCAACAACCCTTGACTCTTATCAGCCCCCAAGACAGCACCAGAAGACTCAATAAAACAACCTTTACTGAGTATTAGTTTTTAATGTATTTATTATCATCCCACAATCTGCCAGCCTTGAAGCCTAGCATTCTTTTCCTCTGTCTTGTTGTTACTCTAAAAGCATATTGTTCTTTGGTTAAGATAATCTGTAAGTCTAAGTTCTAGCCATGTTTTTGAGTTATGCCTACTAGCATTTCTCATAAGTATAAATGAGATGTACATGTTAATGGACTTGTTTACTTTTCTCTTGTTAATCTTTTGTTACAGCTGCTGCTAAGTCGCTTCAGTCGTGTCCAGCTCTGTGCAACCCCATAGATGGCAGCCCACCAGGCTCCCCCGTCCCTGGGATTCTCCAGGCAAGAACACTGGAATGGGTACAGAGACCCAAACAAAAACCTTAAAATGGCAAAAGGAAACACGTTTCTTCCTGTACAGTTTCTAGTGATGAGGATGGACAGGGAAAGGCTAGAACACTCCTCTTGCCTCAAACTGCAATTGAGATATGAGATAATCGACAACAGACCAGCAGAAGCTAAGAATTCTTACCATGTCAGTCTCCCAGCTCTCTGTCTGTAGTGCATTCAAGAGAGGAGGATAAAAATTTCTACTTCTCTGTTCCTTTCCAAATTCACACTGGTAGGAGAAAAACATTTGTGAAAATAGATCTTGAATCATGCCTCTTGTGAATTTGGTTTTGGCCATCAACACCTATGGTTATTGATTCTTAGCCTCCCAGAAAGAGTCACGCTTTCCTTTGTCTCTCTCATTTGTCATAGGAATGAAAAACGTTAAAACAAGAATCTCTATTTGTTTTGTTTTATGTACTGAGAACTTTTGTAACCAGTGAGAATATTCCTTCTCATTTTTGCCACTTGAGGGGTGCAGGTTGTCTGTCAGGCTTGCCTCAGTAACTAGTTAGGACCCTAAGGCATGAAGTAACAGGCAACATTTTCTTCGTCTAACTAACCACACTGGGTCTCAGGAAAGTTTGTCTTTATAAAGACATTATGCTGCTGCTGCTAAGTTGCTTCAGTCATGTCCGAATCTCTGCAACCCCACAGACAGCAGCCCACCAGGCTCCCCCACTCCTGGGATTCTCCAGGCAAGAACACTGGAGTGGGTTGTCATTTCCTTCTGCAATGCATGAAAGTGAAAAGTGAAAGTGAAGTCGCTCAGTCGTGTCCAACTCTTAGCGACCCCATGGACTGCAGCCCACCAGACTCCTCCATCCATGGGATTGTCCAGGCAAGAGTACTGGAGTGGGTTGCCACTGCAAGGGGCCTTTATTGCTTCTACAAGATTAAGAGGGGAAGATCAGAGAACAAGTGTCAAGAGCTACAGATGGCACACAGCAAGTATAAAACTTAAGTAAATATTGATAGCCGGGAAACTGCTTTGATAGAGGTCCAGGAAATGTACAGAAAGTCTTGATTTATTGTCCCTTACTCTGTAAGCAGACCCCACCAGGTCCAGACCTTTGGGTATTTGGGGACGGCACTTCACACACACAAAATATTGATCTAATCTACAGACTATTAAAGAAAATAAAAAAGATTTTAGTACTTATCCTAGATTTCTGATAACAGGCAAATATGTTACTGACTTCCTTCTTAGATAAAACTTACGATTCTCAGTCCCTTGGAAATATTAATCTTATCATATCTTTGAAAGGGAGCATCCAAATGGTTGGCTAAAGCACCCTTGCTTGGGACTGGAGAAAAAACAAACAGACAAAAAGAGAGAGAGATTTTAAAAAGCAAACTACTTGATATTTCTATAACTTCCATAATGGCCACAAATTTTATCCACAGCCCCCATAAGATTATCTATTAAAGGCAAGTAATATTCTGCTTCTCTTCCTATCATATAAATCTTTCACCTTTTACTAAAAATTTCTGTGGAGAAGAATAATTCTGAGTTCAAGAGAGAGATAATACATGTATAATTATGGCTGATTTGTGTTGTTGTACATCAGAAACCAACACAACATTGTAAAGCAATTTTCCCCCATTTAAAAATAAAAGTTAAAAACAGGCAAGTAAAAACCTTAAAATGTCTTCCCACAAATATTCGTAAAAGGCTTCAGCCATTTGAGTGGGTAAGCTTAACTTGTTCCATCTGCTAGAAACACCATTTATATCCAACTATTCTAACTTGTGTGGACTGATACTGAGCTGAAACTCCAATACTTTGGCCACCTGATTGGAAGAACAGACTCATTTGTAAAGACCCTGATACTGGGAAAGATTGAAGGCAGGAGGAGAAGGGGAGGACAGAGGATGAGATGGTTGGATGGTATCACTGACTCAATGGACATGAGTCTGAGTAGACTCTGGGAGTTGGTGATGGACAGGGAGGACTGACGTGCTGCAGTTCATGGGTTCTCAAAGAGTCGGAAACCACTGAGCGACTGAACTGAACTGAATCTTTTCCAGGGCTAAGTGAGGCAGGATAGGGAGTCTCTTTGCAGGCTGGCCATTACTCTCAGTGTGGAAGTAATTTTTTTAAAGAGAGAGAACTGTGCACATGGATATATCCCTTCAGTCTATGAAATACTCTGCAAAGCTCCAAGACTTACAGTTAATATTTGAAAAAACATGGGTTGCCTATTAAAGTAGCAGATTCTCAGGGCTTAATATCAACTTTGGTGGGGGGTATAGAAAACTCTTCTTTTTAAAAGTCAGTACCTCCAGTAGTTCTGCAGGTGGTCCATAAAGAAATAGAGTAATTACCTCTGTTTTGTCTTAAAATACGATCTAACAGATCTTTAACACCACCCTTTCCCAACTATGAGCTTCATAACAACTTATCCCCCAAGAACTACAGTGTCTCTGCTTGGCTCGCCTCACTTGAAAAAGAATAAAAATTTTAAAAGCAAGCTGGAGATGGATGATGGCACGAAGGTGACACAGGTGTGACACAAGGGACAGGAACACCATTCCCGGCCTCACCCACACCCTGCACACTAGCTCCCTGTCTTCCTTGAAGCACATACCCTTCCCAAACACACAAACGCCTGCAGAAAATTTATCCGGAAAAAGGCAATGAGGCTTGGGCTTTTCTGAAGGATGACAGTCAAGTTCCTGGATTTCTAAGCCTGCCGTGTAAATTCTCAGACAAGCATCTTTCATTGTTGCTGCTGTTATGGTCACTAAGTCACGTCTGCCTCTTTCATGACCCCATGAACTGTAGCCCACCAGGCTCCTCTGTCTGTGGGATTTCCCACTCAAGAACACTGGAGTGGGCCGCCATTTCCTTCTCCAGGCAATCTTCCTGACCCAGGGATCGAACCTGCATCTCCTGCATTGGCAGGCTAATTCTTTACCACTGAGCCAAAAGAGAAGCCTCCATTTTTTATTAAGCCTCCATCATCTAATGACATGCTCTGTTTTACCTATAAGTCATGGACTTGGAACATTTTCCTTGAGAGATCACACATGCAAGAAAAAGATTTGAATTTAAGCTATCGTCTCCCTGCCCATAATTCAAGGATTCTAACTTGTGGCAAGACACCTCAGGGTGCTGCTCCAGAATGACTAGAACTTAAATTTTCTCACTTGAAAATCAGAACGTTCTCTCAAGCAGAACTTGAAAGAAAAGGAACTGCACAGGGTTTAATTAATCTCCTGTGTCCACACAGGGTGGCTAAAGCGAGGGGCGGGTGCACACACCAGGCAACATGCAGACCTGTGGCTGCTGAAGACAGAGGAGCATTCATGGTAAGCCTTGGTGCTTAGAAAGATCAAAACCGACTCTCCTGGATAAGGAACTCTCTGCCAGACACAAAGCTAAAACCCAACTTCTTATGATGTTTACAGATTCCTGATGTTTTCTGTGTGCAAACTTTTAAAAATCGAATTCTCACCTTTCTCAGAAAGTCAAAGAGGAGATTTCAGAGTTCAACAGTCACCAAGTGAGTAACAAGTAACTTTGGAAACTATCACTAAGATCAGAGGGTCTGTCTTCTGCTTGGTCATTCTCACCTTGCAGAATTAAAGAGAAAGATCTGCCAAAAACAAAGCAAAATGACACCAAAACCTGAAAAACCCTCCAAAACCCCAAAACCAATAAAAATTAAAAACCAAAAAACTCTGCAGATAGAATTAATACATTTGTCCTAACAGTTATTTATCCTGCCCACTCCTTTCCAGAACCATATCCACCACCTCCTGTCCCTGTTTCTCCCCCATCCTTATACAAAGCTATTTTCTTAACAAAGCACCTCATTAAGCAAGTAGTGATTCACACAAGGCAAATGTATACTTTCAAGAATTTGCATACTTAGTTTCCTGCGTTTCTTTGGAGAGGCTCATTCTTGATGAGGAAGTAAAACTCCAGGTTTGCAAGCATTTGGTGGCTCCTGGGAAATGTGACTTCTCCCTGAAGCTATTTTTCTGGTGGAGCCAGGGAATTACCCTAGCAACAATGAGCACAATGATCACAAGGTTTGATTATCTGCCCTGTCAGCTTCTTGCATGCAAGAAAACCTATAAACGAAAACACAGGTAGGCCTCTCCTTCTATGTACCTTAGTATGACCCCTTAAATGGAATGCTAAGTGAACAGCAACAACAAAAGGATGATACAGCACTCTGACATCAAGCCTGTCCTTCCATTTCCCACAGATCCCTGCTCTACTAACTGGCCTGCTTTCAGATCAATTCCTGTTAGAGGCGCTCTGATGGCCCTTTAATGGGTATTTTACTGAATGTTGGGTAGAGCTTACAGGAAAAGCAGGTGCACAGGCAGGGGGCTCTTTTAATCGCTCCCAGAGGGGCTGTGGGCAAACTGCTGGACTTCAGTGAATTTCTGTTTCCTCATCTGTAAAATGCCAATGTTGACAATACCTTTTTCAAGGGGAGTTAAGTGAGTTAATACATATTAAGCTTTTTAGAATAATGCCTGGAACATGGCAAGCACTGTCTGAATTTGCTGTTACAGTACAGAAGGTCCCCACCTTCATGATGGCTTATGGCTTTTCAACTTTATAACGGTGTGAAAGTGGTATGCATTCAGTAGAAAATATAAAATGTGATCTTTTCCCAGGCTAGTGATATTTTTTGTTTATAAGGGTAAACAACCAGTATACTTACAACCATTCTGTACCCAGACAACCATTCTGTCTTCCACTTTCAGAAGTGTATTCAATATATTACATGAGATATTCAACACTTTATTTTAAAATAGGCTTTGCATCAGATGATTTTGCTCGACTCTAGGCTAATATATCTGTCCCCGGAAAGTTTAAGGTATGCTGGGCAGCACTATGATGTTTGGTAGGTTAGGTGTACAGTATACATTTTTTGACTTACTATATGTCTAACTTACGATACGATTATCAGAATGTAACCTCACCATAAATCAAGGAAGACCTGTAAATAGATTCCCCCTTTTTTCAATAACCCAAAACTCCTGATTAAGATCACCTGACAGAGTCCCAGAACACTGAAATTTCTTGAGAACTAATTTTGCATCATAAGAATATTCATTTAAACAATTATCAACTGGTAGCAAACTGCTAGGGCAGGAAGCTAACACCTTTTAAGGGATTTAAAATTCCAAAGCATTTCCACTACACCTGAGATGAACTTACAAAAGAATAGTTTTATAAGAGTAGTTATATTCTGTTTGTGTTATCCCTAAATTCAGATGTTGACATCCTAAAGCCCCAAAGATGATATATTAGGAGGGGCCTTTGAAGGGTTCTCAGGTGATGAGATTATGAATGGGATTAGTGTGCTCATGAGACAGACCCCACAGAGACCCTTCCGCCTTGTGAAGAACAGCAAGAAAGCCCTGGTGATGAACCAGGAAGAGGACTTGCAGAAGAACCCAGTGGACTGGCGCCTTGATCTTGGACTTCCCAGCCCCCAGAGCTGTGAGAAATAAACTTCTATGGTTTATAAGTTTAAAATAAAAGTAGAAGAGTTATTTCTTATAACTATTATAAAAGAATGCTGCTGCTGCTAAGTTGCTTCAGTTGTATCGACTCTGTGTGACCCCATAGACGGCAGTCCATCAGGCTCCCCGTCCCTGGGATTCTCCAGGCAAGAACACTGGATTGGGTTGCCATTTCCTTCTCCAATGCATGAAAGTGAAAAGTGAAAGTGAAGACACTCAGTCGTATCGGACTCCCAGCGACCCCACGGACTGCAGCCCACCAGGCTCCTCGGTCCTTGGGATTTTCCAGGCAAGAGTACTGGAATGGGGTGCCATTGCCTTCTCTGATTATAAAAGAGTAGCTGGATCTAAATGGTGTTTCTTGCAAGATGGAACAAGTTAAGTATACCCATTCAGATGGCTGAAGCATTTTACCAATACTTGTGGAAAAAATTTTTACTTGTCTTTAATAGATAATCTTATGGAGGCTGTGGACAAAATCTGAAGAAACGGAGCTTACAGAAATATCAAATAGCAATTTGTTTTTTAAAAAAAATCTGTCTCTCTCTTTTTTTTTTTCCCCCAGTTCCATGTTTGCTTTAGCCAACATTTATCTTTTTGGATGCTTACATTTCAAAGACATGGTAAGGTCAATATTTCCAAGGGACTAAGAAAGAATTTCGAAAAAGGAACTCAGAGGCATATTTGCCTATTACCAGAAATCTAGGATTATTACCATAATGTTTTTCTTTTCTTTAATGGTTGGATAAGATAGTTCAGTAATTTTTTTTCTGTAGTACCTGCCCCAAATACAGGAAGATCTGGACCTGGTGGGGTCAGCTTACAGAGGAGTGGACAGTCTATCAAGCCTTTCAATGCGTTTTCTTAACCTTCGTCAAAACTATTTCCTCACTATCAATATTTCCATAAGTTTCACACCAACTTGAGTGCCATTTGCAGTTCTTGACATTTGCTTCTCCGATTTTCCCCTCCTAAATATGTTAAGGAAGTGTTTTATGGATATACAGCCAAGGTATTCTGTATATACTTCTCTTTTTTCTTTTCGTCTTCATTTCTCTTTCTTTCCTTCTTTAATCTGATCTTCCTATAGGTACCAAGAGGACATTTGTTTATGGTTAAGTGAAGTCGCTCAGTCGTGGCTGACTCTTTGCGACCCCATGGACTGTAGCCCACCAGGCTCCTCCATACATGGAATATTCTAGGCAAGAGTACTGGAGTGGGTTTCCATTTCCTTCTCTAGGGGATCTTCCCGACCCGGGGATCGAACCCGGGTCTTCCACAATACGGGCAGATGCTTTACCATCTGAGCCGCCAGGGAATATAGCTCTCTTAAAAATGGAGAAGGAAATGGCAACCCACTCCAGTGTTCTTGCCTGGAGAATCCCAGGGACGGGGGAGCCTGGTGGGCTGCCATCGATGGGGTCGCACAGAATCAGACACGACTGAAGCGACTTAGCAGCAGAGGCAAAAATCCTTTTAGCAGGCTCCCCTAGTGATTCAGTCGTAAAGAATCCTCCTTCCAATGCAGAAGACATGGGTTTGATCCCTGATCCAGGAAGATCCCATATGCTCCAGAACAGCTAAGCCTGTGCACCACGACGACTGAGCCTATGTTCTTGAGCCTAGGACCTGCATTACTGAGCCCGTGATCCCAACTATTGAAGCCCATGTCCCTAGAGCCTGTGGTCCAAAACAACAGAAGCTCCCACAGTGAGAACGAGAAGCCCACACACTAGACAGTAGCACTTTCTCTGCACGACTAGAGAAAAGCTCGCGCAGCCATGAAGACCCAGGACAGCCAGAAATAAAATAAATTAATTTAAAAAAAAAATCCTTTTAGAGACCCCCTGGTGGTAAAGTAGTTAAGAACCTTGCCAATGCGGGGGACATGGGTTTGATCTCTGATCTGGGAAGATTCCACATGCCGTGGGGCAACTAAGCCCATGCGCCACCACTACTGAGCCCACGCTTTGCAACTATGGAACCTGGGAACCTGGATGGAGCCCATGCTCATAACAAGAGAAGCCCCTGCAACGAGTTCACCCACTACAACTAGAGATAGCCCCCGCTAGCAGCAACTAGAGAAAGCCTGCATACAGCAAGGAAGACCCAGAGCAGCCATACATAAATAAGTGAATAAACAAATAAAATGTAAAAAATCTTTTAAGTGTACAAGTCCAAATCTTCAATGTATCTATTTCAGTTCTGACTCCAGCCAGCGGGTATTTTTACAGCTTAAAACCAATATTAGGGTTTACCCATGGACACCAGTGGTGTTCTCTAAGAAATGTAGCCTTCTCAAGATGCAGAGCCTCTGCAGAGAAAGCCTAAGAAAGCAAAGACTTTCCTTGTCTCAGGTGACAAATAAACCTCTATCTCCCACAAAGTGAGATGTCTTAAATCACTGACCTCCTAACCTGGGTTACCAGAAAAGTGATAATGCTGTGTGAATTTTCCCCTCAAAACCAGGCAACGAAGGTAGAGACCAAAAAGGCCCCTCATGAATTTGGACACTTTATTAAGACACACTTCCCTGAGAGCCAGCATGTTTGGACAGAGAATGCTGCCTCTCACTTCATGTCTTAGGCTTCTAGCTGGCTGCGGATGCAAGTGTGACAGAAACTGTACCCCGTAAGGGGCAGAAACCAGAGGGCACATTCTCACTGGTTATAAAGCCAAGCTCTCAATACATAAAACAAAACAAATGGAGAGTCTCATCTTATAGTTTTTCATCCTTATGACACAGGAAAACATGACTCTATCTGAGAGGCCAAGAATCAGTCACCATAGGTGTTGATTACCAAAATCAAATTCACAAGAGTCATGATTCAATATCCATTTTCACAAATGTTTTTCTCCTGCCGCTGTGAATTTGGAAAGGGACAAAGAGACATCTTTATCCTTCTGTCTTGACTATGCTCTATAGACAGAGATTTTCGAGACTGACATGGTAAGACCTCTTACCTTCTGCTGGTCTGTTGTCGGTTATCCCATATCTCAACTGCAGTCTCCAGGGAGAGTAGAGTGTCCCAGCCTTTTGCTGTCCCATCCTCATCACTAGACACTGTACAGGAGGAAACATGTGTTTCCTTTTACCCTTTTCAGCTTTTGGCTGGGGCTCTGTAACAAAAGACAGATTAACAAGAGAAAAGGAAACAAGTATATTAACATATACATCTCATGTATACTTGTAAGAAATGCAGGGATGACTAACTCAAGGAGGAAGCCAGAATTTGGACTTACAGATTATCTTAACCAAAGAACAATATATTTTTAAGTGAGCAAGAAGACAGAGGAACAGAGTACTAGGCTTCCAAGAGTGCAAATTGTGGGACAATAAATACATTAGAAAATAAAGGAAGATAATAGCTAGTCAGCAAAGGCTCTTTTGCAGAGTCCTCAGGTGCTGTCTTGGGGCTGATAAGTGTCTAGTGCTTTAAATGATTAATTTCTGCACACATTTATGTTTTACTTTCAGGAAAATAGAGGGAGGAAGAGGACTTTTCTTGAATCTGCTTCTTCTCAACTGCCTTCAGCTCAAAACAATCCTTGTGCCAAAGGGGAAGATTTTGGGGTGGCATAATTCTGCTATTCTTTTGTAGGTTTTACTATACTGTTTTCTTGCTTTACAATGACTCTTTATGTTCTAACATGAGAGAGTGAAGTAAGACATTGTCAGAAAGGACTTAGCAATGTTCACATGAGGCGTACTTATAACAGTAAAATATTGATTTACAAAGTAACTACTGAGAAACAATCAAAAGAGTTAGTATAGGATTCTGTGATCAACATGGTGCTTTGCTATATACCTATCAGAACAACAGGCAGTGTGTCACATTCTTTGTGGAAAGTGTACATAAAATACTTTTAAGTGAAAACGATGAAGACAACATAATGAAAGCACAGAAGAAACTTAATGCAAATGAATATTAATCAAAGATGGGAGCACATTTTCCATTGTGTAATATGTTCATTCAGGGTTTTTTCCTTTCTGGTTGCTCACATTCATTATCAAATAGGAGGAAGTTCCTCTTTGGACAATAGAGCTAATGCCAGTTCTTTCTGAGCAATGTCTTCAAGCAATATCATTTCATGATTTCTTGCAATTAACCCTTAGGACATCAAAACTTTTAGTGTAAGTGAAGCAATAAACATTCCCTGCTTTCCACGTGTCTCCGAGGGTGGAGCTCCCAAACTGGTCAGAAAAGACGGAAGGGAAAAGATGTTAAATAGCAAGTCCAGCTCACCTGGTCAACTTGGACATTTGGCTTCTGTCAACATGAAGGCTCTCCTTATTCTGGGGCTTCTGCTCCTTTCTGTTGCTGTCCAGGGCAAGACATTTAAGAGGTGTGAGCTTGCCAGAACTCTGAAGAATCTTGGATTGGCTGGCTACAAGGGAGTCAGCCTGGCAGACTGTAAGTTAACTATTCTTCATCCTTCCAAATAGTCAGCCAGCTGTGGAACAGATACTAACTGAGGAAGAAGAATAAGAAAGGGACTTTGAATGATTGCCTTTTTCGTTTTTTCCTTGAAGGGTTTGTACATTTACAATGGCTCAAACACATCAGCTCAGAATCAGATGTACCCAGGGAAGGATTGAGGCATGGGAGGGTCAAATTCTGTACCATTCTAAGCATGCCAGGTCTTGCTGTACTCCTCTAGTGCCACTAAACTTGCCAGCTGGCACTTGTAGGGTGACTACAAGATATATTTCAGCCCTCAGCCATTTCCAGCTTGCAATTTGGGTTCTGCAAGCAAGAGTAAGGCAGTATTTTTGTCATTTTTAATCCCCCTACCATGATGCTGGGTTTTTAACAGCCAAATTATTTTAAAAATTATGTTGAACTCTTAGAACAGGGACTGTAGGAACCTGTTTCTCCTCAATCAATATCTACATAAGGATCCCTGAAATGTAGCATGAAATAACATTCTATTATTCTGACTCTAGTTCATTAATTATTTGTCATTTTCTTCCACAGAATTCAATATGTGCCCTAGGGAAAAGTTCCTTTGTATTTCAGTCCATACCTGTCCATGTCAACATTGTATTTTTCAGAGTGAATTCAGACATTTCTGCTCCATAACTATTTTTTCATACATGAGCAAATGGCTAGATGGATGGATGGATGACATAGTCTTTCCTATCCTACGATTCTGATTGTCTGGATTCTAATTTGATATCCAATCCACCTTTAGGTATCATAAGAAATTTTCTTTCTCCTAGTAAATCCTTATTTTTCCTAGTACAAATATTTTTACATTAGCATATGCATCTGCTGCTAGTCACCAAACCCATTTAAGCACTCTGTTGATTTTTCTATTCTAGGCTCAATCTTACCTGGGGGATGGGAGCAATGGAAGACACAGCTATTTCAATATTTTTTACAACGTGTTATCTTGTTTCATTAGTATTAGCAAATGATTTGCTAACAAAAGAATTCTCCTAAGGGCCCGTAACACCAAATGTTAAAGTATTTACAAGTAAAATATATCTTTATGCTTCTAAAATAAGTCATTAGTAAAATAGAATTGTGCTATGAAATATAAGTCATATGATGTTGCTGTTTATTACTAAAAATACATTTTTTTTTCAGGGATGTGTTTGGCCAAAGGAGAAAGCAGTTATAACACACAAGCTAAAAACTTTAATCGTGGAAGCCAAAGCACTGATTATGGGATATTTCAGATCAACAGCAAATGGTGGTGTAATGATGGCAAAACCCCAAACGCAGTTAACGGCTGTGGTGTATCCTGCAGTGGTAAGACAAGATACTGTTGAGGGATGGCACACATCCAATTTGGTGGTACCTATAAGAAGAGAGATTTAATACAAATGAAAAGGTCTTGAAGAGTTCATGAGGGACCCAGAAGCACTCCATCTTAACTTCTAGAAACTGCTTTATCATCTACCTCATAATTCCTTAAGAAATTAAAAAGCTGGTATTATAGAAGGTTGGTGTTTGCTAACATACAAGAGTTGGAATGATCTATCACTGTATTATAACTGGACATGTGTATGTTTTGTAAAGAACAATGCCATTCCTACAGATTTACCTGGTTTGGAGAGGTTTAGGGATAATGTGGTTGTGTGGTCTTTTTTTAAATTTTGTCATATTTATTTCTATTATGTACATATTATACAGTAGGGGTTTTTGGCTGAGTGATTTTAAAGTGAATTAGAAACATTTCACATTTCATTCCTAAATTCTTTAGTTTGCATATCTAAAACATACACTTCCTATTTAATCGCTGTTATTCTAACAAGTTAATATATGGATTTGTTTTTAACTGGGGTGAAACAAATATTCTATTGAGTTTCTTTTAAAACTGAGATAACATATGCAATATTTAGGGCTTCCCAAGGCGATGGCACCCCACTCCAGTACTCTTGCCTGGAAAATCCCGTGGACGGAGGAGCCTGGTAGGCTGCAGTCCATGGGGTCACTAAGAGTCGGATACGACTGAGCGACTTCATTTTCACTTTTCACTTTCATGCATTGGAGAAGGAAATGGCAACCCACTCCAGTGTTCTTGCCTGGAGAATCCCAGGGACGGGGGAGCCTGGTGGGCTGCCATCTCTGGGGTCGCACAGAGTCGGACACAACTGAAGCGATTTAGCAGCAGATTTAGCAGCAGGTGGGGCTAGTAGTAAAGGACCCTCCTGACAATGCAGGAGACATGAGATACAGGTTCAATCCCCGAGTTGGGAAGATCCTCTGCAGGAGGGTATGGCAACCCACTCCAATACTCTTACCTAGAAAATCAACATGAACAGAGGAGCCAGAGGGGCTACAGTCCATGGGGTCACAGAGAGTCACACATGCACGTGTGCCACGCAATATTTATTGCATAAAATATTGGAGAAGGATTGCCAATTTGATATTGTTTAATTTTTAATATTAAAACTCCTAATAAAGAAGATTCATTTCTGGACATATCTTTTATATACAGTTAGTTTAGTTTAAAAAATTATTTGTATTATACAATAATCTGTGGTCATTGAATAAAAGTTCTACCACGCAGAGACTTATGACCACGGTAACTTGTGGTCTCCACATCTTCTTTCAGAATACACATCACTCACGTACATGAATGTAAAGCTATATAATCCACATTTGTACCCACATACAAACATGTAAGCAATATGCTTCAACAAAAATGAAATTGTACTATATTTACTACTTTACAATTTGCTCGTTATTGCACAATATCATTTTTTTCAACAAATATCAATGTTATTACTTTTTCTGGATGAATAGAATTTCACTAAATATTCTAACATTTATTAATCCAACTCTTGTATTGATACATACATCTTGGGTACATCACTTATTACTTTTCTTGTTTTGGAATGAATTTTCACTAGTAGAACTGCTGAGCAAAAAACTGCTAGACTGGTTTCTGCTTGTTTGTTTTTGTTTTCTTTTCAAAGTGTCCAGTGAAAAGAGAACCTTCTGTCATGTTAGTTAATAGTTTCAGAGCTTCCAAATGACATTGGAAAACGAAAAACAGAATGCTTTATTTCATGCCAAAGGGGATAGAATGGAGAGAGAGGGTTTTCTCCCAATATTCACAGATACAGGGACTCTTAAAAAAATAATTGTATTTGTTCTTTCCTCAGCCTAAGAGAATAAAGCTGGCTGAACCTAAAATTTACATGAATTTCTGTGAACATTGTCCTCATTTCCCACCACCTCTTTTTCAGCTTTGCTGAAAGATGACATCACTCAAGCTGTAGCATGTGCAAAGAAGATTGTCAGTCAGCAAGGCCTTACAGCATGGTATGTTATATCTTTGTTTTTGTTTTCCATACAGTGTTGTTAAGATGTAATTGACACACAGTACTTCATAAATTTAAGGTGTACAGCATAATGATTTAGTACATCATGAAATGATTATCACAGTAAGTTTAGTGAACATCCATGATCTCAATGGATACAAATTTAAAGAAACACAATGCAATACTGTTAAGCAATTATCCTTCATTGAAAAATACATTAAAAATTGAAAGAAACAGAAGAAAAAAATTTGTGATGAAAAATCTTGTGATTTACTCTCTAATCTATTTTCATATGTAAGACACAGCAGTGTTAATTCTATTCATCATGTTGTACATCACATCTCCAGTGTTTACTTATCTTATAATTGGAGGTTTCTGGTACTTTCCAAAATGGCAACCCACTCCAGTGTTCTTGCCCAGAGAATCCCAGGGACAGGGGAGGCTGGTGGGCTGCCGTCTATGGGGTTGCACAGAGTTGGACACGACTGGAGCGACTTAGCAGCAGCAGCAGCAGCAGTACTTTCCAATGCTTTCATCCAATTCCCCACCCCTCACTCCACCCGCAATACCCACAATTGGTAACCACAAATCTGACTTCTTTTTCTGAGTTTGTTTGTGTTTCAAGTATAATGGACCTTCAACACTATGTAAGTTCCCTTCACAGAGCAAGGTATGGGTTAAGCATTAAAGGACAGATCTGGGGTCTTCCCTATGGTTAAGATTCTATGCTTTCAATGCAGGAGGAGGGGGTCTGGTACCTGGTTGGGGAACTGAGATACCACAGGCCATGTGGTGTGGCCAAAGAAAGGTGTGTGTGAAGGTAGGGAGTGGTTTTATCTTACTGTTATGAAAAAAGTGTGGGAAGATTCTCTAAGACCAAGGGAATTGAAAATGGAAAATCTAAATATTAAGATTTATGCTAAACAGTGTATTACATAGAAACAATCTACTTTAACCTCAATTTATTCTAAAAACTTCTGGAGTTTTTAAGTTTTCCACACTCTACCAATTCCTCGTCATATCTTGAAATTATTTTTGAAAGTAATATACATATGCTTATATTTGAATATGTAATATACGTATTCAAAAAATTATTTTTGAAAGGTATACGCTTTGCAGTTGTGTTGTGGACTACACAAGACTCAACATTTGTGTTCAGCATTCTGTGCTCTAGTGAAGCCTTGGGGAGATGTGAAGGCCTTGCTATACGTGTCTCCAGTTGATAAATAAGCAATACTTGGATCTGTCTGTAGCTTGTATTTCATGGACTGATTAACTATTTT
Source organism: Bos javanicus (assembly GCF_032452875.1). NCBI lineage: Eukaryota > Metazoa > Chordata > Mammalia > Artiodactyla > Bovidae > Bos > Bos javanicus. The sequence continues at coordinate 44,765,415 of NC_083872.1, forward strand.
GTTCTCCCAAAGGATTTGAAGTATGTATAACACAATGAAGATATGTTTTAATCTTATTATCATTTGTTTTACCTTTTTCTACAGGGTGGCATGGAAAAACAATTGTCGAAACCGAGATCTCACGAGTTATGTTCAGGGTTGCGGAGTATAACTGTGGAGTTTTCGTCTTCAGCTCATTTTGTCGTTTTTTCATATTAAGGAAACAATAGTTGAGTAAAAGGTTATACTACCACTCTTTCAAACAAATAATGTTTTTACCGAAGCAGGAGCATATGGTCTTTCTTCTAAGAGGCTGACGTTTACCTCACATGTTTATTGTTTGATATTGGGCCTACAAAATTTTTCAGCTTGCTAACAGAACTAATGCTGGTGAATAATTGTCTAAAATCTTCATTATCAAATATAGCTCTGGTACATTTAGTTCCTCAAAGAAATAACCCAGACGTTATCTTGAATAACATAAGTACTCCCCAATATTCAACAAAATATAACAAAAGAATATCTCTAAGCAAATTGATCTTAGGCAAAGCCCCACTTGAGTAGGCATGTGAGCTCTCATCTGTTCAGTCAAAAAGAGCAGAACGTCAAATGGCTAAAAATGAAAACAGCCTGATCAAGAATTTTGTTTTCATAAGTGTGACCTTTGGTTTAAATGTTTTAGTAGAAATGTTGCATTTACGCAGCTTTAAAAATAAACTCACAGTTTATACATCAACCTATTTTAGCCTTTCTCAAGAACTCATTTATGCATCCTGCTGATCCTGAAGGAATATAAAGAAGGATTAGATGAGCTGTTGATTTTCCTCAGTTTTATTAGCTTAAATTCATGCATTATGACTAAATTCAGAGGCAGATGAGTTTGCAAGCATTGAATTAATTGCTATTAAATAGATGTGAAACTATGTATGTTGTAAAAGAAAAACGTTTTCATTAAAAGCTTTGCAATTCATACTTTGTCTTCCTTTGTTTAGAGCCATTTAATGTCTCTGAAGAAATATGTATGTATTGGGAAATAATGATCTGACACTTAGTATTTCCTACATTCTCACCTGTACTGAAACAGATGGATATTGCTAGAGAAATCCATAAGCCTGCTGATACCTCACTTAATGTTTTAAATGTTTAATCTTTTTCGACTGTGCCATACAGCTTCAGGGACCTTAGTTCCCCAAGAGGGCTTGACTTCTTACTCTAAACAGTGAAAGCACGGAGTCCTAACCATGGAACCCCCAAGGATTTCCCCTCACTTAAAATTCATCAATACAAATCTCAAATGGGCCCTCAAGTCTACTTGGTCATCATAGTCACTTCTCTGAAATCCTTCTGTGTTGGTGTCCTCACTCTCCACAATGACTGTCACTATTTACTTCCCTCTTTTCAAAGTCCCAGCACACACACCAACCCCTGGCCTTCCATACTCTGCTCTCAGCAGATGACCTTACAGTCTGCCTTACAGTCTTAAGTCATCTGTCAGATGATATTACACTGACAGAACAGAAGCAACCTCATACAAAATCCTCCCCTCCTGGCCAGCATAGCAGAGCTAACATCTTTCCCTGGGCCCACCCTCCCTTCTTTCCTCTTTATCACTGGGATGAAGGGCTTCTGCTCCTCAAATGGCAGTCTCCAAATGCAGTCTTCATCACAGCCCTCTCACTACTCCAGTTTAGGCTGAGGGTTTCCTGCATCCCGATTTCTCCCTCTGCTGGATCATCCCCAGCACTGCATGAGCTGCCCTGGGAACGTTTCACCTTACAAAGAACTCTCCGTAGGCTCTACACAATCATCTAACTGCTGTGGCCAGTGCAGCAGAAAGGGATCAAAAGTGGTCAACACACAGTTTGGGAAAAAATAAACTAGAGTCAAAATTAAAGTTTTAAAGATGGGACCAGAGAACTCAAGACCTCTTAGATCAAGAGCCCTGTTCTTCAGAGCCACATCACTTATTTAGTGTCTTGGCAACAGAAAGCATCTGTTGTGCAACGATGAAATCAGCCTCCTGTGTCCCCGGTCATGTCTCCCATTTTATTGATTACTTTAAACTATCTTTGTTATTTTCTTTTACAAGGGGTTTCGTCTAGCTGGAGGGCATAGCCCTGCATATGGAAAACATCTTGGGAAAACATCTTGGTGTGTGCACAAGCAGCGATCTGAACCTGCGCGGACCTGGCGTTCCAAGGTCCACACTATGTTTTTCCTCAGCTTACCAGGGCATGATGGCCCCAACTAATCAACCTGATGTACTTTTGTTTGGGTTATGCTGTATTGCTATATTTTGCTTTTATTTTTTTCCCATGGTAATGTTCTCATGGCTTAGCCAGAGCAATAGGTGGCTGACTAGTAACCCCTGCAACCAACTACAACATTTTCGACTCCCTTTTATAACAACCCTTCTGGGTTGAGATATCTATATTCACCCACTCCTCATCCTCACCTCCCTTTCTCTTTTCATCTCTTCTGAATTTGTCTGCTGTCCTCACTCAGCTGAAAACGGCTCCAACAGGACTCCTCCCAGGATGCCTTGGGGCCAGTTCTAGTGATCACCTGATTTCTGTTCATGCCATTTGATCTCTCAGCAGCATTTGACAGAGTGAACCACTTGCTACTTCTGAAAATTTTTTCTTCCTCAGCTTCTCTTGCTTTATATTCTGCCTCATTGATGGTTTCTTTTCAGCCCTTCTTGGCTGGCTGTTTCTCTGTGATTGATTTTTAAATGTTGGAGCGTCCCAGGGCTGAAGCCTATAATCATATGATAGACATGTTTTATCTATTCATATATATGTGTCTTTCAAAATAGAGTGTTTCCTACTTTTTGAAGTGCTTCCCTGATAGCTCAGTTGGTAAAGAATCCTCCTGCAAGGCAGGAGACCCCAGTTGGATTCCTGGGTTGGGAAGAACTACTGGAGAAGGGATAGGCTACCCACTCCCATATTCTTAGGCTTCCCTTGTGGCTCAGCTGGTAAAGAATCTGCCTGCAACGTGGGAGACCTAGGTTCGATCCCCGGGTTGGGAAGATGCCCTGCAGAAGGGAAAGGCTACCCACTCCAGTATTTTGGCCTGGAGAATTCCATGAACTGTATAGTCCATGGGGTCACAAAGAGATGGAAATGACTGAGCAACTTTCACTTTTCTTTTTGAAGACTGAAATAATCTCAGTTTCCCACAAAATTTTCAAGTACAGTACAGACTTCTATGTTTTCTGAATGGTTTGCGAATATGCTGCCAACATGGTGGCCAGTGGCTCTGAATTCTTCAGTGTGTAACTCCTCAAAACATCATCCAAACCAGGATGTGAACACGGACAAATTCGGACCACCTAATCATTTGATCCTATGCAATTTCATCAAGTGTCCCATAAATCCTTCTTAATGAAAAGGTCTAATTCAGAATCGAATGCTATAATTTGGCTGTCATGTTTTTCAGTTTCCTTCAATCTAGTTCACTTCACCTTTTCCTTGACTTTCATGACTTTAACCTTTGAAGACCTCAACCAGTCATTGTGTAAAATGGCCTAAGGTTTTTCTGATATTCTCTGGAGTAGGTTAGGTTATGCATGTTTGGCAGGGATACAACAGATGTGATCCTGTGTTCTTCCCAATGCATCCTTTCAAGTGACATGCAGTCCTGAAATGTTCTACTACTGATGACGTTCCCATTGATCATTTGATTAAGGTGATGTCTGCAAATCACCTCCACTGTGAAGTGTTTGGGAGAGGGGGAGGTACTTTGGGGAATTTTGTTCCACAACAAAGTTTCAATTTTTATATTCACTTATTATATCAGCATGGGCTTCCCCAGTGACTCGGTGATAAAGACTTTGGCTTCCAATGCAGGAGACGCAAGAGACATGCATTTGATCCCTGAGTCAGGAAGATCCCCTGGAGAAGGAACTGGCTATATGCTCCAGTATTCTTGCCTGGATAATTCCAAGGACAGAGGAGCCTGGTGGGCTGCAGTCCCTGGGGTTGCAAAGAGTAGGCGTACACAAGTTATATCAGTATGGACCCCTGGTTTCCTACTTTAGTCCAATTTCAATGAATCATAATTCATTGCTATCACTTATTTTGATGTTCATATTGTCCCTGATTTGGCCATGAGAGTCTCTGCCAGCTAACTCTGTCATTTTGACTTGTCCCCATCATTTTCTGGGCACCTGTTTGTTTTCTCTCCAGGATGTTCTTGTTCTTTTCCTCCTTCAGCCTGGAATCAGGTATTTTGCCCAAAAGCCCTTATTCCTCACAGAGGACAATGATATTTAAAAAGCTAAGCACTGGGCATTAAAGTATCACTGTTCCCAGGTTCCATCTATGAAAAGAGCTGGATAATGTATGTATTTACATAATTTTATCTATTTAACTGAATTCATATAATACCTCTTATTCCAATCTCACACTAACAGGTTAATTTTAGTTATTAAGTAAATTGCCCTTTCTATGTTGGTAAATCCATAAGATGACAGTGAGAAACCAAGCTCCCACTGTCTGTAATATCCTTAAACGTATCTGAGCATATGCAAAGATTTGATCAGTTTGCCTACATGTAATCAATCTTTCAACACTGCCATACTGTGGAATAGATGCTTTTCACTCAGTCATTGATCCCCCTCACTGGGTCACCTCTTCTTCCACATCTCTTCACCTTCTCTACTGTATTACATGTCTAACACATCATGTTTGGTCACTGGCCTTATAGGAAGGTGGGCAGAAACTTTTTACTCCTGTTTACATCCATACTCCAAACACCTATAAGAGTGCCTGTAACATGATACATGACCAATAAATATCAGTTGATTGAATCAATCTCTCCAATTATTTAGCATATTCCCCCAAGCTGGGCATTTTGAGAGCTTTCTTACTTTCTCATCCCACATGATTCCAGTACAGCAGCTTCTGAGGTTCCGAGGGTCAGGTCTCAAGTCTATGTGACCAGCCTTGGGAGGACAGATTAGTAAAAGCTGGCGCAAGAGGGAAAGCAATATCTGTTAAGGATTTTGCTTAGCCCTTTTTTTTTAATTGACTTTTAATTCCTTTACAATGCTGTGTTAGTTTTTGCTGTGTAACAAAAGTCCAGGGCCAGATGGCTTCTTGGGCAAGTTCTAACAAACATTCAGAGAAGAATTAGCACTCATCCTTCTCAAACTTTTGCAAAAAATTGCAGAGTAAGGAACACTCCCAAGCACATACTATGAGGCCACCATTATTCTGATACCAGAACCAGACAAAGATATCACCAAAATATGAAACACCAAGAAATTTTAATTTAAATCACAATTAAAAGACCAATATCACTGATGAGCATGGACACAAAAATCTTCAACAAAATAACTAGCAAACAGAATCCAAAAACACATTAAAAGAATCATACCAGGACTGTGGGATCCCAGGGATACAAGGACTCTTCAATGTACACAAATCAATCAATGTGACACACCATACTAACAAATTAAAGAATAAAAACCATAAGATCATCTCAATAGGTACAGGAAAAGCAGCTGACAAAATTCAACACACATTTATGATAAAAACTCTCTAGAAAGTAGGCAGAGAGGGAACCTGCCTTAACATAATAAAGGACATAAACAACAAACCCACAGCAAACATCATTCTCAATGGTGAAAAACTGAAAGCATATGCTCTAAGATGAGGAACAAGACAAGGATGTCTACTCTGGCCATTATTCAACATAGTTTTGGTAGTCCTAGGCACAGCAATCAGAGAAGAAAAGGAAGTAGAAGGAATCCAAATTGGAAAAGAAGTAGTAAAACTGTCACTGTTGGCAGATGACATGATATTATATGAAGAAAAGTCTAAAGCTGTCACCAGAAAACTACCATAGCTAATCACTGAATTTGGCAAAGCTGCAGGATACACAGTGAATGCACAGAAATTTCTTGCATTCCTGTACACTAACAATGAAAAAGCAGAAAATCAAGTTAAGGAAACAATCCCATTTACCATTGCAACAAAAACACACATGAAAAGATACTCATCACTAATTATTAGAAAAACGTAGATCAAAACTACAATAAGGTATCACCTCACATGATCAGAATAGCCAACATCAAAAAAAATCTACAATAAATGCTGGAGAGGGTGTGGAGAAAAGGGAAAACCCTTTTGCACTCGTGGTGAGAATGTGGACTGATACAGCCATTATGGAGAACAATATGGAAGTTCCTTAAAAAACTAAAAATAGAACTACCATATGATCCAGCAATCCCATACCTGGGCACACACTTTGAGAAAACTGTAATTCTAAGAGACACGCGCTCCCCAGTGTTCACTGCAGCACTGTCTACAATAGCCAGGGCATGGAAGCAACCTAAGTGTCCACTGACTGATGAATGGATAAAGAAGATGTGGTACATACATACAATGAAATGTTACTCAGCCATAAAAAGGAACAAAAATAAGTCATTTGTAGATGAGTGGATGGGCCCAGAGTGTGACATACGGAGTAAAGTCAGAAAGAGAAAAACAAATGTACGTGTATGTGGACTCTAGGAAAGTGGCAAATAAATCTGTTTGCAGGACAGGAATGGAGACAGACACATAGGGAAAGCACTTATGGACATGGCAGTGGGATGTCAGTGAGATGAACTGGGAGATCAGGATTGGCGTATGTGCACTGCCATGTGTACACCAGATACCTAGTGGCCACCTATTGTACAATGCGGGGAACTCAGCTTGGTCCTCTGTGGTGTCCTAGATGGATGGGATGAGGTGTGAGGAAGGGCCATGAGGGGATAAATGTATACATAGAACTAGTTCACTTTAAAGTACAACAGATATTAACACAACATTCTAAAGCAACTACATACCAAGAAAAAATTTTTAATTGTCACAGAGTCGGAGAAGACTGTGCGACTGAACGGAATTGAACTGAACTGACCTGGGGAATGGGAGATGGCAGAGGGAATAGGGCTCATAGATAAAGCAAGATAGACCATATGTTCAATTTTTGAAGCTAGGCAAGGGGACATGGGAATTATTGTCTCTACTTTTGTATATGCTATAGATTTTCCATAATAAAAGGGGCTTTTTAAAATTTAAATCTATAAAAAAATAGATTTAAATTTTAAAAAGCCCCTTTTATTATGGAAAATCTATAGCATATACAAAAGTAGAGACAATAATTCCCATGTCCCCTTGCCTAGCTTCAAAAATTGAACATATGGTCTATCTTGCTTTATCTATGAGCCCTATTCCCTCTGCCATCTCCCATTCCCCAGGTCAGTTCAGTTCAATTCCGTTCAGTCGCACAGTCTTCTCCGACTCTGTGACACCAGGAACTGCAGCACGCCAGTCCTCCCTGTCCATCACCACATCCCAGAGTTTACTCAAACTCACATCCATCGAGTCAGTGATGCCATCCAGCCATCTCATCCTCTGTCATCCCCTTCTCCTGCTGCCCCCAATCCTTCCCAGCATTAGAGTCTTTTCCAATGAATCAACTCTTCGTATGAGGTGGCCAAAGTACTGGAGTTTCAGTTTTAGCATCATTCCTTCCAAAGAACACCCAGGACTGATTTCCTTTAGAATGGACTGGTTGGCTTTCCTTGCAGTCCAAGGGACTCTCAAGAGTCTTCTCCAACACCACAGTTCAAAAGCATCAATTCTTCGGCACTCAGCTTTCTTCACAGTCCAACTCTCACATCCATACACCACCACTGGAAAAACCATAGCCTTGACTAGACGAACCTTTGTTGGCAAAGTAATGTCTCTGCTTTTCAATATGCTATCTAGGTTGGTCATAACTTTCCTTCCAAGGAGTAAGCGTCTTTTAATTTCATGGCTGCACTCACCATCTGCAGTGATTTTGGAGCCCAGAAAAATAAAGTCTGACACTGTTTCCACTGTTTCCCCATCTATTTCCCATGGAGTGATGGGACCAGATGCCATGATCTTAGTTTTCTGAATGTTGAGCTTTAAGCCAACTTTTTCACTCTCCTCTTTCACTTTCATCAGGAGGGTTTTTAGTTCCTCTTCACTTTCTGCCATAAGGCTGGTGTCATTTGCATATCTGAGGTTATTGATATTTCTTCTGGCAATCTTGATTCTAGCTTGTGCCTCATCCAGCCTGGCATTTCACATGATGTACTCTGCACAGATATTAAATTAGCAGGCTTACCATATACAGTCTAGATGTGGCTGTACCAATCAACATTGTACAAAGGTTTCCTTTTGTCCACATTCTTGCCAACCTTGTTATTTCTCATGTTTTTGATAATAGACTTTCTAACCGATATGAAGTGATGGTGCATTGTGTTTTTGATTCACGTTTCCTTGACAATTAGTGATATTGAGCATGTTAGTGTATCTGTTGGCCATCTGCATGTCTTCTTTAGAAAAATATCTATTTAACTCTTCTGCTCAATTTTAATTGACTTTTATTTTATTTATTTATTTTTTTGGCCACCGAGTTGCATGCATTTATATATTTTTGATAAAAACAAAAATATACTTTTGGCTTATCAGATACATAATTTGCAAATATTTCTTCCCATTCAGTAAGCTGCCTTTCCATTTTGTTGATGGTTTCCTTTGCTCTGTAGAGACTTTTTAGTTATGGTTAGTGGACTTTTTTAATGATGTGCAGGAGCTGTTTAAGTATCAAAGAAAAAAGTCATGTGGAGTATGAACACACTATTTCTCCAGGTATGTCTGTCTATAGACTTTGTTGACACTGCTTTTTTAGTATGTGGAAATTTTTATCTTCCTATTCCCCCTCAACTCCCCCCACCCCATATCAATTAAAAACATATGCAGAGTAAAGACACATTGTTAGATGCTGGGTGGGATATGGCAGATATAGCAGAGTTAGCAGATAGATAAGAAGGAAAAATGTATTACAGTGTCATGAGGTAATCAGGGAGCTAAGAGAGCAGATAGGATTCATACAAAAGGGCAAATGGTGTGTGTGTACATCAAGGAAGGCTTCTTGGCAGTAGGAAAATCTGAACTGAGTTTTAAAGAATAAGAAAAAAATTGGATGAAGTGGACATAGCAGATCTTGGAAATAGTACAGAAAGATTTGGGAAACAACAAGGACTGCCTGAGTGTAACAGGTAGGTTTAAATCTAGTCAGAAAGACCCAATTTTAATTCATTTGTCAGAGGATTGCAGTTACTACATATATGGATTTTTGTTGTTTGATTTAGTCACTACACTTTATTTTTGACAAATCAGAAGATTCTAAAGGGTCCCATATATTGGAAGAACTGGGTTAAATAGCAATGAGATCCTAGGGGAAAACATTTAAAAACTTCTTTTAGCCTATTTTAGTTTTCTGCTTCTGTAAATTAAATGCTTATACATACATTATATATGTATATATGTGTGTATGTTTATAGATATGTATAAAATGTTTCAAATTTCCAAATGAAGCCTCAATTTATAGTAAATCAATTCAAAAAAGAATTGTTATTTTTGCAAAGTCAATGTAACTTACAGTGTAACTGGACTGTAAGGCTTTTTCAAAAGAGATACAACTCTGTATGTTGGTTAAGAGTCTAGACTCTGTATGGGATTAAATTCTTTCTTTGCTGAGTAACTGGAGGCAAGATATCAAATCTCTCTATGCAAAATGAGGCTAACAGTACGTTCCTCCAAAGGCTGTTAGGATATTCAATAAGTTAAGAAATGTAAAAGCACTTATTTAGTACAGGTAATTGCAGCCATGAAATTAAAAGACGCTTGCTCCTTGGAAGAAAAGTTATGACCAACTTAGATAGCATATTAAAAAGCAGAAATATTACATTGCCAACAAAAGTCCATCTAGTCCAGGCTATGGTTTTTCCTTTGGTCATGTATGGATGTGAGAGTTGGACTGTGGAGAAAGCTGAGTGCCGAAGAATTGATGCTTTTGAACTGTGGTGTTGGAGAAGACTCTTGAGAGTCCCTTGGGCTGCAAGGAGATTCAACCAGTCCATCCTAAAGGAGACCAGTCCTGGGTGTTCACTGGAAGGACTGATGCCGAGGCTGAAACTCCAGTACTTTGTCCACCTCATGAGAAGAGTTGACTCATTGGAAAAGACTCTAATGCTGGGAGAGATTGGGGGCAGGAGGAGAAGGGGACAACAGAGGATGAGATGGCTGGATAGCATCACTGACTCAATGAACATGAGTTTGGCTGAACTCCGGGAGTTGGTGATGGACAGGGAGGCCTGGTGTGCTGCGATTCATGGGGTCGTGAAGAGTCGGACATGACTGAGAGACTGAATTGAACTGAGGCTCTCATTAAACATTCCGTATCACTTTAGTTATTCCTTGTGAAGCAATTTCAGTTAAAATCTAGATAATTGGTGCTTAAGTAGATTTCCACAGGTTTACCAATAAAAATATCTTTACAAACTTTTAATGTCACTTTATAATGAGCAGTCTTCATCCTGACTATTACTCTATCTAAAAATATTGCAATGTTTTTGGAACTTAAGTTCTGAGGACTGCCCAGGAGTCCTGGCTCTATCATTAACTCATGTTAACTGCTACAGACTTCTTACCAACCTATGCCGCAGTATCTTTTGCTAAATGGATAACCTAATAAAATTATTATAGATGTAAATGAGTTTACACATGCATAGACTTAGATGATGCCAAATAGTAAGCACTCAATAAATCTGATATTACTATCAAATATTGAGTATAATGCTCTCATACAAGCAAAAGTGTACCTATCTTTTTAATTAACATTCCCAAATTGCTTTCCCAAAAGGTCTACTCACAAGCAATCATGAGAACACAGGTTTCACCACATCCATAACAGGCACAACTATGAAACATTTCTTTGCTTATCTGATACAAATATAACCACCCATTATTATCCGTTTTGCATTTTAATAATTACTAGCAAGGTCAAATACTTTCCCTTTCTATTTACTAGCCACCTCTTTTATCATCTGTCTGTCCATGTCTTTTGTCCATTTATCAATTGCAGTTTAAAACTTTATTCTATTTTTTAAATTTTTTGTTTTAAAGGTATTAATCCTTTCTCATATTTTTTACAAATTTCTTTTCTTTTCTTTTCTTTTTTTGCCCTTTTGAAATGTGTAAGTTATACACATCTTGCAAAAATTTTTCTGGTCTTTCTTTCAATATAATTTCTTCTAACACCTCAAATTTAGAAAGTCTGCCTTAGCCAGGACAGACAATCATTTCTTTAACTTTTTTAACAGGTTAATAGATTTTAAAGAAACATTTAGGGACTCTCCTAGCAGTTCATTGGTTAAAACTGCATTTCCAATACATGGGGCATGGGTTTGATCCCTGGTTGGGGAGTAAGATCCTGTATGCTATGTGGTGTGGTAAAAAAAAAAAAAAAAAAAAAAAAACCAAGAAAACCCCAAACAATTAACTATCATTCATAAAACTGGAATTTGTTTTGGTAAGTGCTATGAAGCACAATCTAAATGAAGTTTTCCTCCCCAAAGTTATCAATTTTGCCAATAGCATTTACGGAATTACTTTTTTGTTCCTTATGAACAGTAGTGTTTCCCAATCTTAAATTTAAGTAGATAACCAAGGATTGCCAAATAACAGAGAAATGCCTCTGGTATGAAAGATATAATCCAAAGTATAGGAAACATAGATAAGTCAACTAAAACCAAAAACAACCAAACTGTTATATTTCTATGCTGTGTGCTGTGCTTAGTCACTCAGTCATGTCCAACTCTGTGACCCCATGGAGTATAGCCCACCAGGCTCCCCTCTCCGTGGGGATTCTCCAGGCAAGTATACTGGAGTGGGCTGCCATGCCCTCCTCCAGGGGATCTTCCCAACCCAGGGATCGAACCCAGGTCTTCCATATTGCAGGCAGTTTCTTTACCATCCAGGCCCCCAGGGAAGCCCAAGAATACTGGAGTGGGTGGCCTATCCCTTCTCCAGGGGATCTTCCCTTTTAAGGAATTGAACCGGGGACTCCTGCATTGCAAGTGGATTCTTTACCAGCTGAGCTCCCAGGGAAGCCCTTATTATTGCTATATCCAAAATATAGTAAATATAGCCCATATTAATACTGTATACAAAATAAGAAATGGCAAACATGACGCAAGGAGAAAAGAGTATTCAAAAATGAAAAGGAGTTGTTGGAAATTAAAACTATGATAACAGAAATGAAAAAAAAACTCAGAGCAAGGTTAGACTAATGAAATTCTCGCTGCCTCTGAAGACCTGAGAGGAGATTTAAATGGAAGACATAGAGCAGTGGGGATTGCGAGGTACAAACTAGCATTTATGAAATAAACTGAGACTTCCTTGGCCGTCCAGTGGCTAGGACTCATCGCTTCTACAGCAGGGTGCCTGTGTTTGATCCCTGCTTTGGGAACTAAGATCTCACAAGCCATGCAGCACAGTCCAAATAAGTTACAAGGATATACTGTACCATACAGGGAATATATCCAATATTTTATAATAAATAAATGAAATATAACCTATAAAAGTGTGAATCACTATGTCGTACACCTCAAACTTATTAATATTATACATGAACCACACCTCAATAAAGAAAAAAGAGACCTGGAGTTTGGGAATTGAACTAATGATAGATACAAATAAAGGTAAGCCAATATAACAATTATGCAGTTACTGGCTCTAGGGAAAATAAAATCTTGCATAAGAAAAGAAAGTAATTGTATTTACGGCTATGTAAATACTGAGTATTGATCTTAAGAAGTATATGTAATTACATTGGAAGGATGCGTTTTAGGGAAAGGTGCCATGTGTGATGAGATACAGGAGGAGGAAATAGAACTTAATCCTTAACTGCCGCTGTAGGAACCTACATCAGGAACAATATGAGCCTGATACATAAAACCATGGGAGAAAATGTAAAATTCTTTTTTTGTTTTTTTTGGGGGGTCATGTCTCACAGCTTCTGAGATCTCAGTTCCCAGGCACTGAAAGTACCGACCTAACAGGTAGGCCACCAGGGAACTTCCTAGGATTCTGTTTTGAATTAATTAAATTTCTTTATTGGCTGCACTGGGTCTTGGAGCTGCACAGGGGCTTTCTCTGGTTGCAGCAAGCGGGGACTACACTCTAGTTGTGCTCAGGCTTCTCATTTCAGTGGCTTCTCTTGCTGGAGAGCATGGGCTCTAGGGCGTGTGGGCTTCATGGTTGCAGCCCAGGGGCTCAGTAGTTGCGGTGCCTGCTGCCTAGGAACCCTAACATTAAGCTAAAAAAGCAGAACACTGTTGCACATGAAGAGGGAAAAATGGGGAGTTACATAAAGATCTTGTAGAACTATCTGACTGTAAACATTAACTTATAATCTCGTAAAAATTTTAAATGATTTAAAATATAATTTGTATAATAGATGTATATTTAATTGAAAACATCTATGTATGAAAATATCTATGTATGATATTAGTCACTCATGATTATAACTTTTAGTAATTCCCATTGTGTCTGCTAAGTCTCTTCAGTCACATCCGACTCTGTGTGTTGCTATGGACTGTAGCCTGCCAGGCTCCTCTATCCATGAGATTCTCTGGATAGGATACTGGAGTAGGTTGCCATGCTCTCTTCCAGGGGATTTTCCCAATCCAGTGACTGAACCTGCATCTCTTACATCTCCTGCACTGGCAGACAGATTCACCTGGGAAGCTCTTCAGCAACTTCTAAAAAATATTTTTAAAGTCTCCTAAATACAAGTGATTGGAAAAGACTCTGATGCTGGGAAAGATTGAAGGCGGGAGAAGGGGATGACAGAGGATGAGATGGTTGCATGGCATCACTGACACGGTGGACATGAGTTTGAGTAGGCTCCAGGAATTGGTGATGAACAAGGAGGCCTGGCGTGCTGAAGTCCATGGAGTTGAAAAGTTGGACATGACTGAGTGACTGAATTGAACTGAACTGAACTGAAATACAAGTGGAAGAAATGTGCTCAGAGCTCAGCTATAATTAGTGCCACATGAAAGCCCAGTTTTAATCTGTAATATCACTCTGCATTTCAAGTAATATCCTGATGTGAAACTAAGCAACATCAGAATTGAGTTTCCTTTAAAAATGATGAAACTTTCATATTGGTTTTTACTTTGTTCTCTAAATAAGGGTGAACATTTGGTTTGGGAACTTGATTGCATTAAAATAACAGGTATAAGTAACACGACAGTTATCAAAAACACTAAGCAAAATCTCCAACAAAATTGCTTTCTCTCTTAGGCCAACTATTACTAATCTCTGGTTGTTTCTTCAGTCAGTCATCGTTATGCATCAGTCCTGGTGCTTCTCAGATGTATCCTATCTCTGCATCTGAGCTCTTACTCTTCAAGCCTCTCTCCCCTACCTTGACTCATTCTTCATGCACCTCTGGATATCCTGATACGAATAAACCCACATTCTTTCCTGTTGATTCATATCAAAATGGTCTCAGAATCCTGAAATCTGAGGATGCACCTGAGTTGGGCCCCTCTGCTGTCCTCCAGGGAACTGGTCACATAGATTTTAGACCTGACTGTTGGAGCCACAGAAACTGCTATACTAGAAGTAAGTGAGATTGGAAAGTAAGAAACCTCTCAGAATGCCCAGTGTGGGGAAATATACTAAATCTTCGGGGAGATTCATCAAACAGCTGATTTTTATTGACCATATATCATGTTACAGGCACTGTTCTCGGTACTGGGAATGTGGGCATAAACAAGAGGAAAAACTTTCTGCCCTCCTTGCTGTAAAAACAGTGTCCCAGCATGGTATGTCAGAGATGAAATGCAATAAAGATGTCCAGATGTGGAACAAGGGCTGACCGCCTGAAGGGTATCAAAGCCTGAATGGAGACCATCTATTCCATTGTGTGGCAGTGTTGGGAGACTGGTTACATACAGGCAAACT